>NC_064923.1:607074351-607699351 GCF_023897955.1 Schistocerca gregaria
AAGACAGAATTTGGTGATGAAAAGTTTATCGCTCTCTCAGGATGGTGATGCCAGGGCAGCTAGGTGGCACAAGCTTGAACCCTGGTCCAATACGTTCAGTCGCTGACAGCATAGAGCAGACACCCAGCAGACGGCCGACCATCAGAAGGCAGTAAGTTGGCAGCATTCCGGCTTATCAGAGGCAGCAGCCTGCAGCTAGTTAAGACAGAATTTGGTGATGAAAAGTTTATCGCTCTCTCAGGATGGTGATGCCAGGGCAGCTAGGTGGCACAAGCTTGAACCCTGGTCCAATACGTTCAGTCGCTGACAGCACAGAGCAGACACCCAGCAGATGGCCGACCATCAGAAGGCAGTAAGTTGGCAGCATTCCGGCTTATCAGAGGCAGCAGCCTGCAGCTAGTTAAGACAGAATTTGGTGATGAAAAGTTTATCGCTCTCTCAGGATGGTGATGCCAGGGCAGCTAGGTGGCACAAGCTTGAACATTGGTCCAATACGTTCAGTCGCTGACAGCATAGAGCAAACACCCAGCAGACGGCCGACCATCAGAAGGCAGTAAGTTGGCAGCATTCCGGCTTATCAGAGGCAGCAGCCTGCAGCTAGTTAAGACAGAATTTGGTGATGAAAAGTTTATCGCTCTCTCAGGATGGTGATGCCAGGGCAGCTAGGTGGCACAAGCTTGAACCCTGGTCCAATACGTTCAGTCGCTGACAGCATAGAGCAGACACCCAGCAGAAGGCCGACCATCAGAAGGCAGTAAGTTGGCAGCATTCCGGCTTATCAGAGGCAGCAGCCTGCAGCTAGTTAAGACAGAATTTGGTGATGAAAAGTTTATCGCTCTCTCAGGATGGTGATGCCAGGGCAGCTAGGTGGCACAAGCTTGAACCCTGGTCCAATACGTTCAGTCGCTGACAGCATAGAGCAGACACCCAGCAGACGGCCGACCATCAGAAGGCAGTAAGTTGGCAGCATTCCGGCTTATCAGAGGCAGCAGCCTGCAGCTAGTTAAGACAGAATTTGGTGATGAAAAGTTTATCGCTCTCTCAGGATGGTGATGCCAGGGCAGCTAGGTGGCACAAGCTTGAACCCTGGTCCAATACGTTCAGTCGCTGACAGCATAGAGCAAACACCCAGCAGACGGCCGACCATCAGAAGGCAGTAAGTTGGCAGCATTCCGGCTTATCAGAGGCAGCAGCCTGCAGCTAGTTAAGACAGAATTTGGTGATGAAAAGTTTATCGCTCTCTCAGGATGGTGATGCCAGGGCAGCTAGGTGGCACAAGCTTGAACCCTGGTCCAATACGTTCAGTCGCTGACAGCATAGAGCAGACACCCAGCAGACGGCCGACCATCAGAAGGCAGTAAGTTGGCAGCATTCCGGCTTATCAGAGGCAGCAGCCTGCAGCTAGTTAAGACAGAATTTGGTGATGAAAAGTTTATCGCTCTCTCAGGATGGTGATGCCAGGGCAGCTAGGTGGCACAAGCTTGAACCCTGGTCCAATACGTTCAGTCGCTGACAGCATAGAGCAGACACCAAGCAGACGGCCGACCATCAGAAGGCAGTAAGTTGGCAGCATTACGGCTTATCAGAGGCAGCACCCTGCAGCTAGTTAAGACAGAATTTGGTGATGAAAAGTTTATCGCTCTCTCAGGATGGTGATGCCAGGGCAGCTAGGTGGCACAAGCTTGAACCCTGGTCCAATACGTTCAGTCGCTGACAGCATAGAGCAGACACCCAGCAGACGGCCGACCATCAGAAGGCAGTAAGTTGGCAGCATTCCGGCTTATCAGAGGCAGCACCCTGCAGCTAGTTAAGACAGAATTTGGTGATGAAAAGTGTATCGCTCTCTCAGGATGGTGATGCCAGGGCAGCTAGGTGGCACAAGCTTGAACCCTGGTCCAATACGTTCAGTCACTGACAGCATAGAGCAAACACCCAGCAGACGGCCGACCATCAGAAGGCAGTAAGTTGGCAGCATTCCGGCTTATCAGAGGCAGCAGCCTGCAGCTAGTTAAGACAGAATTTGGTGATGAAAAGTTTATCGCTCTCTCAGGATGGTGATGCCAGGGCAGCTAGGTGGCACAAGCTTGAACCCTGGTCCAATACGTTCAGTCGCTGACAGCATAGAGCAGACACCCAGCAGACGGCCGACCATCAGAAGGCAGTAAGTTGGCAGCATTCCGGCTTATCAGAGGCAGCAGCCTGCAGCTAGTTAAGACAGAATTTGGTGATGAAAAGTTTATCGCTCTCTCAGGATGGTGATGCCAGGGCAGCTAGGTGGCACAAGCTTGAACCCTGGTCCAATACGTTCAGTCGCTGACAGCATAGAGCAGACACCCAGCAGACGGCCGACCATCAGAAGGCAGTAAGTTGGCAGCATTCCGGCTTATCAGAGGCAGCAGCCTGCAGCTAGTTAAGACAGAATTTGGTGATGAAAAGTTTATCGCTCTCTCAGGATGGTGATGCCAGGGCAGCTAGGTGGCACAAGCTTGAACCCTGGTCCAATACGTTCAGTCGCTGACAGCATAGAGCAGACACCCAGCAGACGGCCGACCATCAGAAGGCAGTAAGTTGGCAGCATTCCGGCTTATCAGAGGCAGCAGCCTGCAGCTAGTTAAGACAGAATTTGGTGATGAAAAGTTTATCGCTCTCTCAGGATGGTGATGCCAGGGCAGCTAGGTGGCACAAGCTTGAACCCTGGTCCAATACGTTAGGTCGCTGACAGCATAGAGCAGACACCAAGCAGACGGCCGACCATCAGAAGGCAGTAAGTTGGCAGCATTCCGGCTTATTAGAGGCAGCACCCTGCAGCTAGTTAAGACAGAATTTGGTGATGAAAAGTTTATCGCTCTCTCAGGATGGTGATGCCAGGGCAGCTAGGTGGCAGAAGCTTGAACCCTGGTCCAATACGTTCAGTCGCTGACAGCATAGAGCAAACACCCAGCAGACGGCCGACCATCAGAAGGCAGTAAGTTGGCAGCATTCCGGCTTATCAGAGGCAGCACCCTGCAGCTAGTTAAGACAGAATTTGGTGATGAAAAGTTTATCGCTCTCTCAGGATGGTGATGCCAGGGCAGCTAGGTGGCACAAGCTTGAACCCTGGTCCAATACGTTCAGTCGCTGACAGCATAGAGCAGACACCCAGCAGACGGCCGACCATCAGAAGGCAGTAAGTTGGCAGCATTCCGGCTTATCAGAGGCAGCAGCCTGCAGCTAGTTAAGACAGAATTTGGTGATGAAAAGTTTATCGCTCTCTCAGGATGGTGATGCCAGGGCAGCTAGGTGGCACAAGCTTGAACCCTGGTCCAATACGTTCAGTCGCTGACAGCATAGAGCAGACACCCAGCAGACGGCCGACCATCAGAGGGCAGTAAGTTGGCAGCATTCCGGCTTATCAGAGGCAGCAGCCTGCAGCTAGTTAAGACAGAATTTGGTGATGAAAAGTTTATCGCTCTCTCAGGATGGTGATGCCAGGGCAGCTAGGTGGCACAAGCTTGAACCCTGGTCCAATACGTTCAGTCGCTGACAGCATAGAGCAGACACCCAGCAGACGGCCGACCATCAGAAGGCAGTAAGTTGGCAGCATTCCGGCTTATCAGAGGCAGCAGCCTGCAGCTAGTTAAGACAGAATTTGGTGATGAAAAGTTTATCGCTCTCTCAGGATGGTGATGCCAGGGCAGCTAGGTGGCACAAGCTTGAACCCTGGTCCAATACGTTCAGTCGCTGACAGCATAGAGCAGACACCCAGCAGACGGCCGACCATCAGAAGGCAGTAAGTTGGCAGCATTCTGGCTTATCAGAGGCAGCAGCCTGCAGCTAGTTAAGACAGAATTTGGTGATGAAAAGTTTATCGCTCTCTCAGGATGGTGATGCCAGGGCAGCTAGGTGGCACAAGCTTGAACCCTGGTCCAATACGTTCAGTCGCTGACAGCATAGAGCAGACACCCAGCAGACGGCCGACCATCAGAAGGCAGTAAGTTCGCAGCATTCCGGCTTATCAGAGGCAGCAGCCTGCAGCTAGTTAAGACAGAATTTGGTGATGAAAAGTTTATCGCTCTCTCAGGATGGTGATGCCAGGGCAGCTAGGTGGCACAAGCTTGAACCCTGGTCCAATACGTTCAGTCGCTGACAGCATAGAGCAGACACCCAGCAGACGGCCGACCATCAGAAGGCAGTAAGTTGGCAGCATTCCGGCTTATCAGAGGCAGCAGCCTGCAGCTAGTTAAGACAGAATTTGGTGATGAAAAGTTTATCGCTCTCTCAGGATGGTGATGCCAGGGCAGCTAGGTGGCACAAGCTTGAACCCTGGTCCAATACGTTCAGTCGCTGACAGCATAGAGCAGACACCCAGCAGACGGCCGACCATCAGAAGGCAGTAAGTTGGCAGCATTCCGGCTTATCAGAGGCAGCAGCCTGCAGCTAGTTAAGACAGAATTTGGTGATGAAAAGTTTATCGCTCTCTCAGGATGGTGATGCCAGGGCAGCTAGGTGGCACAAGCTTGAACCCTGGTCCAATACGTTCAGTCGCTGACAGCATAGAGCAGACACCCAGCAGACGGCCGACCATCAGAAGGCAGTAAGTTGGCAGCATTCCGGCTTATCAGAGGCAGCAGCCTGCAGCTAGTTAAGACAGAATTTGGTGATGAAAAGTTTATCGCTCTCTCAGGATGGTGATGCCAGGGCAGCTAGGTGGCACAAGCTTGAACCCTGGTCCAATACGTTAGGTCGCTGACAGCATAGAGCAGACACCAAGCAGACGGCCGACCATCAGAAGGCAGTAAGTTGGCAGCATTCCGGCTTATTAGAGGCAGCACCCTGCAGCTAGTTAAGACAGAATTTGGTGATGAAAAGTTTATCGCTCTCTCAGGATGGTGATGCCAGGGCAGCTAGGTGGCAGAAGCTTGAACCCTGGTCCAATACGTTCAGTCGCTGACAGCATAGAGCAAACACCCAGCAGACGGCCGACCATCAGAAGGCAGTAAGTTGGCAGCATTCCGGCTTATCAGAGGCAGCACCCTGCAGCTAGTTAAGACAGAATTTGGTGATGAAAAGTTTATCGCTCTCTCAGGATGGTGATGCTAGGGCAGCTAGGTGGCACAAGCTTGAACCCTGGTCCAATACGTTCAGTCGCTGACAGCATAGAGCAGACACCCAGCAGACGGCCGACCATCAGAAGGCAGTAAGTTGGCAGCATTCCGGCTTATCAGAGGCAGCAGCCTGCAGCTAGTTAAGACAGAATTTGGTGATGAAAAGTTTATCGCTCTCTCAGGATGGTGATGCCAGGGCAGCTAGGTGGCACAAGCTTGAACCCTGGTCCAATACGTTCAGTCGTTGACAGCATAGAGCAGACACCCAGCAGACGGCCGACCATCAGAAGGCAGTAAGTTGGCAGCATTCCGGCTTATTAGAGGCAGCACCCTGCAGCTAGTTAAGACAGAATTTGGTGATGAAAAGTTTATCGCTCTCTCAGGATGGTGATGCCAGGGCAGCTAGGTGGCACAAGCTTGAACCCTGGTCCAATACGTTCAGTCGCTGACAGCATAGAGCAAACACCCAGCAGACGGCCGACCATCAGAAGGCAGTAAGTTGGCAGCATTCCGGCTTATCAGAGGCAGCACCCTGCAGCTAGTTAAGACAGAATTTGGTGATGAAAAGTTTATCGCTCTCTCAGGATGGTGATGCCAGGGCAGCTAGGTGGCACAAGCTTGAACCCTGGTCCAATACGTTCAGTCGCTGACAGCATAGAGCAGACACCCAGCAGACGGCCGACCATCAGAAGGCAGTAAGTTGGCAGCATTCCGGCTTATCAGAGGCAGCAGCCTGCAGCTAGTTAAGACAGAATTTGGTGATGAAAAGTTTATCGCTCTCTCAGGATGGTGATGCCAGGGCAGCTAGGTGGCACAAGCTTGAACCCTGGTCCAATACGTTCAGTCGCTGACAGCATAGAGCAGACACCCAGCAGACGGCCGACCATCAGTGGGCAGTAAGTTGGCAGCATTCCGGCTTATCAGAGGCAGCAGCCTGCAGCTAGTTAAGACAGAATTTGGTGATGAAAAGTTTATCGCTCTCTCAGGATGGTGATGCCAGGGCAGCTAGGTGGCACAAGCTTGAACCCTGGTCCAATACGTTCAGTCGCTGACAGCATAGAGCAGACACCCAGCAGACGGCCGACCATCAGAAGGCAGTAAGTTGGCAGCATTCCGGCTTATCAGAGGCAGCAGCCTGCAGCTAGTTAAGACAGAATTTGGTGATGAAAAGTTTATCGCTCTCTCAGGATGGTGATGCCAGGGCAGCTAGGTGGCACAAGCTTGAACCCTGGTCCAATACGTTCAGTCGCTGACAGCATAGAGCAGACACCCAGCAGACGGCCGACCATCAGAAGGCAGTAAGTTGGCAGCATTCTGGCTTATCAGAGGCAGCACCCTGCAGCTAGTTAAGACAGAATTTGGTGATGAAAAGTTTATCGCTCTCTCAGGATGGTGATGCCAGGGCAGCTAGGTGGCACAAGCTTGAACCCTGGTCCAATACGTTCAGTCGCTGACAGCATAGAGCAGACACCCAGCAGACGGCCGACCATCAGAAGGCAGTAAGTTCGCAGCATTCCGGCTTATCAGAGGCAGCAGCCTGCAGCTAGTTAAGACAGAATTTGGTGATGAAAAGTTTATCGCTCTCTCAGGATGGTGATGCCAGGGCAGCTAGGTGGCACAAGCTTGAACCCTGGTCCAATACGTTCAGTCGCTGACAGCATAGAGCAGACACCCAGCAGACGGCCGACCATCAGAAGGCAGTAAGTTGGCAGCATTCCGGCTTATCAGAGGCAGCAGCCTGCAGCTAGTTAAGACAGAATTTGGTGATGAAAAGTTTATCGCTCTCTCAGGATGGTGATGCCAGGGCAGCTAGGTGGCACAAGCTTGAACCCTGGTCCAATACGTTCAGTCGCTGACAGCATAGAGCAGACACCCAGCAGACGGCCGACCATCAGAAGGCAGTAAGTTGGCAGCATTCCGGCTTATCAGAGGCAGCAGCCTGCAGCTAGTTAAGACAGAATTTGGTGATGAAAAGTTTATCGCTCTCTCAGGATGGTGATGCCAGGGCAGCTAGGTGGCACAAGCTTGAACCCTGGTCCAATACGTTCAGTCGCTGACAGCATAGAGCAGACACCCAGCAGACGGCCGACCATCAGAAGGCAGTAAGTTGGCAGCATTCCGGCTTATCAGAGGCAGCAGCCTGCAGCTAGTTAAGACAGAATTTGGTGATGAAAAGTTTATCGCTCTCTCAGGATGGTGATGCCAGGGCAGCTAGGTGGCACAAGCTTGAACCCTGGTCCAATACGTTAGGTCGCTGACAGCATAGAGCAGACACCAAGCAGACGGCCGACCATCAGAAGGCAGTAAGTTGGCAGCATTCCGGCTTATTAGAGGCAGCACCCTGCAGCTAGTTAAGACAGAATTTGGTGATGAAAAGTTTATCGCTCTCTCAGGATGGTGATGCCAGGGCAGCTAGGTGGCAGAAGCTTGAACCCTGGTCCAATACGTTCAGTCGCTGACAGCATAGAGCAAACACCCAGCAGACGGCCGACCATCAGAAGGCAGTAAGTTGGCAGCATTCCGGCTTATCAGAGGCAGCACCCTGCAGCTAGTTAAGACAGAATTTGGTGATGAAAAGTTTATCGCTCTCTCAGGATGGTGATGCTAGGGCAGCTAGGTGGCACAAGCTTGAACCCTGGTCCAATACGTTCAGTCGCTGACAGCATAGAGCAGACACCCAGCAGACGGCCGACCATCAGAAGGCAGTAAGTTGGCAGCATTCCGGCTTATCAGAGGCAGCAGCCTGCAGCTAGTTAAGACAGAATTTGGTGATGAAAAGTTTATCGCTCTCTCAGGATGGTGATGCCAGGGCAGCTAGGTGGCACAAGCTTGAACCCTGGTCCAATACGTTCAGTCGCTGACAGCATAGAGCAGACACCCAGCAGACGGCCGACCATCAGAGGGCAGTAAGTTGGCAGCATTCCGGCTTATCAGAGGCAGCAGCCTGCAGCTAGTTAAGACAGAATTTGGTGATGAAAAGTTTATCGCTCTCTCAGGATGGTGATGCCAGGGCAGCTAGGTGGCACAAGCTTGAACCCTGGTCCAATACGTTCAGTCGCTGACAGCATAGAGCAGACACCCAGCAGACGGCCGACCATCAGAAGGCAGTAAGTTGGCAGCATTCCGGCTTATCAGAGGCAGCAGCCTGCAGCTAGTTAAGACAGAATTTGGTGATGAAAAGTTTATCGCTCTCTCAGGATGGTGATGCCAGGGCAGCTAGGTGGCACAAGCTTGAACCCTGGTCCAATACGTTCAGTCGCTGACAGCATAGAGCAGACACCCAGCAGACGGCCGACCATCAGAAGGCAGTAAGTTGGCAGCATTCTGGCTTATCAGAGGCAGCAGCCTGCAGCTAGTTAAGACAGAATTTGGTGATGAAAAGTTTATCGCTCTCTCAGGATGGTGATGCCAGGGCAGCTAGGTGGCACAAGCTTGAACCCTGGTCCAATACGGTCAGTCGCTGACAGCATAGAGCAGACACCCAGCAGACGGCCGACCATCAGAAGGCAGTAAGTTCGCAGCATTCCGGCTTATCAGAGGCAGCAGCCTGCAGCTAGTTAAGACAGAATTTGGTGATGAAAAGTTTATCGCTCTCTCAGGATGGTGATGCCAGGGCAGCTAGGTGGCACAAGCTTGAACCCTGGTCCAATACGTTCAGTCGCTGACAGCATAGAGCAGACACCCAGCAGACGGCCGACCATCAGAAGGCAGTAAGTTGGCAGCATTCCGGCTTATCAGAGGCAGCAGCCTGCAGCTAGTTAAGACAGAATTTGGTGATGAAAAGTTTATCGCTCTCTCAGGATGGTGATGCCAGGGCAGCTAGGTGGCACAAGCTTGAACCCTGGTCCAATACGTTCAGTCGCTGACAGCATAGAGCAGACACCAAGCAGACGGCCGACCATCAGAAGGCAGTAAGTTGGCAGCATTACGGCTTATCAGAGGCAGCACCCTGCAGCTAGTTAAGACAGAATTTGGTGATGAAAAGTTTATCGCTCTCTCAGGATGGTGATGCCAGGGCAGCTAGGTGGCACAAGCTTGAACCCTGGTCCAATACGTTCAGTCGCTGACAGCATAGAGCAAACACCCAGCAGACGGCCGACCATCAGAAGGCAGTAAGTTGGCAGCATTCCGGCTTATCAGAGGCAGCAGCCTGCAGCTAGTTAAGACAGAATTTGGTGATGAAAAGTTTATCGCTCTCTCAGGATGGTGATGCCAGGGCAGCTAGGTGGCACAAGCTTGAACCCTGGTCCAATACGTTCAGTCGCTGACAGCATAGAGCAGACACCCAGCAGACGGCCGACCATCAGAAGGCAGTAAGTTGGCAGCATTCCGGCTTATCAGAGGAAGCAGCCTGCAGCTAGTTAAGACAGAATTTAGTGATGAAAAGTTTATCGCTCTCTCAGGATGGTGATGCCAGGGCAGCTAGGTGGCACAAGCTTGAACCCTGGTCCAATACGTTCAGTCGCTGACAGCATAGAGCAAACACCCAGCAGACGGCCGACCATCAGAAGGCAGTAAGTTGGCAGCATTCCGGCTTATCAGAGGCAGCAGCCTGCAGCTAGTTAAGACAGAATTTGGTGATGAAAAGTTTATCGCTCTCTCAGGATGGTGATGCCAGGGCAGCTAGGTGGCACAAGCTTGAACCCTGGTCCAATACGTTCAGTCGCTGACAGCATAGAGCAGACACCCAGCAGACGGCCGACCATCAGAAGGCAGTAAGTTGGCAGCATTCCGGCTTATCAGAGGCAGCAGCCTGCAGCTAGTTAAGACAGAATTTGGTGATGAATAGTTTATCGCTCTCTCAGGATGGTGATGCCAGGGCAGCTAGGTGGCACAAGCTTGAACCCTGGTCCAATACGTTCAGTCGCTGACAGCATAGAGCAGACACCAAGCAGACGGCCGACCATCAGAAGGCAGTAAGTTGGCAGCATTCCGGCTTATCAGAGGCAGCACCCTGCAGCTAGTTAAGACAGAATTTGGTGATGAAAAGTTTATCGCTCTCTCAGGATGGTGATGCCAGGGCAGCTAGGTGGCACAAGCTTGAACCCTGGTCCAATACGTTCAGTCGCTGACAGCATAGAGCAAACACCCAGCAGACGGCCGACCATCAGAAGGCAGTAAGTTGGCAGCATTCCGGCTTATCAGAGGCAGCAGCCTGCAGTTAGTTAAGACAGAATTTGGTGATGAAAAGTTTATCGCTCTCTCAGGATGGTGATGCCAGGGCAGCTAGGTGGCACAAGCTTGAACCCTGGTCCAATACGTTCAGTCGCTGACAGCATAGAGCAGACACCCAGCAGACGGCCGACCATCAGAAGGAAGTAAGTTGGCAGCATTCTGGCTTATCAGAGGCAGCAGCCTGCAGCTAGTTAAGACAGAATTTGGTGATGAAAAGTTTATCGCTCTCTCAGGATGGTGATGCGAGGGCAGCTAGGTGGCACAAGCTTGAACCCTGGTCCAATACGTTCAGTCGCTGACAGCATAGAGCAAACACCCAGCAGACGGCCGACCATCAGAAGGCAGTAAGTTCGCAGCATTCCGGCTTATCAGAGGCAGCAGCCTGCAGCTAGTTAAGACAGAATTTGGTGATGAAAAGTTTATCGCTCTCTCAGGATGGTGATGCCAGGGCAGCTAGGTGGCACAAGCTTGAACCCTGGTCCAATACGTTCAGTCGCTGACAGCATAGAGCAGACACCCAGCAGACGGCCGACCATCAGAAGGCAGTAAGTTGGCAGCATTCCGGCTTATCAGAGGCAGCAGCCTGCAGCTAGTTAAGACAGAATTTGGTGATGAAAAGTTTATCGCTCTCTCAGGATGGTGATGCCAGGGCAGCTAGGTGGCACAAGCTTGAACCCTGGTCCAATACGTTCAGTCGCTGACAGCATAGAGCAGACACCCAGCAGACGGCCGACCATCAGAAGGAAGTAAGTTGGCAGCATTCCGGCTTATCAGAGGCAGCAGCCTGCAGCTAGTTAAGACAGAATTTGGTGATGAAAAGTTTATCGCTCTCTCAGGATGGTGATGCCAGGGCAGCTAGGTGGCACAAGCTTGAACCCTGGTCCAATACGTTCAGTCGCTGACAGCATAGAGCAGACACCCAGCAGACGGCCGACCATCAGAAGGCAGTAAGTTGGCAGCATTCCGGCTTATCAGAGGCAGCAGCCTGCAGCTAGTTAAGACAGAATTTGGTGATGAAAAGTTTATCGCTCTCTCAGGATGGTGATGCCAGGGCAGCTAGGTGGCACAAGCTTGAACCCTGGTCCAATACGTTCAGTCGCTGACAGCATAGAGCAGACACCCAGCAGACGGCCGACCATCAGAAGGCAGTAAGTTGGCAGCATTCCGGCTTATCATAGGCAGCAGCCTGCAGCTAGTTAAGACAGAATTTGGTGATGAAAAGTTTATCGCTCTCTTTGGCCCATGGGATGGCACTGACTTGCACTAAAGGCCAGTGATCTGTGATGACAGGTAGTATCTAAATACGGCGGTATTCAGGGTGGCACATTGATAGTGACCGGGCCTGACAACATGCGTCAGCGCATTGTCAATGCATGTGCAAACATTATGGAAGGCGAACTACTCGCTGTTGAGAGGAATGTCGTTAGACGTATTGCAAAATGCATTGAGGTTCACGGAAATCATTTTGACCATTTATTACATTAATGTGGTATTTACAGGTAATCATGCTGTAACAGCATGCGTTCTCAGAAATGATAAGTTCACAAAGATACATGATCGCATTGGAACAACCGAAATAAAAGCTGTTAGCGCTAGTAACGTACAGTGAAGTTTACTGGTAGCAAATTAAGTATTTTTAATTGCGAATAATATTAAATGTTAAAGAATAGAGAGCGAAAGGCTTAAACACTTTTATCTAAATATATTAACTTGATATAAAAGGAATCGATAATAACAATAGACACACTGACTACCGTCTGTCTGCCGCCATCTTAGCCAAAATGTCTCCCTGACAGTTTCGAATCGAGAACTTTAACAAACATAAATGTTGATAGATATAAATGAATGGAAGGAAATGTGCACTGGTTATCCCGAAACTACTTTAAAAGACAGACTTCAACTCATATTGAATCTTTAAAACTAGTTGCGTAATATCAATTTTTAAAACTAGTTGCGTAATATCAATTTCTTATTTGCTGATGTATGAAGCCTAATTATTTCGGACGATTTACATGAAATATTTTAATAGCGGACATACGTCAGTGTTGTGTGTGTGGACTATTCTGTGACTAAATTATCCCTTTGCTAGAGAAAAGTGCTTCCATCTCAAGTAACAACTGTGTAAAATCTGATAAATGATATGCAGTTTAGTGGCACTCACACGACTTTACAGACAACATTTCTACACAACATCAAGGGCTGATTCCTTTATCAGAGTGAAATATATTAGCCGGGATAATCATTTTTGAGATCAAACGAATTGTTACGCTGACAATAGGTAACTGGTTTTATGTTTTTTTTATCTACGTGAAATATCATTCATAAGTAATTAAAGTTGCGAAACAATAAAAACCGGTTCCGCCGCACTGGCGCCCATCGTGGGGCCACCAATGCAAATTAATTTATTTGATTATTGAGTATTGTGATTTCTTAGAGGTACTGTGTACCATGACAAAATATTAATGTTTGTGGTGTTTTTTACTTCATCACTGAGCTTACTGTGCGTGTGTTTGTCATTTGAGGTGTTCCGAGAAACAACTAAGAACAATTGAGCTGTACTGTCCACTGACAGCTGAGAGGTACGAACTAATGTTGGTTTTGTGACTGGAAAGCACGCACACGCTCCTAACAGACATCTCTTGGTACTGTGATTTTAAAAATTTGGAACAGTAACGACAGCCAGAAATAGTAGTACTTTTGTATTCGGGCTGCGAGTGAAATATTTTCAAGTATAGTTATCTGGTAAAATCTTGTGCACACATTTGAACCACTTTAGTTATTATTTGTATTATTTGTTATCTACCTATATATATATATATATATATATATATATATATATATATATATATATATATATATATGTGTGTGTGTGTGTGTGTGTGTGTGTGTGGGTGGGTGTGTGTGTGTGTGTTAGATATAACATTCTTTCATTGCTTCGTTTTTCTTTGTCCAGGGGACCGACTATGAAGTCTGCAATAGGTATTATGTGGATAGATCTTCATATCACAAAGATAATCTCGTCGTTCACTGAATACTTGTCATTGTCAGTGATATTTCTATATATTGTGCAAGATTAGTGATAAAATGGTCAGGCCAAAGAAGCAGATAAAACTGAATGAGCAGGCCGATGGACAAATGGCATCAGATTCTCAAGTAGATCAATCTACGCACACTTCTGTGTCATTACTAGAAAATCTAATAATTGATGATGACAATCCATTAACTGATGTCTCAAGCTAAAGTGAAACTGATGACTTGTCAAAACAAACAGACATCCCTGCAGTCAAACAGTTAGAAATTAATGATGATATTTCTACTGGGCAAGGGCCAGAAGTTAATAATCCTCAAGCTGTGTCACTACTGGATATACTATCGTCACTCTTTGAAAGGTTCGCTATGAAACAGCAGCAATAAAGGGCTATAGAAAGACAGGAACAGGAACGAAGGGAGGAAGAGCGTGAAAAGCAACGCGAGCTCATGGACCTGGAGCGTACCAAGAAATTTATGAAACAGATAAACCGTATTTTCGTAGAGAGAGTTAAGGAGGTTGTTCACAGAATAAATCAGATATTGGTCGATCGCGATAAAACTATCACTACTCATTTTAACAAAGAGATCAGTGCTATAAAAACTACTACCGCACCAACAACAACAGTTCAAGTCAATAGTGCTCAAACTGAAGTCGATAATTTAGAAAACTAGTTCAAAGCTTTGACTACTACTGTGGAGTCAATGCAGGATGACACTCCCAAAGAAATCGAAGAACAAGTACGAACGGAAGTAGCCAAGGTATTGAAGTTTGAAAATCAAAATTTTGAAACAATGTCAGCACACAGCAATGAAAAAACTGGTACTGACAGAGAGAAGAACAGTGAAAATCTGCCAACGAACTGTATTGCATCACATGCAAGACCAAGTTTTGGTAATCAACCCATAATACCCCAGCATTATGTGTCACCAAGGAACTCGAACTATGAAGCAGAGTGTACTTGTAATAAAGTTAATACACCGTCTGCTAAGGACAATAACTCCAGGGGCTTAACTACCTTGATGCATGATGAAAGCTTGATTAAGCATCTACAGTTCCAAGTATTTAACGAAGGGAGTAAGAAAAATATTCATCCAGTAGTTTTTACTCGGAACTTCAAAAGTGTTCTTCCAAAGTCCTGGACGGAGGAACAGAAATGCAGTTTGTGGTTTCTCACATTTCTGGTGATACATTGCTCTGGGCGTTAAATGCAGCAGCAACCTGCAAGACTTTCAGTGAGTTTGAGAATTCGTTTATCGATCAATTCCGGTCAGCGTCGACTCAAGAACAACTGCGAAAGATTGTCTATAATGCAGAAATATATAATCCGAAGACAGATTCCTTAAGTAAATACTTAGAAAAATATATTGATATGACACGGTACTGGGATGAACCAGTAACCACACGGGACTTGTTACGTGTATTGAAGGTTAGATTGCCGACACATATTAGAGAAAAATTGTTGTGTGTCACAGACACCGATTTGAAGGAATTTTTATCTGTGATCGATTCCCTAGATTTAGTTCAAGAGGACGCCAGAAAGAATTCTGTCGCGACAAGTAGTACCAACAGTCCTAGTGGAAAAGCTTCCTGGAATGGAAACAGCGGAAATAGGGGCGAAGGTAGTCTCAAGAAAAATAAAAAACAAGACTTATAATAACGGGAAAAGTAATAATAGTAGAAATTCCTACAACCAAAATTCTGACTATTTCAATAATTACCAGAAGTCCAGCGACGACGAGCATCCGAATGGTAATCAGAGGCAGTATAGTAACGAAAATGCTAATAATAATAACAACAACAGTAATCGCAAAAGAGGAAATGACAATAGATTAGACAGTCCTTACAAGGATAAACCTAAAAACATGCGAGGTGACAATGAGTATTGGCGATAACTAGGGACAAGTCATTGGCAGCTGCAATAAAATTCTATGAATACAGGTCAACCAATAAATTATATACAGGCTGTACCAATGGCAAATAATCAGTATCCACAATGGTGGGACCCAAGTAGGCCACCTCCGACTGTAGACTCAAAATGTGAAAATAGTGGAGGTACCCTCGGAACCAAAGCAGAATATACAGAAGCCAACAACCTAATCTCGGTCCCTGTGGGCCGTCGCCAGGTGACCGAGACCGAGAATGAAGGCGATAGGTCAATAAAACAGAAAATAAATATGATTCGCTATCAGGATGGTAAGGGGATCGAAGATGAACTCTATCAAGAAACTGCTGTCCCTGATAGGCAAGAAAAAGAGAATATTGCAGCAAGTGTCACTGGAACCACCAATGGTGTAGCAACTATTATTCTCCTCGACAAAGGTGCAAGTTTATCAGTAATGAATAAACAATTCTTCAAGAAGGTAACGAAAAGAAAAAGACTGCCGATTTTGCCTGTTACGAATTGTAAGGTTATAGGAGCGGTTGGGAAAAAGGCACAGATTATAAAGCACCAGACACAGGCTGACGTTTACTTTGGAAATTATAGCGTTTTATGCACGTTCCTATTATTGGAAAACTTGTCAATACCGGTGTTACTGGGTTTTCACGAGACAGAGAACCTGTAATTGATGTCGCCCGTGGAACATGTGTACTTAAGTGCCAACAGCGACCAATTACATTGAAGCTGAATAGGAAGTTCGGTGCGAACCTTCCGCTGATAAGAGAAGTGAATCTATCTGTCAGCAAACAAAAATTGTTAGTGTTAGAATATGAGCACCCACGAAAGTTTCACAATAACCGAAGTAATGATGCAACCAGTAATATGAGTGACATAGCTGCTACTACCGAGGAAAAGGTGAAAGAGGCAACTAGAACTGACGCTTCAGAGGCTAGACAATTAACAAAATTATTATCTAGATACCATGAAGTATTCAGTGAACGACCAGGTATCATTAAAGATTAACTTTATGACATGAAGGTCTATCCACATAAGACCTATTGTAGAGCTTCATACTCGGTGCCCTGGACAAAGAAAAACGAATTAATTAAAGAAATCCGAAAAATACTGGACTGGGGAATTATTGCAACTTATAGTAAAATTCTTACCATAGGAATGTCATGATGTTATTTATGTATTAGTCTGTAAGCTTTCATGCCATTCATTACATTATAATGTTCATGATACATTGTGTCAAAAAGGGAGAATCTTAATGATAAGCATTCTTACTCTGAAAAAGTTCTTTGTCAAATACTACTTTATTAAATATAAAAATTTATCTTTTCTACGTAGGATAGAGAAATGCTCAATATAAAAAAGAACAAGAAAATGTGTATCCTTCGATAATGCATTTGTTTGTGTATGAGAGTGAACGTGTAAAAATATTTCCATGAACCTGACCCATGTAGACGCACACAAGTAGCGGGTGTCAACTGTGCGTGAGTTGCGTGTCACTATTAGTGAAGTGTGTTCCAAATTTGTATCGATTTGTGTACATAGTTTTGTTTACGTGGTTATATTTTCCGTATGCTCTTATGAGCATCCCTCTGTTTGTTGAACCGAACATGGACATGTGTCCCATAATGAAAAAATGTATGAATGACTACAAAGAAACACTAATAAATGTATGACATGAAAACGGAAATGTACTGATATCTACACAGTTCAATGATGATCTTATGGTCAAAACAATGTAGCAGACTTTAAACTCATATTGTCTCATATTTTATGTGACAGTCTATGATTTTCGTTATCTTGATGTAATAATACGAACTGATGTGCCAATGTATGAGACCTCGCTATCTTGTAAAGTGTCATTTGCATAAAAGATTTTCTATCTAATCCTTTGAGTTGTACTGGCAGCAATCAGGACAGTGAAGCGTGTTTCACAAGAACTAAATAATCTAGTGGACGCTTGAAAAACAATGTTTTTTTTGTAAAAAGTGATAAACAGTGATTAGAACTGTGATCATAGAACACATGAACGCTCATAGAGGGTTAAGTGTTAGCACAAATGACATGGACCTTGAAAACCTGTTAACAGCATTTATGACAACATAGAACTGAAGACCTCACATTTAAGTGTTTTAAGTCGTCTTCGCGTGCTTAATATCATGTGACAGACTGTACAGCCAGCCGCACTGCAACAACATAATGCAACACTAGCTACCCAACGCCTCCGTGGAAATGTTTACATGCCTCAGGAAATAAACGGAGCGCACGATGTACACCTGTATGAATAACGGTGCAGTGTCGTATATGTGCATACTGTTTTAAACCTAATTGTGAATCACTACTTCCTCCAGAAACAAACTATTTCCGTTTCGATATTTCATGTACCCATCTTGTACGAGATGGACGTGGCAAGAGAGAAGGAAGGCCTGCTGCAGTACTACTTCCAGACAGCAGCAGATGCAATCAGGATGCAGCCGACGCTCCATCCACGCGGGTGGAGCGGTCCAGCAGCAGCAGCCTCTACCTGCCTGCGACACCCGACACCCACCGGCTCCACGGCGAGGGGGGGGGGGGGGGGGGCGGGTCCGCGTCGTCATCGGCGAATTGTTGTTTGACATTCTTACCTAAATTATATGAACTGTTAACCCTGATGAAACACCACCATAAAAGACATTTTCTACCTCAGATGCAATTAGCCAAAGTACAAAATTTGCATTTTTAACATATATGTTATCTTCATGTGAAGTCTGATAATTAAGAGTAGGTAACTGTATTTTCTTGAAGCCCCTTGGACGGTTTTATTTCCGGTTATCCGAGTCCAGTGAAACCAAATGGGGGCGAGGGGGGGGGGGCAGGGGGAAGGATAAGTTAATCTTGGAAGTATCCGCCGCTTTTTCCGAGACTGTACAGTTACTGAAGCCATTTAAATACTCAACACTATTTGTGTCAAGTATTAAACAATATTGTATCTCAACATTTGCATCATTAGAACAATGAACCTACGTGGATATGGTGGTCTGACAATAAATTTTCTCGGCCCAACGGGCAATGTAATATCCACGACATTATGTTCTAGCCACAAGATGTTAAAATGAACGAAGTGCACAAACTTCAACAAATATTATCGATACTACGTATAAAACGACTGCATCATGTAAAAATGACCGTATTTATTACATTATTTCTGTAACAATTTAATTCCTGCGTGAATTAAAACTATTATCAGAGAACTACATTCATAGACAACGACAATTATAATCTTTTTTTGTTATCTGTGATAATTGCGGTTCAGTTGTTCTTCATGTGCTAACCGATGAACTGTTAGAACGTAAGGTCTGAATAGAGAAAACCTGTAACTACACTCCTGGAAATTGAAATAAGAACACCGTGAATTCATTGTCCCAGGAAGGGGAAACTTGATTGACACATTCCTGGGGTCAGATACATCACATGATCACACTGACAGAACCACAGGCACATAGACACAGGCAACAGAGCATGTACAATGTCGGCACTAGTACAGTGTATATCCACCTTTCGCAGCAATTCAGGCTGCTATTCTCCCATGGAGACGATCGTAGAGATGCTAGATGTAGTCCTGTGGAACGGCTTGCCATGCCATTTCCACCTGGCGCCTCAGTTGGACCAGCGTTCGTGCTGGACGTGCAGACCGCGTGAGACGACGCTTCATCCAGTCCCAAACATGCTCAATGGGGGACAGATCCGGAGATCTTGCTGGCCAGGGTAGTTGACTTACACCTTCTAGAGCACGCTGGGTGGCACGGGATACATGCGGACGTGCATTGTCCTGTTGGAACAGCAAGTTCCCTTGCCGGTCTAGGAATGGTAGAACGATGGGTTCGTTGACGGTTTGGATGTAACGTGCACTATTCAGTGTCCCCCTCGACGATCACCAGAGGTGTACGGCCAGTGTAGGAGATCGCTCCCCACACCATGATGCCGGGTGTTGGCCCTGTATGCCTCGGTTATATGCAGTCCTGATTGTGGCGCTCACCTGCACGGCGCCAAACACGCATACGACCATCATTGGGACTAAGGCAGAAGCGACTCTCATCGCTGAAGACGACACGTCTCCATTCGTCCCTCCATTCACGCCTGTCGCGACACCACTGGAGGCGGGCTGCACGATGTTGGGGCTTGAGCGGAAGACGGCCTAACGGTGTGCGGGACCGTAGCCCAGCTTCATGGAGACGGTTGCGAATGGTCCTCGCCGATACCCCAGGAGCAACAGTGTCCCTAATTTGCTGGGAAGTGGCGGTGCGGTCCCCTACGGCACTGCGTAGGATCCTACGGTCTTGGCGTGCATCCGTACGTCGCTGCGGTCCAGTCCCAGGTCGACGGGCACGTGCACCTTCCGCCGACCACTGGCGACAACATCGATGTACTGTGGAGACCTCACGCCCCACGTGTTGAGCAATTCGGCGGTACGTCCACCCGGCCTCCCGCATGCCCACTATACGCCCTCGCTCAAAGTCCGTCAACTGCACATACGGTTCACGTCCACGCTGTCGCGGCATGCTACCAGTGTTAAAGACTGCGATGGAGCTCCGTATGCCACGGCAAACTGGCTGACACTGACGGCGGCGGTGCACAAATGCTGCGCAGCTAGCGCCATTCGACGGCCAACACCGCGGTTCATGGTGTGTCCGCTGTGCCGTGCGTGTGATCATTGCTTGTACAGCCCTCTCGCAGTGTCCGTAGCAAGTATAGTGGATCTGACACACCGGTGTCAATGTGTTCTTTTTTCCATTTCCAGGAGTGTATGTTATTAATTATTATTTAAAAAATAGAGTCTCTATTGTCTAGACGTGGATTTGTATTTATTTCAATTGTGATCCAATTCAATTAATATTTTTAAGTGTTAATTTTCAACTCCGCAATTAGGAACGCAGGTATTAGCGCTAGTAACTTACAGCGGAGTTTACCTGTAGCTGGTATAAAAAATGAAGTATTTCTCATTGAGAATAATTTTAAATGTTAAAGAATAGAGAGCAAAAGGCTTAAAGACTTTTATCTAAATATGTTAACTTGATATAAAAGCAATCGAGAATAACAATAGACAAACTGAGTATCGTTTGTCTGCCGCCATCTTAACCAAAATGTCTCCCTGACAGTTTCGAATCGAGAACTTTAACTAACATAAATGTTGTCAGATATAAATGAATGGAAGGAAATGTCCACTGGTGGTCCCGAATCTACTTTAACAGGCAGAATTCAACTCATATTGAATCTTCAAAAATAGTGGTCACAGCACGTTGCGTAATATCAATTTCTTATTTGCTGATGTATGAAGCCTAATTATTTCGGACGATTTACATGAAATATTTTAATAGGGGACATATGTCAGTGTTGTGATTAAATGTTCCTTTTGCTAGAAAAAAGTGCTTCCATCTTAAGCAACAATGGTGTAAAATCTGATAAATGATTAGCAATTTGGTACCACTCACACGCCTTTACAGAGAACATTTCTACACAACGTCAAGGGGAGATTTCTTTAGCAGAGTGAAAAACGAATTGTTAGACTGACAATAGGTAACTGGTATTATATTTTATATACCTACCTGAAACATCATTTATAAGTAACTCAAGTCACGAAATACTATGAACTGGTTCAACCATAAGCACCTTCAATAGATAAATCTGTTGCTCTTCTTACCATGATACATGTTTGCAGAGCAGTCACAGAGTCTGCAGCTTCATTAAAGGGATAGGGATGAAAACTAATCAGAAATATCTATATAAGGCAGACTGTATGGGCTTAAGAATATGTATGGGATCTCCTCCCAAGGTCCTGGATCAATTTCAACTACATTTGACACATAAACAGTAGGCCTCATGAGCAACAGCACTGTGGGATTTATAACCCTGTATTTGTATATTTACGTTTGGAGCAAAGACAGGGCACAAACATGTTTTTTCTGGCCCCTGGTGTGTAGGTTGCCAGGTGCATTGTTGGGGAACAGTGTTAGCCTGCCATATTAACCTGCTATGCAGTGCTGGCTTTATGTCAGGCACAAGAAATGATTTTCTGAGCAGCGACATGGTGGCTGTCCTGCATGACAGGCATGTACACGTTGCAGTAGCATCAGTCTGTTTTATCTACCTGCTTTGCAAGATACCCTGTACATCATGGGCAAGGAAATGATTTTCAGGCCTCTTATTTGCAGCCTGCCCTACATGACAGGCTGTTTGTGGGAAAAGTATCAGCCTGCTGTAGTGAACTGTGTTCCAGGGGTACACATGACAATGAGCGTGGCTGGAGTCAGATTGAGATGGATAGATTGGGGAATGGACAGATTGAGGAGCAGGAGAAAATGGACCGAGAAAGGGGAGGAGGCAGTGGTGCAAGAGGCAGTTGGAAAGTGTAGAGAGGTGATGGGCAAGTGTGGAAGGAAAAAGAGTTGGTGGAGTTGGAAAGGGTAAGGGGAGGAGGATATGGTGAGACAAAGGGGAAGGAAGTGGCCAGAGTATCTGTGAAGGAAATGGACAAACAGAGGGGAAGGAGGACATGAAGACACAAAGTGTGGAGAAGAGGAGCTAGAGAAACAGAGAGGGGGGACTGAGGTGGACAGGCAGAGGGAGGAAGAAGTTATCAGAAAGATGGATTGGAGAAGGTGTGTTCAATAAATGTGCCAAACACATATATGGGCAAGGGCATGGGCGATTGTTTGGTACGGAAAACGAAGAAGAGATACGAGAAAGGAGGCAACAAATGTCACGTGTTCATCTTAAAATGACAATAAATTACTGATGTTACAAATCTAGTACACTTCATTGTGAACATTGATACAAACTTAAAATTTTGAGCACTTAAAATTTGTTGATCTAGAGTAAAATTAAAAATGTAGAAAACACTTGCCACAAAATCAAAATCTGTCATACCGAATGTCCAGAAAAGAAGCAATGTAAACTTTTACCAGAAAAAAACTTGTGGTTACAACAAGTGTTTAAACATATTTGAAAGTCAGTCTGATAGGACGAGGAACTTTAGAGCTGAAAAATGACAGGAAATAGCAAATATTTAACTTATAACACCGATTAGTGACATTTTTATGTAAGTAGTATATAAGCACAAAAACTGAAATATCAGAACTGTAAAAATAATATTTGCTATTCTAATACTGCCATTAAAAACCACCAAGAAAATAGTTATTTATAGAAACATCAATACCTGTAAAACTTTCCAGATATTTAACTTTTCACTGAAATTATCAGATTACAACATTTTCCGCCTTTGGCTGTAGTTGTTTTTTTTTTTTTCAGCATTACGAATTTTCAAATGGTATCTGCAAACAACCATTCTTCTTGGCTGCCAATTCGGTAAGGTATAGTGTTAAGTGAGGAATGAACTTTTGTTGAAACTGACTAGGACAGTGTTAAGTTGAGCATGCCCATTGAGTACGCAGTGATGGGGTAAAAGTGTCAACACTCAGACGGGCCAAGGTACAAACAAGCAGGTAGGTCTCTGCCTCAGTCTGTGGGAGAGACAGCGTTAGGAACACCTGATTCAGCACTTTTACAACACTGCGGAACAGACACAATGGTATTCTTTCATCAGGGCTACATCTGGTAACTGCACTTACTAAACATTAGGATAGCCGAAAACGTCGAGGATCACAGAAAATGGGAGCACATTGGTCACCAGTACAGGGGCATCATGTCATCGACTGCTATAAAATCGTCAACTTCTTCCACTCAGAGTTTGACCACTCCATGTGCATTACTGATACTGATGGAAGGCCAGCTCTACTAGTTGCAGGGTGACCGGGTGCATACGATAAAGTGTCAGCAGCCATCGCCAGCTTGGAGTCTACAGCTATGAGTGTGCAGCCAACCAGCTGTATAAGGGGCTTCAACTCTGCAAGTTGCGTTACTACTGGTCACACCTGTGACTACCCGCAAACGAAGACCACGCTGATCTTCCATGAATGAAAAACTGATTTGCCCGCGTGTTAACTGTTCAACTTGGGAATAGGGCTCCTGTATTGCCAGTCATGGGCAGTACTACCTTACTGACTGGATGCTGGGACCACCTCTCGGGGTGTCCCTGTTGTTATTGGGCCCTCTACCTACATGCCATCATGACAATTGATGACAGGAGCTTGCAGATTTATAGGCTTGCACCTAATCAAAGATGCATTCAATGAGGGTGCTGTGGCTCCGATAGATGGTCACAGCCACCCCAGGCAGCAGAGGCACACTGGCTGCTGCACCCTCCAGCTACAGGGCAGCATCACTGACTTCCGATGTGCCAGGAATTGCACCGGCAGATTCTTGCCGACTTCTGATCGTAAAACTGTTAGAAATAAATCACAGTTGAACGAATGATGCCTTTCTAGTGCCTTGGGGCACCTCCACTCAACTATCCTGCATCTGCATGGGAGGCTGCATATGATGGACTCCTACAGCTGAAAAAGGCCAATACTCGAAAATAAATAACAGTTTGAATCGACGCTGAAAATACTGCCATTTAACTAATTTTGTACTACTGTTGCATCTGCCAAGAGAAAAAAAAAGATTCATTTTACTGAATGATTTTTTCTGTGCATGTGAACTGTATAACATATTTAATACAACAGTACTGTCTTGAATGGTTGTTCTACATATCACACATCATAGCACTCACCAAGGGACAGGCACTCCGTCTTTAGGACACAAGTGGCCCATCAGGACCATCCGATCGCCGTGTCATCCTCAGGTGACGATGCGGATAGGAGGGGCGTGTGGTCAGCACACCGCTCTCCCAGTCGTTATGATGGTTTTGTTCGACCGAAGCCGCTACTATTCGGTCGAGTAGCTCCTCAGTTGGCGTCACGAGGCTGAGTGCACCCTTAAAAATGGCAACAGCACATGGCGGCCTGGATGGTCATCCATCCAAGTGCCGACCACGCCCGACAGCGCTTAACTTCGGCGATGCGACGGGAAGCGGTGTATCCACTGCCTCAAGGCCGTTGCCACTCAGCAATGACTGACCTATAAATTACAAATGAAAACAATCTTTTAACTAAGGTTTATTCCCTTCTTAAAAAATGGAAAGAACTGTAAGCGGAAATTCAAGTCTTGTTGATAACTAAATCATTCTTATCACTTTAGTGTAAGTAAGATACGCTACTTCACACTACTAGACTGTGAAACCAAGTAGTCAAGAGCCTGAAAATAATAGTCCTATGGTAATCTACGGAAAAACCAATGATTCTAAAAAAAATATGACTATAGAGTGACGATAAAGGCCTGACAAAGCAATTAACTGATTGTGGCTTACTTGGCCACTGACGTTCTTGTTCAAAGTGTGGCAGAGGCTGTGCCTGCTGAAATCACCTATACTTGTGGCCTGTGCCCCACCAGCTCAATTTTTATGGCTGTTTGAGTATCATCACTAAATATATGCTTCAATGATACCATTCCTCAATGATTTACAGGGTAAACCAAATTATATTGATACGTGATACAATGGAATACATGTTGCTACAATTGTTCATTAGTGAAAAGCACATTTCTGTGAATATCAGTTCTATTACACTGCTTTCCTGTAAGGGGTACTAGAGGTTTTGAGACAGCTTTTTGAATTCTAAACTAGTTTATATTTTCTCTACTAAATAATTTAATATTTAATTACTGTGTATCAACATCTGTGACAGAAGAATAACAATAACATTCTGTTTTTCAGAACTTTAAGCCTTTTTCGTAGGAGATACTCTTGCTGCTGTTCTTGACTTTTTGTTTTGTGAAGTTTGCTTTTCATTAATTTTTGTATACAGAAAAATGCAAACAACTTGATTGAAATGACACTGCAAGCGATTTTATGAATGCATGTACCTAAGTTTCATAATTTGCATTCATAAATGTGGTAAAAGAAGACGCGTTGGGTTATCTAAATGGGGACAAAAATTTACAGATTTTATTAATCTAAATAACTTGTTTCAAAAAGGAATTGTTTCAGTAGATAAGTAGAAAATGCATCAAGTAAGCATCCCATTTTCAAGTTTACGGAAATGAATGAGCAGTATATGGGAAATTCAGTTTCATTACTACAGAAGTTATTGTTCGAAATTCTGAATGTGTTACGAATAAAACGCACGAACGCAAAAGTTAGCTACAACTTTTAGAGAAACAGCACTGTAGTTATAAGAAGCGGATGACATGAAAGTGAAGCAGGATGGAGTGAGTCAGGAAACTTTCCCCATCGGTATTCAGTCTGTACGTTAAGCACGCTCTGAAGAAAACCTTCGAGAAATTTAGGTAGCGACCAGAAACTGAAACTTGTAAGTTTGCTGATGATATAGCAATTCTGTGAAAGAAAGCAAACGACTAAGATGATCACTTGAGTGGAATGGTTAGTATCTTAAAAAGTGGCTGTCATATTCACATGAAAAAAAGTAGAACAGGGGTAATGGAATGTAATCGAAGTGATTCAGGTGATGATGAAGAAATTAAACTGTGAAATGACATAGAAATACTGGACGAGTTTTGATATTTGGGTAGCAACATGATTAACGATGGCCAGAGTAAAGGGAACATACAATATACAAAGGCAAGAGTGAAAATAAATTTCTGAAAGAGATTTTTTGTTAATATAATTTATAAAATTACATGTTACAAAGTCTTCTCTGAAAGTACTTGTCTGAAGTGTAGCCTTGTGCAGAGGAGAAACGGCGCCAATAAACAGTTCGGATAAGAAGTGAATAGACGCCTTGGAAATGTGCTGTTACAGAAGAATGCTGAAGATTAGACGATTAGATTGGAGAACTAGCGAGAAGGCGCTGAATCGAATTATGCCAAAAGAAATTTGTCGCACGACTTGAATAAATGAAAGGGTCAATTCATAGGATACATCGCGAGGCAACAATGGCTCTTCAGTTTTTTTAATAGAAGGTACTGTATTAGGATACTTCATCCACCATCAACACAGGCACGTCCAGCAGGTTGCAGAAGCGCTGTCTCTGCAGGCAAAGCCACTTTGAGAGCACATGTAAACATCCCCAGCTGACAACATCAACACTTGTTTGTTTTTCAGTACAGCTATAGCAGACGCGGCAAGGACTATAAGAGTCCAATTTGCTTACAGATGACGCCCCTATAGCAGGCCACTAGAGGTATGACGAACACGGTTCTATTTGCTTCCGTCTTGTAACATGTCAAAATCTAGGCCAGACCTTATTTCTTTCAGCTTCAACATTTTACTGAAGCAGGAGCAGCAACCTTTCTAATATTGCATGACGATTTTATTAACAGATCTTTCATAGTTCCAGTACATATCTTTGGCGAAAGGTTTCCAAACAGCTGGTTCATGCCGAAGCCTGGCTTACTGAGGCTGTACTGAAAGTGTCTGATCTTAGCAACAAACATCAAAATGGCAATATATGCTTTATAAAATTTTAGCAGATGACTGTCACAATCGAAATTTTGTTCGAGGATTACTGCCTAAGACTTGTATTGCTAAACACTACGAAGTGAATTAAGTCTAGTAACCGAAGTCTGACCCAGATACGTTTACTTCAAGTGTTAGTGCATTTGAAGGTACCAATAGGAGACAATTTTTCATTATTAGTTGCTGGTCATGAATGTCATTTTCTTGTAGTCTGTTAATATTGCAAATTTGCTGCATCTATGGACATTATTTATGAATCATCATCACCTCAGCCTTTTCGCACGTAATGTGGGGTTGGAGTTGCTTTGCTGGATCCTTCTCTTCCATAAATACCTATCCAGTGTTTCTTCTCTGAGTCATCCTTTTCCCCATATGTCTTCTGCTACCTTGCCTTTTCCACCTCAGTTTCGTTCTTCCACTTCTCCTTGATCCTTCGATTTCTAGGTCTTCTACTCTTCCCCCGATGTAGTGCTCCCTTCTTCTCTGCACGTGTCCACACCATCTCAGCCTACTTTCTTGGATCTTCTTCCCTATGGGCCCCACTACCACTGTTCCTCTGATGTATTCATTCCTTAGTCTATCCTTTCATGTCATCCCACTCATCCACCTTAGCATTCTCATTTCTACCACTTCCATCTTTTTCTCTTGGGCTTGTGGGGCGGCGAAGAAGTTGTCGAATGAGTTGTTTGAATGTTCATTTCACGTAACAGACTATTGCCGATGCAACATATGTGGGACGGCGAAGAAGTCGTTGTTTAATGTTGAATGAAAGTTGAACATTGCCACCTTAAATCACGCGAGCCTGGCAACTAATTTGGTGGCCAGTCAGAAAGCGAAGGGAAACTTACTGACCTTAGTTCCCAGTCTGCACGGCCACATTCCTGTACAGCCCAGCTAAACGAAAAATATCCATAGTTCTTCACGGGATTAGGGCTGCTTCAATAAAATTTAAAGTTCCAAACAAGATTTTATTATCTTAAAGGCTCACACAAATTAATCGAAACTTCTGAAAATGCTAAAGACATTAAATATTGTTAATTCAGCCAATCGTTTAATAGTTCAGAGGCGACTTCTACAGCAAGTTCCTCCCGAATAGTTCATTACTCTAACTAACGGTGCTCTATTAATAGTTCGCAATAATGTTAAAAAAAAATATTAATGCTCGCCTTAAAAGTGGAGTTAGTCACCACTTGCCACGCGGAATTATACTTCACACGGACGGCACAATAACAGTTTGTTACCGAAGTCTAAACGATCCAGGACGGTGTACAGTCCTCGCGATTTTCAATGTCCGTTTACATTGCTAAGTACGTCACCCGAGGCGAGGCGCGATCGGACGTTAAGCTCGCGTGGACTAGGCGTTGGTCTAATGCGGAGTGAGCTTACTACTGCCTCTGCCGCTCTTTTTATATAGCTCCGGCGCGTACCGCCAAGAGAGCATCTGTTCTTTCCGTTCCTATGCAGATGCCTGTGCCTCCAAATGATCGCTATCTCAGGCACATAATCTTAAATATCACATTTAATAATAGCTTTACAAACTTCTCAATTTTTGTATACATACATCTGAGCAGTACAGAAGCACGTAGAAAATCTCAGCCCGCTAAAATTAAAACTTTACTCTCTAGAATTTTTACAATGGAACCAACGGTAGATTGTTACCTCTGAACCATAGCTTTATCAAGACTTGTATCAGCTGTTAATTATGCTACAAGACTAAAACTTGGTGTAGCTTTGTTAATTGTCCTATCTGATCATTGGTCTTAAAGAATTTGTTTTATCATTAAAATTTAAAGTACTTAATCTATAATGCTTATGTACATTTTACTCACAAAAGTAGTTTTTACTAAATTACTAAAAAACTAGAAGAGGTAACTGATTGTGGTATTTCCATTATTATTATTAGGGTGAACTGAAGCATCCTACCAATTTTCAATATTGTAGCTCTATTATTTCGCGCCTCTGATTTTTCCGAAAAACGCGGATTCTGGAGTCAATTTTAGTTTTATGGTTTTGGAAACCAGCACCACTCATTAATGACTTCTTACTGCACCTTCTCACCAAATTTTGGCTTCCTAGCGTCATTATTTGGCGCCTCCTATTTTTCTTTCAAAACGTGAATTTTACGTAAACTACTAATTTTATAACATTAAGATTTGTTACCTGAAACATTATTACATAGAACTATACTTTAACAAAGTTTTACACACAAATCTTAATTTTTACTTTTATGTTAAATGTGGTGCAATACTATATGCAGGCGCGTTACGATGACGTGACGCTACTAGCAGTGAACTAGGGTAAGTCCCGTGCACTCGCTCGCCTCTGTATCTTATACATGATACAGCGCTTGCTTTGCTTCAGGCTTTTGTAATTGGCCAAATTCCTGCACTATACAGCTTTGCAGGCCTCACCACAGAGTTGTAAAGCTTTCCTTTCATTCTGTAGCTAACCTTCTTATCACACAGTACTCGGCTCAGTTTCCTCCGGTTTCATACATCCACTACTTATCGTGTGCTGTATTTCGGCCTCCAGTCCTCCATCACTCTGTATGTAAGAGCCTAGGTATTTAAATTTCTTGACCAGTGTCAGTTGTTCTCCTTGCAGGTTAATGTATAGATCTTTGGCATCCTTTGTACACATATACTCTGTTTTCACCCTGCTAATTCTCACTCCCCTTTCCTCTAGAGCTTTTCTCCACTATACAAGCTTCTCTTGTAGTGCCTCATGGATGGATTCACAGATTACAACATCATCGGCAAACATCATGGTCCAAGGTGCCTCTTTTTTCACATCTTCGACTAGTACATCCATGACGAGGTCAAAGAGATATGGGCTGAGAGCAGATCCCTGATGTAGTACTACTCTCACTGGAAATGCCCTTGTCGGACCTGCACTGCTCCTGACTTGTGTCACTGCACCTTCATACATGTCTTCTACAACCCTGATAAATTTTTCTCTATGTAGGAATATAGTCTGGTGAACTCGCTTAAGGGCTGCACTGAAAGAAGTGATGTAGAGATGCAGTAACAGGATCAAATTATGTACATTGCAGTAATTATACCAAGATGAAGGACTTGCATAGAATAGACTATAGTGTTGAACTGCCTCAACCAGTATTCGGAATTATGGCCAGTCTAGCAAGAGATAAGGGACAAATAATCTTCAGAAGGGATAGGAAGATACGATGTGCTGCTTGAAGTATTCCGACATTATGGCCCTCATCCAATATTTTCTTTCTGAGACGGTGAAAAGGATAAATGAGTTTACTAATGAGGCGGAAAAATAACGGACAAAGGCCAAACTAGAGAAGATTTAGAATGCGCAGTGGTAATAGCGAAAAAATCTGAAGAAATCTCAAATCGGAAGTTGTACGTTCTTCTAGGTGTAAATTATGTTGACTGCATCATACTTGTAGGAACAGATGCATATATCACAGATGCATAAATCACGTTAATCATGGAATGGAAACACACAGCATCAGAACGTACCAGCGTGACTTCAGGCACTTCGTCACAGGAAATGTTCAAAATGTCCTCCGTTAGCGAGGATATATGCATCCACCCTCCGTCGCATGGAATCCCTGATGCACTGATGCAGCCCTGGAGAATGGCGTATTGTATCACAGCCGTCCACAATACGAACACGAAGAGTCTCTACATTTGGTACCGGGGTTGCATAGACAAGAGCTTTCAAATGCCCCCATAAATGAAAGTCAAGAGGGTTGAGGTCAGGAGAGCGTGGAGGCCATGGAATAAGTCCGCCTCTACCAATCGATCGGTCACCGAATCTGTTGTTGAGAAGCGTACGAACATGAACCACATGTTGTGTCGTACTTGTAAAGGCACATGTTCTAGCAGCACAGGTAGAGTATCCCGTATGAAATCATGATAACGTGCCCCATTGAGCGTAGGTGGAAGAACATGGGGCCCAATCAAGACATCACCAACAATGCCTGACCAATCATTCACAGAAAATCTGTGTTGATAACGTGATTGCACAATTGCGTGCGGATTCTCGTCAGCCCACACATCTGATTGTGAAAATTTACAATTTGATCACGTTGGAATGAAGCCTCATCCGTAAACAGAACATTTGCACTGAAATGAGGATTGACACATTGTTGGATGAACAATTCGCAGAAGTGTACCCGTGGAGGCCAATCAGCTGCTGACAGTGCCTGCACACACTGCACATGGTACGGAAGCAACTGGTTCTCCCGTAGCACTCTCCATACAGTGACGTGGTCAACGTCACCTTGTACAGCAGCAACTTCTCTGACGCTGACATTAGGGTTATCGTCAACGGCACGAAGAATTGCCTCGTCCATTGCAGGTGTCATCGTCGTTCTAGGTCTTCCACTGTCGCGAGTCATAGGCTGGAATGTTCCGTACTCCCTAAGACGCCGATAAATTGCTTCGAACGTCTTCCTGTCGGGACACCTCCGCTCTGGAAATCTGTCTCGATACAAACGTACCGAGCCACGGCTATTGCCCCGTGCTAATCCATACATCAAATGGGCATCTGCCAACTCCGCATTTGTAAACATTGCACTGACTGCAAAACCACGTTCGTGATGAACACTAACCTGTTGATGCTACGCACTGATGTGCTTGATGCTAGTACTGTAGAGCAATGAGTCGCATGTCAACACAAGCACCGAATCAACATTACCTTACTTCAACTGGCGGTGAATCGAGGAAGTGCAGTACATACTGACGAAACTAAAGTAGCTCTAACATGGAAATTAAGCGTTTCCGGACACATGTCCACATAACATCTTTTCTTTATTTGTGTGTGAGGAATGTTTGCTGAAAGTTTGGCCGTACCTTTTTGTAGCACCCTGTATATATATATTTTCCATTGTTTTTACTCTACGTAACGTCTTTGTTTCATGTGTGTTCGTTGAGCAATATAATTAAAGACGCGTAATGAGGTAAAAGAATTTTCAGTCTATGAGTCAATCTATGCGTCTTCCTTACAACAAGTTTGATCACGCTGTGACAGCGCATAGCACCAATAGTGAATGCGGTAATTTCACACACGCCCCAAAAATGTATAGGACGAGTATGACATTTTGTATGACTCTTTCATGCATCCAACACAGTGAACATTTATGAATGGTGAATGAAAACTCCGATCTGAAACGCGAAAAGTATCCCAACATATGTTTATGCATATAAAATACAATGTGGCTTTCAATAAGTAATTCAACACATTTTTTCGGCCAATTGAGGTTCAAAAATGCGAAATTTATTGTAAAACTTCGTCGAATAATCACGATTCAGCTCCTAGAGTTTATGTTGCGATAGATGGCGGCGCCATGCACAGCCTTCAAAACGCCGTCTGCAACGGAGGTGCGTTCCAGGCAGAGAGCTGTCACTGAGTTCCTTTTGATGGAAAAACAGAGCATCGCAGATATTCACAGGCGCTTGCGGAATGTGTGAGGAGTACTGGCAGTTCATAACTGATAGACGTCTGTCGTCATCGCAACAACGTCGCGCAAACCGGTCCAATTTCACACGTGGCCGGCCGGCAGTTTCAGCTGTGACTATTGCAATGTCGGAACGTGGGGACACTCTCACACGAGGTGATAGACGGATCAGAATCAGACACCTAGCTGCTCAATTGGACTTGTTGGATGCGGGCTTTTCAAATAACTAAGCACTCTCCGACTCAGAGTTGCAAATATTAAAGGTTTTGGCTCGTTACCTTGTCTAGGGGCTGGGATACGTAGTTGCCGCATTACAGGCCAAATACTGCTGAGTCTACAGGATACGATAAGAATACTCACATGGATCGAATGGTCAAAGGTTTGTATCACTCGGCAACTGCGAACTACGAATGTAACATGAAAATTTATTAATGAAAAACTGCAATTAAATAAAATCTGCAGGTACTATTTTAACGACTTTAAACGATGCGTGCGATAGTAGAGGTACTATTGAGAGTGCGGTATATTGCTGTAAAACACTTATTGGTGTCGATGGTCCAGCAATTAAATAAAACGTAATTTGAATAACAGGGAAACAATAGATTCCTACAGCACATAATTAGTTATGAACAACAACACAGGTCGCGAGATATTCACTTCTAAACGCACATTATTTCTTTACTGGAGAAGCCACGCAAATCACACAAGAGCACAGGTCGGCACTCCGAAATCCTTCTATCCTGTGCAACCACGCGCCACTGTCCAGGTCTTTCCGCCGACTGTCAGAACTACCTCGTGTCCTCCCCGGAGACAATCGCTGTGATTGGCTAGAGCGCTCCCGCCCTATTTTCAAGCCAACACGCACTCACAAACATAATGAAACATACGAAATACTCGAGTTACATTTAAATAACTTGAAATTAAATAAATACTCCGGCAGCTGGACCATAAACACGCTCTAACACACATTATTAGATAAATAAAAAAATTAAATAAACATATATTAAAAGAATAGAACAAAAAGTTGGGCAGTAGCTTAATGTCTCTGTGCTTTCTGAAACACAGTAAACATTTAACCATTTTCTTCATGAATAGTACATATCGGATATAAAAAAGATATGGATGAATATGTATATTTTTAAGCATGCTGCGCTGGCTGGACTGGCTGAGCGGTTCTAGGCGCTACAGTCTGGAAACGCGTGACCACTACGGTCGCAGGTTCGAATCCTGCCTCAGGCATCGATGCGTGTGATGTGCTTAGATTACTTAGGTTTAAGCAGTTCTAAGTTCTAGGGGACTAATGACCTCAGAAGTTAAGTCCCATAGTGCTCAGAGCCATTTGAGCCACTTTTATAAGCATGCTGCTACCGTTTAATGGTGTAACTGTGGAGTACTTATGGACTGACGTGATCGACAATACTCGGCCACTTTGACCTCCAGTAACTCATATACTATTTAAGTTACATGTCTGTAATTCATACCAATTTAGGTTTACACTAATAGCTTTGTAAAGATACGGCGATCGACAAAATCGGATGAAGCGTGTATATTTTGGAAATTCGTTGCTGGGTGTTACTTGCATATTTTACCGTCAGATAATAAACTTTAAATTAATAAAGATATTTAAAATCTGACTACACCATCAGAATCGTCGTGCAAATAACGGTAATATACATGTTGCTTTTTGAGGTATGGTTCAAATGGCTCTGAGCACTGTAGGACTTAACACCTGTGGTCATCAGTCCCCTAGAACTTAGAACTACTTAAACCTAACTAACCTAAGGACATCACACAACACCGAGTCATCACGAGGCAGAGAAAATCCCTGACCCCGCCGGGAATCGAACCCGGGAACCCGGGCGTGGGAAGCGAGAACGCTACCTTTTGAGATATCATGATTCATCTGGCTACTATTTATTTCTATACGAACTGTGAAATATCTGCCATTACGGTTGCACAAAGTCCGCCGTCTTTGGCGCCCCTTGCGGACAGCGTCACCACGGAATTCCCAGCCACGTGCTTGATAGACCACACTCACCAGCCGTAGTGTGAGGCACCACGCGCCTCGGCTGCCGCGCGGCCGAGGCGGTGGCCGCCAACTCGGAACTTCGAATATTTCCAGGGCGCCACAGCTCGCCCGTTACCTCACGTGGTGGAGCTGACACACTGGTCCACCAGTTGTGGTTTTCAAAGGTGTGGGTGTACTGGGTTGTTCGCCGCCCGTAGGAGCAGCATAAAGGGCCATCTGTGCGGAAGTACCTGTGCGTTACAACGTTTATCGCGACAGGTTTTTGTCAAATATCGTCACAAGTGATGAAACATGGGTTCGTCATGGAGTGGCTACACACCACCTCTCCTCTGAAAAAAAAAGTTCAAAGTAGATTAGATTAGATTAGATTAGTACTTGTTGCACAGACCATGAATACGACACTTCGTAATGGTTTGGAACGTGTCAGGTAATAAAACGTGTCTATACAAGATATTACATTACACAAAATATTACATGACACTTTATATTTTTAATTTTTTTGAGGGGGTTGGTGAAATGACCCACTTACTATATCCAAAAATTCATTTAATGAGTAGAAGGAGTTGCCATTAATAAATTCTTTTAATTTCCTTTTAAATGCTATATGGCTACCTGTTAGACTTTTGATGCTATTAGGTAAGTGGCCAAAGACTTTTGTGGCAGCATAATTTACCCCCTTACGAACCAAAGTTAGATTTAACCTTGAGTTGTAAAGATTATTCTTTCTCCTAGTGTTGTAGCCATGTACATTGCTATTACTTTTGAATTCGTTTGGATTGTTAATAACAAATTTCATAAGTGAATATATATATATATATATATATATATATATATATATATATATATATATATATATATATTGTGAGGCTACAGTGAAGATCTCTAGCTCTTTAAATAAGTTTCTGCAGGATGATCTTGGATGAGCTCCAGCAATTATTCTGATTAAACGCTTTTGTGCAATGAACACTCTTTTACTCAATGATGAGTTACCCCAGAATATGATGCCATCAAAATGGGCATTGTAAGCTAATTTACTGAGACGTGTATCGCCAAAGTTTGCAATGACGCTAATAGCATAAGTTGCTGAACTCAAACGTTTCAGCAGATCCTCAGTGTGTTTTTTTCAGTTCAACCCCTCATCAATGCATACACCTAGAAATTTTGAATATGCTACCTTAGCTACCGATTTCTGATCGAGGTCTATATTTATTAATGGTATCATTCCATTTACTGTGTGGAACTGTATATACCGTGTTTTGTCAATGTTTAATGAGAGCCCATTTGCAGAGAACCACTTAATGATTTTCTGAAAAACATCGTTTACAATTTCGCAGGTTAATTCTTGTGTGGTGAGTGTGATAGCTATACTTGTATCATCGGCAAAAAGTACCAGCTTGGCATCTTCGTGAATATAGAATCGCAAGTCATTAATATATATTAAGAACAGCAGAGGACCCAAGACCGAACTTTGCTGCACCTCATTCTTGATTGTTCCCCAGTTTGGGAAATCACCAGCTTTTTGCATTTTATGTGAACTGCTTATTTCAACTTTCTGCACACTTCCAGTTAGGTATGATTTAAACCATTTGAGCACGGTCCCATTGTTACCACAGTACTTGAGCTTATCTAGAAGTATTCCATGATTTACACAATCAAAAGCCTTTGAGAGATCACAAAAAATCCAAACGGGTGACTTCCAGTTACTCAGAGCATTTAATATTTCATTAGTGAAAGTATATGTAGCATTTTTCCGTTGAAAAACCCTTCTGGAAACCAAACTGACATTTTGTTAAAACTTTAGTGAAGCTACTCTACAATACATTACTTTTTTAAGAATTTTGGATAAGGTAGTCAGAAGAGAGACTGGGTGGTAGTTGTTGACATCGTTAGCCTGTAAAGTCACGGCGACCGTCTTCTGGAACTCTGAAGAGGTAGTTCTGTTTGATGTCAAATGGTTCAAATCGCTCTGAGCATTATGGGACTTAACATTTTTGGTCATCAGTCCCCTAGAACTTAGAACTACTTAAACCTAACTAACCTAAGGACATCACACACATTCATGTCCGATGCACGATTCGAACCTGTGACCGTAGCGGTCACGCGGTTCCAGACTGAAGCGCCTAGAATCGCACGGCCACACCGGCCGGATCTGTTTGATGTCCTCCCTCATGAACGAATGATGAAAAGTGTACTGCGCTACCCTTAGCAAATTGAAGAAACGACCTCAGCGTATTGGTCGCTACAAACATACAAACGTCCTCTTCTCGGTAACAACGCAAGGCCTCACGCAACTCAGTACACGCAAGAGGAGCTCACAGAACTTCATTGGACTCTCTTCCCTCGTGCACGCTATAGCCCCGATCTCGCACCTTCCGACTTCCATTTGTTTGGCCCAATGAAGGATGCACTCCATGGGAAGCAGTACGCGGATGAAATGGAGGTTATTGAAGCAGCAAGACGTTGACTCCGACGAAGAACAGTAGAGCGGTACCGGCATACAGGTCCTCCCAGTAAAATGGCGTAAGACCATCGCATTGAAGATTATGTTGAAAAGTTGGGTTTTGTAGCAGAAAGGGTGAGGAATATTATGGTGTGTCGGAATAGTGAATAACACCAACATGATTTCAGAAAATAAATGTTGCATTACTTCTTGAAACCCCCCCCCCCCCCATATGCCGTGACAAAACTGAATAGTCGTTTTGAAAATAAAGTCTTTGTAGTCCTACACATAAGATAAGATACATGTAAAGTCTTTACCTCCATTCATGTAGAGGATATCGTCTTATCACATCAGACAACATTTTTTCATACGCGCCGTGTATCAGCGAAAAAAGATGTTTCCAAAAGATTGAATAAAATAAACATCACAGTCCTTTGTAACTACCGTTAGCAAACTACTGTATGCAGGATGCTGCGAAATGTCCCATTCAGATAGAGGAGTTAATCCGGAAGATAACAGCGCCGCCTATCGGCCCGTAGCGGGCAGGCGGAGGTCCGGTTGCGCGCGGCCCCCGACTGTACGCAATAAAGCCATGTCACAGTCTGCCGCTTCCATTACTGAATAAATTAACCCGAGCGCGATCCGCCGGAGTGGAGAGCGGGCGCCTCGCCGCGCCGCGCAGCGCCGGTGCTGCGCTCTGCGGCCGCTGCGCGTTTGTTCGCGTTTGTCGCTTGTTTTGTCACGTGACACTCGGATTGGGCGGCCTGCCGGCCGGCGGCCATCCACTGGCGCTCGATGCGGCGCGGCGCGGCGCGGCTTGACCGGGCGCGACCAATCAATAAATACAGTGACGCCGGCAACGGCAGGCGCCATAGCTCAGCCCAGCGGGCGTCTGCTTCTGGCGGCAGCGCGGGCTCTTAGCGGCGCCGGCGCTCGCTCCCTCTGGTATGGCAGCCTTACTGCAGTGAGTGTGGGAAGGTCAGGCGCCACTGGAATAGCTACATCTGAGGCTCATTCTTCTCAACGCCCTTTAAGTATAGCGTGTTACTCTGCTTCCAAATACAAAGAAAGGCCTTCGAGAGACTTCCCGCTGAAATATCCCCACGTGATTCTGTCCAAATGTTTGTGTATGCGCCAGCACCTCTCTCAAATAGGTCCATTGCATAAAGTAAATTATAATCGTTCAATGACAGCAAGGAGATGCAGAAAGGCTTCACTTGGTGTTATGAATGGCAGTGCTCATTAAATGTGAATAAATGGGAGGTAACGACTATAACAAAGACAAAAAAACAGGTAGTGTCCGATTAGAACAAGGGTTCCCAACGCAAAAAAGGTAGATATTAGCTTGAATGAAGCATGCAGGATAGTGACAGGCTGCATGAAACCAACACCCATAGAAAATCTTCACAGCGCCGCAGGTTTCACAAACCCTGACTCACGTAGGAAAGCCCATGAACATACTGAGAAGCTAAAACCTTTGACGCCCATCACTCAATATTTGGCCTAGAGTGTGGCCCCAGCAAACTCTAATACAGACGCCGTTTCCTAAGTTGCGCCTTAGATGAGCCCCCCCATCTACTATCCACTAAGACAGGACCCACCAAGCGGCGTTTCTGGTGATTGGAAAACCTGGAGAATGCTTAACCGCAGTAGAACTGGGGTGGCTCCTGTGAAATGTAATCTGTTTAAATGGGGTTTGTTGGACGAAAATGACGACAAATGCGATTGCTGCACTCGACAGGACATGGAACATCATCTACAATGCCCTGCCTGCCCCCACAGATGCACTCTCGACGATCTATGGCTTGCTAAAGAAGAGGCATTGGACATTGTCCAATACTGGGCCAACAAATTGTAGTTTCCGGACACGAAAAAGTAAAAGTAAAGTAAGGTGTCTAACCCGGGCAGTTGTGAGCAAGTATGAGAATGATAAAGTTAAATGACTCTACGCAATGGTATGCAGACCATGAATTAATGATTTGCCGCCGGAAGCACACATCAGAGAAGCGATACCACGAGGTATTGGATATACGTCCAAACATCTGAACTTGTTATCTCAATGAGTATTAATGCGAGTTACTGCAAGAAAAATGAAGTCACTATTCGCTTACTGATTTGTGAGTGTATCAGGCCGTGAGTGCTGACGGAAAGCGGACTGGTAATGAAAAAAACTTACTTTAATTTTCACCTTAAATACAGGAAGCAAAACTGAATCGGACTTGGTATTTAAAGACGCTAGTCTTACTCGGAATACAATGCCCAAACAGCAACACGTGATTCGCGATCGGTTTTACTGCTTTCGAACAATTTACGTTACCATTCCTCACACGTCGTCTCTAAAACAGATAACACACAGCATAAAAACGCACATGAGTAATCTTTATGTGAGTACGCTAGCGGTAGACACTTTTGACAAATATGGCAAGTTATTATTCAGAACAATATAAAGTGAAAGATATGCCAGTTATTCATTTCTACGTGTGCTTTGCCAGACAGGGCAAACGAGGGCGAGTATCGGGTAGGAGCCTCTTCTCTCACCACACTTCTACCGTTTAACTACTGTCAGTTTTCTGTATATCGATATGTTTGTCTAAATTTTATTCACTTGCATAAATAGTCCTTGCCTTTTTCCTATTATTGGAGCGCCTATTCTCTTTTTATCTTACGTTTGGATGAGCGTACATTACATCATGGCAGAATAGAGACATCAAAGAAAATATTGCTTTATTTTTAATTCTTACACTTGAGGGTAATTATCCGCTAAAAGCTTAAATGAAATTTTCTGAGCGATAAATACAAAATGGTACGACTGTGTTTCGGACACGAAACTTGATTATTTTTAAAAGATCATTACCATTATCGTTATTTCGTAAGACTAACACTGATTACATAAATTATCAATAATTATATTTTTTTCCGTTCTGGCATTAACGCGTGACACAATGTGATTGAGCTTACAACTCGTGAAAAGAAAATTTGAACATCTTCGTCACATAGTCCGCCCAATACACACACTTTGTATTTTTGAACCATGCACCTATGACAGTAAAACTGGTACATACAGGACACCTATTCTTAGATATCTCACGAAAATGTTTTCTCGGAGTTGTAGGTAATTCCACTAACTGACCAGAAATTGCTCCATTGTTCATTTTGCAGCAGATAAACAAACTAACTGACATCACAACACAACACCAACTGTAAACTTCCAGCAAGCTGGATGTTATGAAACAGCAACTCTTACTGAATTATGACGCAAAAAGACAGCTAGAGCAGCCAAGTTGCGAACAAACATCTATTTTATTCGCAACGCTGATTGTGTTTTTGCATCGTAACAGCTACTATTTAATGGTTACAGCATTAATTTGGGGCCCTCACCGTATTAGTCGTCACACTGTTATTGCACCTGGAAATGAGGGGACTTCGTTCGACCCTTGTGTTTTCATGTGCCTTGAACACCATCGGAATGTGTTCTGTTGTTGCGATGACCAGATAATTTGCTCGTGGAGCTATCCGATCTCCCACAGTGTACACGAGAGGCGAAAAAACTGATGTCGTTTTTATTTATTGTAACGTTACTGCGTGTGTCCGACATCGGCCACGGAAGGCGTAGTGCAGTACAGTAAAATAGTGCTTGGCTAGTACTATCATTATTGTTTCTTTTTGCTGTTAGTGACAGGTCAGAAATAAGAAGTCCAGCAATCAAATCATTTACAAACTATCTATAGTGTACACATTTTGACTTGGCTGATTTTAAATGGGGTTGCAGGGTGTAGGAGGAGCAAGCGTAACCGGGGAAAGGAGTGGTGAAGAGCAGGCTTGTTTTGCAACAAGTGTCTACCGTCGATGCGGATAGATAGCTTCCTTTTCTGAGAAGGAGCTGTAGGTAACACTATGCACTGAGAATTGCTTAAACATTCTGTAAAAAAGGTAATTAGAAAGAAGAATTATCAGTTGGCTCCTTGACTCACTAGTTCTTGATTTAATGAATTACCTGTAAAAACTAAATATTTATACGTCGTTATTTTAAAAGTAAGTGTTCAAATAAAACTATTTTTCATTCTGAAGTTTATGATGCTGTGAAGAGGGGGGGGGGGAGGGGTATACTAGCTAATATCATATCCTATAACACTCAGGGGGAATGGGCTTAGGTTGGGAACGACATTAGGAGATTAGTTCTGAACACCTGGAGGACGCCATCTTGTTTAATTATTTAGAGGGAATGTTAAGAAGCGATTTGAAATGAGACGAACACGGATGCATATGGCAATGCATGTGAAGTCAGTTTGATGCAAGAGGTTTGGAGAAATGCAGCTGTTAAGGAAAGCCCACACAAAACCTAGTTCAACCAGTTCTCAGAGTACTTACCCATTGTTTCGGAAATCCGTACGAAGTAAGAATGGCAGCAGACATTGAATGAATTCAGCTGCGCGCTGCGAGGATGGTAACACCACAGAGATATGAATGTGTAACAATAATGCTTGGGGAACTTGAGTGGAAATCTCTGGAAGAATGGCGGCGTTCCTCTCGAGAATACCTGACAGGTACATTTAGAGATCCAATGAGACTGAGGGATGCTAATACTACCAGCACAGAATATTTCGCATTGTGATAGCGAGAATAATACACGTACACACAGTCACAGAGCCCCTCACTTTTGTCGGCTGCCGGAGTATTCACATAATGACGTCTAGGCTTCCAGGCTTATGACGACACACGCAGCTTTATACTTTCCGTTTTCTTTTTTTTTCTTTTTTAGAAAACTTGTAATTAACCAGAACCAACTAACCAGAAAGCGTACACTAACATACGCTCTCTCCCAAAGCAAACCAAAACTCACGCGACCTGTTTGTCATCTCGCACTTCTCATTAATTCATTACCATCTTTTTCGATCGAACTGTTAATATCGCCCTATGCTCTGCATCTTTCAGCTTGCTGAACTTTACAGACACTACATAATTGCGGGTCTATTTCCGTTTCATTTGTAGCACACACTGTACTTTTCTGCTCCATGCACCATATTTCACAGGCAGGTAACGTTATCCATACTATTTCGTTACCCTCAAACTCTTCTTTATTCATTCCAACTTCAGAACCACGTACGTGAAACGTTGTATGACAGTACAAAACTGACACGCCCTTAGCCCTTCTCGCTAGCAGCAACACTCCTGGGATACCTTTGCAACAGAGCATTAAGTGGAAGGGCTGGGGTGGGGGTTATGAGGTAGGTGTAATACAACAGTTAAGCATAATTTTATTGTAACTAACCCTCCAGTAAAATCCTTTGATACTCTTAAAACGAAACTTTTAAAAAGAACACGAAGTAATTGATTTTAAACAATATCCCGCATCTCGTGGTCGTGCGGTAGCGTTCTCGCTTCCCACGCCCGGGTTCCCGGGTTCGATTCCCGGCGGGGTCAGGGATTTACACTGCGTCGTGATGGCTGGGTATTGTGTGACGTCCTTAGGTTAGTTAGGTTTAAGTAGTTCTAAGTTCTAGGGGACTCATGACCATAGATGTTAAGTCCCATAGTGCTCAGAGCCATTTGAACCATTTTTTTTATTGTAGCTATCGTATTAACTGATTCATTCAACACCTGAAGCAAAGTCTACACCCCCTAGTGGCATGTCTTCGGCTTCCGGTGTCCCATTGGCTTACGCCAATATGGTACCACGATTCCGTTAAACACAGAGTCTCCTTCTTTCTACGTTCTTTCTCCCTACCAGATAGAATACGAAGTGGTCAGCACAACCAACTAGAATTCCAGAGTATCCATCCTGCCCCAGACTTTTCCGTCGTTTTAGATCCTTTAATTACAAGTGTTGTCATGATTGTTTTGAAAAGGACACAATCCGCTTCTCTTCCCATGCTTGCAGTCTCCGAGTTCGTGGTCCGTTTCTAATGAATTGTCATCGATAGGACGTCAAACCCAAATGTTCCTTCCTACGTTCCTTTCCCATCCCTTCATTTGCTAGCAAAGTTTTGTTAACTGAAGTCACAAAGTCTTCTACATCTATTTACATCTACATCCATACTCCGCAAGCCACCTGACGGTGTGTTTCGGAGGGTACTTTGAGTACCTCTATCGGATCTCCCTTCTATTCCAGTCTCGTATTGTTCGTGAAATGAACACACGTTGATAGGCAATATACACTCCTAGAAATGGAAAAAAAGAACACATTGACACCGGTGTGTCAGACCCACCATACTTTCTCCTGACACTGCGAAAGGGCTGTACAAGCAATGATCACACGCACGGCACAGCGGACACACCAGGAACCGCGTTGTTGGCCGTCGAATGGCGCTAGCTGCGCAGCATTTGTGCATCGCCGCCGTCAGTGTCAGCCAGTTTGCCGTGGCATACGGAGCTCCATCGCAGTCTTTAACACTGGTAGCATGCCGCGACAGCGTGGACGTGAACCGTATGTGCAGTTGACGGACTTTGAGCGAGGGCGTATAGCGGGCATGCGGGAGGCCGGGTGGACGTACCGCCGAATTGCTCAACACGTGGGGCGTGAGGTCTCCACAGTACATCGATGTTGTCGCCAGTGGTCGGCGGAAGGTGCACGTGCCCGTCGACCTGGGACCGGACCGCAGCGACTCACGGATGCACGCCAAGACCGTAGGATCCTACGCAGTGCCGTAGGGGACCGCACCGCCACTTCCCAGCAAATTAGGGACACTGTTGCACCTGGGGTATGGGCTAGGAGCATTCGCAACCGCCTGCATGAAGCTGGGCTACGGTCCCGCACACCGTTAGGCCGTCTTCCGCTCACGCCCGAACATCGTGCAGCCCGCCTCCAGTGGTGTCGCGACAGGCGTGAATGGAGGGACGAATGGAGACGTGTCGTCATCAGCGATGAGAGTCGCTTCTGCCTTGGTGCCAATGATGGTCGTATGCGTGTTTGGCGCCGTGCAGGTGAGCGCCACAATCAGGACTGCATACGACCGAGGCACACAGGGCCAACACCCGGCATCATGGTGTGGGGAGCGATCTCCTACACTGGCCGTACACCTCTGGTGATCGTCGAAGGAACACTGAATAGTGCACGGTACATCCAAACCGTCATCGAACCCATCGTTCTACCATTCCTAGACCGGCAAGAGAACTTGCTGTTCCAACAGGACAATGCACGTCCGCATGTATCCCGTGCCACCCAACGGGCTCTAGAAGGTGTAAGTCAACTACCCTGGTCAGCAAGATCTCCGGATCTGTCCCCCATTGAGCATGTTTGGCACTGGATGAAGCGTCGTCTCACGCGGTCTGCACGTCCAGCACGAACGCTGGTCCAACTGAGGCGCCAGGTGGAAATGGCATGGCAAGCCGTTCCATAGGACTACATCCAGCATCTCTACGATCGTCTCCATGAGAGAATAGCAGCCTGCATTGCTGCGAAAGGTGGATATACACTGTACTAGTGCCGACATTGTGCATGCTCTGTTGCCTGTGTCTACGTGCCTGTGGTTCTGTCAGTGTGGTCATGTGATGTATCTGACCCCAGGAATGTGTCAATAAAGTTTCCCCTTCCTGGGACAATGAATTCACGGTGTTCTTATTTCAATTTCCAGGAGTGTAATTCCATTGTAATGTTGTTGTTGTTGTGGTCTTCAGTCCTGAAACTGGTTTGATGCAGCTCTCCATGCTACTCTATCCTGTGCAAGCTTCTTCATCTCCCAGTACCTACTGCAACCTACATCCTTCTGAATCTGCTTAGTGTAGTCATCTCTTGGTCTTCCTCTACGATTTTTACCCTCCACACTGCCCTCCAATACTAAATTGGTGATCCCTTGATGTCTCAGAACATGTCCTACCAACTGATCCCTTCTTCTGGTCAAGTTGTGCCACAAACTTCTCTTCTCCCCAATCCGATTCAATACTTCCTCATTAGTTATGTGATCTACCCATCTAATCTTCAGCATTCGTCTGTAGCACCACATTTCGAAAGCTTCTTCTTGTCCAAACTATTTATCGTCCATGATTCACTTCCATACATGGCTACACTCCATACAAATACTTTCAGAAATGACTTCCTGACACTTAAATCTATACTCGATGTTAACAAACTTCTCTTCTTCAGAAAAGCTTTCCTTGCCATTGCCAGTCTACATTTTATATCCTCTCTACTTCGACCATCATCAGTTATTTTGCTCCCCAAATAGCAAAACTCCTTTACTACTTTAAGTGTCTCACTTCCTATTCTAACTCCCTCAGCATCACCCGACTTAATTCAACTACATTCCATTATCCTCGTTTTGCTTTTGTTGATGTTCCATCTTGTATACTCCTCTCAAGACACTGTCCATTCCATTCAACTGCTCTTCCAAGTCCTTTGCTGTCTCTGACAGAATTACGATGTAATCGGCGAACCTCAAAGTTTTTAATTCTTCTCCATGGACTTTAATACCTACACCGAATTTTTCTTTTGTTTCCTTTACTGCTTGCTCAATATACAGATTGAATAACATCGGGGATAGACTACAGCCCTGTCTCACTCCCTTCCCAACCACTGCTTCCCTTTCATGTTCCTCGACTCTTATAACTGCCATCTGGTTTCTGTAAAAATTGTAAATAGCCTTTCGCTCCCTGTATTTTACCCCTGCCACCTTCAGAGTTTGAAAGAGAGTATTCCAGTCAACATTGTCAAAAGCTTTCTCTAAGTCTACAAATGCTAGAAACGTAGGTTTGCCCTTCCTTAATCTAGCTTCTAAGATACGTCGTAGGGTCAGTATTGCCTCCCGTGTTCCAGCGTTACTACGGAATCCAAACTGATCTTCCCCGAGGTCGGCTTCTACCAGTTTTTCCATTCGTCTGTAAAGAACTCGCGTTAGTATTTTGCAGCTGTGACTTATGAAACTGATAGTTCGGTAATTTTCACATCTGTCAACACCTGCTTTCTTTGGGATTGGAATTATTATATTCTTCTTGAAGTCTGAGGGTATTTCGCCTGTCTCATACATCTTGCTCACCAAATGGTAACGTTTTGTCAGGACTGGCTCTCACAAGGCCGTCAGTAGTTCCAATGGAATGTTGTCTACTCCAGGGGCCTTGTTTCGACTCAGGTCTTTCAGTGCTCTGTCAAACTCTTCACGCAGTATCGTATCTCTCATTTCATCTTCGTCTACATCCTCTTCCATTTCCATAATATTGTCCTTAAGTACATCACCCTTGTATAGACCCTCTATATACTCCTTCCACTTTTCTGCTTTCCCTTCTTTGCTTGGAACTGGGTTTCCGTCTGAGCTCTTAATATTCATACAAGTGGTCCTCTATTCGCCAAAGGTCTCTTTAATTTTCCTGTAGGCAGTATCTATCTTACCCCTAGTGAGATAAGCCTCTACATCCTTACATTTGTCCTCTAGCCATCCCTGCTTAGCCATTTTGCACTTCCTGTCGATGTCATTTTTGAGACGTTTGTATTCCTTTTTGCTTGCTTCATTTACTGCATTTTTATATTTTCTCCTTTCATCAAATAAATTCAATATTTCTTCTGTTACCCAAGGATTTCTACTAGCCCTCGTCTTTTTACCTACTTGATCCTCTGCTGTCTTCACTACTTCATCCCTCAAAGCTACCCATTCTTCTTCTATTGTATTTCTTTCCCCCATTCGTGTCAATTGCTCCCTTATGCTCTTCTTGAAACTCCGTACAACCTCTGGTTCTTTTAGTTTATCCAGGTCCCATCTCCTTAAATTCCCACCTTTTTGCAATTTCTTCAGTTTTAATCTACAGGTCATAACCAACAGATTGTGGTCAGAGTCCACATCTGCCCCTGGAAATGTCTTACAATTTAAAACCTGGTTCCTAAATCTCTGTCGTACCATTATATAATCTATCTGAAACCTGTCAGTATCTCCAGGCTTCTTCCATGTATACAGCCTTCTTTTATGATTCTTGAACCAAGTGTTACCTATGATTAAGTTGTGCTCTGTGCAAAATTCTACTAGGCGGCTTCCTCTTTCATTTGTTTGCCCCAGTCCATATTCACCTACTACGTTTCCTTCTCTCCCTTTTCCTACTACCGAATTCCAGTCACCCATGACTATTAAATTTTCGTCACCCTTCACTATCTGAATAATTTCTTTTATTTGATCATACATTTCTTCAATTTCTTCGTCAACTGCAGAGCTAGTTGGCATATAAACTTGTACTCCTGTAGTAGGTGTGGGCTTCGTATCTATCTTGGCCACAATAGTGCGTTCACTATGTTGTTTGTAGTAGCTTACCCGCATTCCTATTTTCCTATTCATTATTAAACCTACTCCTGCATTACCCCTATTTGATTTTGTGTTTATAACCCTGTAGTCACCTGACCAGAAGTCTTGTTCCTCCTGCCACCGAACTTCACTAATTCCCACTATATCTAACTTTAACCTATCCATTTCCCTTTTTAAATTTTCTAACCTACCTGCCCGATTAAGGGATCTGACTTTCCACGCTCCCATCCGTAGAACGCCAGTTTTCCTTCTCCTGATAACGACATCCTCTTGAGTAGTCCCCGCCCGGAGATCCGAATGGGGGACTATTTTACCTCCGGAATATTTTACCCAAGAGGATGCCATCATCATTTAATCATACAGTAAAGCTGCATGCCCTCGGGAAAAATTACGGCTGTAGTGTCCCCTTGCTTTCAGCCGTTCGCAGCACCAGCACAGCAAGGCTGTTTTGGTTATTGTTACAAGGCCAGATCAGTCAATCATCCAGACTGTTGCCCTTGCAACTACTGAAAAGGCTGCTGCCCCCCTTCAGGAACCTCTCAACAGATACCCCTCCGTTGTGGTTGCACCTACGGTACGGCTATCTGCATCGCTGAGGCACGCAAGCCTCCCCACCAACGGCAAGGTCCATGGTTCATGTGGGGGGGGGGGGGGGGGCATTGTAATGTAAAGGTTCTGAATCTTATGATAGTCAGCTGCCGAAACTGGTAACTTGGGTAGTTACTGTAAGTGCTATCTCTGCTTTAGATTATAGCAATAAAAATTATTGTTTCCATTACTGCCCGCATCTCGTGGTCGTGAGGTAGCGTTCTCGCTTCCTGCGCCCAGGTTCCCGGGTTCGATTCCCGGCGGGGTCAGGCACTTTCTCTGCCTCGTTATGGCTGGGTGTTGTGTGTTGTAAATAGGTTCGTTAGGTTTAAGTAGTTCTAAGTTCTAGGGGACTTATGACCATAGATGTTAAGTCCCATAGTGCTCAGAGCCATTTGAACCATTTTTTTTCCATTACTGAAGCCGGCCGGTGGGGCCGAGCGGTTTTAGGCGCTTTAGTCTGGAACCGCGCGACCGCTGCGGTCGCAGGTTCGAATCCTGTCTCGGGCATGGATGTGTGTGATCTCCTTAGGTTAGTTAGGTTTAAGTAGTTCTAGGGTACTGATGACCTCAGCTATTAAGTCCTACAGTGCTCAGAGTCATTTGAACCATTTGAACCTTTACTGAATATTTTTTATGTATGATCCTGTAGGACCACACGCTCTGTTATGATAACTTAGTAACAGTGGTGGACGTAAACTTATAACTGGACTCTTCTACTGATCACCAAAATCACCTACAGATGTAGCCGAATAGCTCAGAAGAAACTTATTTCGCTGGTGCGTAACTTTCCCAATCACGTGGCAATCATCGTTTCCAAGAATCATTTGGGACGGATATAGTTCTTTTTAGTGTTGGACTTGACAAGATGCCTTGCGAAACTTTACTAACTACGTTCTCTGGAAACTTCCTGTGACTGTAGTTTCGAACCCTACTTGTGAAGAAAATATGTTGGAGCCAATAAAAACAAACGGATCCGCCCTCCTTGAGGATGTCCACTTGGGAACTGATATCAGTGACCGTTATGGAGTTACGGAGAGAGGTGGCGGAACAGTGGTCAGAGCACTGCACTCGCATTACGGAGGGTGACGGTTCGTATCTCTGTCCGACCATCCAGACCAAGGTTTTCCCCAATTTCCCTAAATCGCTCCAGGCAAATGCTGGGTTGGTTCTTTTTAAAGGACGCAGCCGATTTAGATTTCGATCCTATCGTAATCCGAGCTTGTGCTCTGTCTGTCGACTTAACGTTAAACTCTAATCATGCTTCATTTTAACAATTTCTTTCAGTGTTTTTTTCTGTGACTGTGTTGCTTTCGCAAAATAAAGAACAACCGCCTTCAGCCAAAATTGTGATATTTCAATGGACGATTCATTTCGAGCCTTGGGGGCTCATCTTCAGGTGTTTTGACAGTCTGCATCGATTATTTTTCCGGATTTAAGGTAATTTTGTTTCAGTGCACGATGCATTCAGGTGCGGTCTACATCGATTATTTTTCCAGAATCATCTTATGTTGGGAAAACATTTGACGATGAGTCCCGGGGGGTTGAAATAGATAGTGCATTGAAATAAAAATCATGATTTTAAGTGAAAGCGGTTGTTTTTTGGTTTACTAATCTTCCTTGCCATGAGTAAGCTGTAGCATCAGTGATTACCAAAGTGTAAAGGGCAATTAAAACTAGTAGCAGCCTTTATATGTTCAATCAGTAGAAACTGAGGCAGCAGTATCATATATCAATGAAGAAAATGAAGAACTTGAAACTTATCTCTGCACACTATCATTTGTAAGAACTGTAGCGCAAGTTTAAAAGACTGACATTGCACTGGTTACATACGTTCCTAGTTCAACAGTTCGTGACGTGACAGGCACTCCGCTGCATACTGTCACTGTGAAAAAGCTTCTAAAGAAACAGAGACTACCTCATAACAGTTGCAAGGTAAAGCTTAGGGCTGTAGACAGAGAGATGCTGATTGAAAGGCGTTAGGCTGTCAAGAGGGTAATGCTTGAAGGCTTCAAGGACTTCCGTAGCATAATATTGTTCAGAGGGCTGTCACAGAGCCCAAAGAAATTCTGGTCGTACGCAAAGGACTGTTGGTGGCACCAAAGATAACGTCCAAACACTTATGGACAAGACAGAAACTGGAATTGAGAGCAGTGAAGCAGAAGTAGAAATGCAGAACTCCGTTTTTAAAATTTTGCTTTAAAAAGGAAAACCGAGGAGCATTACCCTAGTTTAATTCTCCTACCAATGCAAAGATGATTGAAATAAATATTTGTGTCAGTGGTGCTGAGAAGTACCTGAAATCGTTAAAAACTGATCAAAGTTCCTGTGCTCCATGAAGTCTCTATCAGATGCTACATAGTATTTGTGGCTAAGTTAGTCCCTCTATTAACAACAATCTACCGTAGATGAGATCCCTCGAACAAAATACCGTGCTTAGTCGTTGGAAGAAAGCATAGACCACACCATTCTAAAAGACGAGTAGCATATGCGATTCACAAAACTGAAGAATTTTAGAACATATTCTGAGCTCAAATGTAACGAGGTATAACAGAATGATCTCCTCCATGCCAAACTCATGGATTTGTGAAACCTTGGCCATGTAAATTCTACATTGTCCCATGGAGGAAGACGAAGGTACATGCAATATTTTCTTACTTCGAGCAGCATCTGTCGTGGTACCGCAAACAGGCTTATTAATGAAAGTACGATCGTATAGGGTATCAAGCGAAATGCAATGGATTCAGGATTACATGGTAGGGAGGACACTGTTTGTCATCGTGGATGGAATCATCGTCAGATACAGAAACATCTTTAGGTATATTTCTGAGAAGTGTATTGCGACTCATTGCTGTTCGTGTTGCAAGTTAATGATCTTGCAGACAATATTAACAGGAACCTCGAAAGTTTCACAGATGGTGTAATAATCGATAATGAAGAACTGCTTGGAGAAAGGTGCTCAAACATTCAGCCATATGTACGAGGAGCATTCGATAAGTAAACATACTCTTTTTTCTGAAATCAGTTTGGTTTTATTCAGGCCTCCAGTGCACCAGATGCTTCTTCAACCATTTGGATACAAACCCCAATTTTTAAACATGATCTCCTTTCATTGCGACGGTCTTAAGTAACTTTATGGAAGGGCTTGTATCACTGCGTGGTACCACTCAACTGACTGACATCGAAGCCTTCGTCTTGCTGCATCAATAACCTTCCCATCAGAACAAGCACTGCTTCCCGTGAAGTGCATTCTTCATTGGTTCAGACACCTGGAAATGGGAAAGTGCGAGGTCCGAGCTGCAGAGTGCATGAGGGAGAACAATTCAACGAAGTTTTTTGAGCTTCTCTCGCGCTCGCATGATTTATGTGAGGCCCTGAGTTGTCATGGAGAAGGAGCAGTTGGTTTGCATTTTTGTGCAGACGAACACCCAGAAGTCTTTTCTATAATTTCCTGAGGACAGGGCAATAAACTTCTGAGGTGATCGTTAAACGTTGAGGGAAGCCATCAGACAGACTAACCCCTTCAGATTTGCTGAAGACCGCCACCATGACTAACGGTTGAGAGTGTGACTTTCAACTTTTTCTTGGGAAAAGAAATGCCGTGGCGCAACTCCATTTACTGCCGTTTTGTTTTCCTTTTCGAAGTGATGAACCCTGTTTCATCACCTGTGACGATGTATGACAAAAAATTCATACGATCAGCAATTCCACACAGATGGTCTTTCGTTGCTCTTTACGGTCTTCTGTTACGTGGCACGGAACCCACCGGACATACACCTTTGAGTACCACAACTGCTGATCAAATGTGTGAGCCGTACTAACAGAGACGTCCAGTTGTGCAGCGAGGCGTTTAATTGTGATCCGTCATCACCTCAACTGAGAGTGTCCACACGTTCCGACACTACAGGAATCACAGCTGTGTGCGACCGGCCGGCACGTGAGAGATCGGGCAGGTTTGCGCGGCCTTGTTGCAGTGATGACAAACCTCTCGCCCAACGACTCACCGTGCTTTTGTTCATTATCACGTCTCCGTAGGCAGTCTGCAAGTGCCTATGAATATCTGCAATGCTCTGGTTTTCCGTCAAAAGAAACTCAGTGACAGCTCTCTGCCCGAAACATACCTCCGTTACAGACGCCATTTTGAAGACTACTTGCATCGCCACCACCAATCTTACTCACTAAACACCTCTCTTATATTGGATATCAAAATGGTGATAAGAGTAGCAGCTCGTCCGAATGTTCACAAACGTAAAATTATGCACTTCAAAAAACTCGGTCATACCATATATTGGGAGTAACAATTTTTAGAGACGTGAACTGGAACTGTAGCATAGGCTTAGTCGTAGCTAAAGCAGGTGGCGGACTTCGGTTCACTGGTAGAATGCTTGGGAAATGCAATCAGTCTACAATGAAGACTGTTCACAAAACATTACGGGCGACCCATCATCGAATATTGTTTAAGTGCGTGAGGGCCGTAGCTAATAGGACTGACAGGAGATACTGAATATATAGAGAGAAGGGTAGCACAAACGTTTACAGCTTTGTCTGACCAGTGGGAAAACGATACGGAGATGCTACAAAACTGAACAAGAAAACGTCTGAAGACAGACACAAACCATGCGACGAAAGGATACTTATTAAATTTCAAGAAACAACTTTAAATGACGAATCAAGGAATATACTGCGACTGCTTACCTATCGCTCATGTAGGAATCACCGGAGACGAGGTAAGACTAATTACATTGAGCACAGACACGATTAAGAACTCATTCTTCCAGTGCTCCGTACATTAATGAAACGGAAAAGAAGCCCTAATTACTGGTACTATGGGAAGTACCCAATGTCACTGATTTTCTTTAACTGGTTCCTATTATTGTTACTATTCGGTTGAGAATGTTGAATGAAGAGTTAATTTTGCTATAGCCCTTTTGTGCGTCCTATTCTTCAGCGGCCTTCAAGCAAGCTAATACCCATCATTTCTCTAGTCTGCAACTCGTTGCGGAGGTAAAACACAAATACCACATACAAAACAAATGCTTATAATATATTCACACAAGTGGACAAATAGTATACTAATATTTGAGAATAAATGTCAATGTGATAATACATATCATTGAGAATGTGTGTAGTCGGTGTTCCAAAGTATCAATAACACAAGGAAGCATTCTACCTGCAACGATTTGGTAAAAATCGTCCTCTACACTTCAGTTTATGATGTCTGCAGAATAACAGAGTGGTGTCTTCCATATAAATCACTATGCCAACACCGTTACGAAAAAAATTATATAAATATTTGCGTTGAAATGGTCATGTATAGTACGTATGTAATTTTAATCTGCTGAGCGACTGCGAGAGCTATAAAAGAGATAAATCGAAAGCTAAAATGAAGCCATGTGACATACTTTAAATGTCTGCACTCGGGAATTTACGCTGACAAAGGCCAACCTGTACAGATTATTGGAATAGAGATCAACATAAAAATCATTTCCGCTCTTTTCATTGCTCATCAAAAACACATATTGCATGTTGTACCACCATACAGTGAGACCTTCAGAGGTGCTGATAAAGAATACTGTACACACCGACACCTCTAATACCCGGTAGTACGTCCTCTTGGATTGATGCTTCCCTGCATTCGTGGTGGAATACTATCCACAAGTTTATCAAAGCACTATTGGTCCAGATTATCCACTCCAGAACGGCGACTCGCAGTACATCTCTCAGAGTGATTCGTGGGTCACGTCGTCCATAAACAGAACTTTCAATCTATCCCAGGCATGTTCAAAAGGGTTCTTGTCTGGAGAACATTCTGGCCACTCTAGTCGAGCGATGTTGGTATCCTGAAGGAACTCATTCACAAGAAGTGCACGATGGAGGCGCAAATTGTCCTCCATGAGTACGAATGCCTCGCCAATATGCTGCCGATATGGTTGCACTATCGGTCGGAGGATGTCATTCATGAAATTACAGCCGTTACAGCGCCTTCCATGACCACCAGCGGCGTACGTCGGCCACAAATAATGCCACCCCAAGACAGCAGGGAACCTCCACCTTGCTGCACTCGCTGGGCAGTGTGTCTAAGGCGTTCAGCCTGACCGGGTTGCCTCCAAACAGGTCTCCGACGATTGTCTGGTTGAAGGCAAATGCGACTCTCATCGCTGAAGAGAACGTGATGCCAATCGTGAGCGGTTCATTCTGCATGTTGTTGGGCCGATCTGTACCGCGCTGCATGGTGTTGTGGTTGCAAAGATGGACCTCGCCGTGGACGTCAGGAGTGAAGCTGCGCACCATGCAGCCTATTGCGCCTAGTTTGAGTCATAACACGACGTCCTGTGGCTGCGTGAAATACATTATTCAACATGGTGACGTTGCTGTCAGGGTTCTCCGGAGCCACAATCCGTAGGCAGCGGTGATCCACTGCTATGGTAGTCCTTGGGTGGACTGAGCGAGGCATGTCGTCGACAGTTCTTTTCTCTCTGTATCTTCTCCATGTCCTAACAACATCGCTTTGGTTCACTTGGAGACGCCTGGACTTTTCCTTTGTTGAGAACCCTTCCAGTCAGAATGTAACAATGCGGAAGGACGCCTGGACACTTCCCTTGTTGAGAGCCCTTCCAGGCACAAAGTAACAATGCGGAAGCGATCGAACCGTGGTATTGACCGTCTAGGCATGGTTGAACTACAGACAACACGAGCCGTGTACTTCCTTTCTGGTGGAATGACTGGAACTGATCGGCTGTCGGACCCCCTCCGTCTAATAGGCGCTGCTCATGCATGGTTACTTACATCTTTGGGCGGGTTGAGTTCAAATGGATCGAATGACTCTGAGCACTATGGGACTTAACTTCTGTGGTCATCAGTCCCCTAGAACCTAGAACTACTTAAACCTAACTAACCGTAGGACAGCATACACATCCATGCCCGAGGCAGGATTCGAACCTGTGACAGCAGCGGTCGCGCGGTTCCAGACTGTTGCGCCTAGAACCACTCGGCCACTCCGGCCGGAAGGGGGGTTTAGTGATATCTCTGAACAGTCAAAGAGGGACTGTGTCTGTAATACTATATCCACAGTCAACTTCTATCTTCAGGAATTCTGGGGACTGGGGTGATGCAAACCTTTGTGTGTGTGTGTGTGTGTGTGTGTGTATCGGGAATACAAATGTCGTTTTATTTCTCAGTACCACTGTCCTCGTCTTATATCTTCAACTAACCACATTGATCAGATCTCTTCCTTTTTCCTCTTTCCAATAAACAGTTGTCTTATCAATAAAATTGGCAAGCTACCTCCATAATTTAATTTCGTCTTACTCCTTTGTTGAACTAACTCCTCTGCCCCTGAACTGTCTCTCTTTGGGTTATTGGTATTAAGCACTGATATTAATTCTTCTGTGGGTTTGAGGTGTAGAATTACAGTGAAATTACATGTACATATCAAATACCCAGATATACATTACACAAAATTATCAACACGGAAAATACGTAATGTAAAGAAAAACGATAGAGATATGATGACATTAAAAAAAAAAAAAAGGTAAGAAACGGTATAGAGGCACGCACTAGTCCTCAGTCAGAACTGGCCCGTCACACCACGAACTTCACTGTGGTTAGCAGGGTGTGGATGCAGATATAAATCACAGTGCAAAATTTCCTTAACAGTGAAAGCACAAACACCCGAACATTTTAATTTGAGGGAAGTCTGTACTTTCATTATTGGACATGGATATTTTTCGCAGAAAGTGACGAAGGAATACAGTAGCATTATAAACATTTCATACGGATTCCAGCTCCTGAAGCAATTATTCAGATCGTTCGGCTACTAATTAAACGGAGAGGAAGCATCCAAAATGTGTTCTGATGGAATATCGATAAACTGAATTCCTAACTGTTGGGAATACTTTAATGATATGAACCAATGCTTGATATTTTTTCAGAGAAGCCGCATCAAACACTGGATTAAAACCGAGCAATCGATGAGTGCGATCTTTTTTCTTAACTGAAACCCGAGGACGCCTGTTGCAGGCGGCGCTGTCATGTTGACTGATAAGAGTGTGCAACCGAGCCGTTTCTAGTTTCTTAACAATCTCAGGCAATGTTGTGTGCGTTCCATTAGCAACTTCGTGTTTGAAGAGATCAAATTTGACTAGAAACCTATATAAGGATTGGAATATCTTGTAATTTTTGTGCGATAATAACGAAGTTAATGTATACAGCAAGTGTGAATTCTGATTAATTGGATCTCGAAACAAGGTACTACTCGGCCCAGAACGATATATAGACCATTGATGACACAGTAAAGCACAAAAAAATTATGGTATAAGCATGCGTATTCAAATACCGAGGTATGTAAACATGGAGAATACGGCGATGCGGTCGGCGACGCCTATATAAGACAACAAGTGTCTGGCGCAGTTGTTAGATAGGTTACTGCTGCTACAATTGCAGGTTGTGAAGATTTAAGTGAATTTGAACGTGGCGCTATAGTCGGCGCGAGAGCCATGGAATACAGCATCCCCGAGGTAGCGATGAAGTGGGATTTCGCCGTACGACCATTTCACGAGTGTACCGTGAATATCAGAAACCCGGTAAAACATCAAATATCCGACATCTCTATGCCGGAAAGACCCTAGCAAGAGCGGGAGCAACGACGACTGAAGAGAATCGTTCAACGTGACAGAAGTGCAACCCTTCCGCGAATTGCTATGGATTTCGATGCTGGGCAACCAAAAAATATCAGAGTGCGAATTATTCGACGGAAGATCATCGATAGGCCTATGGCCTTTCGGAGCAGAAGGCCCACTCGTGTACCCTTGATGACTGACCGACACAAAACTTTACACCTCGCCTGGATCTGTCAACACCAACGTTTGGTTGTTGACGACAGGAAACTTGTTGTCTGGTCGGGCGAGTCTCGTTCCAAATGGTATCGAGTGGATGGACGTGTACGCTTATGAAGACAACCTCATGAATCCACGAACCCTGCATGTCAGCAGGGGACTGTTCAAGCTGAGTCTCTATAATGGTGTGGGGTGTGTGCAGTTGGAGTGATATGGGACCCCTGATACGCTTAGATACGACTCTCTCTGACAGGTGACACATAGGTAAGTAAGCATCCTATCTGCATTCCGACGGATGTCGGCAATTCCAGCAGGACAATGCGACAACCCTCCCCCTCCCGTACCAGAGTTGCCTCTGAGTTTAAACACTTCCGCTGGCCACCGAACTCTCCAGATATTAACATTATTGAACATATCCAGGATGCCTTGCAACGTGCTGTTCAGAAGAGATCTCCACCCGCTCGTACTCCTACGAATTTATGGACAGCTCCGCAGTATTCATGGCGTCAATTCCCTCAGGCAGTACTTCAGACCTTTGTCGAGTTCATGCCACGGGTTGCTGAGGTACTTCTGCGGGGAGCGTACACGAAAATTAGGCAGGTGCACTGGATTCTTCCGCTCTTCAGTTTATGAGCGGTGATTTGTCTGTCGCATGCACATAGCACGAAAGATTTAAGTTCCATGTGGTGCAGATCTTTCCTGAAGCAACCATAATCGAAGCTCATGTGTGTGAAAGCGGTTCTGAATCTTCTTGAACATCGCTTTTTGTCATACCAGTAAGCAATTATGGACGTCCGTACGTCTTCTATAATTTAACAATTCGAGGTTTACTTGTTTGTTGTAATTGTGGATTTTTTTATTGTTGGTTAGACTATATATGTATTTCTCGTGATTTGGGTAATACTTATAGTACGGAAGAAGGATACTGTAAAGTCCGACAGTCCAAAGCTTGTTATAAATCAATATACCAACACCATACACGCTGACACATGTATATGCATGTGAGAAAGAATATTTAACACAAAAAGTGAACAACGGTAACAACAATATCAGGAAAATAAGACGATAACAACTTTAATAGCTAAACGTAACTTGCAATCTGTTTCGTACAGGAATATTTCGTCCGCGCAAATGCTTCCTTGTGATTCTCTTTTCCTTTGCTGTAAAACTATGCTTGGCCTCTCACTTCTTTGGCTTTTCCAGGATAATAAATCTTGAATATCTCCTCGGGTTTGCTGCCGGATCCTAAAATCAGAGTGATTTAATATTTCGGCGATTTAACTGTCCGTCGTCTTCAGGAGAATGCTGCTGCTTCTAAGTCGCACATATAACTCATGTCAACTCATGTCAGGGCTGCAAATCGTCACCCTAAATAGGCCTCTGGAAAGTACACGGGTCACGCTCCTCCCATCTCAGTTGCTGCCGCCCACAGACGGGGCTGGTGAAGCCGTCCGCGGCAGAACACCGGCGCACTCAGAGACTATTTTCAAACACTCAGGCTGACCGCACAGAGGAACAATCTATTTTGATGCGGGATAGTGCAGGATACCACTCCTGCTAAGAGAAAAACAAATGTCTCTTAAACGGCATGCCTCCAATACAACCGGCCGCTGTGACCGAGCGGATCTAGGCGCTTCAGTCCGGAACCGCGCGATCTCTACGGTCGCAGGTTAGAATCCAGCCTAGGGCATGGATATGTGTGATGTCCTTAAGTTAGTTATGTTTAAGTAGTTCTAAGTTCTAGGGGACTGATGACCTCAGAAGTTACGTCCCATAGTGCTTGGAGCCATTTGAACCTCTAGTACATGGAATGAAGGCCACAGATTTATGCCTCTCTTATGATTGGAAGAACTTTAAGGAGGTTTAATATTACGAATGTGTTCCGCCGTCATCCGAGATTAGGGCAGTACTCGGCTCTGTGGAAGATAATTTGGGGCTTAGGAAACCTGGCTTATATAAAGTTTCGTATCAATGTGGGAAGGTTTACACTGGCCGTTCGATTCGCACTGTTCAGGAAAGGTGCATAGAACATCCTCGTCATACGAGGCTATATAAAGTTTGACGAAACTGTGGTAGCCGCCATTACTTTCAGCTTTTAGAATAGTGTTTATAAAGAGGCAGTGGAAATTAGGTTGGCAGACAATTTGAATAATAAAGACAATGGTTTTTCTTTTATTAGGGCGTGGAAGCCCGTACTGTCCCACATCAAAGTTCCTCGGTGTGGCCGGCCACAGTGTTTACAAATAGTCTTTGATGGCGATATATCGTTGTCGCCGATGTTCCACGAGGGACGGCGCCACCAGTCCAGTCTCGGAGATAGCAGCTGCGGTGGGCGGCGCTAACGATGTTTCCGGTATGGAGGCGTACACGAATCAGCCTGAACATCATCACCACCTGCCTAATGGCCGGTACGAATAACAGCGGCGGCGCGTCGTGGCATGGAAGAAAGCAGGCTTTTATACGTCGCTGAAGGGAGCTGGTACCGCCTCTGCACGCACAACTCACCTAATGCCCGTAAATTCCGGAGAGGCGGGCGATGAGCTCTGACGCCACGTTCAGTCACATCCCAGATCTGTGTTCAGATCTGACGTGTTGGGGGGCCAGCACATCAGTTGGAACTTGCTACTGTGTTCCTTGAACCACTCCACTACGCCTCTGGCCTTGTGGCACGGCGCATTATGTCGTTGACAAGTGGTACTGCCGTCGGGAAACATGATCGTCATGAAGGGGTGTAAGTGGTCTGCAACCATTGTCGATACTCCTTGGCTGTAAGGATGCCTTGCGCGAGCTGCACTGGCCCATGGATGTCCATTTGAATGTTCCCCAGAGAAAGTTCCCCAGAGCATAATGGAGCCGCCGCCTGCTTGTCTCCGTCCAACAGCTCAGGTGTCAAAGATCTGTTCCCTGGGAAGCCGACAGATATGCTGCCTCCCATCGGAATGATGAGGAAGGTATTGGGCTTCATCAGACCATTGAACGCTCTGCCACTGCGCAAACGTCCGACGCCGATGGTCACATTTTAACGCCACAATAGGTTTCGTTACATAGTGAAAATCAGTGTTATAATATGTTGCTATCAGCTGATAGACATTTTCAGCGTAAATTCAATTACTTTACGTAATTAATGAACAGTGAAGTAATCTCAGCCCAAAAATTACATGCATGTAGAAACAATTATGGATCAAAGTATTTTATTCTCATTACAACATGCACGTCCTGTGTCCTCATTTACATTTCCCCACCTTTCCTTAAAGTACGTGGTCAGGTGTGAACGTTTTGAGTGTGGTATCAGACGAATCAGAGATGTAGTGGGTCTCAGAATCTTCTACCAACTTTAACACAGACAGTGGAAGGCGATGAGCGGGAACAGGAGGGTTCGACAAGAGGTGCGAAAGTCTAGAACAACGTTTTCTTAGCAGAGGTTGGTCATGGGCTTCCCCCACCACCACGCGCTGCTCGTGAGAAAGAGCCGCGCAACGGTTACGGGGAGTTTTTTGGAAGACAGTTAAGCGACCAGACGTTCCTTCAGAACGCTGCGTCGAAATCAGGACAAAGGTATTTGAATGTTTAAATATGTTTAATGTTAACAATTTATTTATCAGAGGCTTTTTCGCGATTGATTAATTAAGAACCATTTATTGATTTTTGTTCACTTTATCCGATAAAAGAATAATTTTCTCCGTTCGAGATTTCCGTTACGACCCGTCACGTGGTGCATAGTTTCAAACTGCAACCGCCGAGAATGCTAATAAAGGGAGTTGTAAAGTAGTTTTTTTTGCGATTGATGAACACGTATGCTAGCCTATGTCGATGTTTAACAACTAATTGAAAATTTAGTGACGAGTGTAGCTTCGTCTCGTATTCAAGCACTTCGCGCTAGTGATACCAGCCACGAGTCCTGCTCGATGGCAGCCACTGTACATAGAAGACGTGCATAGAGAAATAGTTACGATATTTGCATTTCAGTGATAACTTAGTGCATGTGTCTGTATCAGCATAGTAGTGTAGTGACCACGTGCTCTCCAAGATTTTCCTTCCCCCCAAAGGACGATGCAAATCAAAGGCAACACGGCTTGTAATTCAAAGGATAAATAATCTATGTGCTTAGTTAAATAATCTTTGTCCATAGTTAAATGAAAATTCAAAGCAGAATTAGTAAAATGTGTATTCAAAAGATTGTTAAGAAGTAACTTTGTTAATTTTTGACTAATATTGGTTAAAATAAAATTAACTTTGTTTTTCGAAGTAATTTCTGTTCTCGGCTTGCTCATTTAAACCATACCTAAGAAAAGAGAATCATATTAATCGCGCTGCCCCTTTACTAAAATTATTGGCACAAGACTAGATTCGTGCAGGACGTAGTTTTCTCTGACCACCCCCAAAATTAGGTCATCCGTTTCGACCTCAAATTCAATCGATAAGATTGTACTCTGAACTTTGATGGGCCTAAAGATCAATTCTAAAGCAGGCAGAATGGCCAGGGAAGGTTCCGCTGCCGAGAGAGAAAAAGTGTGCATAAGGTCCTTCCCCACAGCAGGCTTATATAAAAATGAATAAAAGTAATCCCTGTGGACAAAGTTAAGCAAACTCCCTTCTCAGCCTGCCACAGACAGGGAGAATTAACGACATTTACGATTTAAATACCAGTCGTTGGGAGCTTGCAACATGGCAATTTCAGTCTAATGTGGTGGTGGCGCACGCTTTGGATCGTCGGCTGCGAAAGTCCATCATTACGACGTCCGACATCTGTAATGAGTGGTCGTCACCCAACCTCACGACGTCTGGACGTGGTTTCACGGTGGTTTCGCCCCGTGTTGAAGGTACTCACCACAGCACTCGTCGATCACCCGACAAGTCGTGCAATTTCTGAAATGCTCGTTCTGAGCCTCCGGCTCACCACAAACTGCTCTCGGTCAAACTGAGGCACACAGGGTCAGCACGCTTACTGATAGAACATCCACTGTGCATGTGACTGACTAACAGTCATTCCTCCTGAGGTGGCGCTGCTATCGCCTGGACGGGTTTATATTGACAGTAGGTCGGTGACCATCATGTCCTGACTGGACAGTTTATAGAGGACGATGATTTGCAGCCTTTGAATTAGTTTCCAGTGGGGCTCAGCAGTAGCAGCGTACTTCTGTTGATGGTGGACAGCTGGATCGCTGAAATACTGAATCATGTTGACTTTAGTGTCCGGAAGGAAACTCGAAGAGACTATCTATACGTAGCCTATGTCCCAGCTTCTAGAGAAAATTTTAGCTCCAACTGCTTCCTTATTCTCTTGTTCAACTTCGCAGTAATATATGCTTTCACTGTGTCTCCGATCACGTTTCACACTTTAACAATAATAGAGAGCTTACAAAGTAAGGCAAGAGCACTAGTTCAGGAATAAAAAATACCTCAGAGAAACAAATGACAATGTTTCAGTTATTTTCTATTTGAAAAACTGTATTCCAGCGAAATGCGATACGTTGCGGTGCCGGGTAATAATGGGTGTCCTTACAAGAAATAGATTTATGCACGAGAATGGTTTCTCTGCTACAGTGTTGTACCATTTCCAATGAAGAACCTTTCATGCATTCAGCCGCATATAGTGTACAGTTCATGGGAAGTCAGTTCCAATGTGTCATTCATCTTTGTTACCAGTTCTCTAGTATACAGTTTCCGTTTGTTTGCAATGAACTGAACTTGAATAATATAATACGCGGATCAGTTCATAAAACAAGACGTAATTTGTTATTTTAACTTATGTCAGTACAGTATCCAGTTACTCTGTGAGTGTGTATGCTCGTGTGTGTGTGTGTGTGTGTGTGTGTGTGTGTGTGTGTGTGTGTGTGTGTGTGTGTGTGTGTGCGTGTGCGTGCGTGTGTGTGGATTTGACATTAATTTGAAAGAATTCATGTGTAGTGTCTGTTCTTTCTTCGTTGCGGATGTACACCACGTGAGAACTCCTATGGGGCTCGGTGAAACACCGCTAGTAAGGAGGGCAATGGGCCAAGGTGTGTGTGGATAAGGCATGCCTGACGGAAGGCATGCCAGGGTAATTCATGCTGTAGCAATGACCTCTGTGTCCAGATGGGACAGCGATCAGAACATTTGCGTGTAAGCAAGACACCTGGATGGAATACCGGTCCGGCACAAGTTTCCGACTTTCACCATCGATTTAAATCAGTTTCCACTGGCAGCTAAAGTCATTAATTGCTTTGTTTCTTAATTTGAATTAAGTTAGAAGAAAAGTATATAGTCACAGTTATTCTGCATTATGTTAATGAAATACACTGCGGGAAGACTCGTAAACTAGTGATAAATAAGCACTTTACTAATGTATGCGTCTTACCTTAACTTCGCAAATAATAATTCCTAAGCTAACGATGTAATCCCAGCGAAATGAAATAGCTGAATATATCCAGAAAGAAATGGTAGGAGACGAGATACTGGCAGAATTAAAGGTGTGTGGACGGGTAGTTAGTCGCACTTGGGTAGCTCTCTCGGTAGAGCACCTGCTTGCGGAAGCCATAGGTCCCGAGTTTAGAGTCTCAGTTTGGCACACAGTTTTAATCTACAAGGAAGTTTCATACCAGCCGAATATGTATTTAACGTGAAAATAGTTATATAAATTCTTTAATGAAATTTACAGCAGTCTACAACTGTTCGTATTGTGCCTTTTTATTTTATTTATCTTTTCAAAATCCGACGATGACGAACTAGTTTCTTTAACAGGTAGGCTTTCAAATAATGGATTATCCACATTTTTTAAAAAATATTCTGTAATCAACAATGAATGAATACGTTATCAGAATACCTCTTAGCATTTCAGCAAGGTAATATTTTCTTCCTGAAACAAAATGTGCCAAAAATCGCAAATTTTGTGTTAATGACACATTACCTATCAGCCCCACAATGTTTGATACGTTATATTTTGTGTCATTCTTACACTATATTGCTTTGAAGGAATGTACAGGTGCAGTAGAAAAATATCATCGTAGTAGAGTTTCCCTACTTCTGTAATAGACGAGGTAAATTTCGATTAATCTCGAGGATCACAGATTTCCTTTCCAAGCAAGCAGAATCTCTGGTATTCTTTTAACGACTGTAAAATGTGCCTAATAGTTTGTACCCAGGGCAGCTACACATATCACGTTCAATTTAACATATGTAAGTAATTATTAATTTTTAAAGCCTATTAATAATGAAAGTCAGTTTCAAAATTAATTGTTTATTGTTTGCAGATGTTATTGCAATTCTGACAAACAGTGTAGACAAAGCATAAAACAAATATTAATACGTAACCAAGTACAAAGAAAAGGTGACTACAAATCTTCTTCTATACAAGTAGAGGAAAGTGTATTAATGAGACTGCAGCATCAAAATTAAAGAAAGTACTAAAGTACCATACGAACAAATAAACTCATATATCTAGGAGATACCGTGCAAGATATTGAAAGGAAATAATCTATCATAATAAAACTACATAAATGGATTTTGCATTGTATTTAGTATAACAATTTTTAAACAAATCTCCCTATGAAGACACGCATTTTCATCAAAAACACACATTCAGGTGGAATGCACATGCGCATTAGTGACATTACCATTATGACCGATAAAAGAAAGTGAAGAAATCAGGAAAATATTTTATGTCGAAAAATCTGCAGTCGAAGATAAGAAGAGAAGATTAATATTCTACAGGCAGACCCAAAGAATGACTTCTGGCAGGAAAAAACATTGCACAAGATTTTGGAAAACTAAAAGGCAGACAAAGTTGGCTTAAGAAATAGCACTAAAATGTAGAATAAATTAGCATAATTAAGCTGGTTGTTGAAAACAATACAAAACATAGAAAGAAATTCAAGAGGAGGTTTTTCAAGGCAAATCAGTCGGTAGAAGGCAGTTAAGAAAAATTGATTGCTGAAGAATGAAAAGAGAAAAGTGTTTGGGAAAAAGCGTGAAACTGACTTAGGAGTAGAAACGGGTCATGTAGGTGACTCCTAACGAAAGAAAAAGAAGACTGAGATCAACGTTACACATAATTTGTAGTGCACCCTTTACTGCCAGAAGCCTTTCATTTTTGAGTGAATTTCCTCTAAGTGACCACATACGAATATGATGACGAACCTTTGCCACAAAACATGTCACTTTACAAGAGACATACGGAACTGGGATTCCCTTTGTATGTAGATGACTACAATTGTTTGCGATTCTGTCAGAGTGCAAAATTTCGGTGTTTTATTTGAGCAGCGGCTGGCGCAGTAGAACTTATGACGATACAACCGGATTTGTGGTTTCGAATTTGACGATTTGGTAGTCGTTACTGCAGTTCTCGGGCGATTGTGTACACATTTTTCAACCGGTCGACACTGGCACGGCAATATATCATCATAGACACACGCCGCAAAGCAGCTGAAGTAAACAATGAACTGAACGTCATTTTGCCGCGCACCGCTTAGCAAGATAAAACAGATGGTGTCACAGATTAAAAGAAATAAGCGACACCACACCACCACTCCCGTTCGCAGCGTGTCACGTTTTTATTCCAGTTTTGTTTTTCTTTTTTTTTCCACTGTAACAAAACACGGTGAGGCGGACAAGCAGCAGCGGCCGGCGCGTGCGCGCGCTCGTCATATATTAACAGGCGAGCAGCGATTAATCACGCTCATTGTCTGTTTACGCGTTTTAAAAACGCTCAGCGGCGGCGGCGGCGCGCATGCGCCAACACAGCCCGGCTGGCTGGCCCGCGTCCGCGTGCACGGCGCCGAGCGGCGCGATACGCTAAGCCGATTGACGGGCGGACGTGATCAATACGCGCATTAGGCAGGTCACGCCGCCAGCTAATCGTCCCACATTACTGCCGACGCCGCATCACGCAACAATTACGCTCTGCATCATCCGCCGCGACGTGCTGCTGCTGCTGCGAAGCCCGTGGCGAACGATTTTTACCTTTGCTAACGTTTACTGTACCATTCCTTACAAGTGATAGTAAACAAGTATGTTAATCAAAAAAAACTTGGCGTCCACCACTCTTCACGGCAACGGCCTTGCCGCAGTGGGTACACCGGTTCCCGTCAGATCACCGACGTTAGGCGCTGTCGGGCATGGCCGGCACTTGGATGGGTGACCATCCGGGCTGCCATGCGCTGTTGCTATTTTTCGGGGATCACCGAGCCTCGTGATGCCAATTGAGGAGCTACTCGACCGAATAGTAGCGGCTTCGGTCAAGAATACCATCGTCACGACCGGGAGAGCGGTGTGCTGACCCCACGCCCCTCCTATCCGCATCCTTATCTGAGGATGACACGGCGGTCGGATGGTCCCGACGGCCCACTTGTGGCCTGAAGAAGGTGTGCCACCACTATTAAAGCAAATTTGTTTATTGACTATTGGTTCAGGACCACAAGCAAAGCCATTGTCACTGAGCTGTCCGACTTGCTTTTACCAAGTTCTTCTGCGATGATTCTGCTGCGCCTTCTAACTTCTTGGATACTTCGATTGTTCTCTCGAAATTTTCCCGACAGTTGCTTTCTCATGCAGTGGGCGTTAGGCTCTTTGCGCTCGCACTCTTTGCTATGGACGTAGCTTTGGGTTGTGTGGTGGCCCTCCGCGAAGTGTGGCGTATGACGCGGACGTGACGACAGGCACTGGGGTGGTAGGATGTAGCTTGTAAGGTGCCTGTTTCCTGTGTGGCTTGCCGTTGCTAGAGCCACGTGTGTCTCGAAGAGCTCTATTAACATCCTGAAGAGCAGATCAGGAGTATGTGTGCTATTTTAAAATTCTATGGAGCTTGTCCTTGTGGTCGGATTGCTCAAATTTGTGTGCATTCCAAACGAACGAAACTGCTGAGGTCATTGGTTCCTAGACTTAAAGACTACTTAAACAAACTGATTCTAAGAATAAAACACACACCCATACCCGAGGAAGGACTCGAACGTCCGGCGGGAGGGGCCACTCAGTCCGGGACATGGCGCCTCTAATTCTTCGCAGCTTGGTCGCATTGTCGCAGTCTATTGTGGAAGTCTTGTCAATTATTCCTACCTGGTATTCTCTCACCATTGTGTTATTTCTAGTTGGTATAGATAGCTAAGCTACGTGCCGATGCTTTCCTTCTACCGACTCCTCCAGAAAGCGGGAGAATATTTGTACTACTAATATTGTTCCTCCGACCTATTTACACCTGAAAGCCGAGTTATGTTTATTCCCACCTCAACATCTGAATAAAGCATGTGGAAAAAGGGCAAGCTGAGTTTCGCACGAGTGATGCTTTTTAAAACTGTGCTGATTCGTCTATCTCTTCAACACCCTTGTCCACAGAGCACGTACTATAGCGACCTGCGTGAGGTACTTCAATATTTCAGTGAAGAGTTTCGAGATAACAGCTATATGCCACGCAAATACGTAATCATCTACAGTTCAAACAGAGGGTGAGCGTCTTCGGTCAATTGAAGAGACGTAGGTTTATTCTCTGGTCCTCCTATCATCTTTTGAGACCCATTCTTCTTAAAAACATCTATGAACCACAAAATTATGAACACATGCTAAATAGTGTGATAGTCGACATTTGGAAAGCAATGCAGCAGTAAATCTGCACGACATGAGTTCAGAGAATTCGTTGGTAGGTTTACGGAGGTATGATGCAGTTGCCGCAAACTGTGGGCTGGTCATTTGTGGTAGGAGATTCTGAGTCAAAGGCGCCGCCTATGCCAACCTCACGGCACTGTCTTCTCACCGATCTAAGGCCAAACAGAGGTCGCCACTAATGCCCGTGCCTTCACCGTTACTAACAGTGTTCGTCTGCCCCTCCACAAAAGCCGTGCACACAGACAAGCTGGGGGAGAGGACACGACGAACATTAGAAGACTGCCCCGGAGGCCTCATCAAAAAGGCTATTCCACAACTGCACCACAGTCTACAGTGTACAAAAATGTACGAAATCAGTGAACAAGGACATTGTTCACCTTGATGACGAAGAGTCAGTCCAACATAGAAAGGACTTACTGTTACTTCCTTTGCAGGGTTGGTCGCTCTCAACATTTTCCATTAAGGTACGCGAATTTTACCCATCCAGCTGTATCAATATCTCGTATACATCCCATATAACCATACGCACAATAGACATTTGTAGCGATGAAGGTGGAGTTGAGACATATTGGTAGTGATTCTTTTTTCTTTGTACAATCGATGAGCTTCGTCCACAATTTAGACTCTTCAGGTGTGTTAGTCTCTTGTGGACTTCCAGTTGGGTAGAAAGTGAGGGTTTCAAAATACGTTTCATCAGGTGTTACTCCAGTGTACTTTAGTGAGAAGAGTCGTGGAATGAGAGAGAAAGGACTCGAGGCTGGGGGGCCAGGTTGGTTCCTCCATTAACTATTACCTGAGGTTTTGCAGGATTACGGGAAGGTAAGACTTGTTACTCCAGAAGGTTTTAATGCTGTCATGGAACTTAATGGTTTCTATGTTGTTTGGTGGATTGCGTACTGATACACACACGCACACACACTTGAGGAAGCTGGGGCAGGGAGAGGTTCGTTCTCAACATTAGTTGTGCAAATGAGATAAAGAATTCTTAACTGAAAATATATACGTTAAACGAGTCAAGTTTGTTATATAATACATATCCCTAAGCGTTTCGAAGGATTATATCTACACCATATACACGTTTTTTGACAATTAATGTGGCATGAATGTTTGGTATGTTAGACGTTTGGGAATCTAAGACATTGTCCTTCAGTGGTATACACATCACAAGCACGTTTATAGAAGTGTCACAGGTTAACAAAAATGTCGTTATACGAAGGGCGTTCAATACATAATGAAACACCACCTTTTTCTCGGCCAGTTTCTGTTGAAGAAAAGCAAAATTTGTTATGAGACTTTGTGGGCTATTCCTGCTTCAGCCCCTACAATATCACGGAATTTCTATAGCTGGTGGCACTATCGTAGCCTTCAAATTCGCGTCTATAACGGAGATGTGTTCCAAGAACTGAGCTGTCACTGAAAGTCTTTTGGTGGTAAACAGAGCATCACAGACATTCATAGGCATCTGCAGAATGCCTACGGAGACCTGGCAGTGAAAAGAAGAACGGTGAGTCGTTGTGAACAACGTATCTCCTCATCGCATCAAGATCGCGTAAACCAGTCCGACCTCGTGTTTGCCGGCCGGCCGTACACAGCTGTGACTCCTACAATGTTGGAACGGGAGGACGTGAGCACACTTTCATTCTAGGTCATGGCAGATCACAACTAAATACCTCGCTGCACAACTAGACGTCTCTGTTGGTAGTCCTGACACACCCGTCCACCAGTTGGGATAATCGAAGGTGTGTGCACGCTGGATACGCTGGGTTCCTTTGTAAGGTGTCAGGCAAATCCAACACCTTCCATGAAAACCCTGACATGATAAGCAAATCCAGCAGTATGTCACATAGCTCCGAATAAATCGTGACATTAAATTAACCAAAGTAATACGAGTAACGAGTGAACAAATGGAATACCACAGACTAACACAAGAATGCCTAAATGCATGTCGTACCTTCCCACCGTGAGACCGACGCACTCCCCAGGGGAGAAACGAGAAAAGAAGCCGAGAGCAGAGCCGTGTTAAGCTAGAAGGCCATACGATAAGGGACAGACTGGACACCCACGTCGCCAGCTAACCACTAGGGCCACACAACCCGCAAGTTTTAGCATGAGACTTTTTCGCTTCTCTGTTACGTCAAGGACCACCCCCCAGCCCATGTTGAAAGCTAGAGCCCTCCAGAAACAGTACAGATCTTACGATGACGCTAAAAAGACAACACCAGCTGCAGGTTTTAGCGTGAGACTTTTTCAAGTCTCTGTTACGTTGCAAACTTTAAAAACATTGCCCCACCATGAAAAGTATAACGTTTCTCATTGGATGGACAGAATTTTTGTAGGCGGAGCTTAAGGTTAACATTGAGACCCTGATTCGTCAGATGAAAACACAGCCAGATAGTTTTTTTTAAAACCAACTTCGGTAAATTGTAGTAAGGCGAAGTTAGGAGGTGTTATTTCCGAGAGGGCGAGCTGGACGGAGCTGCGCCGGCCGCCACCCCCCTGACGAACACCGACAAGGTAATGAACACACGCGATGCCGCATAACAGGGCATAAAGCTTCACTCAGAACTGCAGAAGTCTCATCTGTTAAACTTCGTTTTTGCGTAATAGTAGTGTCGATCGTCAATTAAAGCTCATGGTGTTCTCATTTGCCACTGCAAGTAAAAATCTGAAACGTTATATAGTTATTGAGAAGCCACATCAGCCACTGTATTTTTACGACAAGTTAGATAAGTTATTAAAGATAATTGAGGGTCACTGTCGACCATTTTGATAGTTTTTCTCTTTCGTGAAACTTAATTTAAATCTAGATTATAGATGTGATATGGCATAGGTCATCCTTCGATCCATTGTAGAACTTGGAAACCCATTCAGGGAATATTCGTTCACATTTTTGTTGAACGCAGTTGGTTTTTACCATTCTGTATTAAAACACTTCCTATTATCAATAGTGCAATTTATAAACAATGTTTTGTGAGTAGAATAAAATTTTCAATGGTAAACTTAACTGCTTTCTCGACGTTATTTTACCAGCTAACTAAAAATAGGAAAGCCTTGAACCCCTTCCACTAAATTTAGTTAGTATTAAGATTCTTTTACAGGGAGTGCAGTGGAGCTGACGCTGAGATAATTAAGTATTTGGTTATATCATCGCTAGTCTCACTGAACTCTTCTGAATTCTACATGTCATGTGTGGTCTGGCGTCTCGTTACCAGCAACAGGTCCCAGGTTCAAACCAGTCAATTCCCTAAAAAACACGCTCAGAGCGTCGTTGCGCGAAAGTGGTAGGGAGACACGATATAGAACAAACAGACACCACCATGAATGTTTAGACTTGTTTGTGTGCTTCTTCTGACAGTTTTTCGAACATCGTCACAGGCGATGAAAGATGAGACCATCACCTCGAACCAGAACTAAAACGGCAATCCTAGGAGTAGCACCTCACCACCTCTCCTCCGAAAGGAAAGTTCAAAGCTCTCAGCGAGCGAAGTCATGACGATGGTGTTCTGAGACTGTGAAGAGGTTATTGTGCTTGATGTCCTACGCCACAGTGGATGATGAATCCTAAAGTGTGTTGTGCTACCTTCAGGAAATTGAAAAACGACTTCAGCATGTTTGTCGCCACAAAAATGCATTCGAGCTTCTCCTTGTCCGCGACAACTCTAGGCCTCAGAAAAGTCTGTTCAACCGAGAGGAGCTCACAAAACTTTATTGTATTGTTCTTCCTCATCCACACTACAGCCCGGATCTCTCACGTCCCGACTTCCGTCTATTTGTCACAATGAACGATGCAGTCCGCAGGAAACAGTACTTGGATGATGTTGAGGTTATTGATGTAGAAAGACGATGACCTTAACGTCGACCAGTAGGATGGTACCATGCGAGCGAACAGGTGGTGTAATGCTGCTGCATTGAAAGGAGATTGTGTTGAAAAACAGGGTTTTTCAGCCAGAAGAGTAGGAAATAATATGGTGTATTGGAATCCTGAATAAAACCAACTTGCTTTCAGGACAAAAGTGTGTTACATTACTCACTGAACGCCAGTGTTACATCCATGCCTCACTTACATAAATCGATCTGTTGGTGAAGATATAAACTTCGGAAAGGCTTAGTTGAAACTAAAATGTCATAACTGTGACTGCTTACAACAATCTATTCAAAAAATGTTCAAATGTGTGTGAATTCCTAAGGGACCAAACTGCTTAGGAAGCCTCAAACCGCGCGGCCTCTCCGCTCGACTCAACAATCTGTATTTTCAGATGACGTGCACAGCTGTCACAGCCAAACCTAATCTAAAAGGTCTGCATTTAAACACAAAGGAATGTACAAGGCAGCAGTGGGTTGTAAAATGCAGAAGTGTGCTTGTTTATTGATGCTGCCAATGGACAATTAGTTAGAAGAAATGTAATTAGAAGGCTGTAATTGTCTGGAAGGCAATTGGGATGGTCAGATCCTTACGTATTCGAGTTCTTTAACCGTGCGCTACGTCGCTCTTTCCTCCGGTGGAAAACGCAGTGTAGTACGCGCTTATAGGACTACAGCTCTTGATCCACGTTTACCCAGCTGGCAGCATGGACTTGAGCAGGCTACATGCTCAGCTTTACCGCAGCACAGAAGCGCAGCTGGTCCGCCGGCATTCTGTGAGTTGCCGCAGTTTCTGGGCGCGCCTTCGCCCCTTGAGCCGTCTTTTATCGCGTCGTAAAGCGGCTAGCCGCCCTCACAGGCGTTGTGCTACCTCCTGCACTTATAAAACGCTGCTACTGCGCGATCACACTCTGCTACGCTTTGACCGTACTGTTTCAATGTGCTCGCAAGTGAAGCTCTTATTCACTTGACAGTTGCTCGACTACGTTGTTTGCGTTGCCCACAGAAGGAGAATGAACGACGTTTGATGCTAACATCAAAGACGTTTACGGCAACAAACATGAGCGGAACTTCCACTTGACAGTTGTCTGGGCAGAGACTGTGTGTTTCTCCAGTGACCAAATAGGACATATCTATTCCCTTTGTTCCCTCTTCCATCCGTTATTGGTATGTGGACTTTAAGGCCGCCTTCTAGGAGAACTGGTGACACCACACATTACACGCTTCCGTTTCAGCCACCTACATCAACACATACGCTTAACAGTTTACTCTGGCACACCCAGTGAATAGGGGCATCGTGCGCTGAGGAAGAAAACCTTGTCTAATTAGGCGGAATCTATCCTTCCGGGTCTCCGAACAACAACGCCATGTCACTTTCTATATTCCACCAAAAGACTCCACGTGTAAACCATCAGTTGTTTTCGGCAGTTTACTTGCTAGTGAGCATAGAGGTCGAAGTCAACTGATTGCTTTCAATGTATAGGTCTTTGTGAAATAATTATGCTCTAATAAGTGTGCATGATGATGTTGCATAATATTGAATACAAGCTAAGGTTATTAAGCCCAAGAATGTTTTGTTCTTGGCATTACTGTATTTTCATTTGTTATTGACAACCTGAATGTTTGTTGAGCTATCATTTGACGTTTTCTTTGCCCTTCCACTGTAACTATTATAGCATTCTGTATTATCCTGGTTGTTTTCTGTGTTACATTTCAATCATCTTCTCTGGATACTTTTAATTTAGTCAGTGGCTACTTCCTGATTAAAATCCACCAAGGACGCATTTTACCGTACGTTTTTAGTATTTCATTTAATCACACACTCCATTTTTCTGTATGTTAATACGCTGTGATCTTCCCCTCTTGTGTATGCTTCACAGTCCATTATTTGATTGTCGAACCTTTTTTTAACCATGGTGTAGTTCATCCGACATCTTTCTGTACCTCTTGATGCTTTGAAGGTTTACATTCTTTAATTTTGGGAAGAGAGATTTTGTTACGAAAAAATAAACTTTATCCTCCCTCCCACTCCCAAACCCGACCCATATTCTTCATTAATTCTGCCTTGCCCGGTTGTATCTCCAACTATAGCATACCAGTCACATAACCCCTCTCATAAAAAACCCTCTTCACATACTGTCATATCCTTTATTACGTGATATGCCTTCTTAAGATCGTCATAGCCATTTTATGTCCTGGGAACGAAGGCCTGTACAGTGATGGTTGGAGGTGAATCCCATTTAGTTCCAAGAAGAAGAAGAAGAATTCAGTCTGTGTGTTGTGCATCTCGAATCAGTTCTGTTCTCCTCCTTTCTGTCATGAATACTAAATCAATACCTGTTACAAACTTTATTGGTGCACTTGTTATTAGTCTTAAATCAAACGGCCAGGATTCTCTACTGTTTCCACTTCAGTTTACTTCACAAAACCCTGCTAGAACGAAATGTAGCCTGCTCGTAGCCATTCCCGGTTTTCCAGTTTCCCAACTATATTCAAATTCGCAACAAACTTTACTTCAAATTGAGTGTCAGTCTTATTTGGCCTTTGCTGATAAACCTCCCCTTGAAAGTCTCCCCTTTGAGATTCGAACGGCGATACGTTTGCCTTCGGAACTTTTTGTCGAAAATGTCATCATGAGATTATGTTCGAAGGCTGCGAATCCGCCGAATGTACTTTGTGTTTTTGACAAAATTATTTACATTGTCTTCAGCTTTCTAGAGCTACGTATTCTGCGTGATGGACGGTTTCCCATTCTAAAGGCGAAAGGGTGTTCTGAAACTGGATCTGCTTTTCCGCTCCTTTTAACAAGACTGCTAAGAAACGGGGCAATCCACTCGATCGAAAGTTCGCGGCCGCGGTGTATTGTGGCTCACATTAAAAATTTTGACAATGCCAGAGGCCAAACTCGGGAGCTTTGGATCAGAAATAAAAAAATATCTCTTGGACAAAATCGTTGATGCAACAGTCATTATCGTCCATAATCACAAAAACTCTTATGTGAAATATAACCTGTAAGATCCGGTTTTCTCATATTATTTAATTTACATCAGTATGATTTACTTGACATAAAAAGAGTATTGAGGCATTTGCTTTATGCTCAGATAAAACATCGTCGAAACGTAACATCATTTAATGCCTGTTAAGGTGATATGTTTCCACAGCGTAGAAAAGGAGATTTTAAGTGCAGCATTAAATCAATCCTTCTGACCTGTTCTTATTCTATTGACAAATTTGTAATTAAAAGTGAGAACAACATGTAATATAGGAGACAAAGTATAATACTCTACTCTCAAAATGCAATGTACCGTCAGGAACACAAGTAGTGTCAAACACCATTGTGTTCCATAAAAGCACTGTGCCATTTAGTAAATCGCAAAATGCTAGCATGCGACAAAACACACACACACACACACACACACACACACACACACACACACACACACTGATATTCATATTCATTACAACGTATGCTGTGTGCTGAATAGGACATTTTATTCCCCAAACGGATGTTTTGTAATGAGATTTTTGAGGGAGAGGACATATGAGCTGTAAAGATCAAGGAAATGGAAGCTTTGTTGTGTCTCCTTGACACTGTGAAGTGTTAACCGTATTGTGCATTTCATTTCATTTTTATATTATTACCGCTAATACAGCCTCTTCCCTCAAAGGGTATAAAATGCTATGAATCACCCACAGTTCTTCTTTTACGTTTGAGGCTGGGATGTAACGTCACCTGACCGTGAAAAGGCACGATAGCAGTATGACGGATTACCACCTCATTTCAGTGTGAGTGACGGAACAATTTCCCTGTCACATTTCACGATCGCTGTGTGGAAACAAGATATGCTGTGTTCACTGACCTGATCCAACAAACGGACATTAACCTCTTAGATTTTCTCCTGTAGGTATAACTAGTACCGATGAGTTTTAAACCACAACAGACACCAATATTTAATTAAATTTAGTGGTTTTAGTCACGTTTCTGGCTTCAAAAAGTCGGCGATATATGAGTTCTGTACCAATGTCTCGTACGTCGACGTCTATTGTCTCCTGAGGATGTCTATCTGCTTTTGAGAACTCTTGTTCCACACGAGGTTATTTCTTCAAGTCCGTGGAAGAGGTTCGCCTAACACACACAATATTTATTTGTTTATTTGGAAGTTAGTATAATGACGTTAATCAAGTAAATAACGTCGAATTAAAATAAATTACGTACTATCAACTTCAACTTAATTGATGAAAGGAGAAAATATAAAAATGCAGTAAATGAAGCAAGCAAAAAGGAATACAGACGCCTCATAAATGAGATCGACAGGAAGTGCAAAATGGCTATGCAGGGATGGCTAGAGAACAAATGTAAGGGTGTAGAGGCTTATCACGCTAGTGGTAAGATAGATACAGCCTATAGTAAAATTAAAGAGACCTTTGGAGAAAAGAGAGACACTTGTTTGAATATAAAAAGCTCAGATGGAAACCCAGTTCTAAGCAAAGACGGGAAAGCAGAAAGGAGGAAGGAGTATATAGAGGGTCTATACAAGGGCGATGTGCTTGAGGACAATATTATGGAAATGGAAGAGGATGTAGATGAAGATGAAATGGGAGATACGATACCGCATGATGAGTTTGACAGAGCACTGAAAGACCTGAGTCGAAACAAGGCCCCGGGAGTAGACAACATTCCATTAGAACTATTGACGGCCTTGGGAGAGCCAGCCCTGACAAACGTCTACTATCTGGTGAGCAAGATGCATGAGACAGGCGAAATACCCTCAGACTTCAAGAAGAATATAATAATTCCAATCCCAAAGAACGCTGGTGTTGACAGATGTGAAAATTACCGAACTATCAGTTTCATAAATCACAGCTGCAAAATACTAACGCGAATTCTTTACAGACGAATGGAAAAACTGGTAGAAGCCGACCTCGGGGAAGATCAGTTTGGATTCCGTAGAAATATTGGAACACGTGAGGCAATACTGACCTTACGACTTATCTTAGAAGAAAGGTTGAGGAAAGGCATACATACGTTTCTAGCATTTGTAGACATGTGGATAGCTTTTGAGAATGTTGACTGGAATATTCTCTTTCAAATTATAAAGGTGCAGGGGTAAAATACAGGGAGCGAAAGGCTAGTTACAGTTCGTACAGAAACCAGATGGCAGTTATAAGAGTCGAGGGACATGAAAGGGAAACAGTGGTTGGGAAGGGAGTAAGACAGGGTTGTTGCCTGTCCCCGATGTTATTCAATTTGTATATTGAGTAAGCAGTAAAGGAAACAAAAGAAAGATTCGGAGGAGGTATTAAAATCCATGGAGAAGAAATAAATCTTTGAGGTTTGGCGATAACAGAGACAGCCAAGGAAGAGCAGTTGAACGGAATGGACAGTGTCTTGAAAGGAGGATATAAGATGGACATCAACAAAAGCAAAACGAGAATAATGGAATGTAGTCGAAGTAAGTCGGGTGATGCTGAGGGAATTAGATTAGGAAATGAGACACTTAAAGCAGTAAAGGAGTTTTGCTATTTGGGGAGCAAAGTAACTGATGATGGTCGAAACAGAGAGGATATAAAATGTAGACTGACAATGGCAAGGAAAGCGTTTCTGAAGAAGAGAAATTTGTTAACATCGAGTATAGATTTGAGTCTCAGGAAGTCGTTCCTGAAACTATTTGTGTGGAGTGTAGCAATATACGGAAGTGAAACGTGGACAATAAATAGTTTAGACAAGAAGAGAATAGAAGCTTTCGAAATGTGGTGCTACAGAAGAACGCTGAAGATCAGATGGGTAGATCGCATAACTAATCAGAAGGTATTGAACAGAATTGGGGAGAAGAGGAGTTTGTGGCACAACTTGACAAAAAGAAGGGACCGGTTAGTAGGACATCATCTGAGGCATAAACGGATGACAAATTTAGCATTGGAGGGCAGCGTGGAGGGTAAAAATGGTACAGGGAGACCAAGAGATGACTCTCTTACGGAAACACTGTATTTTTCGGAGTCGTAGTTAGATGACTATTATGATCGACGAAATGACTAAGTGCAATGAAGGACGCTGAGGAAGTCCGAAGTGAGTTTCCATACACGCGCATCGAACTCCACTCGCGCAGTGTTATTGTCTTCCTCGGCGAGAACTGCGTGTTAGTTGACTTTGTATGGTAAAAGGAGAAATCTGAGAGCCTTTGTGGTACAGTTTAAGTGAAGAGACGGACTTGGCCCGCATTATTACTCTTCAATAAATTTCACTGCTTTCTGTGCAAATATGAGAGTGATATATTTTTGGAGTTACTTTTGACCTGTTGACACTCAACTGTGTTCCCATTTTGTTGTTAGGATAATCATCAACGGCAGTTCCTGATAGCCACTTGAAGGTGATTTATTGGACTGTGAATCTTTCCAATCTTGTTGTCGGATCTAGGAATCTTACCTTAAGCTAGTCGGTTAGCTATCGAGGTTTCTGACTTTTGAGCTGTGAAGTTTAACCCTTTCTCGTGGGTCATAGCGAGGATGGCAACCCGTATTTAATCTGGATAGTGCGGCGCTGTAGACACTCCGTGTACCTCAAAGTCGTTTCCGATCAAGCCCGTAGAGTAGTAAGTCGTGTAATGTGTCTCGCGCGTCGCACCTCGTTTTAGGCCATAAGTAAAGTTGTGACACGTGTTGTTTTAGTAGTCATAACAAAAAAGGCAGGGAACAGAATTGATTCGAGATGCGCGATACAGAGACTGAATTCTTCCTCTTCTTATAACTAAACGGGACTCATCTCCAATCATTACTATACAGGCCTACATGCCCACGACATAAAATGGTTATAACGAACTAAAGAAGAAATATGAATAAATAAAGGATCTGACAGAACACGCGGAGAGCGTTTAATTATGAGAGATATGTGTGACAGGAATTCTATAGTCGATTATGATAGATGTGTATGACTGGAATACTGTAGTGGGAGGTACAATTGGGCAGGCCAGAATTAATGAACCGGTGTTGGAGGGATGAAACGTCGAGAATTTTGAGATAGGTTTCATTTTCTCGTAACAAAAGCCCTCTTCCCATAATTAAAGAATTTCAACCTCTGGAGAATCAAGAGGTACAGGAAGATGTCGAATGAGAGGTTAAACAAAGGTTCAGCAATCAAATACTGGACTGTGAAGCATGCACAGGATAGGAAGATCATAGGGTACAAACATATAGAAACCTTGGTAGATATTACGTCAGGAAGTAACATGTGCGTACCTGAAAAATAGATGAATGAGATGTAATACAGAAAGCAACTAGTAAAAACATAGGTTGCCTTTATAGTGGTGTGGAATGTGGCCGAGGCGGGGAGTGTGTCTTCGCGAACGCAACAGATGCTTCAAGTGGCGGAAGAAAGAAATATTTCTGAATAAGCAACCTTGTGCAACTGATAGTTGCTTACAAAAGCTTACTTTAAGAAGCTGTGTGTTTAAATACGTGTGTACGTAATACGAACAGTTTGTGATAATACGTTGTTTGTTGTTGTGGTATTCAGCCCTGAGACTGGTTTGATGCAGCTCTCCATGCTACCCTATCCTGTGCCAGCTTCTTCATCTCCCAATACTAACTGCAACACACATCCTTCAGAATCTGCTTATTGTATTCATCTCTTGGTCCCCCTCTTCCAAGCCCTTTGCTGTCTCTCACAGAATTACAATGTCATCGCCAAACCTCAAAGTTTTCCATGGATTTTAATACCTCCTCCGAATCTCTCTTTTATTTCCTTTACTGCTTGCTCAATATACAGATTGAATAACATCGGGGACAGGCTACAACCCTGTCTCACTCCCTTCCCAACCACTGCTTCCCTGTCATGTCCCTCGACTCTTATAACTGCCATCTGGTTTCTGTACGAATTGTAACTAGCCTTTCGCTCCCTGTATTTTACCCCTGCACCTTTATAATTTGAAAGAGAATATTCCAGTCAACATTCTCAAAAGCTATCCATATGTCTACAAATGCTAGAAACGTATGTATGCCTTTCCTTAACCTTTTTTCTAAGATAAGTCGTAAGGTCAGTATTGCCTCACGTGTTCCAATATTTCTACGGAATCGAAACTGATCTTCCCCGAGGTCGGCTTCTACCAGTTTTTCCATTCGTCTGTAAGGAATTCGCGTTAGTATTTTGCAGCTGTGACTTATGAAACTGATAGCTCGGTAATTTTCACATCTGTCAACACCAGCGTTCTTTGGGATTGGAATTATTATATTCTTCTTGAAGTCTGAGGGTATATCGCCTGTTTCATACATCTTGCTCACCAGATGGTAGACGTTTGTCAGGGCTGGCTCTCCCCAGGCCGTCAGCAGTTCTAATGGAATGTTGTCTACTCCCGGGGCCTTGTTTCGACTCAGGTCTTTCAGTGCTCTGTTTAACTCATCATGCGGTATCGTATCTCCCATTTCATCTTCATCTACATCCTCTTCCATTTCCATAACATTGTCCTCAAGCACATCGCCCTTGTATAGACCCTCTATATACTCCTTCCTCCTTTCTGCTTTCCCGTCTTTGCTTAGAACTGGGTTTCCATCTGAGCTCTTGATATTCATAAAAGTGGTTCTCTTTTCTCCAAAGGTCTCTTTAATTTTCCTGTAGGCAGTATCTATCTTACCCCTAGTGAGATAAGCCTCTACATCCTTACATTTGTTCTCTAGCCATCCCTGCATAGCCATTTTGCACTTTCTGTCGATCTCATTTTTGAGGCGTCTGTATTCCTTTTTGCCTGCATCATTTACAGCAGTTTTATATTTTCTCCTTTCATCAATTAAATTCAATATTTCGTCTGTTAACCAAGGGTTTCTACTAGCCCCAGTCTTTTTAATTACTTGATCCTCTGCTGCCTTCACTACTTCATCCCTCAGAGCTACCAGTTCTTCTTCGACTGAACTTCTTTCCCCCATTCCTGTCAGTTGTTCCCTTATGCTCTTTCTGAAACTCTGTACAACCTCTGGTTTACTCAGTTTATCCAGGTCCCATCTCCTTAAATTCCCACCTTTTTGCAGTTTCTTCAGTTTTAATCTACAGTTCATAACCAATAGATTGTGGTCAGAGTCCACATCTGCTCCTGGAAATGTCTAACAATTTGAAACCCTGTTCATAATCTCTGTCTTACCATTATATAATCTAAATATCCACAGGTGTACTGCCGGTCTATAGTGTCCAACGGGCACAATATTTCGGCGATCAAACATGTCGCCATCATCAGGTGAACTGACGGACTGAGCTCCTGTGAACGTGCCGGCACGGAGATCCGTACGCTATGGCTGCTCAGGGGGAGCTGGGTTGGGTCGAGGCGTCGGCCGATTTAAATACCCTCCGCCCGCGGCGCGCTCCCTCCGCCGTCCGCGCCCCACGCCACGGTCGCGCGGTTGAACAGATTGCGACGGCGTCTGAGATGACATCGGTGTGATAGCTCTGTCCGCCGTGATCGTCACAACTATACGTTTCCTCTATTTACTCTTGATTAACCCAATCGCTGGTTCCCAAGCCTTGCTAAGATTATAGCCACAGTCACGGTTTATGAGGTCATCATTGGTGCGAATTTCGATGGCCTCTCTAACAACGCTGTCCCAGTATCTCGACGTCTGTACCAGAATCCTTGTGCGGTCATACTCCACAGCGTGATTTTTCTTCAAACAATGTTCAGCGACTGCCGACTTGCTCGGATACATCAGTCGAGTGTGCCTCTGGTGTTCACGGCACCGATCCTCGACGGTACGCATCGTCTGACCAATATACGACTTGCCACATTGACTCGGAATCTGGTTCACGCCGGCCTTCCTCCAACCGAGGTCATCTTTGGCGCTTCCCACCAGTGCACGAGTTTTATTCGGAGGACAAAACACAGTTCCGACCCGGTGTTTCTTCAGAATGCGGGCGATTTTCCCCGAGAGTGCGCCTGTGTATGGAATAAATGCAGTGCCTACCTCCTCCCTCGTGACTTCATCCATCTCAACAGGTTGTACTGCAGTGGTTGGGCGGAGAGCACGTTGAATCTGCCACTCTGATTAACCATTCTTTCGAAATACAGTTCTCAGATGTTCCAATTCCTGGGGTAGACTCTCTGCATCACAGATAGTGCGCGCCCTATCTACTAGATTTTTAAGTACCCCATTCCTCTGTGAAGGGTGGTGGCAGCTGTCTGCGAGCAAATGCAGATCAGTGTGCGTTGTCTTCCGATACACCCCACGACCTAGGGTGCCGTCAGCCCTTCTCTTGACCAAGACGTCAAGGAAAGGTAATTTACCCTCCGTTTCAGTCTCCTTAGTGAATTTGATGTTGGGGTGTATGGAGTTTAGATGTGTAACGAAGTCAAGGAATTTATCTATACCATGTGGCCAGATGACGAATGTGTCGTCCACATAACGGAAAAAGCAAGTAGGTTTCCATTCGGATGACGACAGGGCTTCCTCCTCGAAGTTCTCCATGTACAAATTCGCTACCACCGGTGAGAGTGGGCTGCCCATGGCGACTCCTTCCGTTTGTTTGTAGTATTCTCCATTAAAAAGGAAATACGTGGAAGTCAAGATATGCCTAAAAAGTTCAGTGGTATTCTCGTCAAACTTCTGACTAATAAATTCTAGCGACTTTCACAAGGGTACCCTCGAAAACCAGGAAAAGTCGTCAAAACTCACCATGATATCTGACTCATCCAACCTGAAGCTGTCAAGGCGTTTGACAAAATCCACGGAATTACGGATGTGATGAGGGCATTTACCCACATAAGGACTTAATATTCCCGTCAGGTATTTGGCCAACAAATATGTAGGTGCCCTGATGTTGCTGACAATGGGGCGTAACGGTACTCCCTCTTTGTGAAGCTTCGGGAGTCCATATAGTCTAGGCGGTACCGGACCTTGGGGTAACAGTTTCTTAGCGTCACTCTCCGGTAAATCTGCGTCCTTGAGAAGAACCCTCGTCTTGTTCTCCACCTTCTTTGTAGGGTCAACGCTATCTTCCGGTAGGAATCGTCATTTAGCAGGCTCTGCATCTTATCAGTGTAGTCCTTATGGGAGACAACAACTGTAGCATTGCCTTTGTCAGCCGGTAAGACAACAATTTCAGAGCGTTCCCTCAGATCACGAATGGCCGCCCTCTCTTTACTGCTGATATTTGACTTCATCGGCTTGGATTTCGTCAACGCACGTCACGTTTCACGACGTATTTCCTCGGCTGATTCTGGCGGAAGTCGAGCTGCAACCTGTTAAACAGCACTAACAATTTCTGCGACCGGAGTGAACTTGGGGGTGGGAGCGAAGTTGAGACCTTTCTGCAAAACCGAGACCGCATCATCAATCAGCACCATGCCACTCAAATTGATGACAGCCTTGCACGGAACCTGCAGAGATGGTTTGTCAAGGAGGCGTGAGAACTTAGCTGTTTGACGTCCCGTAGCCTTCTTATGGGCGGAATCAGCTGACACCCTGATGACATGATGATAGCGACATGTTTGATCGCCGAAATATTGTGCCCGTTGGCCACTATAGACCGGCAGTACACCGGTGGATATATTGTTTATCAAATATGCCGGGAGAAACCCAAGAATCACATTATATAATCTATCTGATACCTTCAAGTATCTTCAGGATTTTTCCATGTATACAACTTTTTTTCATGATTCTTGAACCAAGTGTTAGCTACGATCAAGTTATGCTCTGTGGAAAACTCTACCAGTCGGCTTCCTCTTTCATTTCTTAGCCCCAATCCATATTCACCTACTATGTTTCCTTTTCTCCATTTTCCTACTCTCGAATTCCAGTCACCCATGACAAATAAATTTTCGTCTACCTTCACTACCTGAATAATTTCTTTTATCTCATCATACATTTCATCAATTTCTTCATCTCCAGAGCTAGTTATCATGTAAACTTGTACTACTGTAGTAGGCGTGGGCTTCGTGTCTATCTTGGCCGCAATAATGCGTTCACTATGCTGTTTGTAGTAGCTTACACGCATTCCTATTTATTTTATTCAATATTAACCCAATTACCCGTGGTATAGGGGTAGCGTCTTTGATTCATAATAAAAAGTTTTCTGTCCCGGGTTCGATCCCCGCCACTGCCTCAATTTTGATAAATAATCAGCATTGGCGGCCGAAGACTTCCGGCATAAGAATTCAGCCTCATTCTGCCAACGGCCTTGTCAAAGAGGGCGGAGGAGAGGATAGAGGTTCAGGGCACACTCTTTTCTTAGGGGTGGGAAATTGCCCCTAAAGGCGGAAGAATCAGCAATGATCAACGACATGAGGATGCAGAAGGCAATGGAAACCACTCCATTAAAGACACGTAACGTGTATCCACAGGACATGTGGCCTGTAGTTGAAGAAGTGTCATGATCTCTCCATTGGCAAAAGATTCCGGAATAGTCCCCCATTCGGATCTTCGCGAGGGGACTGCCAAGGGGGTGGTTACCATGAGAAAAAGATTGAATAATCAACGAAAGGATAACGTTCTGCGAGTCGGGGCGTGGAATGTCAGAAGCTTGAACGTGGTAGGGAAACTAGAAAATCAGAAAAGGGAAATGCAAAGGCTCGATCTAGATATAGTTGGAGTCAGTGAAGTGAAGTGGAAGGAAGACAAGGATTTCTGGTCAGATGAGTATCGGGTAATATCAACAGCAGCAGAAAATGGTATAACAGGTGTAGGATTCGTTATGAAGAGGAAGGTAGGGCAGAGGGTGTGTTACTGTGAACAGTTCAGTGACCGGGTTGTTCTAATCAGAGTCAACAGCAGACCAATACCGACAACGATACTTCAGGTATACATGCCGACGTCGCAAGCTGAAGATGAACAGATAGAGAGAGTGTATGTGGATATTGAAAAGGTAATGCAGTATGTAAAGGGGGACGAAAATCTAATAGTCATTGGCGACTGGAATGCTGTTGTAGGGGAAGGAGTAGAAGAAGAGGTTACAGGACAATATGGGCTTGGGACAAGGAATGAAAGAGGAGAAAGACTAATTGAGTTCTGTAACAAGTTTCAGCTAGTAATAGCGAATACCCTGTTCAAGAATCACAAGAGGAGGAGGTATACTTGGAAAAGGCAGGGAGATACGGGAAGGTTTCAATTAGATTACATCATGGTCAGACAGAGATTCCGAAATCAGATATTGGATTGTAAGGCGTACCCAGGAGCAGATATAGACTCAGATCACAATATAGTAGTGATGAAAAGTAGGCTGAAGTTCAAGACATTAGTCAGGAAGAATCAATACGCAAAGAAGTGGGATACGGAAGTTCTAAGGAATGACGAGATACGTTTGAAGTTCTCTAACTCTATAGATACAGCAATAAGGAATAGCGCAGTAGGCAGTACAGTTGAAGAGGAATTGACATCTCTAAAAAGGGCCATCACAGAAGTTGGGAAGGAAAACACAGGTACAAAGAAGGTAGCTGCGAAGAAACCATGGGTAACAGAAGAAATACTTCAGCTGATTGATGAAAGGAGGAAGTGCAAACATGTTCCGGGAAAATGAGGAATACAGAAATACAGGTCACTGAGGAATGAAATAAATAGGAATTGCAGGGAAGCTAAGACGAAATGGCTGCAGGAAAAATGTGAAGACATCGAAAAAGATATGATTGTCGGAAGGACAGACTCAGCATACAGGAAAGTCAAAACAACCTTTGGTGACATTAAAAGCAACGGTGGTAACATTAAGAGTGCAACGGGAATTCCACTGTCAAATGCAGAGGAGAGAGCAGATAGGTGGAAAGAATACATTGAAAGCCTCTATGATGGTGAAGATTTGTCTAATGTGATAGAAGAAGAAACAGGAGTCGATTTAGAAGAGATAGGGGATCCAGTATTAGAATCGGAATTTAAAAGAGCTTTGGAGGAGTTACGGTCAAGTAAGGCAGAAGGGATAGATAACATTCCACCAGAATTCCTAAAATCATTAGGGGAAGTGACAACAAAACGAATATTCACGTTGGTGTGTAGAATATATGAGTCTGGCGACATACCATCTGACTTTCGGAAAAGCATCATCCACACAATTCCGAAGACGGCAAGAGCTGACAAGTGCGTGAATTATCGCACAATCAGCTTAACAGCTCATGCATCGAAGGTGCTTACAAGAATAATATACAGAAGAATGGAAAAGAAAATTGAGAATGCGCTAGGTGACGATCAGTTTGGCTTTAGGAAAAGTAAAGGCAAGAGAGAGGCAATTCTGACGTTACGGCCAATAATGGAAGCAAGGCTAAAGAAAAATCAAGACACGTTCATAGGATTTGTCGACCTGGAAAAAGCGTTCGACATATAAAATGGTGCAAGCTGTTCGAGATACTGAAAGAAGTAGGGGTAAGCTATAGGGAGAGACAGGTCGAATACAATATGTACAACAACCAAGAGGGAATAATAAGAGTGGAAGATCAAGAAGGAAGTGCTCGTATTAAGAAGGGTGTAAGACAAGGCTGTAGCCTTTCGCCCCCACTCTTCAATCTGTACATCTAGGAAGCAATGATGGAAATAAAAGAAAGGTTCAGGAGTCTAATTAAAATACAAGGTGAAAGGATATCAATGATACGATTCGCTGATGACATTGTTATCCTAAGTAAAAGTGAAGAAGAATTAAATGATCTGCTGAACGGAATGAACAGTCTAATGAGTACACAGTATGGTTTGAGAGTAAATCGGAGAAAGACGAAGGTAATGAGAAGTAGTATAAATGAGAACAGCGAGAAACTTAACATCAGGATTGATGGTCACGAAGTCAATGAAGTTAAGGAATTCTGCTACCTAGGCAGTAAAATAACCAATGACGGACGGAGCAAGGAAGACATCAAAAGCAGACTCGCTATGGCAAAAAAGGCATTTCTGGCCAAGAGAAGTCTACTAATATCAAATACCGGCCTTAATTTGAGGAAGAAATTTCTGAGGATGTACGTCTGGAGTACAGAATTGTATGGTAGTGAAACATGGACTGTGGGAAAACCGGAACAGAAGAGAATCGAAGCATTTGAGATGTGGTGCTATAGACGAATGTTGACAATTAGGTGGTCTGATAAGGTAAGGAATGAGGAGGTTCTACGCAGAATCGGAGAGGAAAGGAATATGTGGAAAACACTGATAAGGAGAAGGGACAGGATGATAGGACATCTGCTAAGACATGAGGGAATCACTTCCATGGTACTAGAGGGAACTGTAGAGGGCAAAAACTGTAGAGGAAAACAGAGATTGGAATACGTCAAGCAAATAATTGAGGACGTAGGTTGCAAGTGCTACTCTGAGATGAAGAGGTTAACACAGGAAAGGAATTCGTGGCGGGCTGCATCAAACCAGTCAGTAGACTTGCACAGAAAGGCCGTTTTGGTTAGTGTGACAAGGCCTGACCTGTCAATCATCCAGACCGTTGCCCCGGAACTACTGAAAAGGCTGCTGCCCCTCTTCAGGAACCACACGTTTGTCCTGCCTCTCAACAGATACCCCTCCGTTGTGGTTGCACCTGCGGTACCGCCATCTGTATCACTGAGGCCCGCAAGCCTCCCCAAAAACGGCAAGGTAAGTTGGGAAACAGTGATGCTGTACAAACCGGTAGACAAGTTTACTTTCATATTTCCTTAAACTGACTTCTCCGACCCCAGGTTACCTACGTCAAATTGTTCAATGGAGCATTCTCTACGTCTTGTTACATTTTTGCACGCTCTTAAGGAAATACCGTAAATAACGGGCGATCAGAAAGTTTCAGATTAAGGCATTGTTCCAGCGTATATGCAACCCAGTACGATTTCGATGCTGTCACATAAGCACCGACATGTAGTCAAGGGGTTACTGTTGAATTAGAACGGAAACTTCTGTATTGTCCCTAATACTAGACTTCCCCATCTTACGGGGGTCACTGGCCGACTTCCACGTTTTTATGAGCTATCCTCCGCCTGACGAATGTGTTAAAAAGAGAAGCCTCTTAGACAGTCCCTTCTGGAGTGCAGGGCCGAAGACTCCCATGGTCAGAAAAATAGGACCGATGCATCCTGTACCCTTAAAGGTCCGCCTGGAGCAAAGGACCTAACCCTCCAGTGGTCAGAGGGGGAACCCAGTCCTCCCGTTCAAACAGGTTATGTAACATACATGCTTCTAGTCGAAGCAGCAAAACATTTTTCTGGTATAAGTAATACGGAAAAACGACTCTGATTATCCTGCTACTGCTTGAATATGAATTGTTGATTCTGCACCAATTCGTTTAGTTTTTTGCAGGGTCTACCACTAGGAGGCATATTGCCTCAGGTTTTATGTTACAGGAAACTAATTTCACATATTGAATTCCTGTAATCTTTCCATCTTTGAAACTTGTGAAACTTGTCATCTGTTGCTTCATCAATTTTAAATCCCGACATAACCTTTTCTTCTTTTTGTCTTTGAGGAATTGAATACAATTTTGTTCTCGAGTGACAGTACCTCAAGAAATGTGTATACATGTGGGCTGCAGGACTGTAAACTACTATTGTAGTTACTGTAGAAAATTCCACGCAAATTGATGGTTTCTGTCAACTGCAACTGAATTCTGCCCACATGGATTGAGGAAAGAGAGTGTTTCTGTCTATATACGTATCTACTAAGTAGCCAGAGAACGTTGACAGTTTTTTACAAAGAGGCATCGTTGGCTTTAAGTCCTCGACAAAATAGTCACCAATCACATGAGGACCCAGCACTGACAAACCAAATATATAAGACAGAAACTGCCTAACTCCAGTTTTGGCATAGTAGCCATGTACAAGTCTCAATGTTTTTATCATTCGTCACTGGCTCTGTATTAGATGAAATTTGCAACGTTGGATCCTTGCATTAGTCCAAACAACACTTCCATATTCATTATCCTTTCTTGGAGCACTGTAAAAACATTGCTGACACAGGTAATTTTACACATACATTTGTTGGAAAGACATGCTGATAAGGTGAAATTTTATTATCGTTCAAAAAAGTAAAACCCATTCGAATAGAATGTCCATTAACGGTCCCATGGACCCAACGTTGACAAAAACTTTGTGCAATACTTGAAAGTTCCTTCAACACATATTTGTCGTACTGACTAAGTATTTTGAGCTTCTCAGTGTCACAGAGTATTACAACGTTCAACATCATATGTAACAAAAAATCCTCCCAATCTGTAGAATTCATACTTAACGTCTTCAGACCCACATAAACCTCCTGAACACTTGCAGGTAATTTCGGTATAATTTTCAGTCTACTTTCGTCAATGGATTTACGAAAGCTGTCGACATCTTTATAGTTTGCTCTTCCGCGTGTTCTCCGTTTGTTGATTATACAGGTGGTGCCTGAGATATTCTGTGGCTTCCCTCTACAGATCACAAAGTATTTTCCGCCACTGAATTTTATCACCAACTATTTGCACATGGTTTAGGTCGTCTTGACTACCCAATGGAGGCAGTTTTAATATAACTTTTGTAAATCTTAGAGTTATACGTCCAACACGGTACACTACCTATTAACAGTTTTAGAAATACTAAAGCGTAATCTTACTGAAGTAGCACTTTCTTTTCCATTCCATTCACAGTAACTGCAACAGGACATGTTCATTATGAATCTGCTGTAAACAGAAGCCTGAGTCCACAAACTACCACTCAGAAGAGGTACGGAAGGTCACTGCTCTCTGCCAGGACGACCTGTTTAAAGGAGGCTTGGGTCCTGAGTCGCTCCTGCTAATACACTATGTCATCAAAAGTATCCGGACATCAGGCTGAAAATGACTTACAAGTTCGTGGCGCCCTCCATCGGTAACGCTGGAATTCAGTATAGTGTTGGTCCACCCTCAGCCTTGATGGCAGCTTCCTCTCTCGCAGGCATACGTTCAGTCAGGTGCTGGAAATGTTTCTTGGGGAATCGCACGGAGTGCTGCACTGAGGAGAGGTATCGATGTCGGTCGGTGAGACCTGGCACGAAATCGGCGTTCCAAAACATCTCAAAGGTGTTCTGTAGAATTCAGGTCAGAACTCTGAGCAGGGCAGTCCATTACAGTGATGTTAATGTCATGTAAGCACTCCGCCACAGGCCGTGCATTATGAACAGGTCCTCGACCGTGTTGAAATATGCAATCGCCATCCCTCCTCCAATAGTGGGAAGCAAGAAGGTGCTTAAAACATCAATGTAGGCCTATGCTGTGATAGTGCGACGCAAGACAACATAGAGTGCAAGCCCCCTCGATGAAAAACACGACCACACCATAAAACCACCGGCTCCGAATTTTGCTTTTGGCACTACTCAAGCTGGCAGATCACGTTCACCGGGCAATCGTCATACCCACACCCTGCCATCGGATCGCCACATTGTGTACTACTGTGATTCGTCACTCCACCCAACGTTATTTCCACTGTTCAATCCTCCAATGTTTACGGTCCTTACACCAAGTGAGGCGTCGTTTGGCATTTACCGGCGTGATGTATGGCTTGTGAGCAGCCACTCGACAATGTAATTCAAGTTTTCTCACCTCCCCCCTAACTCTCATAGTACTTGCAGTTGGTCCTGATGCAGTTTGTAATTCCTGTGTGATGATCTGGATAGATGCCTGCCTGTTACACATTACGACCCTCTTCAACTGTCGGCGGTCTCTAGTCAACAGACGAGGTCAGCCTGTTCGCTTTTGTGTTGTAAGTGTCCCTTCACGTTACCACTTCAGTATCACATCATGAACAGTGGACCTAGGAATGTTCAGGAGTGTGGAAATCTCGTGTACAAACGTATGGCACAAGTGACACCGAATCACCTGACCACGTTCGAAGTCCGTGAGTTCCGCGGAGAGCCCCATTCTTCTCCCTCACGATGTTCTGATGACTACTGAGGTCGCTGATATGAAGTATCTTGCAGTAGGTGGCAGCACACTGCACCTAATATGAAAAACGTGGGCTTTTGGGGGTGTCCGAATACTTTTTATCACATAGTGTTGCACTTTGCTCATGTGCTGCTCCCTGGCAGAACACTAAGAACTCTTCTTGCAGCAGACTTCATGGCGAAAACTCTCGCCAAGCCTGACTTGTACGCTCTGACCGATCCATATAGCAGGATTAGGAGTGTGTGACAGCTCCAGGCTGAAGACCCCCTCTCCCTTTTCTCCTGAGACTGATACCGCCAACTGTGACTGAAACTGCGAATAATACATAACCGCCCAGGATATGATATGCTATAATTTACTTTTTTATTTACACAGATTTGTAGGATTACCCCCTATGCTTATTGTGGTAGTTGTTCCAGGAAATTTAGCCTCTATCTATTGTAGAATAGGCCTTGAATAGAGGAAATATCTTTTTAAATAATCACTGCTTTCTATTCACTTAATCCTTCAGGAGCTTTAATTCATGTTAAGTGCCATTTTCGGAAGTTTCTATTTGTGCGCATTCATCCATTAGTCACTTTACACTTGTCACTGCGTACAGTTTTCAGAACAGTGCACATGCCAACTGTGCCAAAAAATTGGCATAGAATCACAAAGAATAAAATATAAACCGATCATGAAAGCGTATAATATCGTATCGCTTTAATAGCTTCCACATCACTTTCATGCAGTGAAAAAAATTTAATTAAATAGTGCAATCACAGATGCGCTGAGTTAGTAATTCGTATCCAGAGAGTATTTCACAAAAGGAAAATTAATCAAACGCAATTTATACAATTGCCACTACAAAAAGTGAACCCCTTTGTGAAATGCGTGATTATCGGCGGGACTATTTTGCGCAACCGTGAATTTAACATGTATTCTTCAAACAATGAACGATCAGCAGAAAATCAAATTTCAATTGAAAATATGTCACTGTGGTGCATAAAATAATGAAACGTCAAATAATTTATGTATGCAGTACAGACAATGTATGCTGAATAAACAATGACTAAGTACTCAAATAAAGGAAATGACTTTTTCATAATCTTTTGGAACTACGAATTCACAGCCACAATGCTAGAAGTAAAACTAAGTTTCTTTTAGACTATACATTCCGGTCTAAGGTTCGTAATGGAGTCTTATTTCCTAATGACAAAGGGTGCAGGTTGATAGAGGGCATTAAATGGGATCTGAGCAAATATTCAAAAATAAATGAAAGGTGACATTTTAGACACCTTGTCTTTCAGAATGTTTCTGCAGGACGATATTCATGTTACGCAAGTTACGAAGTTACCAATTTATAGATAGCTGATAGTGTCCTCTGAAATCAGGAAATATACTAGAGTGCTTAGCATGAAGTGGTGGATAAAGTCAGCAGCTGACTAGCTAAGAGGAAAAGCTGTGGTCTTTTTCGTAGCAGATTGCTCAAAACTCACAGCTTTAAAGACTCAGTGCTACTAAAAAATTGTTTGCAGGAGTGGAATCGTGTCACATATTACATCAAATTTCATCATCGATTAGTTATTTGTGAGAAGCTGGCATTCACTCGGAAAACTGCTTTTCTTAGGCAACGTTCGATCTTCGAGTATTTTTGCTCTTTTCTTAGATGTTTTCCATTTACCCTTCGAGCCCATCTTGCTGTAGGCGTTAACACTTGGATAAAGAAATAGGTGTACATAAAGTCAGAGAACACTTTCAATTATTTATTGGACAAGAACCAAACATTGTACAGATATCATACATATGTCATTTTGAAGGGAAACTCTAAAAGTTTTTTTCACCTATGCTGCAAAAGCGTAATTTGGTAATCTGCCGATGGGCAGCGCTAGTCGCAAGCATAGCCGTGCTACAGAAGAGGATAACTGCATCATGAAATGGCCTCCCAGTCACCAGATCTCACTCCGTGTGACTTTTTTCTGTGGGGACACATTAAAGATCTGTTGTATGTGTCGCCTCTGCCGCGTGATGTAGCAGAACTTCGGGAGAGAATGCAGGAAGCGACTGCCACAGTCGACGAAGCCATGCTGGGACGAGTATGGCAAGAATTCGATTACCGAATTGACGTCTGCCGGGTCACTCACGGTTCGCATATCGAAAAATTGTTAAAAAAGGGTTTCTCTTTAAAATGCAATATGTATTCCAGCTGTACAAAGTTTAGTTATTGTGCAATAAATAACTGAAAGTGTTTCCGGACTATATACAGGGTCGTCCGTTGATAGTGACCGGGCCAAATATCTCACGAAATAAGCATCAAACGAAAAAGCTACAAAGAACGAAACACGTCTAGCTTGAAGGAAGAAACCAGATGGCGCTATGGTTGGCCCGCTAGATAGCGCTGCCATAGGTCAAACGGATATCAACTGCGTTTTTTGAAACTGGAACCCCCATTTTTTAATACATGTTCGTGTAGTACGTAAAGAAACATGAATGTTTCAGTTGGACCACTTTTTTCACTTTCTGATAGATGGCGCTGTAATAGTCACAAACGTGTAAGTACTTGGTATCATGTAACATTCCGCCAGTGCGGACGGTATTTGCTTCGTGCTATACTACCCGTGTTAAAATGGACCGTTTATCCACACCTATAAATCCCTCATCCGCCCTATCCTCTGCTACGCCCACCCGGCCTGGATCTCGGCCGCCCCCCTTCCTTTTATAAATCCCTTCAAATCCTTGAACGCCATGCTCTCCACCTCGTCTATTGCATCCGTCTCCCCTCCCCCACGCGGATCCTGTACGATCTCATTCCGTTCCCCCACCTCCTCCTTTTCCTTGAAAGGATACGGATCCTGTACACTTCCCGCAACCTCGACCCTCCTCACCCGCTTGTCTCGCCCATCGTCTCCCAACCCCGCCCGCTGCCGCGCCTGTATTCCCACGTCCCACCCGGTCTCCATCTCTCGACCCTCCTTACCCTCTCCCAAGGTGGCTTCTGGCAGCTCCACCTCGCTGATGATGTCCTCCTCCCCTCCATCTACTCCTCCTATCAACTTTGACCCTACCCGCCCCCACTTCCTGTGGCCTCTCCTCTTGGCACCCTCCCTCCCTTCTCTTTCCTTTTTCCCCGCCCACTTCCTCCACCCCTCTTCCCCCGGGCTCCCCCCTTTTTTCCTTCCCTCCCCCGTCTCCCTTGCCCATGGCATCTGCCCTCCCCTCTCCCTGTCCTACTCCTCTTCCTCCTCCCCTCCCTTGGCAGGTCCCTGGACTCGCACACGCTCAGTGAACATTCGCGCGCCAGAGATCATGACCATCTGTGTCTCGTGTGTGTTCCTTCGTTTTGTGTTCAGTGTCCTTTCGCCGTCACGCCACCACTGTTCACATGTGCCATCGCAGTCATCCATGTTATGTGCGCTGTGTCAACAAGTGTTAGTGTTTTTTCTCATCCAGCGTGAATGGCTTCATGTTAACTGTTTTTCGTATCTACATTTTTTGCCTGCCGTTTTTATTGTATTGTCTGTGCCACCTCTATGTCATATTATTGCACCACTCAAGGCTGAAGAGCAGGGTAATATGCTGCTGCCAGCCCGCCTTGTATGAGGTGATTAAAATTACAATAAAGAAAAAAAAAGGACCGTTTGCCAATTGCGGAGAAGGTCAACATCGTGTTTATGTATGACTATTGTTATCAAAATGCCCGTCAGACGGGTGCTATGTATGCTGCTCTGTATACTGGTCGGCATCATCCGTTCGCCGTATAGTTACGTTATTTAAGGTAACAGGAAGTGTTCAGCCACATATGAAACGTCAACCATGACCTACAGCAAATGATGATGACCAAGTAGGTGTTTTAGCTGCTGTCGCGATAATCCGCACATCAGTAGAAAACAAATTGAGCGAGAATCGGGAATCTCAAAAACGTCGGTGTTGAGAATCCTACATCGACATCGACTGCACCAGTACCATGTTTCTATGGACCAGTAATTGCATGGCGACGACTTTGAACGTCATGTACAGTTCTGCCACTGGGCAGAAGAGAAATTACGCGACGATGACAGTTTTTTTTTGCACGCGTTTCATTTACCGACGAAGGGTCATTCACCAACAGCGGTAACGTAAACCGGCATAATATGCACTATTGGGCAACGGAAAATCCACTATGGATGCGACAAGTGGAACATGAGCGATCTTGGCGGGTTAATGTATGGCGCGGCATTATTGGAGGAAGGATACAAAAATGGTTCAAATGGCTCTGAACACTACGGGACTTAACTTCTGAGGCATCAGTCCCCTAGAACTTAGAACTACTTAAACATAACTAACCTAAGGACATCACAGACATACATGCCCGAGGCAGGATTCGAACCTGCACCGTAGCGGTCGCGCGGTTCCAGTCTGCAGCGCCTAGAACCGCTCGGCCGCGTCGGCCATCGGAGGAAGGATAATTGACCCCAATTTTACCGATGGTAATGTAAATGGTGCAATATATGCTTATTTCTTACGTAATACTCTACCGATGTTACTGCAAGATGTTTCACTGCATGACAGAATGGCGATGTACTTCCAACATGATGGATATCCGGCACATAGCTCGCGTGCGGTTGAAGCGGTATTGAATAGCATGTTTCATGACAGGTGGACTGGTCGTCGAAGCACCATACCATGGCCCGCACGTTCACCGGGTCTGACGCCACCGGAATTCTTTCTGTGGGGAAAGTTTTTGGATATTTGCTATAGTGATCCACCGATAGCGCCCTGCAGCATGCATCAGCGCATTGTCAATGCATGCGCGAACTTTACGGAAGGCGAAGTATCGCTGTTGAGAGGAATGTTGTTACACGTATAGCCATATGCATTGAGGTTGAAAGACATCATTTTGAGCATTTATTGCATTAATGTGGTATTTACAGGTAATCACGCTGCAACAGCATGCGTTCTCAGAAATGATAGGTTCACAAAGATACATGTATCACATTGGAACAACCGAAATAAAATGTTCAAACGTACCCACCTTCTGTATTTTAATTTAAAAAACCTACCTGTTACCAACTGTTCGTCTAAAATTGTGAGACATATGTTTGTGATTATTACAGCGCCATCTATCGCAAGGCGAAAAAAGTGGTCCAACTAAAACATTCATATTTCTTTAAGTAATACACGAATATGTAATAAAAAATTGGGGTTCCTATTTTAAAAGAAAACGTAGTTGATATCCGTTTGACCTATGGCCGCGCCATCTAGCGGGCCAACCATAGCGCCATCTGGTTTCCCCCTTCAAGCTAGAAAAGTTTCGTTCCAAGTAGTTTTTTCGTTTGACGCTTATTTCGTGAGATATTTGGCCTGGTCACGATCAATGGACCACCCTGTATATATATATATATATATATATATATATATATATATATATATATATATATATATATATATATAACTGAAGAGTTTTCTATGGATGCCAGTGCTTTTTGAAAATAATAATAAAAAGTAAAAGAGTAATTCGGATACTACTTTTTATTGTCTGTTGCTGCTTTGCGTTGCGTTACTTGTGTCACTTCCAAAAAATAATGGCTCTGAGCACTATGGGACTCAACGTCTGAGGTCATTAGTCCCCTAGAACTTACAACTAGTTAAACCTAACTAACCTAATGACATGACACACATCCATGTCCGACTGTAGTGGTCTCGTGGTTCCAGACTGCAGCGCCTAGAACCGCACGGCCACTTCGGCCGGCTGTCACTTGCAGCTGCAAACAGTCTTACAGAGTAAGAATTCATCTCGAAAATAACCCCCCCGTGGCAAGAGGTTTATCTGCAATATGCTTTTTTCCGTGAATGCTAGTCTCATAAAACTCGTAGTAGAACGTCTGTGACATTTGAAATTCAGGTAGGAGGTGATGCTGGATGTAAATCTGTGAGAGGAGGTCGTGAACCGTGCTCCGGTAGCTCAGCAGGGAGAGCACCTGCCCGCGAAATGTAAAGGTTCCCGGCTGGAGCGCAGTTATAATTTGTCAAGAAGTTCTACGCTGGAAGAATTTGGATGCTGATCTGTTAGGTACAGTCAGAAGTGTTACTTATTGAAGGTTACGCTGCTAAGTAGGTAATACATGGAAAAGGCAGGTTAAGCGTCCACAGCTATCACCTCTGGCTGTATGAAACATCTTCCACTTGAGCCTCAGAATGTCTGTTCAGAACAACTAAACTTTTTTTCAAAGGGCCGGTTCCATAACTGTCTTTGTCTTTGCACATTAATATGAGAGCATCGGTGGCAACAACGTGACACCTAATAAAGGTATGAAATTGTGTTAATTTACCAAAAAATATCAATCGCATGTATTTGATGCTAATTTTGTTAGCGCTTTCGGTCAGTGGACAAACATCACAAAACGTTTGAAGTCTAAGACCTTAGTTCAGCGTACGACTCATATCACTCAGTGTTACCTGGAAGCTCCCGCTCCGTGCACTTATATGTTGTCTAATTATCGTCTACTGATAGAAAGCGCCAAGATATTTAACATCAAATAATCGCGAATGACATGTTGGAACATACAGATAGAGCTGTCGTTGTGGTTACATAGGTATTATGTTTGAAACGACATGATTCGTGCTAGGTTCAAAAGTTTCGTAATGTGTCTTCTTGATGGTAGCTACTAAGATGTGGTTTTGTGTATTGCTCCAAACTGAAGTCAGTTCAAGGAAAGGGAGGAAAGTTTTGAAAGCGGTAGATTTCCCTCTGCCATTGTCATTTTCTGGTTTTAAATTCGCTTATACACATTCTCAAGGACTTACGCCATTGGTTGCTCTATATTCGTGCCAAACTCCACAACAGACCTTTCCAAATGTAGCATGACTGTCACTGCTGGGAGAACGGATTCGGATTTCTATTATTATCTTCGCCTAACAAAATCAGGAAAGAGAGTGTCATTTTTACTGCAGTATTGCATTATATCTTCTTTTTCATGAAATTTTTCTAGATAGTACGTTACATAGAGAAGGTATTATGATGTCTTTAATTAATTTGCTAGAAGAAAATAACTAACTTATGATTTTTTAGTCAAACTGAAATTAGTGAGAAAGGGGTTAATAATGCTCCCACATAAAGCTCCTATCACATATCTAATGACAAAGTGTCTTAAGGGTAGAAAATTTAAATTTCAAAATGATCTTCTACTCTCATAGAACACTTTATATTTTGCAACTTTGAACTTACCTAATGAAAAAGGATTACACATAGACTTCCGTTGTGAAACTACTCGCACTTTCTTGGATCGTGGAAGTTCATCTTGTCAGTGCGCAATCAAACTTAGTTAATGTCTTCGTTCCAAAGTAACTCGCTCAACGTCATTACAGTGTACTATGTTCATGATGCATGGACCAAGTTACTAATTTCCACAAATCGTCCACGCAGTTATGGTAATCTTTAGCCAGATTTGTGGATTAATTGTTCGTGACAGTTGTATAAATGGGAATACCATGATAAGCCACCTGGCTAATAAGCGGTCCACCTTTAGGAATCAGTTTTGCGTACCATGGATTTTAAAGACCTTGATACGTTGCCGAAGGCATGTAGCACCACATGTCCACATACAGGTCGCACAATTGCCGTAAATTAAGGTCGGTAGTGTCTGAGTGCAGAGCTGGTGCTCGATGGCGTCCCAGATGTGTGCCATTGGGTTCAAAAAGGCCAAAACATCAACGTGTGTTTATTATCATGCTCCTCAAAACCACTATAGCACAGTTCTGGCCTTCTGACAAAGGCAGTTATGGTACAGCGAGGTATGCGTTTCAACATAGCAGGTGACATGTTTCCTTTGATCCACGGTCCAATCCCGATAATTCAATGCCTGGCGCAGTCGTGATCGTTCATGTTAGTAGGTCAAGATGGGGACACGAATAAGTCGTCTGCTTCGGAGGAAGTGATGTTTAAAATTGAATTTACTTCAAGAAAATTTTCGTTTCTCTTTGCAGTCCGGCACCAAACAGCGTGTAGGATTCCATTAAACGCCCAATGATGATAATATCGTCAAAAGTTCGTAATGTGTCGCAAATGTGTTCAAATTCATCACGAATTCCATCCGAACAGACCTTGAAGGCCTAACTGTAACGACTGACCGCCGTGTCGTCCTCAGGCAGTAGGCTCATTAGATGCGGATAAGGAGGGGCATATTGTCAGCGCACCGCTCTCCTGGCCGTTGTCAGCTTTCGTGACCGAAGCCCCTACTTCTCGCTCAAGTAGCTCCTCAGTTGTCTTCACAAGGCCTGAGTACATCACGCTTGCCGACAACACTCGGCAGACCGGACGGTCATCCATCCGACAGCATTTAGCTCCGTTGATCTGACAGGAACCGATGATAACACTGCGGCAAGGCCTTTGGCTCAAATGTATCACCAAACAACACTATTAGTCTGCCTGCACAGCTACATTATTAATACACTACTGACCATTAAAATTGCCACACCATGAAGATGATGTGCTACAGATGCGAAATTTAACCGACAGGAAGAAGATGCTGTGATATGCAAATGATTAGCTTTTCAGAGCATTCACGCAAGGTTGGCGCTGGTGGCGACACCTACAGCACGCTGAAATGAGGAAAGTTTCCAACCCATTTCTCGTACTAAAACAGCAGTTGACAGAAGTTGCCTGTTGAAACGTTGTTGTGATGCCTCGTGTAAGGAGGAGAAATGCGTACCATCACGTTTCCGACTTAGGATTGTAGCGATTGCAGTTTATCGTATCGCGACATTTCTGCTCGTGTTGGTCGAGATCCAATGACTGTTAGCACAATAGGGAATCGGTGGGTTCAGGAGGGTAACACGGAACGCCATGCCCGATCCCAACGGCCTCGTATCACTAGCAGTCGAGATGACAGGCATCTTATCCGTATGGCTGTAACGGATCGTGCAGCCACGTCTCGATCCCTGAATCAACAGATGCGGACGTTTGCAGTACAACAACCATCTGCACGAATAGTTCGACGACGTTTGCAGCATCATGGCCTATCAGCTCGGAGACCGTGGCTGTGGTTACCCTTGACGCTGTATCACAGACAGGAGCGCCTGCGATGGTGCACTCAATGACGAACATGGATGCACGAATGGCAAAACGTCATTTTTTCGGATGAGTCCTGGTGCTGTTTACAGCATCATGATGGTCGCATCCGTGTTTGGCGCCATCGCGGTGACCGCACATTTGAAGCGTGTATTCGTCATCGCCATTCTAGCGTAGCACCCGGCTTGATGGTTTGGGATGCCATTGGTTACACGTTTCGGTCACCTCTTGTTGGTATTCACGGCACATTGAACAGTGGACGTTACATTTCTGATGTGTTACGACCCATGGCTCTACCCTTCATTTGATCCCTGCTAAACCCTACATTTCAGGAGGATAATTCACGACCGCATGTTGCAGGTCCTGTACGGGCCTTTCTGGATACAAAAAATGTTCGACTGCTGCCCTGGCCAGCACATACTACACACACTACTCGTGATGAACTGTGGTATCGTGTTGAAGCTTCGTGGGCAGCTGTACCTGTACACGCCATCCAAGCTCTGGTTGAGTCAATGTCCAGGCGTATGAAGGCCATTATCACGGCCAGAGGTGGTTGTTCTGGGTACTGATTTCTCAGGATCTATGCACCCAAATTCCTTCAAAATGTAATCACATGTCAGTTCTAGTATAATATATCTGTCCAATGAATACCCGCTTATCACCTGCATTTCTTATTGGTGTAGCAATTTTAATGGCCAGTAGTGTATTATTGTCTCGGAATTTCCTGTACATCTTTATAATTTCTTCCTCTCTTAACGAAAGCTTCAGCCGGTTTGTTTAGGAGATTCAGTGGTGCAGAAAGTAGCGATGGCATCGGGCGTCTCCAGTTTCAGGACGATTGCGGCTGACATTTATTAGCTGTATAAAAGAGCATTTATTTGCCGGTACCACGTTTAAAATTAACAGCGGTGTATAATGAAAAGTATTTTATGCGTATCGTGTTATTTATTCGTTTTCAATATTTATTTTAATTATGCACTTGAATACGCTGCCAAATGTTTCGAATAATTTTATTAGTCCGTGTTTCCGAGGGTCACATATTACACGTGCGTTACATTCGGTCCTCGGCTCTTTTATTTTTAGATGTACGGGTGAAGTACTCCGAATTTGTTTGAAGTCGCTTTTTATTTCGTTATTGAAAAAAATTAATATACGAAATTTTTTTAGTCAAGAAAGCTTATTTTAGTACCAAGAATTTTATTTTGGTTCTACGAGGAACGGTTCGGGAGCAATAGCTCGCGACGCTAAGTAATACTAGTAGCGTGATGCCAGAACGCCCAGTGGGTAACGCAAAGTACCTAGAACGCCGGAAATAGTAAAGTAACATATTGAAGATATATATCGTAACAACTGGCAGCAAATGAATGTTTTATATATATATATATATATATATATATATATATATATATATATATATATATATATATATAAAAAATCAAAGATGGGAGCACCACTCCACTCATTGCCATGGTTTCTCCCTCTGAGATGTCAGTGTCTGTTGGTGAATCAGTATCTGGATGACTTGGGATGGATCATTTACCATGACCCAATAGGTTTCCTTTTGCTGTCGTGAAATACTTACTATTTTTTTATTTTCTCAAGGAAAAGACAGGTACTTTATTTTAGTTTCTATAGTAGTGTGCCACATCACCAACAACTTCAAACTTGGCACAAATCGGTGACGTTTAACCCATACGGACACAGACTCTGATTCATTTACTTTACTACGAATCCTGGTCCTAAGAACCAACGGCATTGTAGACATATAGTAAGATGAACCATGATCTCTGTTATACACTTCACATACCTGATATGTACGAGAAGCAGTAACTTCTCTGCTGTTAAAAGTCCCCAGCGCTGCTACAGTATCACTTCCCACTTAGACATGTCATGATACGCTGTTTTATTTGAAATGGTAGTGTTGTTGTTTCTCGTTCAGTATGTAAGAAATCCCTAGCTAAGTTGGGGATGCCAAGCTGACGATCTGCAACATCGTACCCAGAGTGGACTGGGGTCCTCTGGTTTGGAGTCGAGTGGAGAATCTAAATCAGATGCTACGTCGACTCCGTGACGAAAATGGTTGTAGATTCTTCGACCTACGCTATGGGGTGGAAGGTTGTAGAACGCCCCTCGGTAGACACAGGAACAGCTACATGGGAAGCACAGTACTTGTGGCGTGCACATGGATTTTTTTAGATTAGGTTCCTCCCACAGGAAACAAACCGTTGGCTTGAAACATCGATGTGGGTGTGCCAACTGTAAAAATTGTTAGTTCGCCTAAAAAGGTCATTCCAAAGAGTTTAAATATGCTAAATCTCATGTCAGTAAATTGTCGAAGTGTCTGTAGCAAGACCTCCAAGTACTCTCCGAAGTAAACAGTAGCAAAGCCAATATCGAATTAGGTGGTAGTGGTGGTGGTCAGTGTTTAACGTCCCGTCGACAACGAGGACATTAGAGACGGAGCGCAAGCTCGTGTTAGGGAAGGATTGGGAAGGAAATCGGCCGTGTCCTTTCAAAGGGAACCATCCCGGCATTTGCCTGAAACGAGTTAGGGAAATCACGGAAAACCTAAATCAGGGTGGCTGGAGATCGAATTAGGTACCGAAAGCTGGTTGAAACCAGACATAAATAGCAGTGAAATATTGAACTAGGATTGGACAATGTTTAGAAAGGATAGGATTGATGCTAAGGGAGGTGGTGTGTTCATTGCAGTTAAAAGCTGTTTAAACGCAGTTGAAGATCGATAAAGGGTCGGACTGTGAAAAGTCTGTATAAAGCTGTCAATAAGACAAGGATTGACCTTTGTATTAGGATGTTTTTGTAGACCACCAGCATCCGCAACAAACATCGCAGAACGTTTCAGGGAAAGTCTTGAGTACATACGAAATAAATATCCAAATTATCCATTAGTTATAGGTGGAGATTTTAATCTGGCATCCATTGTCTGGGAAAATTACACGTTTATCACTGAGGGCAGAAGCAAAGACTCGTGCGAAGTTGTTATAGGAGCGCTCTCAACATACAACCTTGAGCTATTGGAAAACCAACTCGAGATGGGAACATATGAGATATCTTGGCGACAAACAAACCTGACCTGAGGTTAATCTAGAAGAAGGTATTGGCGACCATAATGTCGTCATGGCTTCTATGTCAGTGGAAGTTACAAAAAAAGAAAAACAAAGAAACTGCATAGAGTTTTCTTGTTTGGTAAAGCAAATAAAATTGTCATTAACGAATATCTTCATAGTCAGCTCCAAGCATTCACCGCGTGACACAAAGATATTTAGCATCATTGATCGGAATTTAAAGGTATGCCCACCATGTGCTAGAGAAGTACGTGCCTAGCAAAAATAAAGTGGAGGGAAAGGATCCACCTTGGTACAGCAAATACACTCCTGGAAATTGAAATAAGAACACCGTGAATTCATTGTCCCAGGAAGGGGAAACTTTATTGACACATTCCTGGGCTCAGATACATAACATGATCACACTGACAGAACCACAGGCACATAGACACAGGCAACAGAGCATGCACAATGTCGGCTCTAGTACAGTGTATATCCACCTTTCGCAGCAATGCAGGCTGCTATTCTCCTATGCAGACGATCGTAGAGATGCTGGATGTAGTCCTGTGGAACGGCTTGCCATGCCATTTCCACCTGGCGCCTCAGTTGGACCAGCGTTCGTTCTGGACGTGCAGACCGCGTGAGACGACGCTTCATCCAGTCTCAAACATGCTCAATGGAGGACAGATCCTGAGATCTTGCTGGCCAGGGTAGTTGACTTACACCTTCGAGAGCACGTTGGGTGGCACGGGATACATGCGGACGTGCATTGTCCTGTTGGAACAGCAAGTTCCCTTGCCGGTCTAGGAATGGTAGAACGATGGGTTCGATGACGGTTTGGATGTACCGTGCACTATTCAGTGTTCCCTCGACGATCACCAGAGGTGTACGGCCAGTGTAGGAGATCGCTCCCCACACCATGATGCCGGGTGTTGGCCCTGTGTGCCTCGGTCGTATGCAGTCCTGATTGTAGCGCTCACCTGCACGGCGCCAAACACGCATACGACCATCATTGGCACCAAGGCAGAAGCGACTCTCATCGCTGAAGACGACACGTCTCCATTCGTCCCTCCATTCACGCCTGTCGCGACCCCACTGGAGGCGGGCTGCACGATGTTGGGGCGCGAGCGGAAGACAGCCTAACGGTGTGCGGGACCGTAGCCCAGCTTCATGGAGACGGTTGCGAATGGTCCTCGCCGATACCCCAGGAGCAACAGTGTCCCTAATTTGCTGGGAAGTGGCAGTGCAGTCCCCTACGGCACTGTGTAGGATCCTACGGTCTTGGCGTGCATCCGTGCGTCGCTGCGGTCCGGTCCCAGGTCGACGGGCACGTGCACCTTCCGCCGACCACTGGCGACAACATCGATATACTGTGGAGACCTCACGCCCCACGTGTTAAGCAATTCGGCGGTACGTCCACCCGACCTCCCGCATGCCCACTATACGCCCTCGCTCAAAGTCCGTCAACTGCACATACGGTTCACGTCCACGCTGTCGCGGCATGCTACCAGTGTTAAAGACTGCGATGGAGCTTCGTATGCCACGGCAAACTGGCTGACACTGACGGCGGCGGTGCACAAATGCTGCGCAGCTAGCGCCATTCGACGGCCAACACCGCGGTTCCTGGTGTGTCCGCTGTGCCGTGCGTGTGATCATTGCTTGTACAGCCCTCTCGCAGTGTCCGGAGCATGTATGGTGGGTCTGACACACCGGTGTCAATGTGTTCTTTTTTCCATTTCCAGGAGTGTATGTTAGGAAGTTGCTGAGAAAGCAGAGAATTTTGCACGTCGTTTTAAACGTAGTCTCTGCCCCTCTGACAAACAGAAATTATGCGAAATGAAAACAGCTGTCAAAAGCTCAATGAGAGATTCTTTTAACGAATTTGAAAGCAATATTTTATCTGCAGATTCTAAAAATAACCCCAAAAATTTTTGGTCGTACGTAAAATCTATGAACGCTACAAATAATTAAATACCTTGTCTTGCTGACAGTACGAGTGCTGTCACTGATGATGATAAACAGCAGGTCGAAATTCTAAACCTAGCTTTCAAAAACTCGATTACGGTAGGGGACTGCAGCAACATTCCCCTTTCAATTATCGAACTAACGCAAGGATTGCTGACGTAGTGTTTAGGGTATCTGGGATTGTAAAACAGTTAAGATCCTCAGACGCCAGGAAGGCATCTGGCCCAGACGGTATCCCCGTAAGGTTTTGCTTTGGCTATGCTACAAATATAGCACCATTCTTATCCATCATCTATCAGAGACTATTGGAACAGCGGAAAGTTCCACGGGACTGGAAGAAGGCCAGGTCATAGCAAACTATAAAAAGGGTAGAAAATCGGATGCACATAATTACCGGCAAATTTCACTGACATCGATTTGTTGTAGAATCATGGAACATATTTTGTGTTCAGACATAATGACCTTTCTAGACTCTGAGAAGCTCATCTGCAGAAACCAGCACCGTTTTAGGAAACAGCGGTCTTGCAAGACTCAGCTGACCCTCTTTGTGGTTGATACACAACAGCCTCTAGATACCGGCTCCCAGGTTGATGCCATATTTCTCGACTTTCGAAAGGCGTTCGACTCAGTTTCTCACTGCCACCTGCTCCTTAAAGTGGGTGTATATGGCCTGTCCGATGACATATGCGATTGGATAGATAGTTTTCTAACAGACAGGGAGCAGTATGTCGTCCTGAATGGGGTGACTTCAACAGAAACAAGTAATTTTAGGTGTGCCCCAGGGCAGTGTAATGGGTCCGCTGCTTTTTACGATTTACATAAACGATCTGCTTAATGGTATTGACAGCGGCATTGGACTGTTTGCCGATGATGCTGTAGTCTACACGAAAGTAGTATCACACGAAAGCTATAAACAAATCAGTGCGGATTTGCAGAAAATAAATGTGCGGGGTAATGACTGGCAGTTATTTCTCAATATTAGTAAGTGTAACCTACTGCGTATAACAAGGCTAAAATCCCCATTAATGTACGAGTACAAAATAAATGCCCAGTCTTTGGAAGCGGTAACATCTGTCAGGTATCTTGGTGTGACTATTCGACATAAAATCAAATGGAATGATCAGATCACACAAGTAACGGGTAAGGCGAACTCTAGATTGCGGTTTACTGGTAGAATCCTGACTCTATGCGGTCCTTCAACAAAATAAATAGCTTACAATACGATAGTTCGTCCAGTCTTAGACTATTGTTCGTCTGTAAGAGCCCCTTACCAGTTCGGTCTCATTCAAGATATTGAGAAGGTCCACAAAAGAGCGGCAAGGTACGTGACTGGTACATTTAGCCATCGCGAGAGGGTTACAAATCTCACAGAAAGTTTGAAGCGGGGCACATTTGCACGTAGACGGAAGAGGCTGCTCACTAAATTCCGAAATCAGATATTGGCCAAGGACGTAGAGCATACATTATTACCACCAGCTGTCAAATCAAGCAATGATCACCTTCAAAGATACGGGAAATCAGAGCTCGTAATGAGGCGTTCAGACAATCATTTTTCCCTCTCGCGATCCGCGAGTGGAACAAACGGGGTGAAATATGACTTTGGCGCGAATTGTGTCATCCTCCATACACCGTTTGTTGGCTACCGGAGTATATATGTAGATCAAATTATGACACACTTGCAGTTCTCCATCAGTAACAATAACATAAAAAACTAGTCAAATCTGAACCATGTTTCTAAAGAAATGAAGGTAGAAAAAATGGTTCAAATGGCTCTGAGCGCTATGGGACTTAACTTCTGAGGTCATCAGTCCCCTATAACTTAGAACTACTTAAACCTAACTAGCCTAAGGACATCACACAAATCCATGCCCGAGGCAGGATTCGAACCTATTTTTGTTCTTTCTGTGCAAAATGTCCTAATATTGACACAGTACAATATTTAAACATCACCAAAGTTTCCCTTTACATTTTGCATATCTGTATCGCCATCCCCTAAAAGTCTACAGTATCGAATACTTCAATATGTCCCAATATGTCCTGTAATGTTACACAACCCCCTCATCAGCACTTCCACGTGAAACACGGAAGGGTTGATGTCCTTACAAAACAGAAAAGTTTTACACATATCTTTGGTGTCTTCTTTCTTGAAGACCGGTGATCTTCTTTCTTGAAGGTCCGTGATCTTCTTACTTAAAGGTCGGTATACCTCAATGCCACACACTGTATTTCAGTCTCATCTTCACAGTCCGTATGGTTTCCATATACACTGCAGGCTATCACAGGCTGCAATAGCACAGTCCGCTATGAATATACAGCATACAGTGGTCAAACCCAGTTAAACATTAGCAAAAGCATTTAATAGTCGGTGGACCGGTTTTTAAGGACACAGAAATTTGAATTCTTTAAAGTCTAATTACTCAAGAAAATTTATTCTAAATAATTTCTTAAAGCTAAGAGAGGATAGACTGACAGATGGAGAAAATTGATTATACAGGATCACAGAATAAGTGTAAGATGCAATGCCAGAATACGAAAATGAAATATGACAATTGCATAGCTAGGGGACCTAGTGCTCGCCAAACACTTAGCACACAAAGAATGTATGCTCCCCTGAGGAATCAGATAAATACAACATAACAAAGTATACAAAAATATCCTGGTAAGATTACATATAAAAGTCTATAAACATCTATTATCTGAAATACTTTTTTACATTTTTTTATACAGTTTCAGTTCGCTCACGTTTCGTAGGCCAAACAGTCTGCCAGAATTTGGGTAGACTAGACGGTAAGCATTCGGATGAGGATTGTCCTGAATCTTGAAAGGTCCAATGTATATGTCAAAAAACTTTTTTAATTCACCACTTATGGCTTTAGACTTCTCTTGTGTTTTAACAAGGACCAAGTCTTCAATTTTAAATTGAGTAGGCTTCAATCTTTTGTCATGTCTACATTTCCTCTTATCACCTTGAGATTTCATGGAGTTTCTCACTATTTCCTCTCTCTCTTGAGTACTTAATGGTTTGCAGACTGGAAAATCAATGAAATCACTAATTGGATGTGGTGGTTTGCTATTATACTATATTTCATAAGGCGAAAACCCCTTTGAGGAATGCTGTAGGCTGTTCACAACATCTTCGAATTTCTTAACATAGTCAATCCAACTAGCATGATCAGTATTGCAGTAGGTTCTAAAGAATCGCCCAATTTCCCTCATGTATCTCTCCGAAGGGTTTCCTGACGGATGATAAGCTGAAATAAGAATGTGACTTATATTTTCATCTTCAACAAAAGCTTTCCATACTCCAGAAGTAAATTGAGTCCCATTGTCTGATAAGATTTTCTGAGGTTTTCCAACCCTGCCAAAATAGTCTCCTCTGATTTTTGAAATAATGCTCTTACTGTTTGCCTTGCGAAGAGGGTATAACTTAATGAATTTTGAAAAAACATCAACCATAACAAAAATGTAGCAATAGCCTCCTCTGGTCTTCGGTAATGGTCCATATAAGTCGACAGCGACTAACTCGTGTTGTTCTTTTGGTAAGATGTTTTGCACGAATCCTCGACAAGTTTGGTTGGATACTTTTACTCTTTGGCACCTGTCACAACCCGTCAAAATTTTTCTAACCCTCCTGGCTATGTTGTTAAAGTACACACTTTCTTGGATTTTCTGGATACACTTTTGAATCCCACAATGACCAAAACTTTCATGAATGTACTTGATGAGTACATTGATGTACTGTTCAGGCCAACATAATTTCCATACATCGCTATCTACACTGTTTCTCTTGAATAGAATCCCCTTGTAGATTTTGTAATAATCTCCCACTTTTTCATGTCCCTTTTTCCCTAAATAACTTTTGACCAGTTTACAGTTCTCATCGTGGTTCTGATTCCGTCGGATGTCATTACAAATGTCTCTGATTTCTTGTTCATTGTCCACCCCTCTTAAATACATAATTTTGAATTCTTTTTCACATTCCCCACTGTCATCTTCAAAGTCACCCCCCACAGGTAGTCTAGATAAAGCATCAGCAACTACATTATTGGGTCCTCTAAGATATTTTATTGAGTAATTAAATTGTTGTAACAAGAGTGCCCACCTGGTAATCCTTCCATGATGCAACCTACATTCTTGAATATAAATTAATGCCTTATGGTCTGTGTAGACAGCTACCTGGTTTCGCAATAAATAATTTCTGAATTTAGAAAATGCCCAGTAAATGGACAAAAGCTCTTTCTCGGTAACAGTGTATTGCCTCTCATGTTTTTTCAAGGTTCGACTAGCAAAAGTAATAGACCTGTGTTCTATTTTCCCATTTATATTTACTTCTTGGAAAAGGTGAGCACCTAGGCCATAATCACTACTATCTGCCATAATGCAAAAAGGTAAACTTAAATCAGGATGGTACAAAATTTGACTGTTACATAACTGTGTTTTTATTTCTTCAAAAGCAGCTTCACATTCCTGATCCCAAACCCACATTGCGTTTTTCTTCAGCAATCTGTTAAGACTTGGAGCATTTAGAGCTTGGGTACTAATGAACTTTCTGTAGTAACCGCACATCCCGAAAAATGACTTTAGTTGTTTCTTGGTTTTTGGAATTGGGAATTTTGCAATTGCCTCGAGTTTTTCAGGATCTGGCAAAATACCTTCCTCAGAAATACTGTGCCCCAGAAACTTCAATTTTTTCATACCAAACTTACATTTAGATAATTTAAGTGACATTCCCCCTTTCCTTAATCTATTGCAAACCTCCCTCAAAGAATTAACATGTTCTTCCCAAGTTTCTCCAGTGATCAAAATGTCATCTACATACCAGTTAATTTTGATAAAAGATCTTTTCCCAAAACAAAGTCAAGTGCTCTAATGAATTCGGCTACTGAAACATTCAGCCCAAATGGTACCACACAATACTGGTAACATCTTCCCCCATACAAGAAGGCAGTATACTTTCTGGAATCATTTTCGAATTCTACTTGGTGAATCCTGATGTGAGATCTAAACTGGTCATGTATTTCATTCTTTCAAATTTATGAAGTAATTCGTCTATATTCTCGGGATGATCGGTCTCTCTTTCCAGATACTTATTTAGGTGTCTTGAATCTAGTACAAGCCTGACACTGCCATCACGTTTTGCAACCACTACCAAAGGATTATTGTATTGGCTCTTACTTCTCTCAATGATGCCCCACTCTTCCATCTTTTGAAGTTCCTTTTCTACATCTTTTCTCTTTGCAATGGGTACACTATAAGGTTTTATAAAGAATGGCTCATGTGGTTTTAATCTGAGTTTACAATGATAATTCTTTACTCTGCCAGGTCTATCATCAAAAACATCACAGTAATTCCACAATAATCTTTCTAACTCTACCTTCTGTTCTTGGTTCAAATTATCTGATTCCCGTAATTTTTCTTGAACTATATCCCCATATTCTCCATCATCATAATCCTCAGTAATTTCCTCTACACAATAACCACTGTCTTTAGAAAATGTAACGTCCCTAATTTCAATTCCCTTATCAGCACAGTTTTGAACCGACATGTCAGTACTGGAACATACTCTCATCTTAGGATCAATAAAGGTAAACAAACTCTTTTCCCAATCAAATGCTGCATTAGCTTTTAATATCCAGTCCATACCCAAAAGTACATTCTCATTTAGGTCACTTATTACAAGACATCCTTGAGTAAACTGTACATCATTTATACTGAAGGACAACAACACCTGTCTATTAACAATTTTGCTCAGTTTGCCGGTAATGCCTCTAATTTTTATTCCAATAACTGGCAATTCAACAAAGTCAGCATCATGCTTAATTATATCTCTTAATTTGCTTGAAATGGCACTAATTGGACTCCCTGTGTCAATCAAACAATACCCTTCCCAACCTGCAGCTTTAATTTTTATGTATGGACTACCAATAGTGGTGTTTTCCCTTTCTTCCTGTTCTTCATACAAAAGATCTTCTGCTATCTCATCATACCTCTGTTCCATATTTAGGTTTTCTTTATTAGGCAATACTTTCTTCAAACTTCTAGGTCTACTGGAATTTACTGGAATGTCTGGATTACTATTTACCTCACACACATCCTGACTAGTACCCCGTTTGATGATTTCATTAGGCTTAAAAGCAGAAACTGGTTCACAAATTTCTCTTAATTTGATCTTAACATCATTGTCATCACTGTAATCTTTAAATTTGTCCCAAACAGATTTCAAAATATTCTCAGATGCATCAGCACAATCAACCCCCTGTCTCCTGATGTATTACTAAGCTGAACTGGCACAATCTGATTCTCATGTGGAATGTAGTTAGAGTTCCTGGCACAACTATTCTCAACACTATTGCTTATAACATCCTCCTTAACTTCAACATAAACTATTCCATCCAATTCACCATCAAAATCTTCTAGTACATAATCACCATTAGCCTTAACATCAACATTATCATCATCATTGCCTGAGCTTACACTACAAACACTACTAGTATCACCAACATTACTCACAACACCATCTTCACCAACCACATCCGCATGAATATCAGACTTTCCAGAAACTTCAGTACGAACATCATTATGACAACTTACATCTAAAACATCACCACACATAAGTTTGTACAATCCAAAGTTATCAAAGTTATCCTTACCTTTCATTTCAGCATTAGGTGCTTCTTCTTGATTATATAAATTTGCAATTATATCACCTTCTAAGCCTACTTCATCAAAGGTAGCCTGGTTCCTATTACAGTTGTTTCTAGTATTTTCTCTGATGACATTCCAAAATTTCCTGTCAAATTTATTTTTTTCATTCCCTCTATCTACAGATCGATCATAAGCTTACTGTCTATTCTGGTTAGGTCTCTGATTATAGTGCTGTCTGTTCCGGGTGAAATTAGCCTTTTGAAAATTCCTTGCCCCGAACTGACAGACTCCCAGTGGAGCATTTAGTCGTTTAAAAGCCTATGTCTGTCGTTTCCCTGCCTCGGGTTAACTTCTCTCATGTCATTACCCCAGGACCTGTTTCGATTTTCCCATTCTCTGTTTGAATTAAAGTGCTGATCATTCCTACCAAAATTTCTTCTGTCATTGCTATTATAATTATCCCTGTTGTTGTTAAAGTTTCTTCGTTCACTATTATTGTTATTATTTCCACGGTTCGGTTCCCACCCTCTGTGTGATGAACCTACAAAGTCGGTAAATCTGTTGTTTTGTTCAAAGGCTCTATCAAGTTTGTCCACATATTTCAAGAATTGTTCTATGGACTCATCTGGACCATATACTAAACCCCATTGTACTATTTTCGGAAGTCTCCGTTTTAGTGCATCAATTTGAGTTAGCTCATCAAATGGCTTATCCAGATGCACTAATTTTTGCAACTGTTTCTCACAATAGGCTTTCATTGACCCATCAGATTTTCTGTAACTAGGACCATTCAAGAATTCACTTTTGATTCGAGCTTGCTCAGTTTCAGACCAAAATTTGGTTAGAAAACATTTTTCGAAATCTTCAAAGGACATTTCCGCGGAACAATTCTGACTGGACCACGAAAGCGCCTCACCATCATGTAATTTCTTAACAAATTTTATCTTAACACTATCTGTCATTAAGGACGTGAACTGCTCCTTGCAGAATTGCATGAAGTCTTTTGGGTGTATATTCTTGTCACCGGGATAAGTTTTAATGGGAAAATTTCCCCATACCCCATTACAACTATTACTAAAACCTTTTTGCAACATAGTTTCTTGTATTTCTACAAATTTTCTGTCAACAGTTTTTTCGACATTACCTACTCTACTACAAATTTCTGTGACCTTTTTGTCAGAATCAGATTTGAAAGATTCAATTTCACTTTCAAAAAATCGTTTTGTCTGGTCAAATTCATTTCTCAATTGAGAATTTTCCTCATTTACAAAATCAACAACTTTTTTAAGTTTTGACTGGTTATTTGAAATTTCGTTACTTAAATCGGTTTCAAGGACAGAAATTTTGCTCTCAACCGTGTCCACACGACAACTAACTTCTTTTTGGTTTGACTCAAAAGTAATTCGCCATTCTTCGAGAACCTGATTAGTGTGAGCAATCTGTTCTGTATTTGAATTTATTTCTGATTTTAAATCACACACAGCCTTCGAAATCGACCTGTCCATCTGTTGTTGTGTCTGTTCAATTTGTTGACGTAATTCGGCACGAGAATCGTCCATCTTCGAGTTTAACTCTGAAAACATTTGTTTTAACATTTCCAACATTCCTACACTGTCAGAAGCACTTTCCCTAATAGGTGTGCTCGCTACACCGCTGTCAATACTGAAATCTGTGTCTTTTTCCATTATTTTAGGAAGCAGGTACTTATCTTAGTGTCCGTCGGCGGTCGTTGGTGTCCGTGCTTTGCGAAATTTCTTCAATTCCAGGATGGTTTCGCTCGGTTGATTCACTCCTCTTCTTGTGACCCCAGAATCGACGTATTTACTTCTGAAGAATGACTGGTCCGTCATATATCCTCTTCTTGTGGTCCCAAAACAGACGTATTTTCTTCTTGTGATCCCAGAAGAGACGTATTTTATTTTGAAGAATCACTGGGTGGTCGTCAGATCCTCTGCTTCCTCCACCACATTATAACATCCCAGCTTCCTCAACCAAATTATAACGTCCCAGGGCTTCCTCCACCAAATTATAACATTTCAGCTCCTCAACACCAAATTAAAACGTTGCATTAGGAGGTGTCTGCTTCGTGCAAAAGGTCTTGAGTTCATATTGACGACAACAAGTAATTCTTCATTACAGACGTTTATTTACAAACAGAACTGACAGACTTCACAGACTCAACAACTGACTCTCCGAGCTAACCGCACTGCACATCCCAAACTGAACTGGCAACTGACAACTCCTAGGTGTATTAATATCTTTCCAAACAATGAGAGTCTTTGACAATGTTTTGTTTACAATACGATAGCAATTCACAACTTAAAACTAAATTAGACATTACAGAATTTTAGTACAGATTAAAGTAAGTAAAAGGATCAGTACATATAAATTCTTACAAGCATAATTTCCAAATAGATTTTATAACATTTATCTACCAGCTTCTGGATAACCTTCACCAGATTTGTACCGATGTTTCCAGAAATATCTTGACGTTTGATTCTGGATATTTCTTGAGTGATTTAGAACAACTATCTATATGTAAAATGATTTAAATCGTGTTTCAAAACGCATACAAATCTTTTTAGCAATATTTCTTGATACAAATCGTCTTTCGAAATTAGATTATGAAACAGTTTTCACAAGTTTTCGTATTTTTGCGATCATAATACAGAATTTCTCCATAGAAAGTTCCAGAAGTGTGCATTAAACGATCATTCACAGACTTTCTCTTTAGCTGGTGAGTTTTTAAAAGTATCTTGTCCATATTACACGAAATAATTTAGCTCAAAACTGATAATTTATACAATTAATCAGAGCTACAGCAAACAGTGAGTCTTTCTTTACAAAATTGAATGAAAATAGGTTACTAACACTAATATATATTTACATTAATTCTATTTTTGTTCTTTCTGTGCAAAATGTCCTAATATTGACACAGTACAATATTTAAACATCACCAAAGTTTCCCTTTACATTTTGCATATCTGTATCGCCATCCCCTAAAAGTCTACAGTATCGAATACTTCAATATGTCCCAATATGTCCTGTAATGTTACAAGGTCCAAAAATCAACATGATAATTATCTGATAAACTACTTCGCAAATCGGAGACTGTTTTGGTATTTTCGAATGGACGTATTGCACTGATAGTTTCTTAGTTTCGCAGTCCTATTTTTACAGCTGTATCTCATGCTAGCATGGTGAAAGGAATTGGCTGTCTCACTGTTCTCACGATAAAAGGTTAATATTAGCGTGTACGGAAACAATAGTCCATTTAGAACACATAGGGCATCCAGAATAACAGAACTTAAGAGAGCTTTAGATGACCTAAGACCAAATAAGGCAGAAGGAATAGATAACATTCCATCATAACATTCCATCATAACATTCCAACGTTTCTAAGGAAGTGGGGGAAGTGGAAACAAAACTACTATTGACGTTGGCGTACAGAATGTATGAGTCTGGCCACTTATCATCTGACTTTCGGAAATATATCATCCACACAATTCCAAAGACTGCAAGAACTGACAAGTGCGAGATTTCTAGCACAATCAGTTTAACAGATCATAGATCCCGGTTGACGAATGGAATATACCAGAATTTGAAACACGAACATCTGCTAGCATGAGTTTCTTAGAAGTAGATACCTTAGGGGTTGCGAAGCAACTCAAATCGCTTGATACGGGCAACTCTTCAGCTCCAGATTGTATACCGATTAGGTTCCTTTCAGATTACGCTGATACTATAGCTCCCTACTTAGCACTCATATACAACCGCTCGCTCACCGATAGATATGTACCTACAGATTGGAAAATTGCGCAGGTCGCACCAGTGTTTAAGAAGGATAGTAGGAGTAATCCATTTAACTACAGACCTATATCACTGACGTCGGTTTGCAGTAGGGTTTTGGAGCATATACTGTATTCAAACATTATGAATCACCTCGAAGGGAAAGATCTATTGACACGTAATCAGCATGGCTTCAGAAAACATCGCTCTTGTGCAACGCAGCTAGCTCTTTATTCGCACGAAGTAATGGCCGCTATCGACAGGGGATCTCAAGTTGATTACGTATTTCTTGATTTCCGGAAAGCCTTTGACACCGTTCCTCACAAGCGACTTCTAATCAAGCTGCGGACCTATGGGGTATCGTATCAGTTGGCGACTGTATTCGTGATTTCCTGTCAGGAAGGTCGCAGTTCGTAGTAATAGACGGCAAATCATCGAGTAAAACTGAAGTGATATCAGGTGTTACCCAGGGAAGCGTCCTGGGACCTCTGCTGTTCTTGATCTATATAAATGACCTGGGTGACAATATGAGCAGTTCTCTTAGATTGTTCGCAGTTGATGCTATAATTTACCATCTAGTAAGGTCATCCGAAGACCAATATCAGTTGCAAAGCGATTTAGAAAAGATTGTTGTATGGTGTGTCAGGTGGCAGCTGACGCTAAATAACGAAAAGTGTGAGATGACCCACATGAGTTCCAAAAGAAATCCGTTGGAATTCGATTACTCGAAAATAGTACGATTTCCAAGGCTGTCAATTCAACTAAGTACCTGGGTGTTAAAATTACGAACAACTGCAGTTGGAAGGACCACATAGATAATACTGTGGGGAAGGCGAGCCAAAGGTTGCGTTTTATTGGCAGGACACTTAGAAGATGCAACAAGTCCACTAAAGAGACAGCTTACACTACACTCGTTCGTCCTCTGTTAGAATATTGCTGCGCGGTGTGGGATCCTTACCAGAAGGGATTGACGGAGGACATCGAAAGGGTGCAAAAAAGGGCAGCTCGTTTTGTATTATCACGTAATATGGGAGAGAGTGTGGCAGATATGATACGCGAGTTGGGATGGAAGTCATTAAAGCAAAGACGTTTTTCGTCGCGGTGAGACCTTTTTACGAAATTTCAGTCACCAACTTTCTCTTCCAAACGCGAAAATATGTTGTTGAGCCCAACCTACATAGGTAGGAATGATCATCAAAATAAAATAAGAGAAATCAGAGCTCGAACAGAAAGGTTTAGGTGTTCGTTTTTCCCACGCGCTGTTCGGGAGTGGAATAGTAGAGAGATAGTATGATTGTGGTTCGATGAACCCTCTACGAAGCACTTAAATGTGAATTGCAGAGTAGTCATGTAGATGTAGATGTAGATGTCTAAGGCGCTGCAGCCGTGGACTGTGCGGCTGGTCCCGGCGGAGGTTCGAGTCCCCCCTCGGGCATGGGTGTGTGTGTTTGTCCTTAGGATAATTTAGGTTAAGTAGTGTGCAAGCTTAGGGACTGATGACCTTAGCAGTTAAGTCCCATAAGATTTCAATCACATTTGAACATTTTTTGAGCTCATAAATCCAAGTTCAAAATGGTTTAAATGGCTCTGAGCACTATGGGGCTTAACATCTATGGTCATCAGTCCCCTAGAACTCAGAACTGCTTAAACCTAACTAACCTAAGGACAGCACACAACACCCAGCCATCACGAGTCAGAGAAAATCCCTGTCCCCGCAGGGAATCGAACCCGGGAACCCGGGCATGGGAAGCGAGAACGCTACCGCACTCATAAATCCAAGTTGCTGATAAGAATAATATAGAGAAGAATGGAAAAGAAAACTGAAGATGTGTTAGATGACTAAGAGTTTGGCCTTAGGAAAGGTGAATGTACCAGAGAGGCAGTACTGAGGTTGCGGTTGGTTATGGAAGCAAGACTAAAGAAAAATCAAGACATGTTCATAGGAATTTTCGACTGGCAGAAGCGTACTACTATGTGAAATAGTGCAGTATGTTCGAAATCTTGAGAAAATTAGGGATAACCTATATGAAATATATACAAGAGCCCAGAAGGAATATTAAGAACGAAGCGTCGGGATAAAAAAGGGAGTAAGACACGAGCGCAGTCTTTAGCCACTACTGTACAATCTGTACATCGGACAAGCAATGATGAAAATGAAAGAAAGGTAGGAGTGGAATTAAAATTGAAGGTGAAAGGATAGCAATAATACGCTTCGCTGATCACATTGCTAACCTGAGTTGAAAATGAGGAAGAATTGCATCATATGCTGAATCGAATGAATGGTCTAATGTGTACAGAATATGGATTGAGAATAAATCGAAGAAAGTCGAAAATAATGAAAAGTAGCGGTATTAAGAACAGCGAGAAACTTAACATCAGGATTGATGGTCACCAAGTGCATGAAGTCAAGGAATTCTGCTACCTAGGAAGCAAAATAACTGAAGACGGACGGAGCAAGGAGGACATCAAAAGCAGACTAGAACTGACTAAAAGGGCATTCCCGGCCAAGAGAAGTCTGCTAGTATCAAACGTAGGCCTTAATTCGAAGAAGAAATTTTTGAGAACGTACGTTTGGAGCACACCATTGTATGGTAGTGAAACATGGAATGCGGGAAAACAGGGAAAGAACAGAATCGAAGCACTTGAGATGTGGTGCTACAGTAGAATGTTGAAAATTAGCTGGACTGATGAGGTAAGGAACTGGGAGGTTCTGCGCAGAATGGGAGAGGAAAGAAATGTGTGGAAAACACCGATAATGAGAAGGAGCAGAATGATAGAACGTGTGTTAAGATATCAGGAAATGCCTTTCGTAGTACTATAGGGAGTTGCAGAGGTCAAAAATTGTAGAGGAAGACAGATACTGGAATATATCCAGGTAATATTGAGGGTGTAGGTTGCAAGTGGTACTCTGAGATGAAAAGGTTGGCAAAGGAGAGGAATTCGTGGCAGGCGGCATTAAATCAGTCAGAAGACTGATGACTCAAATAAGGCAGGAGAAACGGTGTGCGTGTTGTAGTTAAGGTGAAGGACCTAAAACTGAATGATTACATGTTTTATGGCTACATGTTTTATTTGCTTTAAAAGTAGGAAAAGCAGATGTCTTGCTCAGATTCCCTGGTAGAATCTTAAGAAATTGTGATTCATCCACACTTGTTCGGTAGATACTCGAGTATTACTTATCAGTCTTGGGCCCTTACTAAGTACTATTGGTAGCGGAGTTAGAGACACAACGATTTCCTGCCATATGTTTGTCGTGGAATGACGACGAAGAGAAAACCATTCACATCAGAGCGTATACCGAGATCTGTCGACTGTAATTCCTTCCACACACCGTTCGGGTAGCCGCACAGTTTGAGGCGGATTGTCAAGGTCCGCGTGAAGTTAGATTAAGTAGTGTGTAAGCTTAGGGACGGATGACCTCAGCAGGTTGGTCCCATAGGCTCTTAACACAAGTTTCCAGAATACCTTAATCGAACAAGGAGGAAAAGAGAGTGGTACCAGAAGCAGCATCCGCCACACACCGTAAGACAGCTTGTGGAGTATACATTTAGATACAGATATAAATTTATAGGTAGAAAATGCGTGGTGGAATATTATTACTTGTATTAAATTTGTGTGTCACCAAAAGATATCCTAATACTGTTGCTGAGTGCAAGCTGCCTATCGATCGGTAGGGAAAAATTATCAGTTTATACTCTCCTGGAAATTGAAATAAGAACACCGTGAATTCATTGTCCCAGGAAGGGGAAACTTTATTGACACATTCCTGGGCTCAGATACATCACATGATCACACTGACAGAACCACAGGCACATAGACACAGGCTACAGAGCATGCTCAATGTCGGCACTACTACAGTGTATATCCACCTTTCGCAGCAATGCAGGCTGCTATTCTCCCATGGAGACGATCGTAGAGATGCTGGATGTAGTCCTGTGGAACGGCTAGCCATGCCATTTCCACCTGGCGCCTCAGTTGGACCAGCGTTCGTGCTGGACGTGCAGACCGCGTGAGACGACGCTTCATCCAGTCCCAAACATGCTCAATGGGGGACAGATCCGGAGATCTTGCTGGCCAGGGTAGTTGACTTACACCTTCTAGAGCACGTTGGGTGGCACGGGATACATGCGGAAGTGCATTGTCCTGTTGGAACAGCAAGTTCCCTTGCCGGTCTAGGAATGGTAGAACGATGGGTTCGATGACGGTTTGGATGTACCGTGCACTATTCAGTGTCCCCTCGACGATCACCAGAGGTGTACGGCCAGTGTAGGAGATCACTCCCCACACCATGATTCCGGGTGTTGGCCCTGTGTGCCTCGGTAGTATGCAGTCCTGATTGTGGCGCTCACCTGCACGGCGCCAAACACGCATACGACCATCATTGGCACCAAGGCAGAAGCGACTCTCATCGCTGAAGACGACACGTCTCCATTCGTCCCTCCATTCACGCCTGTCGCGACACCACTGGAGGCGGGCTGCACGATGTTGGGGCGTGAGCGGAAGACGGCCTAACGGTGTGGGGTACCGTAGCCCAGCTTCATGGAGACGGTTGCGAATGGTCCTCGCCGATACCCCAGGAGCAACAGTGTCCCTAATTTGCTGGGAAGTGGCGGTGCGGTCCTCTACGGCACTGCGTAGGATCCTACGGTCTTGGCGTGCATCCGTGCGTCGCTGCGGTCCGGTCCCAGGTCGACGGGCACGTGCACCTTCCGCCGACCACTGGCGACAACATCGATGTACTGTGGAGACCTCACGCCCCACGTGTTGAGCAATTCGGCGGTACGTCCACCCGGCCTCCCGCATGCCCACTATACGCCCTCGCTCAAAGTCCGTCAACTGCACATACGGTTCACGTCCACGCTGTCGCGGCATGCTACCAGTGTTAAAGACTGCGATGGAGCTCCGTATGCCACGGCAAACTGGCTGACACTGACGGCGGCGGTGCACAAATGCTGCGCAACTAGCGCCATTCGACGGCCAACACCGCGGTTCCTGTTGTGTCCGCTGTGCCGTACGTGTGATCATTGCTTGTACAGCCCTCTCGCAGTGTCCGGAGCAAGTATGGTGGGTCTGACACACCAGTGTCAATGTGTTCTTTTTTCCATTTCCAGGAGTGTATTACTGGTGTCATGTTGGTGAAACAATGAAGTATTTACTAGCAGTTTAAAACTTTATTAGAATCTAACGTTTCTAAGCCGTTTGATTTGATGCCATAAGCGCAACTTGCATCTGAATTCGGAGCTTATTTAGTGAACAAGTTTATCAGTTGGGTTTATGCCACATAGTTGACCTCACTCGCGACCTTCTCATGTCGGAACCCAGACGACAGCCATCGTTGTTGCCGACATGTGCAACAATCTGCAGCTGGCTGAACCCCGCACGCTCGATAGCCGCCGGAAGAGCCTCTTCCACATCTCAGACAGGGCCCCCGGCAAGCACACCTAGTGAACGTTGGACTTCTTCCCCGCCCTTGCCGCTATGTTGCTGAGGGGCTCCATGACCCGTCCAACATTGGAGTTCCCAATAGCTAACAAACCCCTACCCCCACGTGCCTGTCCGGAGCTTGCTGATGGAGCGGCCACTATCCTGGTAGAAGGTGCATTCTGATCCGGCTAAGCCCCCCCCCCCCCTCCCCCCAGCATCAGATAGCACACTGAATCTGTTAGCAATGTGCATGGGATTTGGCCCGAGCCTGCGTCCCCCATGCAGCCTTCTCCTTGAGGCTTGAGACCTCGACACTGTCCGCCACCAGCACTGAGGTGAGAGTGGGCCGGCCGGCTCAGCTAAACCTGAGGTCGACTCAGTGACAGAGAGCTGTGACGTCACCCCTGCACATTTAGTACTGCAGAAGCTGCCCCAGACACGCCATCTCCCTCAAGGTGGAACTCTTGGAGTTTGCTGACTGAAGCTAACAAAGCTTCCAGCTACATCTGGACTGTTGCCAACTCCTCCTGCATCCGCACACAACAGACACAGTCCCTATAAATCTAGCTAATAACTGATTTACTATAAAAAAATGAAGGAAACCTACTGCCACACAAGGTTAACAGCTACACTGTAGTTAGCAGAAGGACACTCAATAATGGAATACAATAAAAATGTATGGTAGAAGCTAGATCTGGTGCTTATTTTCCTGCTAGGGGCTATCTAGTGAATACTAAAGAATAAGACCGTGACCTACAGTAAGCTGCTAGTGTCTATCTAGTGAATATTATGAACGTATTAAACAGTGACCTACGGTAAACCACACCTACTGACTATCCCTCGTATTTATAATGTAAACATCTGTTTATGTACACGCAAAAGTGACCTAATAAAACCAAAAGAACTACTACCTTAAATGTACCGAGTGTAAACGACACTAATAAACGTAAATACTGAGTATTGTACACTGACAGATGCAGGTACAAAACAAAGCATTTATCTAACAATAAGAGTTCAGAATGTAATGCATAAATACGAACTCTACTTTATAGGAACTGATGGACTTTCAGTACATGATCACTAAAGCCCACAACAAGCTAAGGAATTTAAGCAGACGGCGAGGTGAGTTCTAGCTTTCTGCTAACTAAATCGTATGTAAGTAGAGCTCAGAAGCTGTACTGTAACACTGATTTACTCAGATATTGTGGTGTAATATTAATTTAAAACGTATTTTACGTTTGCTTAACTTTTAACGGTAGCAGGTTGCACTTGTTAAACGTATACAAGTGAGGTTAGAATTCAACTGAGTATTGTGCACTGACTTAATTGATAATCCAATTTATTTAACGTCAGTTAAGAATGTAAACAAACGTTTGTGTACACGTGGATCTGTCCTAAAAAGAAGCTTCGCTTATCTTATTCAGACGAAAAATGAAAACTGAAACCTTTAATTTATCACGTCTATCTTACACTAAACACTATTGAATAGACAGCAAAAACCATTACTTACTAGTTAAATCACTTATCTCGTAACACAGAAAGCGAAAAGCGCTCGTAGTCGGCGTCAGGGCGTGGTTCCTGGCCTTAAAATATATTGTTTAAGACTTGCATTTAATAAAATTTTATGTTGTTGTACAAATACTGTTTACTGTCTTACCGTCGTCTGCTAAGTAGTGAGGAATAGTCGGTCTATTTGTCCAAAAATCAATTGCTTGTGAAGAATTCTTTGTTTCGATAGTAGCATTTGTGGATATTACGAGGTTAAGGTTTATTTTCCATATCGGGCTTCCTTGGCGCGTTACGTTTGATGTACTATATCAGCTTGTGCTGCTTCCTTATTGTTCTCTACCGTCACTTGGTTTGTTATTGCAAAGTGGCATTACAAGCGTCAGCGAAGTTACAAAAGGAGTGCTGAAAAACTGCATGATAACACAACTAACGTAACACACCGAGGAAGCGTCTCACGTGCAAAGTGTTTCGGCTCGATGTCCGTAACGTCGTATTCCGCCAAGCAGCTTCCTGCATAAGTTATTGAGGACACTAAAGAAGCGGAATCTCCAACAGCGCATCGATCTGAAACCGAATTTCCTAAAATTCTCCATGAGGGATAACGATTTGAATGTTGGAAACGTTCTTCCGTAACTGGAGATTTGATAAACATCTTTTAAATGAATTAACTTCGATTTCTTTAGTAAATCCTTGGGCAGTATGAGCAATACTAAGATATTCAATTATGTAATCAACGAGAAGAACAACGAAGGTGACTGTGAAGCCATATTTTAACTGAGCTTGATTTCATAAAATGTTTGTTGCTCTGGATGTAATAAAGGTTAGGCAGCAGTTGACGGAAACTGCCTATCTTCGTAGGTGTATTTCAGATCATTCCAAATTCAACGTAAAGCAGTTATATGAAATTGTCATGAGGCACTATGTGGAGCCAAATTGATTACGAAAAAAATTATCTCCTACTTAAATAGAGTAGGATAGGTATTAAATAATAAATTTCTGACTCGAAGCAGTGTAGCATAAATGCGACTGAAGTGGAAGGTCATGAAATACAATTTCATGTTAATGAGAGCATGAGGCAGCATCGAATTATTTAGCATTATCTAGTATGTCAAGAAACAATGAAGAAATTAAAGAAAATTACGGACTAGACACCAATACAGCACTAAGGTATACAAACGACGCAACTCTTCTGGCCGGATGTAAGAAAGATTTAGATGATCTAATGGAAGCAATCAAACAGAGTGCTCAGCACATAGTATTGAAAATCATTTTAAAGGCGTGGACATTTCTGGGAAAATTAGCAATGTCGTTCTCAATATTTGCTTACAGTATGTACATAAACTACGACTGAGATATATCCAAGCGGAAAACAGTTATCATATGATGAAAAAACAAAAGTCGGGGCGTAGAATCTCTAATCGCCAAGAAGTTGAACCGTTCAAGTACAGCGCTTCATATTTTCGTTAGATTTTGGGCAGGACGTGAACAGAAAGGAAAATTTGGGCAAAGTAAAAAAAGTATCTGTGGCATTGAAACGGTTACTTCTGCGCAAAGCAAGCTCCACAAATCATTATTGTTCTAAACTTGATGCTGATTTACATTTGCAGTAACTGCCAGACGCGTGCAACAAATTTTATCAATTGCAAACATCTTTCACTCAAGAAGCTACTGTAGAAACCTGCTCTAACACTCAAACATAAACAGGCTGGATTGGAGTTTGTTGAAAAACATATGACGTGAACTTAAGAATGGGACAAATTGATCTTCAGTGATGAGAAGGAGTTTAATTTAGATGTTCTGAATGGATTTCAGTATGACTGGCATGAACTGAGAACAGATCAGCAGGTAAGAATGAGCAGAAATTTTTGTGATAAAAGAGGTATGATTTGGACAGCATTCTGCACTGCAGATATAACACACATTGCTTAGATGAACACTGTAATATGTACGGTGAGATGCTAGAGACAGAGTGTATTAGAATGTATGAGGGCCAGGGGACCAAAGTCCAATGTTTCAACAAGATAATGCATCTGTGCAGGTCTCTGTATAAGAAAAAGTGATTCGAAGATGAAGATACCGAAGTCGTGCCTTGGCCTGCCCGTACCTAGATTTGAACCCTGTGGGGAACCTATGTGGAATACTTTCAAGCAATGGAAGGCAATTCGAATCCACGTGTGAACTGAAAAGAGCGATACCAGAAGAGTAGGCGATATTTTCACTGCAAGAACTACGAACTCTAAAGAACAGCGCCGAAGAAAATTTCTGAGGTAATTAGAAGAACGGTGGTTAGACAAGGTACTCACAATGCAATAACACAGTACGACAGTGAGTTCCTTTACACCTCTTTCCGTCCAGGAAATGCAAACCCCTTATTTTGTTATGGAAGAAAGTATGTAATTTCGTTATGATTCTTTATGTCTTATATGTATCTACTACTTTCATAATAAATTCAATGCATGTACGCTTCAGACACTGTACGTTACTTTCGTAGAAACCCTGCCTTGATACCTATTACCTTTACTGTAATGTGGTATAAACACAATCAAAACAAACACCGAGGAAGCGAGGGGTAGTAGAAAGAGATTGATGGTCGTGCTAACATAAAAAACGAGTAGGATGCAATTCCGGAAGAAGTAAGAGGAGCCACACGTAGGAAGCAAGTTTAAGCACTATGGCCGGATCACCGCGCTGCTGCTACGGTCGCACGTTCGAATCCTGCCTCGGGCATGAGTGTGTGTGTGATGTCCTTAGGCCAGTTAGGTTTAAGTAGTTCTAAGTCTAGGGGACTGATGACCTCAGATGTTAAGTCCCATAGTGCACAGAGCCATTTGAACTATTTTTGGCCAAATCGAGGAAGAAATCAGCGACAGCATCAAAATACATAGTCCTCAAACCACCGTACGGTATGTGACGCAGAGTACCTTACATCAGTGGTAATCATTTCCTTCCCGTTCCACTGCGAATGGAGCAAGGGCAAAACGACTCTCTACATGGCTACACACGAGCCCTGGTTTCTCATCTCTCGTCTTCGTGGTGCTTGCGTGAAATGTACGTCGGCGACTGTAGAGTCGTCCTGCAGCTCGTCGCAACTGTCAGTTCTGTAATTTTTTTTCAGTAGACTTTCGCGAAGAGAATGTCTTCTTCCCCACAAAATAATTCCATGTGATTTCGATGAGAATTTGCGTAAAACTCACGTGTTGATCGAACTTGCAGATAACAATTCTAGCAGCATGCCTTTGGTATACTCGATGTTCTCCTTTAATTCGGCTTAGTGTTTACATCTAACATTAAACCAGTGCTCAATAATGGGTCATTCAAGTGTTCAGTAAATGATCTCATTTATACAGGGTGAACATTAATAAGAGCGATAAACTGCAGGGATGGATTTCTGACTTCAAATGGAGGAAAAAAGGTGCTATGAATATGTGTCGGGAAATGTATCGTTGCCACGGCAGATGGCGCTGACTGATGGCAGTTCCTCACATCACGCGCCGTGGGTTCCTTGTATGTTGCAAACTGTATGATTGACGCAGCGCTCGGTAATCGGCTTAATGGTCCGGTATTCATGTCGGGAACGAGCCGAGATGGTGTTTGTGTACCTCCAAGCAGACGGAAACGGTCGAGAGGCAGCGTGGCTATACCAGTAAAAGTACTCTCACGTACACATCACACAACATTTGAAGCCCTTTTTGGGCGTTTGTTTGATCATGAGTCCTTTCAGAAAGACTGACGTGCAGTGACGAGGCGGACTGTTCGTGCACCAGATTTGGAGGACCTTGTTCTACGTGGTACTGAGTAGAACTCTAGTACAATCTCCAGATAAATCGCCCGCAAACAGCGTATAAGCCAAAGTACGATTATGTGTATCCTGAATGACAGCTGTTACTATCCCTATCACCTGCAACGAGTGCAAGGATTATCAGCACCAGATGCGATGCAGTTCTGTACTGTGTTCCGGAACGATTTGTTGTGGTTGCACGCATTTCGACCGTTTCCGGACACGCGTTTTCTCCATTTCCATTCAAGAATCCGTCCCAGCAGTTTGTCAGTTTTATTAGTTTTGCTCCTACACACGAGCTATATTGTCTTAGCATTCCACCCATAAACAAAAGCCGAACATTCGCTTTCTTTACAACTGAGTGCTCTTCCCATTTATGTTGCTTTGCAACATTATGCCTAGCTACAGGCTTAGACAAAAATATGTAAACAACACATTAACAATTATTCAAAATGATAGTCACAATCACGTTATTTATTTTGTTGCCAACCAGTTTCATCCCGCGATGGGGTCAACTTCAGGGCAATTTACACTATTTGGTCGCTCGCTGGAGTCGTCAGTCGTGCACAGGAAGGGTGACGACTCCAGCGAGCCACCAAATGGTGTAAATTGCCCTGAAGCTGACCCCATCGCTGGTTGAAACCGGTTGGCGACAAAATAAATAACGTGATTATGACTGTCATAAACCAATCGCTGTTATCTCCACACTACTATGTTGTCTAAAAATTAACACATTAACATTCATAATACGATGTAGGGAACTCGTTGGCATTCAAACAGCTTTCAGTCGCCTAGGAATGGATAAATACAGGTGCTGAATGATGATTTCTGGATAATCTTATACCATTCTTCTTGCAAAACAGTGGTAAATTCAGGTAACGATAATGAAAGTGGATAGCGAAACGTACTCTTCTCTCCAAAGGAGACCACAAACACTCAGTAATACTGAAATTTGGTGAGTCTGGTGACCAGTCATCATTGTACTCACGAAACTATTCCCGGACGATGGGAGCCGTGTAAATAGCGGCAATGTGTTCTTCGAACAACGCATCACTATTGTGCCGCAGAATGGATCTGATCAGCTAAAACGGTCACATAATCCTCGGAAGTAAAGTAGCCTCGAAGAGACACTATGGAGCCTATGGAATACCGCGATGTGACTACCTAAATTGTCGCCGAATTTCAGCCATGTTTCGCTCCTGGGACGTAAACACATCCAGAAGTTGGAAACAGTGTGAAACAAGACTCGTCCGACCAAATGACTTTCTTCCATTGCTCCATACTCCAGGTTTCACGCCTTCGGCACCACGTTTCATTTTATGGGTATTTGCCTCACTGAAGAGCGGTTTTGGAAGTTCAGCTCGGCCTAAGGTTCCTAGCTTATGCAGCTCCCTTTGTGCTATTTTGGTGCTGAAAGGGGGTCACAAAAGCGACACTCATTTCTGCAGTGACGTTTTCAGCTGTCGTCCTATTATTTTTCGTCACAATCCTCTTCAATGACCGTCTGTCAGGACCAATCAACCCACACATTCGTCCACGTTGTGACTTAGCGGATGATGTTTTCCCGCCTTCCCTGTTGTTGTGGTGTTAAGTCCGAAGATTAGTTCAAATGGCTCTGAGCACTATGGGACTCAACTGCTGTGGTCATTAGTCACCTAGAACTTAGAACTACTTAAACCTAACTAACCTAAGGACATCACTCACACACCCGTGCCCGAGGCAGTATTCGAACCTGCGACCGTATCAGCATCGCGGCTCCGGACTGGAGCGCCTAGAACCGCACGGTCACCGCGGCCGGCTAAGTCTGAAGACTGCTTTGATACAGATCTCCATGCTACTCTATACTGTGCCAGCCTTTTTATGTCTGGGTAACTGCTGCAACCAACATGCTTCTGAACCTGTTTACTCTATTCGTCTCTTTGTCTCCCTCTACGATTTTTATCCTCCACGCTTCCCGCCAGTATTACATTGATGATCCGTTATGTCTCAGAATGTGTCCTACCAGCCAACCCCTTCTTCTAGTCAGGTTCCGCCACAAATTTATTTCTGCCCAGTTCAGTTCAGTACCTCCTGATTAATTACATGATCTACCCATCCAATCTTCAGCATTCTTATGTAGCACCACATTTCAAAAGTTTCAATTCTCTTCTTGTCTAAACTGTTTATCGTCCATGTTTCACTTCCATTCACTGCAAAACTACATACAGATACTTTCAGAAAAGATTTTTCTCTTCTTCAGAAACGCTTTTCTTGTCATTGCCAGTCTACATTTTGAATCCTCTCTACTTCGACCATCACCAGTTACTTTTTCTGCATCAATAGAAAATCTCATTTCCAAATTTAATTCCCTCTCCATCACCTGATTTAATTCTACTTCATTACATTATCGTCGTTTTGCTTTCTATTATGTTCTTTTTATATCCTCCTTTGAGGGCACTGTCCGTTCCGTTCAATTGCTCTTACAAGTTCTTTGCTGTCCCATCGGAAACCCCAGAGTTTTCATTTCTTCTCCCTGGACCTTAATTCCTACTCCAAATTTTCTTTTGTTTCCCTTATTGCTTTCTCAGTATGCATAATCAATAACATCGGGGATAGTCTAGAACCATGTCTCACTCCTTTCTCAACCACTGTTTGCCTGTCATGCCCCTCGACTTTTATAACTGCCATCCGGTTCCTGTACAAATTGTAAATAGTCTTTCACTTCCTGTATTTTACCCCTGTCACTTTGGAATTTGGAGGAGAGTATTCCAGTCAATACTGCCACAAGCTTTCTCTAAATCTACAAATACTGTAATATAGGTTTGCCTTATCTCAACCTATCTTCTGCGAGAATTCTTATTTCTCCGGAATGCAAACTGATCTTCCCCGATGTCGGCTTCTACAAGTTTTTTTCCATTCTTCTGTAAGAAATTCGTGTTAGTATTTCACATCCATGACATGAAACTGACAGTTCAGTAACTTTCACACCTTCAGCATCTCCTTTCTCTGTAACTGGAATTATTACATTCTTATTGAAGTGTTAGGGTTTTTCGCCTGTCTTATACATCTTGCTCACCAGATGAAACACTTTTGTCACGGGACGCTCCCAGTATATCTAAGGGAATGTTGTCTACCCCTGGAGCCCTGCTTCGACTTTGGTCTTTTAGTGCTCTGTCAAATTCTTCACGCCATCGCTGTACGCGGTATGGTGCCTCTTGAAATATCAAGCTCCTTGCCCTCCTTAGTAACGGAAACACTAACTATACGATCACCAGTAATACGTTCGGTTCCGAATGCACTTAGCTCCAACGTAATGCAATGGCAACTACCAGAACATTGTTCTCACCGCACCTGACACTTACAACCTACTGGGGTCGCCGCATGGTGCCGTTTGTGGTCACATGCAACAGCGCGACCTGGAGGCTCAACTATCGTCTGCATTCATTTTCCAGCATACATTTCTCGCGATCTTTCCATATTTCTGTCCAATCCTGGTACTTAACCTGCGTGACTATGCCGTGTAGCACACCAATAATACTGCATTCGAAAATTACGAGACTCTTTTCCATATTGATCTGCCTTAAATTACATTTTTCTATATTTTGATCTAGTTGCTCTTCATCACGTTCTGTATCCCGCAACACTGCTACACTCTCCCGTACACTACAGTGTCATCAGCCAACAGTGCGATTTGATGCTGACCCTATCCATCGGATCGTTAATGTATACAGAGAACAAGACCTGGGAAGTCCAGGCAAAACTTTCGTCTCTTAGGAACGTCTACTCTACAGGACGTTCTATTATTTACTAAGTAGAAAATAGTGGAAAATGGCTTACTTCAGTCAAAGAACTGTTCTGGTATCACATGTTATAACGGAACAGACTAACAAGTCCTTGACAGTGTACGTCTGTAGCATTCTGTGTGGAAGTGATGTGTAGAAGATCGAACGTGCGGAGAAGAAACAGGGAAGGATTTGGAATGTGCTGCTGCTGAAAAAATTTAAAAAAACTGGAGATAAGGTAGAAAATGAAAAAGCATCATCAATAACAGGTGAGTAAAGAAGTGTTTAGAAGATGATTATCAGGACAGGTTTTATTTGTTCATAAGGCCCAGAAAATATTAGATACATGCTCCCAGGTAGATGCAATTTTCCTTGACTTCCGGAAGGCGTTCGATACAGTCCCGCACTGTCGCCTGATAAACAAATTAAGAGCCTACGGAATATCAGACACGGTGTGTGGATGGATTGAAGAGTTTTTAGCAAACAGAACACAGCATGTTGTTCTCAATGGAGAGATGTCTACAGACGTTAAAGTAACCTCTGATGTGCCACAGGGGAGTGTTATAGGATAATTCCTTTTCACAATATATATAAATGACCTAGTAGATAGTGTCAGAAGTTCCATGCGACTTTTCGCGGATGATGCTGTAGTATACAGAGAAGTTGCAGCATTAGAAAATTGCAACGAAATGCAGGAAGATCTGTAGCTTGATGCAGGGAGTGGCAATTGACCCTTAACACAGACAAATGTAATGTATTGCGAATACATAGAAAGAAGGATCCTTTATTGTATGATTATATGATAGCGGAACAAACACTGGTCCAGTTAGTTCTGTAAAATATCTGGGAGTATGCGTACGGAACGGTTTGAAGTAAATGATCATACAAAATTAATTGTTGGTAAGGCGGGTGGCAAGTTGAGATTCATTGGGAGAGTTCTTAGAAAATGAAGTCCGTCAACAACTGAGGTGGTTTACAAGACACTTCTTCGACCTTACTTGAGTATTGCTTATCAGTGTGGTTCCGTACCAGGTCGGGTTGACAGAGAAGATAGAGAAGATCCAAAGAAGAGCGGCGCGTTTCGCCACAGGGTTATTCGGTAAGCGTGATAGCGTTACGGAGATGTTTAGCAAACTCAAGTGGCAGACTCTGCAAGAGAGGCGGTCTGAATCGCGGTGTAGCTTGCTGTCCAGGTTTCGAGAGGGTGCGTTTCTGGATATATTGCTTCCCCCTACTTATACCTCCCGAGGAGATCACGAATGTAAAATTAGAGAGATTCGAGCGCGCACGGAGGCTTTCCGGCAGTCGTTCTTCCCGCGAACCATATGCGACTGGAACAGGAATGGGAGGTAATGACAGTGGCACGTAAAGTGCCCTCCGCCACACGCCGTTGGGTGGCATGCGGAGTATAAGTGTAGATGTAGATGTAGAGGTTAGTGAGACAACTACTACAGCATACGGGAGGAGTAATTTTGACGAGGATGGAGCAGTAGCTGGGAAAAGTATAGTCTGAGTGCCAACTGAAAATGGGACAGGCGTGTGCCCCCTCTCTACACAGCTACGTCACAAGGAGCAACTACACACTGTTGTAGGAGCTTACGCCGGTCCTTCAGCAGTGCGCTTTACGAATCAGGTTACTGCTTGTTTCATACAAGTTATGTTGACAATATACAGAATTAGTAGTTAGTATAACAACCGAATGAAAACGCATAAGAATAGGGTGTACGTAAATGCCACCACTCTGAACTACTCAGCTTGACAGGAATTTGGCTCTTAGTCACACGTGAGGCAGTTGTAATGTTCTTCCGAAAAACGGCACTTCTGCCACTCTATACATTGCTCGCTCTTTAGCTTTGAAACCACGGTAGAAGCTGACAAAGGTCGGAATACGCATAGCTGTTGCGTGCAGTAGTTAAGTAAAATTAAAAGAACTGGCACAAAGAAAGAAAATGTAGAGCACACTAGAAAACCAAGTGAGATACTTCTTAATACAAGGAATAAATTACCTAAATGAATCTGCAAACACTGTGAATGTCTTTGAATGAAGTCATCTAGATCGCTTCATATGTATTTCCATTAATTACGACAAATCCGCTACTACCATCACGAGATCAAACGTTAGAACTCGTAAGAAATACGAAACATTGATTACGAGTTCTGATTTTTGATCTGACGATAGCAGTAGCCGAAACAACGTAAGAAGTTAGAACATAGAACCGAGACACCTTTGGCTGAGAAAAAAGATGCTGACGCAAGAAGTTTGTTGTGTGTGTGTGTGTTTGTGTGCGCGCGCGTGTGTGTGTGTGTTTGTGTTTGTGTTTGTATTTGTGTGTGTGTGTGTGTGTGTGTGTATGCGTTTGTGTGTGTGTGTGTGTGTGTGTGTGTGTGAGAGAGAGAGAGAGAGAGAGAGAGAGAGAGAGACACCATGTCTCATTTAAGACTTCATTTGAAGATCCTGGTCTAATCGGATTAAGTAGTAAAAGATGTTGTTGTTGTGGTCTTCAGTCCTGAGACTGGTTTGATGCAGCTCTCCATGATACTCTATCATGTGCAAGCTTCTTCATCTGCCAGTACCTACTGCAGCCTACGTCCTTCTGAATCTGCTTGGCGTATTCATCTCTTGGTCGCCCTCTACGATTTTTGCCTTCCACGCTCCCCTCCAATACTAAACTGGTGATCCCTCGATGTCTCAGAACATGTCCTACCAACCGATCCCTTCTTCTAGTGAAGTTGTGCCACAAGCTCCTCTTCTCCCCAATTCTATTCAGTACCTCCTCATTAGTTATGTGATCTACCCATCTAATCTTCAGCATTCTTCTGTAGCACCACATTTCGAAGGATTCTCTTCTTGTCTAAACTATTTATCGTCCACGTTTCACTTCCATACGTGGCTACACTCCATGCAAATACTTTCAGAAACGACTTCCTGACGCTTAAATCTATACTCGATGTTAACAAATTTCTCTTCTTCAGAAACGTTTTCCTTGCCGTTGCCAGTCTACATTTTAAATTCTCTCTACTTCGACCATCATCAGTTATTTTGCTACCCAAATAGCAAAACTCATTTACTACTTTAAGTGTCTCATTTCCTAATCTAATTCCCTCAGCATCACCCGACTTAATTCTACTACATTCCATTATCCTCGTTTTGCTTTTGTTGATGTTCATCTTATATACTCGTCTCAAGACACTGTCCATTCCATTCAACTGCTCTTCCAAGTCCCTTGCTGTCTCTGACAGAATTACAATGTCATCGGCGAACCTCAAAGTTTTTATTTCTTCTCCATAGATTTTAATACCTACTCTGAACTTTTCTTTTGATTCCTTTATTGTTTGCTCAATATACAGATTGAATAACATCGGGGATAGGCTACAACCCTGTCTCACTCCCTTCCCAATCACTGCTTCCCTTTCATGCCCCTCGACTCTTATAACTGCCATCTGCTTTCTGTACAAATTGTAAATAGCCTTTACCTCCCTGTATTTTACCGCTGCCACCTTCAGAATTTGAAAGAGAGTATCACAATCAACATTGTCAAAAGTTTTCTCTAAGTCTACAAATGGTAGAAACGTAGGTATGCCTTTCCTTAATCTAGCTTCTAAGATAAATCGTAGGTTCAGTATTGCCTCACGTGTTCCAATATTTCTACGGAATCCAAACTGATCTTCCCCAATGTCGGCTTCTACTAGTTTTTTCATTCGTCTGTAAAGAATTCGTGTTGGTATTTTGCAGCCGTGACTTGTTAAACTGATAGTTCGGTAATTTTCACATCTCTCAGCACCTGCTTTCTTTGGGATTGGAATTATTATAGTATACTCTGAGGGAATTTCGCCTGTGTCATACATCTTGCTCACCAGATGGTAGAGTTTTGTCAGGACTGGCTCTCCCAAGGCCGTCAGTATTTCTAATGGAATGTTGTCTACCCCCGGGGCCGTGTTTTGACTCAGGTCTTTCAGTGCTCTGTCAAACTCTTCAGGCAGTATCATATCTTCCATTTCATCTTCATCTACATCCTCTTCCATTTCCATAGTATTGTCCTCAAGTACATTCCTTGTATAGACCTTCTATATACTCCATCCACCTTTCTGCTTTCCCTTCTTTGCTTAGAACTGTGTTTCCATCTGAGCTCTTGATGTTCATGCAAGTGGTTCTCGTATCTCCAAAGGTCTCTTTAATTTTCCTGTAGGCAGTATCTATCTTACCCCTAGTGAGATAAGCCTCTACATCCTTACATTTGTCCTCCAGCCATCCCTGTTTAGCCATTTTGCACTTCATGTCGATATCATTTTTGAGACGTTTGTATTCCTTTTTTTCTGCTAGTAAATATAAAAATGAATTAAGAAATGTTGCACAGCCAGTACTTAATACTTTTCCCGAATTTCTTTGAGTACGACATTGTATTATCTTATTTGCAACGCCTACTCGCTGATAAACCAGCTCTTTGGTAACAGTGTGCTAATGTAGTCCACATCCGAGAAATTCCGTTAATGGATTCTGCATGTTATCCTTTAAGGATTTCATAAATTAGCTAAGGAATGACACCCAGTCCGCAATAATATTAAACACATTTTAGTTTTCAGCTTCAGATACTTATGTTAATGTACATGGTGTGTCCGAATCTACCACGAAAGCACATGAGGCCATAAACACAATAGTAGCAACGTAGTCCAAACACTTGCATGAGATTAGCCAGACGTAAGTAGGAGATAGGGGCGGTAATCTTGCGCTTTTGTCGCTGTGCAGTGTGCATCCGATTGCGTGCAGTTGGGAGTGTTGTTACTGTGCGACGTTGAAGTGAAGGGAGTCGATTTCATCGCCCTAAAACGCATTTTCAAAGGTGATCAGCTTTTGCAGATTAAAATCGAGTTTGCCGACAGCAAAAATGCGTCAGATTGACAAAAGAGTTCATGAGTGAACAGCGAGATGTTAGTGTCCAATGGGCACTATATTCCGGCAAGCGACCAGGTTGCTATCATCATGTGCTCTGACGAACTGACCGCCGACTCGCCGGGGACGGGCTTTTATCTCCATCCCCGTTCCAGGTGTTCCCAATACTGTCCGCACCCATGCGTGGAGCGACCAGCATCTGTTCCGTTCGAGGTCTGTCCCCATGGGTGCGAGCTGGCCGCGTCTTCTTAGTATCTCTGCCTGTTATCGAAGTCAGTTCGTGGTCGGATGTCTTCTTTTTTCTTTTCAATCAGATACAAAGAGGGTTCCCAGGCCTTACTAAGGATGTAACCGCTATCTCGATTGATCAGCGGTTCCCATACTCGAATCTCGATGGATTATTTAATGACACATTCACAATTATTGGACGTCTGTGCCAGAACCTTTGTCCGGTCGTAATCCACTCTGTGTAATTCCTAGAGGCAATGTTCAGCAACCATCGACTTATTAGATTGCTGCAGTCTAGCGTGCCGTTGATGTTCTCGGCAATGATAATCGATAGTACGCAGCGTTTGACCTACGTACGTCATGTCACACTCGTAGAGGATCAGGTAGACTCCGACTTCCCGTAGTCCCAGATCGTTCTTGACATTATCAAGCAGTGCCTCTGTCTTAATTCGGGGGCGGATGACAGTCTTGATGTTTCTGAAGAGTTTGATCTGTCTTCCGCCCACTTCTCGCAAAGGACATCAACAGCACACCAGACTGCAGGAGGCTAACAAGTCGGCGGTTGTTGAAGATTAACTCTCGGAATTACACAGAATGAATTACGATCAGACCAACGTTCTGACACACACACATCCAAATACTGGGGCTGTGTCATTAAGGAATCCATCGAGCTTCGAGCATGGGAGCCGCTGATCAAACGAGATAGCTTGTTAGATCCTTGTTGAGGCCTGGGAAACCACTCTGAATCTGGTTAAAAGGAGAAAAAAGACATCCCACCGCGAACTGCTTTGTAGAATGGGCAGAGACACTAAGAAGACTCTGCCAGCTCGCACCCCTGGGCGCGGACCGCAAAAGGAACGGATGCTGGACAATACAAGCCTGGGCGCGGACCGCGTTGGAAACACCTGGCGTGGGGGAAATATAAAAGCCTGGCGCTTGCGCCACAGCGGTCAGTTCACGACACGCACCACGGAACGCACGAGTGCTGTTCGAGATGTCGTTGAGAGAGGTTGCTTTACCTGCGAAGGGTGTGGCGGATCGCCGTCCGTCGGGGCCAGCTCAGGCGACTGAGCTGATCCCGGTGGCGGCCCCATCCGGCCCCCCACTTATGACGAACCGGCTTACGACAACTGACAACGACAGGAATGACTCTTCGGATTCTGATGCGCTCTCTCGTGATCGAGTGTTCATTCTTATGAACAAACTCGCACATGGGGGCTCCTACCCTGGTCGAAAGGACGACGAGGCGACTATACTCGCCTTCTGTAACATTCGGAAGGGTGCCACTCTGCCGTACACGAGGCAGCAAGTGCTGGGTGTGCCACCGAGAGCCCCGCCGGTCGCATCGCGCGAGTCTGCGGTCCCGGCGGTGGCGGCCTCGGCGGGAGTTGCGCCGCTGGCCTCGACCACTGAAGAGGTCGATGTGCCCCCGGCTGCACCCCTGGTCCCCGAGACACAAGGAGAGCCCGTGGCTACGCTAGCTGCGGCCACCGAGATGGAGGACATCGACCTGCCTGACGCAAATTTGGCTGAGGCGATTGCCGAGTCAGAGCGCCGTGACACTGACTCTGACGCTGCCCGTGCACCCAGAAAGCGCCGGGCTATGACGCATGACGACTCCGACACTCCCTCTCAGACGTCTGACACAGCGAGGCCGCGGAAGAAGGCCTCGAGGGCTTCCCGCCCTTCCACCACGGAGTCTGGGACGACTATTGCGGGCTCCTCCGCGAGCGCCGCCTCGCCGAGACCGACGAAGACGCGGCGGCCCACTCGTCCACCTGCCACCTCCCGGCAGCCGGATGAGGATGGTTTTGTCGCCCCTCCCAGGAGGCACACTGCCAGGGCTGCAGCAACCGACGCCGCTGCCGACCACCAACGCGTTCGCGGGCGCCAGCGTGGACGCGATGGAAGATGGTGCCGCGCCTCCTGTGTCGGCCCAAAAGAAGCCCCCGCCCATCGTCATCCAATGGGCGGGCGGGTACAAGAAGTTCCAGCAAAAACTAGACAGGGTGGCCACGTCCGCCACTGTCAAGACTGCTGGCCGTGACCTCTACAAGGTCACGGTGTCCTCCAACGAGGAGTACCGCGCGGTGATGGACACCATCTGCAGAGATGGCCTCCCGTGCTACACGCACCCCTCTGAGTCGCTCAAACTTCTGAAGGTGGTGTTCCGCCACCTTCCCCTCAAGTTTGGGGCGGACTATCTTAGAGAAGAACTCGAGGACATGGGCTTCGGCGTCCGGTCCACCGGACTGATGAAGTCCCCGCGCACGCACCGCGACATGCCACTGTACCAGGTTGTCCTCGTCGACAACCTGGAAAATCGGAAGATTTTCCAGGTGCAGCGGGTCGGCCGGGTCAGGTTCGCGGTGGAACCTCTCCGAGCCAAAGGCAAGAGGGCCTAGTGCTTTTTCAGCCAGAGGCTCGACCATGTCTCCCGCTACTGCTCTATGTTGCCCCGCTGCGTCAAGTGCGCGGGACAGCACGAGAGCAAGTCTTGCGGGCTTGCCAAGGAAGAGAAGCCGACGTGCTGCAACTGCGGCGGAGCGCACGTTGCCAGCTACAGAGGCTGTTCGGCCTTTAAAAGGGGCCGAAACCACCGGAGCGGAGGGGCTGCTCCTTCTCGTAAGGTGCACCCGTTCACCAGCTTTGCTGCCGCCACCAAGGGCGGACCATCAGCCGCCACCGCCCGACGTTCGCAACTGGCGGCGGGCGAGACGAAGCAACCGGCCGCGCCGACCCGGCTTCGCCCGGGGGGGAGGCCACCCCAGCACCCACGCAGAGTGCCTGGGTTGCCGCCCCGCGCAGGCGTCGCCGGCGCGCGGGCCGGGCCACCCATGCCGCTGCACGCCGGAATGCCGATGACCCACTGCCGCAGCAGAAGAAGGCACCTCGTGCTACGCCGCAACCGGCTGCCGACGCTCCGCGGCAGTCGTCTACTACCGAGTGGCCGCAACCGGCCTCCCCAGTGGCGGAGGCCGCCCCAGCGGCCAACACCGCCCCCTCGGCCACCGATGCAGCCGAGCTCCGTTCGCTCTTGCGGTCGTTGAGCCACCTGCTCGAGCAGCTTCCGGTGCTCGTCACCGCGGTCACGTCGGCCCTTCAGGCCGGCGTTGCAACCTCGCCGCGTCATTGATAATCGCCCCATCCATGGCCTCACCGTTTGCGCCTTCAACGCAAACAGTTGGGTCCCCCAACAAGGGGAATTCCGGGAGTTCTTGCGCGACGAGGCAATTGACATCTGCCTCGTGTGCGAGACCTTCCTGAAGCCGGGGACACATGTCAAGGTGGCCAACTATCGGTGCTACCGCACCGACAGGTTGACGCATGGCGGGGGGACGGCTATTTATATCAAGGCGTCCCTCAAGCACCATGACGTTCAGCTTCCGCCCCTCACTGCAGTGGAGGCCACTGGGGTGGCTGTCACCACGACGGCAGGGGTCATCACCTTCGTTGCGGCCTACAGGCCGCCGAGGGGACTGCTTCAGGAGGCCGACATCGACGCCCTGCTGGCTCTGCGCGGGAAAGTCTTCATTGCGGGTGACTTGAATGCCAAGCACACGCAGTGGAACTCCCGCGTTACCAATGCCAGCGGCCGCCGACACCTCCGCGCCACACAGCGGCATGGCGCGATAGTACTGGGGCCTTATGATCACACTGTCTTCCCCCATCGAGGCCAGTCAGATGTGCTCGACATCGCCGTGCTCAAAGGTGTTGGGCACTTCACTTCAGCCACCGTTAGATGTGCCATATCGTCCGATCACCTCCCGGTGGTCTTCGACATGGACGTCATCGGTGCATCTCTGCCGTCCGACCGCCGCAACTTCCGTGGCATCGACGAGACGCGCTTCCGTGACGATGTCTTTGCCCGACTCGAGGGCGCGCCAGATCTCGCTGTGCATGGGGCTGAAGAAGCTTTAGCCTTCTTCACGCGGCACACACTAGCTGCGGCGGAGGCGGCCACCCCAAGGCAGCCGGAACGGCCGCGAGAGATGTCGCGCCAACTCCCGCCGCCTATCCTGGAGGCGATAACAAACAAGAATCGCCTCTTCCGGGAGTGGCAGCTCACACGGCAGCCAGAAACGAAGCGCCGCCTCAACAGGGCGCGACGCGAGATTCGGGCAGCCATCGATGAACGTCGGAATCGGGACTGGGCGGGCTTGGTGGCCACCCTAACTATGACGGATGGTAGTGCTTGGCGGACCGCCAAGCACTTCCTTCGTCGTCGCCAGCGAGTCCCGCTTCTCCATACGGGCGCGGACGTTGTCTGCGAGCCAGATGCTAAAGCCAGCATCCTCGCGGACACGTTCGCGGAAAATTTTCGTCCCGTTGATGGTGTGCTCGATCCCGATCATGTTCGTCTGGTGGAGGATCGCCTGCCGGTCTTCCTCGCTGCAAGGGAGGCCGACGATTCGATCGAGGAGATAACACCCGAGGAAGTAGAACTGCAGCTCCGTCGCCTCAACCCGAGGAAGGCGGGTGGCACGGATGGTGTCACCAACCACCTGTTGAGGATGATACCGCTGGAGGTACACCAATCTCTGGCGGACATCTTTAACAGCATCCTCCGCACTGGGACCTTCCCTTCCGCATGGAAACATGCGGAAGTGGTTGCCATCCCCAAGAGCGGCAAGGATCCGCGTCAGGCAGCGCACTATAGGCCGATCAGTCTGCTCCCGTCCCTCTCAAAAGTGTTTGAGAGGTTGTACGTGGAGCGGCTGCTGCGCATCGTGACAGAGCAGCAACTCCTTCCCGAGGAGCAGTTTGGTTTCCGGCGGGGCCACTCTACCACACAGCAGCTGTTGCGCCTCGTGGAGCAGGCGATGCGTGCGCTGGAGACGCGGGAGTACCTAGGGGCGGTACTTCTCGACGTCTCCCAAGCCTTCGACTGCGTGTGGCACGACGGCCTCGTGTACAAACTTTTTGTGCACGGGGTACCGACGTCACACGTGGTCCTGCTGCGCTCGTATCTCTCGGGGCGCACTTTCCACGTCCGAGCTGATGAGGGCACTTCCACCGACCGGCAGATTCGGGCGGGAGTGCCGCAGGGGTCGGTCCTCGGTCCCCTGCTGTACTCCCTGTACACCGCCGACGCCCCGCGGGTGGCACGCGTGGAGTTGGCACTTTATGCTGACGACACGGCGTTGTTCACCCGCAGCATGAACGCGGCCGAGATGCGCCGCCGCCTCCAGCTCGGATGTGACGTCCTGGGTGCCTGGTCCACGAAATGGCGCCTTAAGTTCAACGCTGCGAAGAGCCAGGCTGTCATCTTTAGCAGAAGGAGGCTGCCGCCGGACCTACGGCCGGTCACGATCATGGGGGGCCCCATCCCATGGTTGCGGACCGGCAAATATCTCGGGGTGACATTGGACAGACACCTGACGTGGCTGCCACACATCCGCGACGTCAGAGGGCGGGCAGTGGGGCGCCTTCGTGCGCTTTACCCACTGCTCAATCCTTCATCGACGCTTCCTCCACGCCACGGCCTCACCATGTATCTGTCCCTCGTCCGACCGGTACTGGAATATGCGGCCGTGGTGTGGGGTAACGCGGCAGCGACGCACATTGCGACGCTCCAACGCGTGCAAAATAGGGCGCTGCGACTTGCGCTCCGCAAGCCGCCTCGCTACCCAGCAAGGCTGCTCCATGAGGAAGCGGGCATCCCTTTCCTACGGGATCGCTTCCGGCAAATCGCAAGAGTGTTCTACAGCAATGCAGAACACTCTGCCAGTCACCTGATTTGTGGTCTGGGCCGCCAGGTCCACCATAGGCCAACGACTCGATGGCCAGACCTACTGCGAGAGTAATTTCTCTCGCAGCCCGATGTCGGAAAACAATATGGTGTCGCAATGACTGACGCCTAGTGAGGACAGCTCACTCCGTTAGGACAGACCGCACCCTGAAGATGTCACTGCAGGAACAGCAGCCCCGCTGCTTAACCTGCCCCTACACCTGGTATATGTAGCCAGCGTTTTACAGCGAGAGCACAGAGGTCAGTTCGTCAGCGGACCTAATGATGGCAACGTGGTCGCTTGCCGAAATATTGTGCCCGTTTGACATTTACACACAGCTGTTTACCCATGAACTCTTCCGTCTTGAAATACGCCAGGAGAAATTGAAGAATAAGATGCATCAGATTGTTTTCTAGGATTATCGAAGCCTGTGATGAAAATGCATTAGCCTATAGAATGGTTGCACGATGTGTCAAGTTGTTTCTTCCGGGCAGCAATGAGACTACGGATTATCACAGCACAGGTCGGCCGTTTATTCCTCTAGATCATATTGGCAACGTGTGTGATCTTGTTTCCGCAGTTAGAGGAACGTCTCCGAGATTGCTGATTTCCTAGCATGGCGTCTGTACTCCATGCAGTAGAGAGCTCCGTAGCTGTCATCATCATAGAACGCATTGTCAAAAGTCGGCAACAGCTTCCCGTCATTTGGCAAAAGGTAGTAGACAAAAGGTAGTAGACCTTGTGAGTAGATTATATTGAAAGAATGTGATATCACTAACTTGTTAATTGATTATTGCATTCTATCAATGTTTTCACTACTTCATTTACGGTCCTCGTGCAGTGACAGCAGCAAGAACTGCCCAGTAAACATGAGTCCGTAAACTGTCCATTTGAGAGTTAACTGAAAGTATGTGGATAGTAGTCGCCACTAACTTTAGTACGAAATGTTATTCCATTAAGTACAAATGCATTTAAAACATAAAATAACCAACCTGATAACCTCTAATTTGAATCACCACCCATCGTTGGAGAGTTAAATATGTGCGTCTTGAGGTTCTAGCAAGTTTTACTACTGATGTAAGACAACTACAAAAAAGATACACTTTTGGTCTAGCGGTAACGTCTTAGATTAGCAATCAAAACGTCCTCGGTCGCAGGTTAAAACCACGCAACAGCATAATTCTTTATTCATAATCAGCATTGGCCGCCGAAGACTTTGGGCTCTAAAAGTCACTCTCTTTCTGCCAACGGCGGAGGGGCGGGCAGAGGTTCGAGGTACTATGTTGCCCTTTGGGTGAGAACATGCTCCTGAATGCGAAGGAATCAGCAATGATCAACGGTATGAAGATTCAGAAGGCAATGGGAACCTCTGCAGTAAAGACACATAATGTATATTACCAGGACATGAGGCCTGGTGTGATGACGATCTCTTCACTGCCGAAAGATTCGGGAAAAGTCCTTCATTCGGATCTCCGGGAAGGGACTGCCAAGGGGGAGGTGACCATGAGATAAAGATTGAATACCCACGAAAGAAATAACGTTCTACGAGTCCGGACGTCGAATGCCAGAAGCAAGAGCGTGGTAGGGAAGCTAGGAAATCTGTAAAGGGAAATGTCAATGCTCAGTCTAGACATAGTAAGGGTGAGTGAAGGGAAGTGGAAAGACCACAAGGATTTCTGGTCAGATGAGTGCAGAGTAGCAGCTAACTGGAGTTTGAATTGGTATGAATAGGAAGATAGGCAGAGAGTGAGTTATTGTGAGCAGTTCAGTGATAGGGTTGTTCTTATCAGAATCGACAGCAAATCAACACCGACGACGATAATTCAGGTATATATGCCGACGTCGCAAGCTGAAGAAGAAGAGATAGAGAAAGTATATGAGGATGCTTAAAAGATAATACAGTACGTAAATGGAGATGAAAATCTAATACTTATTGTCGAATCGAACGCAGTTGTAAGGAAAGAAATAGAAGGAAAGGTTACAGGAGAATATGGCCTTGGGACAAGGAATGAGAGAGGAGAAAGACTAATTGAATTCTGTATTAAATTTGAACTAGTATTAGAGAATAGTCCAATAATTACAAGAGGAAGAGGTATACTTTGAAAAAATTGGAAATTTGTGGTAAGTTCCTATCGGACCAAATTGCTGAGGTCATCGGTCCCTAGGCTTACACACTACTTAATCTAACTTAAACTAACTTACGCTAAGGACAACACACCCACCCGTGCCTGAGGGCGTACTCGAACCTCCGACTGGGGAAGCCGCCCGAACCGTGGCGAGGCGCTTTAAACCGTGCGACTACACCTCGCGGCATACATTGAAAAGGCCGGATGATACGGGAAGATTCGAGTTAGATTACATCATCGTCAGACAGAGTTTCCTAAACCAAATACTGGATTGTAAAGCATATCCAAGAGCAGATATAGGCTCAGATCACAATCTAGCTGGCTGCACTTTAAGAGATAAGTCATGAAGAATCTACACCCAAAAAAGTGGGATACGGAAGTACTAAACAATGACGTGGTGCGCTTGAAGTTGTCTAAGGCTATAGATACCGCTCGGTAGACAGCACGATTGAAAAGGAACGGACATTTTAAAAAAGGGCAATGACAGAAGTTATAAAAAAGAAACAACGTAGGTACAAAGAAGGTAGTTGTGAAGAAACAACGGGTAACAGAACAAATACTTCAGTTGATCGATGAAGGACGAAAGCATAAAAATGTTCAGGGAAATTGAGGAGTGCAGAAGTCACTGAGGAATCAAACGAATAGTAAGTGCAGGGAAGATAAAACGAGACGGCTGCAAGAAAAATGTGAAGAAATAGAAAAAGAAATGATTGTCGAAAGCTGACGCAGTTTATAGGAAAGTCAAAACAATCTTCGATGAAATTAAAAGCAAGAGTGCTAACATTAAGAGTGCCATAGGGAGTTCACTGTTAAATACAAAGGAGAGAGCGGACAGATGGAAATAGTCCAATGAAGTCCTCTATGAAGAGGAATATTTGTCTGATGTGAAAAGAGAAGAAAAAGGAGTCGATTTAGAAGAGATAGGGGATACAGTATTAGAATCAGAATTTAAGAGTGTTTTGGAGGACTAAACATCAGATAAGGCAGAAGGGGTAGATAAAATTCTATCAGAATTTGTGAAAACATTGAGGGAACTGGCAACAAAACGACTATTGAATACAGAACGTGTGAGTCTGGGGACATACCATCAGACTTTCGGAAAAATATCACCCAGAGACTGCAAGAACTGACAAGTGCCAGAATTATCTCACAATCATCTAACAGCCAACAGAACATATACAGAAGAGTGGAAAAGAAAATTGAGGATGTGTTAGATGACGATCACTTTGGCTTTAGGGAAGATAAGGGCACCAGAGAGGCAGTACTGACGTTGTGGTTGATAATGGAAGCAAGACTAAAGAAAAATCAAGAAACATTCATAGAATGCAAGATGTAAAATTGCGCAAGATGTACGAAATTATGAGAAAAGTACGGGTAATCGCTAGGGAGAGACGCTTAATATATAATATGTACAAGGGGCAAGAGGGGATAATAGGAGTAGACCACCAAGCAAGAAGTGCTCGGATTAAAAAGGGTGTAAGACAGGGATGTAGTCTTTAACCACTTCTGTTCAGTCTGTACATCGAGGAAGCAGTGATGCAAATAAAGGTTAAGGAGTGGAGTTAAAATTCAATGTGAAACGATATCAATGATAAGCTTTGTTGATGACACTGATGTCCTGAGTGAAAGTGAAGAATTACATGATCTGCTGAATGGACAGAACGACGGAATGCACTTTGCACTTCAATAATGTGTTGGTCTCGCACAAATTTTAACACACAGAATTATGTCTCTTGTAGCTTAGTTGCCGTGTACTTCAAACAAACAACAGCTCAGCTGTATCAAAACATTAATCTTCTTGTATCCAGTGACATGCGCAATGTGTTTCTGTCTTTCATAGTTTGTCTGCAATAAACACATCACATCTGTTCTTTCTTTTTGAGTCACCAGCTATCCGGTCGATATGGTTGAAGAATTGGAACAGCGAATAGGACAGGTCTGTAAAGGGTTTTGAGATGACTGGAGGGTGCTGAAGGAATTCGTAACTGTCAAGTGTTGCATCCAAATGCGGGGACGACACGGTAAGCCACATCGCTAACAAGGCACGAGTGTACAGCAGACTCTGAGAAGTAACTTACTGAAGTAGTTTTGTAAGGGGATGATATACCGGCGTCAGAGCACTGTAACAGGCTGCTAGAGGGGAAAAAAATTAAAATTGACGAAGCCCAATAATAAAGTGGAGTTTTTCTACTTTTTTGTGGATTATCTACAGGCGTGCAACTCTATTGTGGAACTATGGTTTGGGGAAAACAGACGTACCTGCAAACATAGAGAAAGTTTTCAGAATGAATGTTCACCCTGCACTGCTGTGCGCTGTCTTGAAACTGCTTGGCAGATGAAAACTGTATATCGAACCGGGATTGGAAATTGGAACCTTTTCCTTTTGCCATTCCTGATCCGGCAGACAATTTTAATCTTCCAGGAAGTTCCAAAGAAATATTAATTATGTAACTTCATGCTTGTACGCGATAATTAAAAGCTTATGACTACCACTCCTATTTCATGTTGAAGTATGCAGTTAGATGGAAACTTAATCAAAAAGGATACCTTTCAAAAACAATCGTGGGGAAAACTTAAGGAGGAAAGTAATTTTGACATGATGTTTTTCCACCAAGTAACACTGCTATAGTAAGCTTGGGACATACACAGAAATAACTGCTACAGTATATTACAGAGGGTAACTGAAACAAATAGTCAGACGAAGACAAATTACGTCTTCCTTCAAAGACAATTGCACTGAAGTTATCGCTATTCTAGGTAGTACCGTGGACATTAAAAACGATGGGACATGGTTTTTAGTACGGTGTGTAATTACCACTCACAGTGATGAATTCTCTGCAACGTTCTCTCGAGTTGGTCAAAACGGTAGTGAGAAGATCGTGTGGTAGAGCTTTCTATTCCTCCTCCACCGCTGTTGAAACTGCTGAATGGTCATTATGTACATAGACGTGCTGCAACAAGTATCTCCAATGCATCTCACACGTGTTGATTGCAGTGGGTAGGCCGCCTTTCGCCGTATATTATCTCAGTCCAACAGCTCCTTCGCCTGCTAAATTTTATGTGCTCGCACATTGTCATCCATAAAAATGCAATCATGGGTTAATGCACCACTGAAGGAGTAGTGTCAGAATAGCGCTCACTCATTGGTGTACTGTGTTCATAGATTTGGAGGTGAGTACACCATAGCAACGTAATGTCTCAGCACACCAGAACACGTGGACCACCAAAACGATCACCTTCGACAATGTTTCGCGTACCCTTATACGTAAAGAGGTGGAAACACGTGATGCGCACAGGAACATTGGCGAACACGGTAGTTCTGGTGGTACACGTGTTATGGTCTCTGGAGGCATAATGTTACATTGACGCACTGACCTCCAAATTCTTGAACACACTACACTCACCAGTCTTCATCTACATTTGCAAGGATACTCTGCAAATGACACTTTAAGTACATGGTAAAGGTTTCATGGAACCACCTTCACAATTACGAAATTAGAATTATATTAATACCTTCAGCTGCTAACGGGCGTCGATATATATCAACGGGGACAGCTGAAAATGTGTACCCCGACCGGGACTCGAAACCGTGATCTCCTACTTACATGGCAGACGCTCTATCCATCTGAAGCACCGAGGGCACAGAGGATAGCGCGACTGCAGCGACTATGTCCCGCACGCCTCCCGTGAGACCCACATTGTCACATTGTATGTCCACAAACTACATTCGTAGTGTCCCACCCCAACACCCTCATTACTCGTGGAAGACATTCTTACCAAGTTCCGTAAGAGTTCGGGGAATATGTGTGCATTCACATAGAAGAAGGTCATGGCCGGTGTTGCCAGAACTACATACTTATATGGATATGATGCCTGTTCTTTCGGACATGTCGGAAAGAACTGACACCATATTCGTATCAGACCTTCACAGTTATCCTGTATTATTCCAATCTCGCACAGCACGCGGGAAAGACGTACACTTAACTCTTTCCTAGCAAGCTTTGATTTCCCTTATTTTATTTCGGTGATTGCTCCTTCCTATGTAGATCGGCGCCAACAAAATATTTTCACATTCGGAAGTGAAAGTTGCTGATTGAAACTTCGTCAGAAGATTCAGCCGCATAGAAAAACTCCTTTTTTTAATGAAGTCCACCACAAATCCTGTATCATGTCCGTCACACTCTCTCCTCTATTTCATGATAATACAAAACTTGCTGCTCTTCTTTGAACTTTCTTGATGCAATCCCTTAATCCTATCTGGTAAGGATCCCACACCACGCAGCAGTACTCAAAAAGAGGACGGACAAGCGTAGTGTAGGCAGTCTCCTTAGTAGATCTCCTACATTTTCTAAGTGTACTGCTAATAAAACACAGTTTTTGATTTGCTTTCCTCAAACCATTTTCTGTGTATTCTTTCTAATTTAAGTTGTTCTTAATTGTAATTCCTAGGTATTTTGTTGAATTTACGGCCTTTTGATTTGACTGATTTATTGTCTAACCAAAGTTTAACGGATTCCTTTCAGCACTCATGTGAATGACCTTACACTTTTCATCGCTTAGGGACAATTGCCAATTTTCGCAACATACAGATATCTTTTCAAAGTCGTTTTGCAATTGGTTTCGATCTTCTGATGACTTAACAAAATGATAAATGACAGCATCATCTGCAAACAACCAAGGAGACTTCTCAGATTGACTACTAAATCGTTTATGCAGATAAGGAAGTGCAGAGGGGCTGTAACAGTACATTGTGGAACGCCAGAAATTGATTCTGTTAAACTGGCTTTGCGTCAGTTACTACTATTTGTGACCTCTCTGAAAGGGAATCACGAATCTAGTCACATAACTGAGATGATCTTCTACAAGCACGCAATTTCACTACAAGTTGCATGTGTTGTACAGTGTCAAGAGCCTTCTGGAAATCTAGAAATACGAATCAATTTGAAATTCCTTGTCAATAGCACTCAACACTTCGTGTGAGTAAAGAGCTACTTGTGTTTCACGAGAACTATGTTTTCTAAATCCGTGTTGATCGTGTGCCAATAGACCGTTCACTTCGTGGTAATTCATCATGTTCGAACGTATGTCCCAAAATCCTACTGCACATCAATGTTAACGATATGGGCCTGTAATTTCGTGGATTATTTCTACGACTTTTCTCGAATATTGGTGTGACTTGTGCAATCTACCACTCTTTGGGAACGGATGTTTCGTTGAGTCAGTGATTGTGTATGATTATTAAGTGTGGATCTACTGCTTCAGCGTACTCTGAAAGGAACCTGATTGGTATACAGTCTGGGCTGGAAGACTTGCTTTTGTTAAGTGATGTAAGGTGCTTCACTTTTCAGAGGATATCTACTTCCAATTTGCCAGTTAACGTTATTTTGACACTGTACACCTTCCCCATAAACATCCTTTGGGGTGTACTCAGCCCTGGCTTGATTTTCATGGATAACAATGGGCGAACGCATCGAACAGCGCAGATGAAGAATGCTCTTACGAGGCTGAGCCAAATGAAAACCTTAAATATTTTTTTAAAAATATTATTTATTGTGCAGAAATTGTACAGAGCTGTACCACTTTTCAACATAATCTCCCCCATGCTCATTGCAAGTCCTGCAGCGCATAAATTCATTTAGAAAAAAATTCTTTTGGTAGTCCACGCAACTGCTCATGCACCGCGTGGCGTACTTCTTCATCAGAATGGAGCTTCTGTCCTCCCATTGCGTCTTTGAGTGGTCGAAATATAAGGAAATCACTTGGAGCAAGGTCTGGTGACTATGATGGATGAGGAAGACACTCAAAATGCAGGTCTGTGATTGTTGCAACTGTTGTACGGGCAGTGTGGGGCCTTGCATTGTTATGTTGCAATAGGAGATCTGCTGACAGCAATCCACGTCGCTTTGATTTGATTGCAGGCCGCAGATGATTTTTAGGAGATCTGTGTATGATGCACTGGTGACAGTGGTTGCTCTAATCATGCAATGCTCCAAAATGACGCATTTTTCGTCCCAAAAGAGAGTCAGCATAACCTCCTCTGTTGATGGTTCTGTTCGGAACGTCTTTGGTTTTGGTGATGAGGAATGGCGCCATTCCTTGCTAGCTCTCTTCGTTTCCAGTTGGTGGAAGTGAACTCAGGTTTCGTCCCCAGTAACGATTGCTGCAAGGAAGCCATCACCTTCTCGTTCAAAGCGCCGAAGAAGTTCTTCACAAGCATCAACACGTCGTTCTCTCATTTCAGGAATCAATTGCCGTGGCAATTGTCTTGCAGACATTTTGTGAAATTGGAGCACATCATGCACAATGTGGTGGGCTGACTAATGACTAATCTGTAAACATGCTGCAATGCCATTCAGTGTCACTCGGCGGTTTTGCTTCCCTATGGCTTCAACTGTTGCAATGTTGTGTGGAGTCACAACTCGTTGTGCCTGACCTGGACGAGGAGTATCTTCTACTGAAGTCACACCATGCAAAATTCCTACTCCATTCGTAGAATTGTTGCTGTGGTAAACATGCATCACCGCACTGAACCTTCATTCATGGATAAATTTTAATAGGTATCACACCATCACTACGCAAAAACCGAATAACAGAACGCTGTTTTCCCTGGTGCAAGTCGCAAGTGGGGCGGCCATTTTTATACTGATAGTGCGACGATTTGTGTGCATCTGCACTATTCCGCCACTTACAGGCCATTCTGCACGCTGTTTGTAGCACGCTTACCAACTTGCAGGATAATGGCGCAAAATTTCGATTTGTTATTACAAATTTAAGGTTTTCATTTGAATCACCCTCGTAGAATGAGAGGATATTGGGCGAATCGGATGCGCTAGGGAGGCCAAACATGTTCAAATGTGTGTGAAATCTTATGGGTCTTAACTGCTGAGGTCATCAGTCCCTAAGGTTACATACTACTTAACCTAAATTATCCTAAGGGCAAACACACACACCCATGCCCGATGGAGAACTCGAACCTCCACCGGGACCAGCAGTCCATGACTGCAGCGCCCGTGACCGCTCGGCTAATCCCGTACGGCGCTGGGGAGACCGTATCGAAAGAACCGTCCAGCAGTTGTAAACCGCTTTGGTGGAGGGACAGAAGGTCCTTTCACAAGAACTCCATGTCTGTCTTTTGGCCAGTATAGGACCACGTGGTAGAGAATGCACTGCCATCCGTGGTAATCACACAACATGTCCCGCCGTGTGTAATATCCACAGCGCCACTAAGAATCGCTGTGACTTCAGCGTAATAATCTTTGCATAAAATGTCATTGCTGTTCGTCTCACTGTGTATTTCTTTCATTTATCTTCTTTCCTACACTGTAGCAGTTCTAGCTATGTATGGCTCAAGTCTCATCGACTTCTGTGACTCGTCAGTCACTCATCGTGCGAAAGTTACGAGGGACGCCCAGAAAGAAATGCACCGCATTTTTTTTATCAGCCGAAAACAATGCTACAAATGCGAAACGTTACGTATGTATTATCTGAAGTCTCGTAACTGACACGCGCCAAGTTTCTGTCACTTCCGACAGATAGCGCAGGTGCAGGTCAGCTTGAAAATGGCGTCTGCAGATGATGTACGTTACAAGCAACGCGCCGCCATTGAATTTGTCTCTGCAGAAAAAGAAATTCTGGGGAGTATTTAGAAACGCTTGTGCAAAGTCTTTGGTGCATCTGTTGTCGACAGAAATACAATTAGTCGCTGGGCACGGGGGTGAGGTGATCAGATGGCGGATCGGCGTAGCTCTACGATTTGCAGCGGTCGGGGAAACCATCCACGGCTGTCACACCTGACACACCTGACCTAGCCCCACGGACTTCGACTTGTTTGGGCCATCAAAGACTGCCGTTTGTGGAAGACATTTTGAAGATGATGAAGTGATTCACACAGGGAAGTACTGGCTCCACCACCAGGGCGAGGATGGGTACCGACAGCGCATACACACCCTTGTTTCGCGCTGGAGGAAAGACCTACAACGGGATGGACATTTCGAGCAAAAGTAGGCTGTGTAGATAAAACACCATTTTTCGTGTGCGTAATTCTCATTAAGTTCAATAGAGAATTGTTGAAGAAAAAAAAAATGCCGTCCGTTAGTTTCTGGGCAACCCTCGTAGTTTCGACCTTAAGTTTTGCACTCCGGTGTACTTTTCTTCCAATAAGGCAGTATTTCATATTGAAAGTGATTATCACTTTCACTATTATATTCTGTACCCCGTACTTTAAGCACCAAATACACTACTGGCGATTAAAATTGTTACAACACGAAGATGACGTGCTACAGACGCGAAATTTAACCGACGGGCAGAAGTAGCTGTGATATGCAAATGATTAGCTTTTCAGAGCATTCACACAAGGCTGGCGCCGGTGGTGACACCTACAACGTGCTGACATGAGGAAAGTTTCCAATCGATTTCTCTTACACAAACAGCAGTTGACCGGCGTTGCCTGTTGAAACGTTGTTGTGAGGCCTCGTGTAAGGAGGAGAAATGCGTACCATCACGTTTTCGACTTTGATAAACGTCGGATTGTAGCCTGTCGCGATTGCGGTTTTCGTATCGCGACATTGCTACTCGCTGGTCGAGATCCAATGACTGTTAGCAGAATGTGGATTCGGTGGGTTCAGGAGGGTGATACGGAACGCCGTACTGGATCCCAACGGCCTCGTATCATTAACAGTCGAGATGACAGGCATCTTATTCGCATGGCTGTATCGGTTCGTGCAGCCACGTCCCAATCCCTGAGTCAACAGATGGGGACGTTCGCAAGACGACAACCATCTGCACGAACAGTTCGACGACGTTTGCAGCAGCATGAACTATCAGCTCTGAGACGATGGCAGCGGTTACCTTTGACGCTGCACCACAGACAGGAGAGCCTGCGATTGTGTACTCAACGACGAATCTGGCTGCACGAATGGCAAAACGTCATTTTTTCGGATAAATCCAGGTTCTCTTTACAGCATCATGATGGTCACATCCGTGTTTGGCGACATAGTGGTGAACGAACATTGGAAGCGTGTATTCGTCATCGCCATACTGGCGTATCACCCGGCTTGATGGTTTGGGGTGCCATTGGTTACACGTTTCGGTCACCTCTTGTTGGCATTCACGGCACTTTGAACAGTGGAGTTAGATTTCAGATGTGTTACGACCCATGGCTCTACCCTACATTCGATCCCTGCGAAACCCTACATTTCAGCAGGATAATGCACGACCGCATGTTGCAGGTCCTGTATGAGCCTTTCTGGATACGGAAAATGTTCGACTGCTGCCCTGGCCAGCACGTTCTCCAGACCTCTCACCAACTGTAAACGTCTGGTAAATGGTGGCCGAGCAGCTGGCTCGTCACAATACGCCAGTCACTACTCTTGACGAACTGTGGTGTCGTGTTGAAGCTGCGTGGGCAGCTGTACCTGTACACGCCATCCAAGCTCTGTTTGACTCAATGCCCAGGCGTATCAAGGCCGTTATTACCACAGGAGGTGGTTGTTCTGGGTACTGATTTCTCAGGATCTATGCACCCAAACTGCGTGAAAATGTAATCACATGTCAGTTCTAGTATAACGTATTTGTCCAATGAGTACCCGTTTATCATCTGCATTTCTTCTTGGTGTAGCAATTTTAATGGCCGGTAGGGTAGCATACTCGATACGTAAGTCAGCCGATGTAGAGTATCACCTGTTGCATAACCTCCTGGTACTATGTTATCAGGAGCGTTCGCCATCGTTTGCCGGCTACCGACACGGCGGTGCGCTGGACGGATAGTAGTGACGCCACAGGGGTCGATACACCTCTCCCTCATTCTCTGTTTGTGCCTCGCACCCTCTCGGAACTGCGGTGCGCCCTCGCCTCACCTTCCTTTCCGTCTCCGCGGCCAGCAGCCAGCAGGCAGATAGTAGTAGGGACACAGGGGCTGCGGGCGTCGGCCGTGCGCGCCGACCGGATTGTCCACAAGGGTGGCCGCTGTGGAGTGCCTCTGTGCGTGGCAGCTGCAACAATAACACGCCCTGCTTGCAGCTGACACCCGCCGGCTACCGATCCAGCCATCCGCTACCTGCTCCACTCAGCTGAGCGCTCGCCATCTGTGTGAGCGTATGCGGGTGTGCGTGTTGATGGACGAGCTCTTCGTCTCTTCAGTGGTATCCGATCAGAATAGGCGCTGACTCCTCTACAATGTCAGAGTAACGTGACTCCTTCAATATACGCAGAACTGAACAGACACTACTGATACGCAAATGAAACGAGTCTGATGTCGTGGCGTTACCCGCGTTGCACCACGGAAGAATAGCGAGTAGAAGAAAACTGTAAATTTTATGGTGTAATATCTGTAGTCACATGGAAACATAGCAAATTGTAATTAGTCCGCTTGTCGCCATTCTACTACTTTGAGTATCTGATTTATTTTCTGTTCTTGGAGCTAATTCTGCCCGTATAAATACTATGTAAATACTATGTGTCCCCAAGACTGCCAGCTGATTATTCAAACAGTATTGCAAGTGATACTAGTATTCGTATCACAATTGGTAATCTGTTGATTCCAGTGACGACCTCAGTTTTCCGTAAAACATTTTTCTTTCAGATGGATTAGTAACGGAAACTGGCCCATTAGTATGTAATCATCAGAACAGTGGGAGCTATCAAGTTTCAGCAAAGAAAGATCTTAGATCGCAGCCTTAGTTTCCCACTTTTTAACAACCAGTTCCATTTTTCCGAAAATTCTGTCTTACAAGGAATGATCCAATGCGTAAAGAAGAACTTCAGTGTGCGTCACATTCCTCAGAGAATCGTCGCTTGAATAAACAGAACGACAACTCTCTTCACAGAGAAACTACTTCAGCCACACATTGTGGTGAAATCAACTCGTCTCAAAATCTAACCTCCAAATTCTCCACAGTAGGTCTCGCCAGCAAAGCCTATAGGTCCATCCCAAGAAGCAAGTGTCTTCGTTGATCCCCGCAGGGAAGTATCCACGTCACACACCCGCTCACTCCTGGTCATGCTGCTCCTACCTTTTCGCTCAGGCGAGGAATCTCAGTGGCTGTAGCAAAAACATTACTACATATGCCTTGAATCTACCACCCAATCGTCTGGAGCTCTTACTCGTTTCAGGCGATTTTTTGGAAATTTCAATTTACTCTCCTACGTTCTTAGTACTCCACCAATGAGTGACGCATCTTTTTCAGTGGGAGCATGTGCTGGCGCTTCCCATGAGAAGATTCCTCGGAGGTCACCTCATTACCACCTTTTACTAGCCAACACGTCCCTTTACATAAAAAAGGATTTCTTTTCGCCTTGTTGCGACCTCGGCATTCTTCTGCCAGGTACGTTATTCTGAATTCTTTTCAGCCCACCACAGTGCAGCCTCCCACCCACGCTGTTGCGCTATGGGGGTTCTGTAGCCTCCAGCATTGTAGACAGTCCCCTCCTCGCATTGTCGTCTCTCACGGGAGTATATGCCCGCCCCTACAGAACACGGAAACTCTCTTCCCAACCCATCTTTAGCCGGTAGTAGTTTCTGAGGAATATTTTGCCCTTCTGTCAGGTTCAACTCTATTTAAATCCCGGATGTGCAGTACAACAGAAATTGTTAGTACGAGTACATGGTGCTAGCTGGTATCAGCCAATGAAATGGTTAATAATCCGCTTGTGAATCATAAACAGTGACCTAAAATGAATATAAATCAAAAAGAATTTATAGATTATTATATATATGGTGGCAAAATCTTATTGACGTAAGCTATCTCCCAAATACTACAGCGGCGGCGAGGTCTATTACAGACGGAGTGTACACCACAAGCACCTCTTCATGAGTCTGTGAGCCAGCGGCCTTTAGTCCGCGTGTTTCCTCTGCTTCTTTTACTGGCGAGCTTAAGGTCAACCACTCGACTGGTGGTTGTAGATTGTGCTCAGTTCGACAGTCACTTGTCCCACAAAACCATTGCTGATTTGATGTCTTTGACGAACACCAAAGCCAGAGTATGGGCGAGATTTGGAGAACATCAAATTATCTTCCATTAAGAAAGTGTAATGCGTTCCACGAGTGTGATATAACCTTGAAGACGGTGAAGTGCAGCAATCAGGCGTCGTTTCCGATATAGCTGCATTAGAGCAGATCCAGATTTCGATAGTAACTAGCATTGTCATTGCTGAATGTACAAGAAGTACATAGTCAGGGCTTCGTATGCAAAAATTACAACTCACGACATGACATGTATCGCTTGTAGATCTACACCTGTTATTAAGTCTCTTGACACAGTTAATTAAAAATTACCGTGTAAAGAAGATTGATTGTGCAGGGAACACATCGATTGGCTATGTGGCGCCCCCTGTATGAGGAACGTAATACATAATCTTCATAGGTAAGCAAAGTTAAAGGTTGCATAGGAATAAAATAAATAAAATATAAGTAACAGTATTGATGTTGGTGAACGATTCACTGCCACATTTAATAGGTAACATTACAATATACAAAAACACTAGATTCACTCCTTGTTAGCCGATGATTTTCTTAATCTTTAAAAGCATTGGTAAATTCAGTTTCATAAAACTTACGAACAGCTAGGAGGCACATGATGCATGCTGTGATTATTGGAATTGTTTTGCGTATTTTTGTCCACAGCTCGTGGTCGTGCGGTAGCGTTCTCTCTGCCCGCGCCCGGGTTCCCGGGTTCGATTCCCGGCGGGGTCAGGGATTTTCTCTACCTCGTGATGACTGGGTGTTGTGTGATGTCCTTAGGTTAGTTAGGTTTCAGTAGTTCTAAGTTCTAGGGGACTGATGACATAAATGTTAAGTCCCATAGTACTCAGAGCCATTTGAACCATTTTTTGTGTGTATTTTTTTTCTGCAGTTTAATCGCCATGACGAGGTATGTGCCTTATTTTACTTATTGAATTGTTCATAGATGGTCTCAAATATCACCAAGATAGATCGTTGCTGTGATTTGCCAAACAGTAATGGATGAAGAGTATATTGATCGCTGTCCAATTCATACAAATTTTTAATTTTAAGTGCAATAAAAATAAAATGCTGAATTACTATTATTGACAATATAGATGCATCTGCATTTTTAGGGAACTGTTCTTAATGTGTTAACAGGGTGACTGGTCACATATCCCTGTATCGTTGCTTTAGCTCCTCTGTCGTTTTACTTCTACTTTAATACCTGTGAGTATGTGCGAATGAGGTAGGATTGAGTGGTTGAGTGTTGTTTTGTAGGCTTCATTCTTACTGTCTGAAACAATTTTAGTGATTTTATCCACATTATGTTCTATTAAAATCTATCAGGGCGCTGATAACCTCATCATCCCTAAAGTCAAAACACTCACTGAAAAAAGGTGTATACGTACTAGAAAATGCATAATAACTCTCAGACACAAGTATGTAATTTAATGTACAGGCGATATAGGTTATGAGTTGCAATTTCTGTGTACTATGCCCTTACATCTACTTCTTGTATTTATAGCACTGAAAATTGCAAGTTACTAGTCGATATCTGGATCTGCTATAACAAAAGCACTACGTCTTCAGGCTACAAGTGGCCCATCTGGACCATTCGACCGCCATGTCATCCTCGGATGAGGATGCGGATTGGAGGGGCGTGTGATCAGCACATTGCTCTCCCGGTCGTGACGAGAGTTTTCTTTCACTGGTGCCACTACTATTCGGTCGAGTAGCTCCTCAATTGGCATCACGAGGCTGAGTGCACCCCGAAAAATGGCAGCAGCGCATGGCTGCCTGGATGGTCGCCCATCCAAGTGCCGGCCACGCCCAACAGTGCTTAAGGTGAATGATCTCATGGGAACCAGTGTATCCACTGTGGCAAGGCCGTTGCCTGCTGTAATAAAGCTTGAGTAGAAACGACTACTGATTGTTCCTCTTTATCATTATGAATATTGGAAAACTGTTAATGATTTGAGAGCCCTCTGTGTGGTCACAAATGCCAAATAGGCCTATGCACACAGATTGTGTCGAAATACATGTAGTTGTTGTTGTTGTTGTTGTTGTTGTTGTTGTTGTGGTCTTCAGTCCTGAGACTGGTTTGATGCAGCTCTCCATGAAACTCTATCCTGTACAAGATTCTTCATCTCCCAGTACCTCCTGCAACCTACATCCTTCTGAATCTGCTTGGTGTATTCATCTCTTGGTCTCACTCTACAATTTTTACCCTCCCCACTGCCCTCCAATACTAAATTGGTGATCCCTTGATGCCTCAGAACATGTCTTACCAACCGATCCCTTCTTCTAGTCATGTTGTACCACAAACTGCCCTTCTCCCCAATCCTATTCAATACCTCCTCATTAGTTACGTGAACTACCCATCTAATCTAGAGCATTCTTCTGTAACACCACATTTCGAAAGCTTCTATTCTCTTGGTGTCTAAACTATTTATCGTCCATGTTTCACTTCCATACATGGCTACACGCCATACAAGTACTTTCAGAAATGACTTCCTGACACTTACATGTATACTCGATGTTAACAAATTCTCTTCTTCAAGAATGCTTTGCTTCCCATTGCCAGTCTACTTTTTATATCCTCTCTACTTCGGCCACATCAGTTATTTTGCTCCCCAAGTAGCAAAACTCATTTACTACTTTAAGTGTCTCATTTCCTAATCTAATACCCTCAGCATCACCCGACTTAATTCGACTACATTCCATTATCCTCGTTTTCCTTTTGTTGGTATTCATCTTATATCCTCCTTTCAAGACACTATCCATTCCGTTCAACTGCTTCTCCAAGTCCTTTGCTGTCTCTGACAGAATTACAATGTCATCGGCGAACCTCAAAGTTTTTATTTCTTCTCCATGGATTTTAATACCTGCTCTGAATTTTTCTTTTGTTTCCTTCACTGCTTGCTCGATATACAGATTGAATAATATCGGGGAGAGGCTACAACCCTGTCTCACTCCCTTCCCAACCACTGCTTCACTTTAATGCCATTCAATTCTTATAACTGCCATTTGGTTTCTATACAAATTGTAAATAGCCTTTCGCTCCCTATATTTTACCCCTGCCAACATCATATTTGAAAGAGAGTATTCCAATCAACATTGTCAAAAGTTTTCTCTTACTTCACAAATGCTAGAAACGTAGGTTTGCCTTTCCTTAATCTAGCTTCTAAGATAAGTCGTAGGGTCAGTATTGCCTTACGTGTTCCAATATTTCTACGGAATCCAAACTGATCTTCCCCAAAGTCGGCTTCTACTAGCTTTTTCATTCGTCTGTAAAGAATTCGTGTTAGTATTTTGCAGCCGTGACTTTTTAAACTGATAGTTCGATAATTTTCACATCTGTCAGCACCTGCTTTCTTTGGGATTGGAATTATTATATTATAGTCAGAGGGAATTTCGCCTGTGTCATACACCTTGCTCACCAGATGGTTTTGTCAGGACTGGCTCTCCCAAGGCCGTCAGTAGTTCTAATGGAATATTGTCTACTCCCGGGACCTTGTTTCGACTCAGGTCTTTCAGTGCTCTGTCAATCTCTTCCACGTAGTATCATATCTTCCATTTCATCTTCATCTACATCCTCTTCCTATTCCATAATATTGTCCTCAACTACATTACCCTTGTATAGGCCCTCCATACAGGGTGCGCCACCTGTCGTTACCGCTGGATATATTTCGTAAACCACATCAAATACTGACGAACCGATTTCACAGGCCGAACGTGAGGAGAGGGGCTAGTGTAAATGTTTAATACAAACCATACAAAAATGCACGGAAGTATGTTTTTTAACACAAACCTACGTTTTTTAAATAGAACCACGTTAGTTTTGTTAGCACATCTGTACATATAATCAAATACGTAATCAGTGCCGTTTGTTGCATTGTAAAATATTAATTACATCCGGAGATATTGTAACCTAAAGTTGACGCTTGAGTACCACTCCTCCGCTGTTCGATCGCGTGTATCGGAGAGCACCGAATTACGTAGGGATCCAAAGGGAACGGTGATGGACCTTAGGTACACAAGAGACTGGAACAGCACATTACGTCCACATGCTAACATCTTTTTATTGCTCTTTTTCACTGACGCACATGTACATTACCATAGGATGTGGAGGACGCATAAATTGGCCAGCCCGTTCTCCTGATCTTACACCTCTGGACTTCTTTCTGTGGGGTACGTTAAAGGAGAATGTGTACCGTGATGTGCCTACAACCGCAGAGGATATGAAACAACGTATTGTGGCAGCCTGCGGCGACATTACACACCAGATGTACTGCGGCGTGTACGACATTTATTACGCCAGAGATTGCAATTGTGTGCAGCAAATGATGGCCACCACATTGAACATCTATTGGCCTGACATGTCGGGACACACTTTATTCCACTCCGTAATTGAAAACGGAAACCACGTGTGTACGTGTACCTCACCCCTCATGGTAATGTACATGTGCGTCAGTGAGAAAGACCAATAAGAAGGTATTAGCATGTGGACGTAATGTGCTGTTCCAGTCTCCTCTGTACCTAAGGTCCATTACCGTTCCCTTTGGATCCCTACGTAATTCGGTGCTCTCCGATACACACGATCGAACAGCGGAGGAGTGGTACTCAAGCGTCAATTTTAGGTTACAATATCTCCGGATGTAATTAATATTTTACAATGCAACAAGCGGCACTGATTACGTATTCGTTTATATGTTCATATGTGCTAACAAAACTAACGGGGTTCCATTTTAAAGAAAACGTAGGTTTGTGTTAAAAAACATACTTCCGTGCTTTTTCTTATGGTTTGTGTTAGCCAATTACACTAGCCCCTCACCTCACGTTCGGTCTGTGGAATCGATTGGTCAGTATTTGATGTGGTTTACGAAATATATCCAGCGGTAATGTTAGGTGACTCACACTGTATACTCCTTCCACCTTTCTGCTTTCCCTTTTTTGCTTAGAACTGGGGTTCCATCTGAGCTCTTGATATTCATACAAGTGGTTCTCTTTCTCCAAAGGTGTTGAAATACATATTAATATTACATATTATATTACATATATTATATTACGTATTAATATGTATTAATATGTTGAAATACATATTAATACTAAATAAGACACAAAAAACGCAGTTAGGCACTCTTACTGACTCAGCCTCACATAACAGAAAACTTTTATTACCAATGCTAAGAGGGGTAATTTCAACATTCAATGTAGTAAAACGTTTCGTGTGATACTGATATTATCCGGTTCCCATGTTTTATGTACTATGCAGAGATGTAGAAAACCAGCTCTGATGTGGAAATAAGACATCGCCGTATACAGGCCAAGACGTTATTTCAAATTCTATGTATGAAGAATGCGAAAGTTTATCTACACCACATTGTCACAGCTTCCATGTTGCTAGTGGAAAATGGCAGCAAAAGTCCCACAATACGGATTCCTTTACTTACGTTCAGCCAAAACTAGAAAAACGTTTAGCAAAAGCTTCACAATACGTTTTCTCCCATAGTAATTTCTTCATTAATAGCAATTAAGGACTATAAACAAGTAGCAATCGTGTATACAGAACTAAACAGAACTCCATAGCCAAAATTTCTACATAGGTTTACTGATGGACAGTTTGCACCTCGTGTGTGAGTCCTCTAGTCCACTGAATGGAATGAGAGTGCGACACGGCGGCACTTGCTGAGATGTTTTCCCGTCAACGGCAATCCCAGTTACGCTACTTTAGCATTTGTTTCACTTTTGTTGATTTAATATCTTTCCTGTAATGTCGTATTAGACTTTTTTACTTTTCGGAAGGTATTTTCGCATGTTTAAAGGTAGCTGGGATGACAAACGTGTTCTAACATGTCGTTTCCCGGGAATAACCTGTTCTACTTCTAAACAATAGGCGTACGAGAGATGTTCGTGTAAACCGGAAATGTTGCTTAGGTAGACGTTAGGTGTGGAACAATCTACTGTGAGTGCTCTGGTCTTCCTCATGTGCAGATCCGGTATAAAAGGTATCAGCACAGAACAACGACAAGGCACGACAGAAAGCGCGCGTTTCCATCTGCTGAGGAGGCCCGCTTATGCTTCGGAGCCGCGGTTTGGCGGTGCCTCGGTAGCCACAGAGCAAAGGGATCATTCTACGGTGTGAGTGCCGAAAGAGTTGAAGCTTGTACCTGAGAAGAGGTATTATCTACTGTCACTGAATAGAACAGTTCATGTTACGATCTGTGTCACTCACAATTGTAAACGGAATCATGCAGTAACTTGAATAGATCAGAGCTCTCTTTCATCACCCCCCCCCCCCCCCCCCGTTACAGAAGGTAATGAAGTAACACGTCACGGTCTAGTGGCAATATATAGCAGATCCATAACTACAAATAACCTCAAGAACGGCAACCGCAAGATACCCGTAAGGTAAAATTTGGCATGCATATCAGCAGGATGACGTATTCTATATGGAGTGGAACACATTATAATCAAAACCCAACCTGCTCCTTTCCACGAACTAAATAAATCATAATTACATAATTACCTTCAGCAAGCCACTGGAGACCACGATCATATTATAGAAAAAACCAAGAAATTCTCCATGACCGACCTCAGAAATTTTATCAGTGCAGTCCTGGTCCACTCTGTATAACGTGAGCAATAAAAAAAACATGGTTCAAATGGCTCTGAGCAGTATGGGACACAACTTCTGCGGTCATCAGTCCCCTAGAACTTAGAACTACTTAAACCTAACTAACCTAAGGACATCACACAAATATATGCAAGAGGCAGGATTCGAACCTGCGACAGTAGCAGCAGCGCGGCTCCGGACTGGAACGCCTAGAACCGCACGGCCACCGCGGCCGGCAACGTGAGCAATACAAATGATCTAAACTATTAGCTCCTAACTTAATTCTGTTTATTGAAGAAGCTAAATGATAACAAAATCTGTATCTGTCACATTTTCCCTATACAATTCTTTCTAAACATAGAACATTTTTTTTAAATATGTAAGAACCAAACGAAACGAAAAAGCCACAATGAGCGAGGGTGGAAGAGGTGGACAGAGGAGGAGGAGAAGGAGATCCAAAGACAGGAGGGGGATTGGATTAGCAAAGATAGGGGGAAGGAGGACACATACGGAGGGGTCAGGGGCAGATGTGCAGAGGCGGGAGGAGGAGACGGTCTGAGAGAGGGGGGAGGGGCAGGTGCACAAAGAAAGGGGCGGTAGGAGATGGCTCAAATGGTTGAAATGGCTTTGAGCACTATGGGAGTTAACATCTGAGGTCATCAGTCCCTTAGATCTTAGAGCTACTTAAACCTAACTAACCTAAGGACATCACACACATCCATGCCCTAGGCAGGATTCGAGCCTGTGACCGTAGCGGCCGCGCCGTTCCAGACTGAAGCACCTAGAGCCGCTCGGCCACACAGGCCGGCGGTGGGAGATGGAGAGAGAGTGAGCGTGGAGGAAGTGGGCAGATAGTGGGGGAAGGAGGAGATTGAAAGAGAGAGAAGAGGGGCTGGACAAAGGGAGGGGAAGAAGGAGATGGACTAGTAAAAGATTACAGTAAACACATAATTGGGCACACCGGGTGCTCAGCAAGTAAGCTCTATAGTTTTACCCCCACCAACGTTTGATGCTTTAACCAGGTTGTCTTCACATGTTGAAAGTCTTATCAACTGGAACATTTTTATTGTTTTTATATTTTTTAATGGTTTTGGCGTTTTCCTGAAGATTTTAATTAAAGAATCAGTCTTTATCGTAAAAATATATATTTGGTGGCCGGCTTAGGTAATAAAAAACCGTTCTCAAACCATATGGAATCACCATCGGTAAACCGCTGAGTGGTGCTGTCGTGTGTGCCAGAAGGCACCGTCCTCATCTGTTGAGACTGCTCAGCTTAAAATATCTTTATTGTGATGAAGACATTAATTTATGAAAATTACATTTTCCAAATGCGTTGCCTATAATTATTAATTTCTGAAAATGTTTGCCACAGATTCATTAAAGACTGATCTACCTTATGTTTCTGGTAGGTTGGTTGGTTGGTTGGTTGGGGGAAGAGACCAAACAGCGAGGTCATCGGTCTCATCGTATTAGGAAAGGACGGGGAAGGAAGTCGGCCGTGCCCTTTCAGAGGAACCATCGGGGCATTTGCCTAGAGCGATTTAGGGAAATCACGGAAAACCTAAATCAGGATAGCCGGACGCAGGAATGAACCGTTGTCCTCCCGAATGCGAGTCCAGTGTGCTAATCACTGCGCCACCTCGCTCGGTGTTTCTGGTAGGTCATAGTATTCTTACATGTAGGTATTTTTTCATAAAGTTCTCAGAATGTTCAGTCTTTTCTCTTTGTTTAGACTTTGTTTAAGTAAATTGATAGTTTTTTTTTTTTTTTACAATGGTACAGTTATTAATGTTGAATCTACACAGTTTCTGCGCTAAGTTTAGACCTTGATCCCTTCGAGATATACGTGGCATACAAAAATTTAAATGTGAGCGGGTCGTAGAAAAGTGTTTTTCGCTTCCTGTGGAAGGAAATTAGAGTGCTCTTAAAATTGTTCTCATTTAGGTCGGAAGCTGTGTAACGTATTCGCCGTTAGATATCACGTCGCCATCATACAACGAACTGAGTGATGCTTCTTGCCGTCTCCCTAGCCCTGGCCCCTCCCTGTGAATGATACAAGCCTCTCGTCTACGAAGGCGCCTCAGGGCGTTCCACCTAGCCTTAGTTGTATGACAGGCGAGCAAAATTCTCGGAGATTTGCTTGCGATCCTCTGCTGCTGAGAAGTGTGACAGGGACCTGACCCCAAAACACATTGTCAAAGTGGGAAAGTGGATATAAGAAGACGCGCAGATTGCACTGTGAAAGACTTATAGCTGCAAGAAACATTTGTACGGTCTTCCTTTCCCACTGTGAGAATTGTGACCGGTACAGAATAATTCACTAGGATGTTGAAAACTAATTTGACTGGCCAGAGGAGGAATATGACATGACCAATCTGGCACTGGCAACGGCCAGGGAGAGAACTCTGGAGACAGCAAAGAGGACACTTCCTGGTGAAAGTTGGGAGAGTTCACTCCTAGCTGAGACGGTGTAGAGTACAATTCCTGGCGAGAGGGGACACATTGGTTCGTCTCCGCGGCCAACGCAAGGCATTCAGCTCTGACCACTGCCAAAGACAAACCTCGCCCATTGAATTCATGCCACTGTCCGTCATATTCAGCGGGTCTTCTGTTGTGCCGATAGCAGTCTCACTTTCGATTGGTTCAAATGGCTCTGAGCACTATAAGACTTAACATCTGTCATCATCAGTCCCCTAGAACTTAGAACTGTTAAATCTAACTAACCTAAGGACATCACACACATCCATGCCCGAGGCAGGATTCGAACCTGCGACCGTAGCAGTCTCACTTTCGACTGGTAATTGCCCTACAGCTCTCTCGTCGTCCGTTTGTGTCTTAGCAACCACGACTCAAAAGACCCGAAGTGATCCTGAGAATCTTGTTACTGATAATGATCAAATTATAATTTTTTTTCACCAGTAATGCTAGTTTGTAAATTGTATTTGTATAACCGTGGTCCAAAAGCACTTCTGTCTCTACAAATATATGTTAGTGACTAATCTCTTTGCATTCTTGTGGCTGGCGCCCTCAAGCTTTTTTTTAACCCTGGAGCGGGAGCGCTGATTTTCCTAACACGAGCGTTGTACTTCATAAATATGATAGGATAGCTGTCTTTATGTTACCACGATAAACATCGCAGCTTATCACTGTGTTAGTTGAAGAAGAAAAGAAGGAATAGAAGTGGGCTCTCAATTGTAAAACAACAATGGAACGATATTAAACGATGTTACTTGTGATTGGCGCCCTCGAGGGCTAATACGCAAATGCTACACTCAAGTACAATTTAGTATGTTATAATTATCAAAAGATAAGAGTTGTGCTCTAAATTCTAGCATGCTTTTAACTATTTGTGTTAAAAATACTTCTAAGTAGCGTGTCGCATTTTAAATGTGCATTTACACCATCTTCACCATTATGGTAGCACAAAGCAAAATATATACACTCCTGGAAATGGAAAAAAGAACACATTGACACCGGTGTGTCAGACCCACCATACTTACTCCGGACACTGCGAGAGGACTGTACAAGCAATGATCACACGCACGGCACAGCGGACACACCAGGAACCGCGGTGTTGGCCGTCGAATGGCGCTAGCTGCGCAGCACTTGTGTACCGCCGCCGTCAGTGTCAGCCAGTTTGCCGTGGCATACGGAGCTCCATCGCAGTCTTTAACACTGGTAGCATGCCGCGATAGCGTGGACGTGAACCGTATGTGCAGTTGACGGACTTTGAGCGAGGGCGTATAGTGGGCATGCGGGAGGCCGGGTGGACGTACCGCCGAATTGCTCAACACGTGGGGCGTGAGGTCTCCACAGTACATCGATGTTGTCGCCAGTGGTCGGCGGAAGGTGCACGTGCCCGTCGACCTGGGACCGGACCGCAGCGACGCACGGATGCACGCCAAGACCGTAGGATCCTACGCAATGCCGTAGGGGACCGCACCGCCACTTCCCAGCAAATTAGGGACACTGTTGCTCCTGGGGTATCGGCGAGGACCATTCGCAACCGTCTCCATGAAGCTGGGCTACGGTCCCGCACACCGTTAGGCCGTCTTCCGCTCACGCCCCAACATCGTGCAGCCCGCCTCCAGTGGTGTCGCGACAGGCGTGAATGGAGGGACGTGTCGTCTTCAGCGATGAGAGTCGCTTCTGCCTTGGTGCCAATGATGGTCGTATGCGTGTTTGGCGCCGTGCAGGTGAGCGCCACAATCAGGACTGCATACGACCGATGCACACAGGGCCAACACCCGGCATCATGGTGTGGAGAGCGATCTCCTACACTGGCCGTACACCTCTGGTGATCGTCGAGGGGACACTGAAAAGTGCACGGTAGATCCAAAACCGTCATCGAACTCATCGTTCTACCATTCCTAGACCGGCAAGGGAACTTGCTGTTCCAACAGGACAATGCACGTCCGCATGTATCCCGTGCCACCCAACGTGCTCTGGAAGGTGTAAGTCAACTACCCTTGCCAGCAAAATCTCCGGATCTGTCCCCCATTGAGCATGTTTGGGACTGGATGAAGCGTCGTCTCACGCGGTCTGCACGTCCAGCACGAACGCTGGTCCAACTGAGGCGCCAGGTGGAAATGGCATGGCAAGCCGTTCCACAGGACTACATCCAGCATCTCTACGATCGTCTCCATGGGAGAATAGCAGCCTGCATTGCTGCGAAAGGTGGATATACACTGTACTAGTGCCGACATTGTGCATGCTCTGTTGCCTGTGTCTATGTGCCTGTCTGTCAGTGTGATCATGTGATGTATCTGACCCCAGGAATGTGTCAATAAAGTTTCCCCTTCCTGGGACAATGAATTCACGGTGTTCTTCCAGGAGTGTAGATTGCTTGGTTAGATGTAAGAGATGGTCTGATGGCATTAATATTGCCAGAATATGTAAACAAACAAACAAACAAACAAGAAATAAACTACAGTGCTACTCCTGTATAATGCTTGCCATCCTACTGTTCGTCCAACAGTTGAATTCTTGGAAACAAGTTGGGTTGGCGGTGCGGGTGAGTAGCGTGCTTCCGGTAGGGGAGAGGGGGCAAAGGGGCGGGAGTATTGTTGTAGTGATTAGCAGGGCTGCGAATGACGCGCGCGTGGAATTAATTCGCACCATTAACGACGCGCAGCGTCAGACACGGACGGACACAGCGGGAGCATGGAAGTGTGCACGCGCTCGGTCAACAGCTGCCAGGTGAGTCTGTTGCGTGCGCCTGACGGGCTCCTCGTCACACGCAGCTGCCTATCTGCAAGGCGCCAGCCGGCCACAGTCCTGCGCTCGGCAAACGCAGTTTGCAACTGGCGACATCGTTCGTGAACTCGCTGCTAGTCCGAGAGCTGCTCGACCATTTCGAATGTGTGCTTGCGCACAGCCACCTACATAAGTAGCCAACAAACCTCTGAATCGCTTCAGGTGCCCCCCTCACCCCCCCACTCTAAGTACCCCATGTTCCTATCTTGACAATACATTCTTACATGAGGTATGGATCTTACTAAACGCGGTCATTTCCTGCCGTGCCGAGGTTTTTGACTCTGCCATGGGACAAGCAGGACATGTAACACACACACGACAACATTACGAATTTGTGTGATTTTAAATGAGTAAAAAACGAACTGTTTTCCTCAGATAAGCTAGTGTTTATGTCCTGGAAACCTATTTTGAGACAAGGTTATGTTTTTTCGATAGTTTCCTTATGCCTGAGTCGCAGAGTCAGCAGGCTGACTTCACAAGGATAACGTGCAATTTCAAATGGCTCTGAGCACTATGAGACTTAACAGCTGTAGTCATGTCCCCTAGAACTTAGAACTACTTAAACCTAACGAACCTAAGGACATCACACACATCCATGACCGAGGCAGGATTCCAACATACGACCGTAGCAGTCGCGCGGTTCCAGGCTCAAGCGCCTTCAACCGCTCGGCCACTGCGGCCGGCGCAATGAAATGAGTAAAATGATGTACAAGGGGCAGTAAAATGAAAACGAGAAAGAGGGCACAAGTAAGTAAACTGTTTATTACGCCACAGTAATCGCCATAACTGTTAATACTTTTACTCCACTCTGGGACGAGAAGGTCGAAGTTATCACAGAAAAGTGTTTGTGGTTGGATATGGCACCATGATTGTACGCAGGCCTGCACTTCTTCATCCGAAACAAATGGACGGCCACGAAGGTTTTCCTTCAGGACTCTTAAAAATTTGAAACTCGCATGTGGAGAGACTGAGACTGTCTGAAGTGTAATGGCTTCCCAGAAAAACCCCTGCAGTGTAGACGAAGTAACTTTGGAAACTTGTAGGTGAGTCCATATGTTTTATTGCCATTTTGGGGACCGAAAGACTATTTAGATTAATATAGTTGCCCGGATTACGACCTTGTGAAACTCAGCTCCCTCTGCTGGTTCACGACATCCAGAAGGCATCATATAATGGCGTCCAGGTTACTGCTGTGTTCTTCGATTTCAAGAACGCTTTAATACAGTTGCACCATGCTAGTCAAGTACGAGCTTATGGATTCAGGGTCTTCTGGCGGATGGAAGAAAACACAACGTTCTTAAGTAGGCGAAATCGTGAGATGGAGAAGTACCTGAGATAGAAACTGATTTTTGTCGTACGCCACCAGTGTTCTAGGTCCATTGCAGTTAACGAAGAGGACTATATAGTTTGCGGACGAAGTGGGAAGCTCCGTGTTCTCGCAGGATGATGCTATTGTAGCGCCAGACTGTAGCGAAATGCAGCAAGACCTACGGACACTGACGCTTTGTGTCGACTGGCAGTTGACACTCAACAAGTACGTCTAAAATACTGCACTTAAATAAGGGGAAGAGTCATCGCCATTCGATTACAAGATTGGTGATTGATGGGAACAATAACTAACAATCGTAAAAACATTTCACAGTACGTATCCGCAACAACCTAAGTTGGAAAGACCACATGAAACCTATTGCAGGGAAATCTGACACCAGATGATATCCATTAGAAGACTTATGAAAATGCAGTGTACCTTTGAATGGATTAGGTCACAAAACTCTTCGTCGGCTTAGTCTTGGCTCTTGCTCGTCATTCTGGGCCTTTTACCATGTAGTATCAGAGGATAGAGAAAAAGGGAAAAAGGTTCGCCAGATGATCATTTACAGATGTGAGACATGGAGATGCTCTTCAAACTTCAATGGCAGAGGATACAAGAGAGGCACTGTCCATCACGGAAAGACCACGGTGTGACTCTGAGGCGGCACTACATGGGATACGGCGAATTATGATAAAGGTCTTGTAACGCGACGGTTCCACGTGCAACGGACGTGTACCTACAGGAGAAATATGATAAGCAACAAAACACAGCAAGTGACAATAGCCTCGTATGTGCATTGCTGCCAATGTTGCCCTCGACAAATTCCAAATGTGTCACATATTTATGTGTAAGACAGTGAAACAGATAAGAGGTATGCCTCTCCTTCCAGCATTAAAAACAGTGACATGATAGCTGTTGTGGTTGGCAGGTTAGCCAACCGTATTGCTAAAGGAGGCCGAAATGCACGGGTTTTTAGCTCATGCAGGCTGGCATGAGGTCTGGAACATGACAAGGGAATTAGAATTGAGAAAAACGGACGTAGCTGGTGGAATACTTAACTTTAATCCATTAATGATGAACGTCGCTCTTGACGGTACATAGTTCACAACATCAATAGTTAACTGATCATGGCGCCTTGCTAGGTCGTAGCAAATGACGTAGCTGAAGGCTATGCTAACTATCGTCTCGGCAAATGAGAGCGTAGAAGTCAGTGAACCATCGCTAGCAAAGTCGGCTGTACAACTGGGGCGAGTGCTAGGAAGTCTCTCTAGACCTGCCGTGTGGCGGCGCTCGGTCTGCAATCACTGATAGTGGCGACACGCGGGTCCGACGTATACTACCGGACCGCGGCCGATTTAAAGGCTACCACCTAGCAAGTATGGTGTCTGGCGGTGACACCACAATAGCTGCATTTGGTATGCAGAATTGTAAGACCTAAAATACCCTAACGTAAACTTGGTATCGAATATATTTTTTGCGGCAAGCTTTTCAAAATATGCCCTGCGTGTTACTTAATGGAGAAGTAACACAATAACTATAGGCAATAGCAACAACAAAACCAGTACATTATCAAACTGTGATATCAGGCTATAAGCTGCAACTTAGTAGTTTTTTTACCAAACCATTTTCTCAAAATCTAATTAAAAATATTGCTCAGTGGAGAACACAGTAATCCCAAAACAGTGGTTTATAATATTTAACACGAAAATTGAAAAAGTAGCAATATTGTCAAACATGCATATAATAATTTTTTGAGGCAGAGAAGATGACATGAAATTACCATCTCTGTGTATCACATGTGGAGTAACCAACACTCCGCGGTGCGCCGGGTGGTACGACAGAGACGTGTGTGTGTGAATATCTAAGGGAACAAACTGCTGAGGTCATCGGTTCCTAGACTTACACACTACTTAAACTAACTTCTGCTAGGAACAACACACACACCCTTGCCCGGGGGAGAACTCGAACCCCCGGACGGAGGGCAGCGCAATCCGTGACATGGCGCCTTAAACCACGCTGCTGGTACGACAGAGAATCGTATCGATGTTGTATGTCTGTCATCGCAGTGTGAACCAATGAAGTGGATCAACTACGGTTGTACGCGCTCCACCAATGATGGTTACTTTGTATCTTGAGTCGCCTCGCGTATCATAGAGCACATTGTATCGCCTCACTGAGCACATACATTCCAATGCCCCACAAATCTGGATACTGTGTGATTCGACCACACAGCTGAATGGAAGCCATGAAAAAATCCTCTTTCCATCTCTGTCAAATGTTGATAATGTTATCTCAAACGAGTAGACTGCATCTCTGTGTCCATCAAAATCATGGGTCTGTAATTCAGGGTATTACTGGCGTTTAATTCTTCAGTATTGGTGCGACCTGTGCAACCTCCAACCCTTTTGGTACGGATCTTCCGTTGAGCAGCAGGTGGTATATTGACTGCTATGTACGGGACTCCTGTATCAGCATTCTGTGAAGGATCTTTATTGGTATGCGATCTGGACAACAAGGCTTGCCTTTACTTAATGCTTTAAACTGCTTCACTACACTGAGGATTCCTACAGGTAAGTTAGTCATGTTGGCAGTTGTTCTTGATTCCAATTCTCGAATATTTACTTCGTATTGTTTGGTGAAGGAATTTCGGGAAACTTTATTTAATAACTTCGCTTTAGTAGCGCTGTCAGCGCGCTTGCATCGCGCAGTGAAGGTGTTGGTTATGTTTTCCCGTTGGTGTACTTTAAATACGCCCAGAATGTTTTTTGATTTTCTGTCACATTTCGGGGCAGAGATTCATTGCGGAAACTACTAAAAACATCTCGGATTGATGTCCATACTAAGCTTTGAGCTTCAGTAAAATATCGCTAATATTAGACATCGTTTGTTCGTTTGAATTTGAAACGCTTATTTCGTTACTTCTGCAACTGTGTTCTCCACTGTTCTGTGTTTCGTGGGAGATCAGCACCATCTTTTATCAGGTTTTTCGGTACAAATCTCCCGACTGTCTCAGATATTCTTTAAATTTAAGCCACATATCCGCTACACTTACGTCGTTAGTTGGGAAAGAGTGAAGGCTATCTCTTAGCACCCACTCACGTTTGGAGCGAAGGAAGAATGACTGAAAGCCACTGTGCATGCTGTAATTGACTTAATTCTGATCTCGCGCTCCTAGGAGAATGATACGTAGGGGATTGTAATACGTTATTGGATTCACAATTTCAAAAATTGTTTCTTGGAACTATGTAAGAGGGCTTTGCCGGGAGAGTTTGCGTTTATCTTTCATTGTCTACCAGAAAAATGTTCAAATGTGTGTGAATTCTTAAGGGACAAAACTGTTGAGATCATCGGTCGCTAGACTTACACACTACTGAAACTAACGTATGCTAAGCACAACAGGCACACCTATGCCAGACGGAGGACTCTAACCTCGGGCGGGAGAGTGTTCTCAATCAATTACATGGCGCCTCTAACCACGCGGCCACTCCGGACTGCTTGTCTACCATTCCAGTTGGCTTAGCATCCCTGTAACATATTAATAAACGTGTGACCATTCGCTCGCTCTTCTCTGTATATGTTCAAATCCCCTCATCTCCTGTGCAAACTCTTCATCTTAGAGTAGCACTTGCAACCTACGTCCTCATTTATTTGCTGTATGTTTCCCAATCCCTGTCTTCCACTATAGTTTTTGCCCTCTACAGCTCCCTCTAGTACCATGGAAGTTATTACCAAGTGTCTTAATAGACCTCCTTTGGCCCTGTACCTTTTTCTTGTGAGTGTTTTCCATATAGAGTAGTAGGGAAATAATATTAGCAAGAGATGTAGCGACAGATGAGCAATATGGGTAATATACTATTAGGGATGAAGTCTTTCGCACTTACTGTTCAATCTATACATCGAAGAAGCAATGACGAACGTAAGATACAAGAGTGGAATTAAAATTCAAGGTTGAAGTATATGAATGACAAGATTCGCGGATGACATTGCTGCCCTCTATGAAAGTGAAGAAGAATCATACAATCTGCTGAATGGAGTGAACAGCCTACTGAGTACAGAATACGGATTAGAGTAAATCGAAGAAAGACGAAAGTAATAAGAAGTAGCAGAAATGAGAACAGCCCCAAACTTAATACCAGGATTGATGGTCACGAAGTATATGAAGCTAAGGAATTCTGCTACATACGCAGAAAAAAAACCATGAGGGACAGAGCAAGAAGGACATCAAAAGCAGACTACCTCTGATATAAAGGGCATTCCTGGCCGAGGGCAGTTTTATCAAACAGGACTTAATTTGAGGAAGAAATTTCTGAGAATGCACGTTTGGAGCACAGTATTGTATGGTATCGAAACATGGGCTGTGGGGAAACAGTAACAGAAGAGAATGGAAGCGTCTCAGATGTGCTGCTACAGAAGATTGTTGCAAATTATTTGGTCCAATAAGGTAAGGAATGAAGAGGTTCTGCGCAGAATCAGAGAGGAAAAGGAACCCAGAATTTCGAACATCTTGCGTCATTTTACTTGTCAACAAACCTTACGAATGTGTCTACATATTATTCTTGTCAGCAGATTGGTTGCATGAGCGGTGAAGCTGATTGTGTGATAATTCTCGCTCCTATAAACTCTTGTACTCCTGAGATTGTATGGATGATATTTTTCCGAAAGTCGGATTGTATACCGCCAAACTCATACATTCTATATACCAACGTGGTTAATTCTTCTACTGGCAATTCTTCCAATGATTTTTGAAATTCTGATGGAATGTTATCTATCCCTTCTACCTCACTTGATCTTAAGCCTTCCGAAGTTCTGTTAAATTTTAATACTAGACCCCCTATCTCTCATCTATCGACTTTCGCTTCTTTTGTCACATCACACGAGTCTTCCCTCTGATAGAGGTCTTCATTGTACTCTTTCCACGTATCCGCTCCCTCCTCTGCATTTAGCAGTGGAATTCCACTGCATTCTTAATGTTAGCACCCTTGCTTTTAATTTCATCGAAAGTGTTTTGACTTTTGTATATGGTGAGACAGTCCTTCCGACAATCATTTCCGTATGCCTTGACAGCCCAGAAAATTTTTGGTACTTCCTTCTTTCATAGGTCAAGTGAAGTATTTCTTCCGTCACCCATGGCTTCTTCTTGATTACCTCCTTTCCCCATATGTTTTTCTTTCAAAATTCTCTGACTGCTCTTTTCAGAGACATTCGTTCCCCTTCAACTGATCCGCGTACTGAGCTATTGCTGATCGTGGTATCTATAGCCTTAAAGAGCTTCAAGCTTATCTGTTTCGTTAGAAGTTCCTTATCTCACTTCTGTGCGTACTGATTCTTCCTGACTTGTCTCTTAAGGTTACTTTCATCATTACTAAATAGTGCTCCAAATCTATATCTGCTCCTGGGTACAACTCATAGTCCAGTATCTGATTTCGAAATCGCTCCATGTCCATGATGTAATTTAACTGAAATCTTCCCGTATCCCCCGACCTTTCCCAAGTACACCTCCGCCTCTCGTGTTTCTTGAACAGAGTATTCGCTATTACTGGCTGAAATTTATTGCAGAACACAATTTGTCTTTCTCTTTTCTCATTCGTAGTACAAAGCCCATATTCTCCTGTAACGCTTTCTTCTACTCCTTCCCCTACAACCACATTCCAATCCCCCGTGACTGTTAAATTCCCATCTCCATTTATGTACTGCATTACCCGATCAGTGTCCTCATATAGTTTCTCTATCTCTTCATTTTCAGCTTGCGACGTCCGCACGTATGATATGCTTGAAGAATCGTTGCCTTCGTTGGTTTTCTGTAGGTTCTTATGAGAACAACCCTATCACTGAATTATTCACAGTAACAAACTCTCGGCAGTACTTTTTTATTCATAACGAATCCTTCTCCCTTTATACCACTTTCTTCTGCTTTTGATATTACCCTAAACTCATCTGTATTGCACTTCGCTGGCGCCCTCTATAGCTAGATCGAGCATTTCCCTTTTCAGATTTTCTGGCTTCCTTAGAACGTTATCCTTTCGTCGGTTATCCCATCTTTTTCTTATAACCACCTCCTCATTGGAAATCCCCTCCAGGAGATACGAATGGGGGTATACTCCGAAATCTTTTGCCAAAGGAGAGATACAGATCGCGTGCCCCGTGGATACACATTCGTCTCTTTTTTGCCTTCTGTGCCCTCATGCCGTTGATCATTGCTGATTCTTCCGCCTTTAGGAGCAGTTTCCAACCCCAATGGCAAGAGAGTGTCCTGAACCTCCGCCTCCTCCTCCGATCTCTTTGACAAAAGTATTGGCATAATGAGTGAGACTTCTTTTAACGGAAGTCTTCGGCCGACAAAGGGCATGTATCCACATTTTAAACGGTGGTGAGCTTCGAACCGGGGACCGATGACATTTTCATTACTAGTCGAAGGCACCATATCCCTACAAATATTTACATCCAGGAATTAGTATGAGTTGAGTAATTCGATTGAACGGTTGTATCTCGTTGATACTGTGTACGTGGGGTACTTCGTTTCTTCGCTTTGTGGAGTAGAAAATTTTACATTTCTGATTATTTCAAGCGAGTTGTCAGTCTTTGCACCACTTTTAAATCATATCTGGATCCAACTGATTACTTTTAAAGCTTTTCCCGGCAGTGCTTCATTACAGACAATTGAATTATCTTGGAAAAATCTGAGGTTACTCTTAATACTGTGGAAACGTTCATTAACGTAGAAGATTACCAGAAATGATCTCAAGCCATTTCCCTGGGGCACATCTGAAGTTGTTTCTACATCTACCGATGACTCTCCATCTAAGGTAACAAGCTGTACCGTCCGTCCCAAAAAATCCTTAAGCCAGTCACGAACTACAGTTTGCCATCGTACTTCCTACAGCAAACACAGGACTGGTACTGAGACAAAAGCGTCTCGGAAGTCGAAAAATCACGGCATCTACCTGACCTCTTGTTCCAAGACTTTCAGAATGTCATGTGAGTTGCTGTGCTGGTTGACGTGGAAATATTTTTTCTGTTCCAGGTACAACATTTACTTTTGATCTAACGTTATGTTCCAAGATTCTACAACAGCGAGACATCAAAGATATTGAACGATAGTGTTGTGAATCACTTCTGTTATCCTTCTATCAGATGACTGTGACCTCCGCTTTGTACCAGCTACTGGGCGCGGTTTTTTATTCCAGAAATCTACGGCACTTCATGGTTAAAAGGTAGGCTGACTCAGCCGCAAATTCGGTGTAGACTGTCATAGGAATTCCATCGGACGAATGAGCTGTGTCCAGCTTTAGTGATTTCAGCTGCTTCTTTTCATCAGTGACATTAATCTCTGTTTCACTCTAAACTGTATTGGTGCTGGCATTAAAACAGAGCAACAGTCCTAGATTTTTCTGTGTATAGGAACATTTGAGCAAGTTCAGAAATCCTGCTTTTGTTTTGCTTCCATGTGTCACTTCCCATCTCGTTCAAGAGAGTGTGTACACTAATTGTGGTACTACTGACAGATTCGCCTATGGCCAGAATTTCTTTGAGTTTTGTGAGAGATTATTCGATGACATTCTGCTCTGCCTTCACGTATTGCCCTCTTAGATCCAAGTGCGTTCCTTTCAGCGTTCCTGTATAGCCCCACAGTTCGTATTACTTCTGTTATGCAGTAGCTTCTCTTTCTTTACAGGGTTCTTTGCAGTAATTGTATGCCATGGAGGATCTTTCCCATCATGACCTGTTCTACTTTATATATATATCTGTCAAATGGGTGAGCAATTATTCTTCTAATCCTGAGACACAATTCTTCTACATGCTCCTCTCCTTGAACAAAATGTTTCGTATTCCTTCCGAAGAAACGGCACTGCCGCCTCCTTATCTAGTTCTCTGTAAATATAAATCCTTCTATGTGTTTCAGTTGCCAATTTTTATTTGGTAATCATTATTGTTACGGTTGCCTCAAGGCCACGATACCATTTCCTAAGTGGGTATCCTCAGAGAGGTCAGGTAAATTTGTTGCTAATAGATCTATCATATTTCAATCCTGAGTCTGTTCTATGTATTTTTAAGATAATGCAATTAGAGATTTTTCGCAGGAGGACTGGAAACCCCTTCACACGCAAAACTGTACCTTTTTAAACTGATTTTTGGATTATAGATTTCTCTGACGATGAGTTTTATGGTTGGGGAACTCTCGTACTAGTGAACTTAGCTTTTCTCTAAGCTTTACTATTATATTGAAAGTGAGTTTGGTGGTCTCCGACCTAGATACTGAGTCTCGTACATACAGGCTGGCAGGAAGTTTCAATTTAAATGTTTGTGAATATGAGTTTCTTGCCTACTGCGACAAGTACAGAACTTACCTTTATCATCAACCTATCATTTCGATATACACAGAATATTAGCTTATTGTGCTTAGTATTTCGTGAGATGGTTTTTAGGAGGTCTTTAAACGTAGGTACTTTTTTGCGAATGCTTCGGCAGTTAATCACTAGGATTTTCATACTTTCGCAAATTTCTGGTAGTCCTCTCTTGAGCGTCGAGTCTCCCTCAACACTCCCAGTGGACGGTTTATATGTGTCAAATTAGCTAGTTTATGCACCCAAAAATCCCGCACCAAGCCACTCCCGCGTCTGAAACGTGGTCCGTTTAAGAATTCATTCTGAAATCGCGTTTGCTTTTCTTCACTCCAGAATTTGTCCAGGAAGTAATTTTCAGACACTTCAAATATATAAAATGAAGCACTCATTAAATTTCCCCATGGTCGTGCATTCCCCTCCAGATATCTTTTCGCGAATTTAATTTTTTCATCTTAAAAATGGCTCTGAGCACTATGGGACTTAACAGCTATGGTCATCAGACCCCGAGAACTTTGAACTACTTAAACCTAACTACCCTAAGGACATCACACACACCCATGCCCGAGGCAGGATTCGAACCTGCGACCTCTACCACTCTACCACACAAATTATAATAGAATCAGTGGTCACTGCCTCAAGTGCATTTTGTCTAAGAACGTAATTCTTAAAATCGCACCCAGTTCGTCCAGTATCTTTTCCAACCTGTCCCAGAAATCCTTTTCCACTGTGTCGACTCTGGTTTTAACCAGGCCAACTTCCTCAGAAACTCTTCCTACATCTGCCCTTATAGCTTCTAATTTAGAGTCAAATATCGCTTCTATATCTGGTTCAATTTTCTTCACGTCAGCATTTACCGCTTCTGCTGCACGTGCCCCTACTGAAACTATCTCTGTTTTTATTGACCCTATCTATGTAAACAGAACCCATTTTAGAGTTCAAATTTGTCAGAATTTCCCATTGAATCACCCGCAATTACATCTCCCTTCTTTGATACCGCACTGTCTGCCCCACTAATATTGTCCCTATCAGCACGTTCAGATTTGGACTACCTGGCTCGCTAACATGGACTGAACCACGCATTACGGGTGATTGTTTAATCGTTGGAAGCTGCATCACTGACGGTGTCTCTGCGGGATCTCACATATTACGGCTATCGGTGGCAGTACTTGTCTTACCTGTCATGCTGTCTGCTTCTGCTGCACTGCTGTCGCTGTAAGTGTCGATGCTAACAAACTCGCAGTCGCCGCCAGTGGCTCGCATTGCCGCGGCCGTCACTGCCGCTATGCTGCTTCGAGGTCTCCGCTGCTGCTGGCCGCTGCAGACTCGAACTCAGCATGGCTCTGTGCAGCCGGCTTCCTCTTTCTTAAAGTCCTGCGGCGAACTCCCCGATTCTAAGGCACACAACTGATGAAAAATCTTATGCTCAGAGACCCCACGTAAGCTGCTTATCATACAGTAGATTTGGGACCTGGCTCACAAAATATAGTAAAGTTTGATTAACTTCTCATGCTTGGGATTCACATTCATATAATATTTCTTAAAAGACATCATAGTTGTCGTTGATCGCATAAAATATTTGTTATAACGATTGCAATTTCGGTCTTTTGGCCATTTTCAAGTAACACTGCAAAAGTTACCTACACACAAAAAATACAAAGGTGAAGCACAGGGTGCATATATATAACAAAGATTTCATTAAGTAGCGCACTTACACACACACACACACACACACACACACACACACACACACACACACACAAAAGGGTTGAGAAGTGACATGAGTACATGTTGTCGTCAAAATGCAGCCTTTTGACTGTGAGAGTCCCACAAGATCCGATGAGTACAACACTTATTACATCGTAATATGTCGTTAAATATGTAGTGAACTGTCGGTGTTACCATCTTTCTAATAGTGTATCACACATAAAAGCTCAGGTGCACTGACAACATGCAGAACTAAGTTCGTTGGTGCGAAAATACATTTACTAAATGTACTGCCTGTGCACGTAGCAAAGATAGTGCACACCAAGGATACAATTTATAAGCTTTATATCGTAAAGTATTTTCATCTGTCGACATCATACAGCTTTCTAAAAAGTGCTATGATTGTAAGGGGCAGTAGGATAGGATGGGAATATTTATTTATAATATAATAGAGGATAATACATGTGTTGCCTGTTAATAAGCTCTCTCATTGACTTAAGTGTTCGTAAATGAGATAAAGACAGAGCTCTGATATATAGTACTTTGTATGTGTATACATTTTAAGCGAACTCAATGCTCCCATCACTACTCACGATATCATCGATACACTCCGCACGAAACGCAACACCGCTCCTGGTCACGATCGTGTCACCTATCGCCACCTCCGTGAGGCTCCTGCCTCCTTCCTCTCCAGTATGGCCAGGCTCTAGAATGTGGTCCTGTCCACCTGCTACTACCCCGACCTGTGGAAAACCTTTCGCATCCTGATGTTCCTCAAAGCCAACAAACTGCCGTCCGCTGTCTCCTCCTACCGTCCCATCAGCCTTACCTCGGTCTTCAGCAAGGTCCTGGAATCCATCCTCACCCGACGCATCCACCAACATCTCCGCCAGCACCACCCCCTTCCCGTTACCCAGTGTGGCTTTCGGCCGTCCTTCTCTAAAGATGACCTTCTCTTTCACCTCCCTCATCTCCTCTCTGAACAGCTTAATTCCCGTCGCTCCGCTATCTTCCTCTCCCTTGACCTCGAACGCACCTATTGCCGTGTGTGGCATTTCGGTCTCCTCTTCAAGCTTCAATCCTTCGCCCTTCCTATTAACTACGTCCGTCTGATCGGGTCCTTTCTTTCCCTACGTCACCATCCATAACACGGATTCCTGCACCTTCTTCCCCTGCGCCTGTGTGCCCCAAGATTCTGTCCTCTCCCCTATTCTGTATCTTTTGAATACGGCGGACATGCCACCGCCTTCACCGCCTATCCACCTTCTCCAGTACGCCGATGACACCGCCTTCCTTGCCCTCGCCCCCACCCTGCAGCGCTCCCAACACCTTCTCCAGTCCCATCTTGACCGATTCACCACTTGGTGCAACATGTGGTTGCTTAAGGTCAATCCTTCCAAAACCCAGGCGATCATTGTGTGCAAAACCACCCCTTCCTTCCGCCTCCTCGATTTCTATATCACCATCTATAGCCGTCCTATAGCCCTCACCCCTACCATTAAGTACCTTGGCGTCACCCTCGACCGTCACCTCTCCTGGACCCCCCCATCTCCGGACAATACAAGCCAAGGCACGCTCCCGGATCCGTCTCCTCAAGCCCCTTTCTGGCCGTACGTGAGGCCTGGACCCCTCCACCACCCTCCACATCTATAAATCTCTCATTAGCCCTATCCTTTGCTGTGCCCATCCTGCCTGGATCTCCGCCCCTCCTACGTTCACAAATCCCTTCAAATCCTTGAAAGTCATGCTCTCTGCCTCGTATTCGTCTCCCCTCCCCCATGCGGGCACTGTACGATCTTATTACGTTCCCCGACCTCCTCCTCTTCCTCAAACGAATACGGATCCTATACACCTCCCATAAACTAGATCTCCCTCACCCGCTTGCCCTTCCCATCCTCTCCCGCCCCTCTTTTACGAATCTGAATGGCGTAAAGCGCTCGGAATCAAACCAATGTGCAGCACTACAAATTGGGACAAAACATCACAATGCCTCTGCACAAATACAGGATGCATCCTTCAATTAGGCACTATTATAGGAAACACGACTAAGTAAATATGTATAGTATTCCATCAAAATTGCTTAAAATATTTTCGATAAGTGTCTAAAATAACTATGCAGTTCTATGAATCACTGTTGAAGTAGACTTATACAATAAATCACATTCTTCCGGTACAATGAAATGTCGAGGCTACATTTCGTTAGTTAGTTAGGTTTAAGTAGTTCTAAGTTCTAGGGGACTTAGTACCTCAGGTGTTCAGTCCCATAGTGCTCAGAGCCATTTGAAACATTTTTTCTATTGTGGCTAACCGTCTAGCATTAATAAGGTAGTGGTTTTTCTCTTCCTTGGATCACTTGTATAAGTATATTGTACATGTCATGCTATTACAGTTTAAGATAAAAAATATTTCATATATACATGCATTTGCACACTTACTTATATTGCTTACCAAGTATGGGGCATGTAGTAGTAGCTTTACAGTATGAATCACGGTGACATTTGAGCGGAATAATTTAGGGAAACCAGGAGAAACCTAAATTAGGGATTAACGTTTGGCATTAGAGGTTGAATCTCCCGAATAAAAGGCCAGTCTGCTAATAACATTGCAGCCGTATTCGTCTTATCTCTGTTGTGCGATACTATTTTGTGTGTGCATTCTTTCAGACCTATTACTTTATAATGCAAAAATCTAGTTCTGCACTGTTCATACATTTCTCAATAGCAGCTGCTGCACACATGTATTAAACACACTCTCAGTGAAGCCAGGACAAAGACCCACTACCTGGCTTCATTTTTGTGCATTGCAACTTCCTATTTGTTTTCTTTTTGAAATGAGCCAGCATCCTTTCATAAATGAGGGAGATGTAGAGGTAAGAAAGAGGATAAGGCAATAATATTATCAATTGCAGCCCTTTCGAGTAACGTCTTCCAGGGAAAAGAACTGTAGTGTCAATTTGTTTTGTGAAGTGACAGTGATGTTTTATAATTATTCACTTGTGTTACATTTTGACCAAACTCCTACTCGGTTGTCTAAGTAATCCTTCACTGTCTATGACGTACTGCGTAACAAATGCTTTTTTAACTGTCTTTTTGAATACGTTCGTTTTATAAACCTTTTTAAAACCTTTCGGCAGTTTGTTGCATCCATTTTATTCCCTGGTAAAAAGCGGTATTTAAGAGTTTTCTGCTTACTATTTCTTGGTAAAAGTAACTTCAGTCTAGATCTTGTCTCATGCTCAAGGATAGAGTTGTTTGTGCAGTAATTAGTGTATTAAATTGCGAGAACTGATAACGTAAGTCAGTGCAATTGGCTTCATACTGGGCGCCAATTAACAGTAAATTGAAAACGACCTGCATATCACCAATGATATCACCCCACACTGGGCGCCAAAATGTCGTGAATTTAAGAAACTCACATGCAAGTCGAGCAGATTACTGAAGATTTAAAACACAAAAATTTATGTTTATTACGACATTATTTATCCAAATGCAAATCTTTGAGTCCGTTTAACTGGGCGTTGAATGACTCAGTAATAACATGTGGGGGGGGGGGGGGGGGGGAAGGGTAGAGGGGGGGACAGAGGAAGACCCAACTACTGGACCGCAAGTAATCGTCCGTTCAACATGGAGCTGAAAACCGATAAATCAAGAAGTGTCGTTAAACAGTGGAATGGCAGTCGGAATCTGAATCAAATGCCCGAGAATGATTAGGCAATCGGGTGACATGCCACCAGAAGACTAATTCAGCAGCTCATCGACATCTTTTGACCGTCCCTCACTGCTTCATTGCCCTCTTGCTGTTTTGCCTTCTGACCAACTGTCTCTCACTGTAAGCTCAGCTGCCTCACAAACTGCTTCTCCTTATGAATCGCCTCTTGGCTGTTTACATAGTTCACAAATCGCAAGGAGTTTCCTTCGTATGAGCGTTCTCCTTGGCAGACCGAATTTGCAATTCCACCCATTGACCATGGCTCCCAGACTTCGTGGATCTTGTGCCAGCTGACGTGTGTCTCGAAAACTCCAATTTCAGTTCTCACGTGTCCTATGTTGTAGCAGTTCCCAGCAGTGGTCGCAATCTCCCCAGTGAATTGCTCAAGTGTTTGGCTACAAACCTTAGCTATAGTGAAAGTAGTCACAGAACTATTTAGTTTGTAATGGGAATGTCTGCATTTTGTACTTGTGTCTACTGGTTACCGCGATGTACAAGCATTCTTTTCGCCATCCGCCAGACTTTATGCGTGACAGCTCCTCTAAAGAGAGACTAACTCATAATCTGCCCCCAACCTCTACCCCTCCGGTCCGGGAAATGCTCACGAGAGCTGCTACGACTACAACAAACCCGCTTATTTATAAGAGGAAGCTGTGCAGTTCGTCCAGGTATCTGTGGGAGACCACGACTAAGTGGTAGCCGGTGTCGAGTGGCCTCTGAGCGAGACATTTAATGAGTAGTCGTCTCTATGTTGACTAGCAAAATCACACTCTCCAGCTGTGGCCTAAACATCCACCCTCATTCTCAGCTCTCTATTAAAAAACAATGGCTTTGTGGCGGTGGATGTGTCCCCATCCGTCCCAGTGCACACGAGGTAGCGGGGTAAGTGTTTCATCCCAAGACGGTTAGCCTGGCCCTCCTCCAATGGTGTAGCTAGGGAAGGGAAGGCTGCCAGGTCATACGAAGCGGCTTTCAATGATCCTTCACCATTGCAGACACAGCCGTTTGAGAATGGCGAGATTTTTCCAGCTTGATACGCTTCATGCGCAAAGGATCCGCCCTGATGCCACCCACTCCGATCAGGGTTCTCCCCAAGGGCGCCACCCACCCATAGAAAGGGCCACCTGGCATGGCGGAAGTTATCGGGAGTTCCGATGCTCCATTTCTTGGCATACATGGGGAGCAAACAGCTCAGGCATCAGTAGTGCGACGTGTTGTCAGGAGGTCCAGGCAGGAGGTTACATAACAACTCTACCATTTGGACTGGCTACCCATGCTGGTGAACTAGCAGGGTGGAATGGGGATGCAGCATGGAAGGTAGAGGTGAAGGAAGAGAGGGGGGGCGGAGAGGAATCCGCACTGTAGACTCTAGGGAGCTCTTCCCCAAATGGCTCCCACTAAAAACAGAAAATTTGGAATTTGAGGTCAATTTTCAGGCAGGGACCTAAATGCCAAAAAGGATGGAAATTACAAGAAAAACAGGGAATCAGATGGATATAAATCACATCACCGAGAGAGGGGAAAGAGGGGGCAACGGGGAAGGAGCGAGGATAGCGAGGGAGGGCAGGGTGAAGGAAATTCAGCCAGGGAACGAAAAATTGGGATCAACAGCTCGGGGCCCCGTATGCTCCACGCAAGGACTCGCTAAAGAACAGTGAGCCCCTGGGGGCACTATATTTTAATGAGACTTTACAGGTCTGTTATCGCTGTACTCAAACTTGTCTGGTTTTTAAATACTTATTTTGGTCAACGAAATTGCTCTCATTCAGTATAGTTACTACTTTACTCCCATCTACCCAATCGATCAAGATATTCAGGGTGACACCGTGATGATGTTACAAACTTTCGGGGATGTCGGAGAAGGGCAAGGCTATAATTTTGAGGTAAGGGACCCTGTTCCGGAAATGACACGAGAGAAAGTTGTCCAGTAAACGTGGGCTCTAAAATGCTTATCTTGAGAGGTATGAACACTCGACTGATGTGTTTCACCGTAGCAAAGACGAAAAAGGTGTGCACTTCAGAGCTCAAGTTTACTGGACTGTTTTTCTTATTTTGGTCCGTACTACCTCCTCCTAAAACACGGAAAGCAAAGAGATAGTAGTGGAAGAGGTAACTGTTAGACCTATCGGAGCGATTTGCGCTTTTAACTTTCGACTTGTTTCCCGACCAGGGACCCTTAACTACGACAGATGCATTTACTCTTCTCCATCTTTCCTGAAAGTCTGTAAAATCATCACGGAATTATCGAGTACATCGATCGATAATTTTCTGCGTTACGTTCCCTCGCACATTCTATTTAGACAAGACATGTAGTAAAAAACATTGACATACACAAGCCAGATAACAAGACATTAATGAAAAATAATAATCATTAATATTATATGCGAGATAACAAGACATTAATGAAGAATAATAATTATTAATATTGTATACTGTCATACGAAGTTTGTATGATAAGACATTTGCTAATCGGCGCCTATATTTAATGCATAACAAACGCTTAGGAATTTTTTCGATTTTGTGATAGTCACTTCCTCCGATGCCAAAATGGGTGGTAACTGTCGTCAAAAAGCTGATGATACCCAACGCTAACAACGTCTTCTCAAGCTGGCGGAAGTGTCACACGGAATCTGGTATACTGCCTCAGAATTGCTTCTGCTGAGACATAAGTACCACTTGCATAGATGCGTTAGCGTTTCGTTCAACTCTGCAGCCAGATGAAGTTCATGGGGACATACTGAACTTATATGACGATAAACTGCTTGAGAAATCACAGTGTGTGTGTGTGTGTGTGTGTGTGTGTGTGTGTGTGTGTGTGTGTGTGTGTATACACAACTACAGCTGGACTGGCTACCGTTAAATTGAGTTTGTTTTCAAAACTTTTCACTTCAAGTTTAATTCACTTCCATTATTTCATTTCCTACTGCATATAAGTGTTTTGACGTCCAAATCACTCACTTCTCTAAGCTAATTGAGGAATGTCTTCCACTTCTGAATTCGTACATATGGTTTCGTCACAATTTTTCGGCTGCTGTATGATGGGCTTTGAAGCCCTACCTCCGTCTGAAGGCAGTTGGCTGTTTCAGTATCCCACTGGGTCGCTCAGCCGTGGCTTGTCGGAGATGGCTGCGTAATTATCGATGTCTCCAGTTAAAATTTACTAAACCCTTTGGAAAATATTTTCATCGAAAATACAGCTCTGTAAAACCACTCGATGACCAGAAATAATGTTAATAAATACAGAGAAAATTTCCGGATGGGATTCAGATGAGAAATATTAATGAAAAAACAGATATTAATGGCAAACTGAACATACACACACTGTTATTTGTATTTGCTTCATAATGTGCATATTTATTCGAAAATTTCGCTTCCATCAAAACACGTACTATTATATTACTATCACAACAGAATTCTAAATTGTCCATCTGCTAAGAGAGTCCACACAACATTCGTTCCTTTGTAAATACAGTTTCTTCATTCTCTATAGTCCGTCTGCTCGACATATTCCAAGTACCTCAACCACTTCGCTGACAAATAAAATTTTACTTGTCACTGCACATGCCACTTTACTCTTCTTTCACTCTTTTTGGCAACATTTCGTTAGTAAGTGACTACTTGATATAGTCACTGTCCGCCATTCGAACTCTTCGTTTATTATCTTATTTCTTAGAATCTTCTACGTCAAATTAACTCAGCTTCTACTCCCTTCTATCGATTACGGTTTGTTTGTATTTTGATTCACCTCCACAATCTCGGATATTTCCAGGTGCGCAATGTCTCAGCTTATTATTCATCTCTCCGTACTAAAACTACGTCACTACCGTCCGTTACAACTCTCTCCATTACGCTGACACTTTAGACAAAACAGCTTCAATTTAATTCCTTCTCATTACAATACTTATTTCTACACTCTTCTCCGGGCGTAACAGTCTAAACACACTGCTTTAAAATATTTTATCTCTTTTCATTACATGAAGCATACATACACTAACATACCACAGTGCTCTTATTGCCGCTTTACAGTCTCTGCTCACCATCAAGCATACTCCGACTTACCTCTATTACGAAATACAGATAAAAATTTTGCCCTAACTGAAGAAGTACTCGAACGTTAAATTCACAAACATTACACAAAAATAGACTAAAGGAAATACATTTGAAAATAAAGTTTCATACATGCGACGGTATATTACATTTGTATTAATAAAATAAATAATTAGATATGCAACAACATTACACATGAAGCAAATGCAATTAAAGTAATAGAGACTACAACCGAGTTAAAACGCAGAAAATACACAGGATGAAAATGTCGATCACAGCAAGAGAAATCTGTAATTAAAATGGAATGGTTTACAATAGGCCTCTAAGGACATACCATTCTGATGACATGCCGTTTGAACGTACCTTTTCATGTTCTCACCACTTCAACTGGCTGCCAGTGTTCGTTATAAAAAATTTTGCGTTTGCTATGTAGTCTACAAGGGTACCATCCATATTTAATTTGACACTCTCATTTACCATTTTCAAACTGAGTATCATGGCATGTACTTTCTTTATATTCAAGAGGAAATGAAAAAAAGGTACTGTAAAGCATGTATGGAAAGAAATACTTTTCTTAATGGCTAATTTTCCTAATGTTTTATTTACCAAGAACGCGATGCATCTAGAATTTTTTCAGTTTAGCATTTGAAAGCTTTTCTAAAGTACGCAACTGCTATCATTTTTTTCTTTTTATTATCCGCTATGATACAATTGGTGAAAAAGGCGAAAATCATGCAACCTATTCACCGCTGACGCAGCAAAATTCACTTTTTTCACAAGAAAGTGCCTAATAACAGGGCGGAAAATGTGCAGTAAAACTATATTGGTGTTCACTATTATAATATTTCTCATTTTCTTCTTTATACGTCTGAAAGGAAACGAAGAGCATAAGAGCACAGAACTTTGAACGGTGTTCTGATCAAATGAAAACTAGCACATATTTCCAATAAAATTATGATAGTTGTCTGTGTGTCTAAGAATATTTAAAAGTTATTGATAGTATTGTTGAAGCAAAATAGACGTTACATTGCGTATTACCAGTATCTGAGAGTAAACAACTTTGCTTAATATACACCGTCACTCATTTTCTTAGAGAAGAAGTTGAGGAGCTCGATGAAAACCAAGAAAAGTAATTAGCAAGGCAGAAAAATTTGTAAGGAATAGCGTGAATGCATTCGTGCCGACATTTAAATAAGCAAGGTAATGGAGCTACGGGGAGATGAAGAGCAGTTCGATAAACAGCGCATTTGCCGCATTAACTCTTAATAACTTCCTATCGCGGGATATTGAGTTAGTCACTGTATTACAGGCGGCCGACGAGCCCGTCCTTCATGATCTCGTAATGCGATCTCAAACGCGCAGCGTAAATTTTTAACGCCGATCATTACGGCGCAGATTTCCATAAAGCAAAACACAATTTGCACATTATGTAGCTAATTATTTGTGACTAATCTTGAAATTTGATGGCCGTATTAAATCGGAATAATTGCGGAACTGCGCCGCGGCGTGCTTACGGCTGGTTTTCAATCACGAGTCATAAATACGGCGAAAGCGGAATTAGCCGTGTTCCGGATAACGCCCGACAGCCCCGCCGTGTCCACGTCTGCCTCGTCCTGATTTCGCTTCCAGGTTCGCGTTACGCGCTGCGCACGAGCACAGTACGTGACGTGCAGGGCTAAATTCTGAAGGCTTCGGTTAAGCCTGCAGAAGCATCAAGGTATTATTCACTGTGTAGGACATTCCTAGACTCATAGGAGAGTCTTGAGGAAGTAAACGACATAACGTCACGTGACAAAATATTAGTCACTCCATTAAGAGACCACATTGGTCGCTTTGGAGCCCATTACCTGGAGAAGAACTGATGCTAGTCGGTCATTTGGCCTTAAAACGCTGACTGAAGTAAGCTTATTCCATCAAACGGGTCTACAGACATCTACCCTAGATCAGAGAGTGGTAGATATCCCATCACTGAACAGTTGTACAGAGCGTTAAGACAGAGGCATATCAGATTCATCATTATTTATATTATAATCAGCCACGAGCGTGCTGTTTGCAACATGTCAATGAGAACTTCACCACCTCTGATGTCACAACAAATTCGAATTATTCCACGTTCTTTGCTTAAATTTTGAATAGAAATTATAAAACACGGCTGCCGAAGACCGTACCGTTCTACCAACGAAGCAGAGGTTGGTATCACTCTCTTTCCATTAGGGTGGGGAACTACATCTACATCTACATGACTACACTGCAATTCACATTTAAGTGCTTGGCAGAGGTTCATCGAACCACAATCATACTATCTCTCTACCAGTCCACTCCCGAACAGCGCGACGGAAAAACGAACACCTAAACCCTTCTGTTCGAGCTCTGATTTCTCTTATTTTATTTTAATGATCATTCCTACCTATGTAGGTTGGGCTCTACAAAATATTTTCGCATTCGGAAGAGAAAGTTGGTGACTGAAATTTAGTAAATAGATCTCGCCGCGACGAAAAACGTCTTTGCTGTAATGACTTCCATCCCAACTCGCGTATCATATCTCCCACACTCTCTCCCCTATTATGAGATAATACAAAACGAGCTGCCCTTTTTTGCACCCTTTCGATGTCCTCCGTCAATCCTACCTCGTAAGGATCCCACACCGCGCAGCAATATTCTAACAGAGGACGAACGAGTGTAGTGTAAGCTGTTTCTTTAGTGGACTTGTTGCATCTTCTAAGTGTCCTGCCAATGAAATGCAACCTTTGGCCCGCCTTCCCCACAATATTATCTATGTGGTCTTCCCAACTGAAGTTGTTCGTAATTTTAACACCCAGGTACTTAGTTGAATTGACAGCCTTGAGAATTGTACTATTTATCTAGTAATCGAATTCCAACGGATTTCTTTTGGAACTCATGTGGATCACATCACACTTTTTGTTCAACTCCCACCTGCTACACCATACATCAATCTTTCCTAAATCGCTTTTCAACTGATACTGGTCTTCGGATGATCTTACTAGACGGTAAATTACAGCATCATCTGCGAACAACCTAAGAGAACTGCTCAGAATGTCACCCAGGTCATTTATATAGATCAGGAACAGCAGAGGTCCCAGGACGCTTCCCTGTGGAACACCTGATATCACTTGTAGGATGTAAGGTCCGCCAGTTATGCAAAACACCGTTTTTACCAAGTTCCCAAACATGTTTCAGCACCACTATGCCATCATCAGTGGGTTTCCGTTTTATTTAATCTGAATGTGTACATTTTTACTAGAAATGTTGTGGGAAGTTAACCAACAAAACTCCTCGTCACCATCGTTTGGTTGCAGATGCCAAGCTACTTGCAATAAATAATACAAAAGTGGTCCTGAAAAATAATGCACTCTAAGTGTAAAGGTATTAACAAAAAGAAACGAATTATTGTTTTAACTAAATATCCACATAATTTTTTAATTATTTAGCACAAATATTCACATTACAGATTAAATAAAACGGAAACCCACTGATAATGGCACAGTGGTGGTGAAACATGTTTGGGAACTTGGAAAAAACGGTGTTTTGCATATCTGCCGGACCTCGGAGCCTAGAATTTTAACTGCGAACACGGCAAAAATACAAGGAGATACGAATCCAAATGGTGAATATAGGGTAATAAACACAAGGTGAGACAAACACAACATGCCTGGTCTTTACCAGCTGACATGCGAGAACTGCAGATCAGTTTGTATATGACAAAGAAGCAGAAACTTTAATACCAGATACGCAGAACACAGAAGAGCAATAAAAAGTAAAATCCGTCACTCCACTTTTGGTGAACATCTTATGGCTATACAACCCAACAAACATGAATAGTGACTTAAAAATTCTCAAATGCAGCAACAGTCCTTCTCCCTTCCCGACTGAAGGAAAACAAGTGTCCACACACCTACCCACCAACCCACCCAGCCACCAACCACTCTCTTTGTCTCTCTCTCTCTCTCTCTCTCTCTCTCACACACACACACACGCACACACACACACACACACACACACACACACACACACACACACACGCAAACGCGCGTGCGCGCTCGTGATTGCGCAGTCTTCCAGAAATAATTAGTTGACGATGGGCATAACCATAACATACACAATCGTAAAACTGCCACGGAAATTACTATTCTACATTAAGTTCCATATGTTATGATGAATAGTGAAACAAAAAAACTGCACTAAATAAGATAAAAATCCAGGAAATTCATAGCATATGATGGTAGGTAGATATACAAAATTGTCTTAAAAACTCAAATTTATATGCTTATAAGTAGTAAAAAGCGTTTTTTCTGTTTTCTACAACGATAACAGAAAATCCACTGAAGATGCCGAAATTCAGCCGAAACAAGTCTAGGAAATAAAAATAGTGTTTTTTTGAAGGCGGACCCTCTCCAAGGACAAATCTATTAGAATCAGAACTGAATGGAAGTTTGGAAGACTCGAGAACATATAAGGCAGAAGGCACAGATAACGCTGCATTGTCATTTCTAAAATCATTATTTTAAATGGCAACAAATGACTATTCACGATGATGTGTGGAATGCAGGAGATTGGCGATATACCATTAGACCTTCGGAGAAATATCATTCCAAAGATTGCACGAGCCGACAAGTGAGACAATTATAGCACAATCAGTTCAACAGCTCATGCATCCAAGTTCCCGACAACAGTAATTTACAGTTGAATGGGAAGGAAATTGAGAATCTGCCAGATGACGCGCAGTCGGGCTTTAGGAAAGATAAATGCATCAAAGAGGCAGTCTGCCTTTGTACTCGATATGGAAGCAATACTAAAGAAAAATAAAGGCACGTTCATGAAATTTGTTTACGAGCAGAAAGCGTTCGACTATGCCTCGAAATTATGAGAAAAACAGTGGTAAGATTTAGGGAAAGACGGGTAAAGAGCAAGTGTGCTATGTTCGTACCGCTAAAACTGAGAAACAGGTCCCGGTAGGATAAAGGGAGTTGCTCTATAGTGGCAGCCCTCCATTCCCCATCCATGAAGAAGGTTCCCAATTTACCTGAAGGGTGTGCTTTTGAAGTTTCACCCTCTAAAAATTTCTAGAACATTCCAGAACATTCGAGAGTATTCATGAGAATTGCACAACATTCCAGAATGCTCCGCAATGATCCGGGATGTTCTGGAGTGTTCGGGAATAGTCTGGAACATTCCAGAATGATCGGGAACAACATGGAACGTCCAAGACCATTGTGGAACATTCCAGAATAATGTACAATGTTGTGGAATGTTCTAGAACATTGTGAAGCATTCGAAGTCTTTTTGGTATGTTCTGCAATTCGCCACTAGTGGGAAAGTCAATTTCTCATCGGTGACGAAGGGAGGAACCGAAAAAGTACGCAGTGTGAATAAAAACGAACAGTAAAGTGTGAGTAGTCAAAGGGATAAGTGACTGAATATAAATCTAAAAGAAAGTATGAAAAATGTGTAGAGTGCAAGTGTGTTTTTGTTTGTAAAATTTGATTTGATTTATATTTCAGACAAAGCTCAAACTTAAAAGAGCATGGATCCTGTCAGTTCTGTAGGAAAACGGTGAAAACAAAAAGAACAGAGAAAAAACGAAACAGACAAATAGCGTGAAGCACGTTTAGGTTCTCAACGAACGAGAATGAACATCATGAGAAGCAGAAAACCCGAGGTACCGCGAAATGAACGAAGTGAAGAATCAAGAATTGGGTCACAAGCCAGCCATGAAAATATCACCCTGGGAGAGGCGCGGACGAGGACCAGTAAACGGTACAACCGAATAAATGAAGCATTTCACTGTGTCCCTACGAAAGAATGTAACAAACATGTCGTAGTCGGAAAAATGGATAACATCTGCCAATTTCGCAACGCTAAAAAGTTCAGTAGAGAAACAACAGCATTCTGTTGCATGAATGGAAAAATTCGTTTACCACCACTAGAAGCAATTTCACTGGAATTTTCACAGTACATGACCGGGGCAACTCCAGAGTCAAAATACTTTCTCCAAAATACACTCCTGGAAATTAAAATAAGAACACCGTGAATTCTTTGTCCCAGGAAGGAGAAACTTTATTGACACATTCCTGGGGTCAGCTACATCACATGATTACACTGACAGAACCACAGGCACTTAGACAAAGGCAACAGAGTATGCACAATGTCGGCACTAGTACAGTGTATATCCACCTTTCGCAGCAATGCAGGCTGCTATTCTCCCATGCAGACGATCGTAGAGATGCTGGATGTAGTCCTGTGGAACGGCTTGCCATGCCATTTCCACCTGGCGCCTCAGTTGGACCAGGGTTCGTGCTGGACGTGCAGACCGCGTGAGATGACGCTTCATCCAGTCCCAAACATGCTCAATGGGGGACAGATCCGGAGATCTTGCTGGCCAGGGTAGTTGACTTACACCTTCTAGAGCACGTTGGGTAGCACGGGATACATGTGGACGTGCATTGTCCTGTTGGAACAGCAAGTTCCCTTGCCGGTCTAGGAATGGTAGAACGATGGGTTCGATGACGGTTTGGATGTACCGTGCACTATTCAGTGTCCCCTCGACGATCACCAGAGGTGTACGGCTAGTGTAGAAAATCGCTCCCCACACCATGATGCCGGGTGTTGGCCCTGTGTGCCTCGGTCGTATGCAGTCCTGATTGTGGCGCTCACCTGCACGGCGCCAAACACGCATACGACCATCATTGACACCAAGGCAGAAGCGACTCTCATCGCTGAAGACGACACGTCTCCATTCGTACCTCCATTCACGCCTGTCGCGACACCACTGGAGGCGGGCTGCACGATGTTGGGGCGTGAGCGGAAGATGGCCTAACGGTGTGCGGGACCATAGCCCAGCTTCATGGAGACGGTTGCGAATGGTCCTCGCCGATACCCCAGGAGCAACAGTGTCCCTAATTTGCTGGGAAGTGGTGGTGCGGTCCCGTACGGCACTGCGTAGGATCCTACGGTCTTGGCGTGCATCCGTGCGTCGCTGCGGTCCGGTCCCAGGTCGACGGGCACGTGCACCTTCCGCCGACCACTGGCGACAACATCGATGTACTGTGGAGACCTCACGCCCCACGTGTTGAGCAATTCGGCGGTACGTCCACCGGGCCTCCCGCATGCCCACTATACGCCCTCGCTCAAAGTACGTCAACTGCACATACGGTTCACGTCCACGCTGTCGCGGCATGCTACTAGTGTTAAATACTGCGATGGAGCTCCGTATGCCACGGCAAACTGGCTGACACTGACGGCGGCGGTGCACAAATGCTGCGCAGGTAGCGCCATTCGACGGCCAACACCGCGGTTCCTGGTGTGTCCGCTGTGCCGTGCGTGTGATCATTGCTTGTACAGCCCTCTCGCAGTGTCCGGAGCAAGTATGGTGGGTCTGACACACCGGTGTCAATGTGTTCTTTTTTCCATTTCCAGGAGTGTATTTGTTCAACAAGTACTACAACGCATTTCACGAGCACACCGTTCCTATGACGCCCTCCAATATCCATTAATATTTCTGCTCGGAGACGACGGATATCATTTTAATGTGAATTAAATCCAGCCTGACACAGGAGTAGAAGCACACAAAAGTCACTTCCAAGGAGTTCTATGCTTCCCACTTAATGATCAGAGACAATGAAACATACATCCACATTCGCAACACTCATCGTTTATTGCAACAGTTCGAGGTAGATATGTGTGCAAAAATAGAAGCAGAACGGGTGCTTTACATAAGACTGATTCAGAGGAAACCTCGCACGGAAGAACACATTCACCTTCGAGACGAAATCGTAAATTACGGACACATTGACGACATTGGAACAGTGGTAATCTTACCCTCATTATACATAGAAACTCCGAGACACATGCACGCATACACTCAAGATGCCATGACTTACATTAAAAAAATATATGGATGACCTGACCTCTTCATAACATCCACATGCAACTCGTCGTGGCTAGAAATCAAAGAAAAACTAAGATACGGACAAGCCCCCCATGCATCGACACGGCATAAAAGCCCTAGTTTTCCGACAAAAAGAAATGAGATTTATCGAAGTGATCGCACAATACCACATCTTTGGAACGGTTAAATGCTGGACATACACAACCTAATGGCAAAAAAGGGGCTGTCCCACTTACACAATCTAATATGGCTACACTCCAGAGTTAATCACACTGTATTAAAAAAGTAAACATCCAAGCTGACTGTCCCAATACAGAGGAAGATCCGGAACTGTACGACATACTAGTGAAAACCATGATTCGTGGACCACGTGGGCCATTAAACCCCAATTCTCCATTTATGAGTGATGGAAACTGTACAAAGAAAAAGTACAAAAAACCATACCTGGACACCACAGAAAGAGGAGTTAATGGCTATCCGAAATACAGAAGACGATCACTCAGAAACAGTGGCTTCAGAACAAAACTACGAATACGAGGCAGCGGCGAACTGGAAATAAGATAAGCAATGTGTAATGCCATATAACATACTACCTTCCAAAATGTTCCAAGTGCACATAAACGTAGAATACTAAAATTCTGGGAAATCCGTCAAATATGCCTGTAAGTATGTGAACAAAGGCCGTGAGGTGGCAGTATTTCAAATAGCCAAATACAGCGAACACCAAAACGGCAACGACAATATCCTCATGCACCAAATTGGATAATACATGAACAGTATATGAAGCAGTGCGGCGGATTTTCGGTTTTCCTATACACGAACGCGAACAAACCGTGTAACATCTAGAAGTTCATTTGGAGAATGGGCAGAGAGCCTACTTCACAAAAAACACCACCAGAGAAATTGCAAGCGAAGAATCTCAGGACACAACATTAACAGCCTTTTCCCAGCTGTGTCCAACGGATCCATTCGCTGTATTCCAGCAATATGTAACCCATAGAATCCAAAAAAAACTATGGGACTTCTTCAAGGAGAGTCAGAGTGACGAAATAATTTACCAGTTCCGACATGCTCATCATGAAATGACCAAGAAGAACGATGACATCTTCAATGAAACACTCATTCATCTAGATGGTAAATGTTTAGCAATAAACAACCAGACCATAGTTCAACTTGGGGTGCAAGCACCGTGAAAAGATCCTATCACTGTGCTGAACATCGAAATTACGAAGGAAAAAAGCTACATCAATGAACTACTTCTATTCATTGCTCAGAACAAACCACTCCCCAACGACAATCAAAAGAAAATTTACAACGTTATTGTGGACGGGATCGACAACAATCCTGGCGGAATTATTTACTTGGACTCACCAAGCAGTATCGATAAAACGTTTCTAATGGATCTACTGGTTGCGGAACTACGTGCTATATGACACACCCTAGCCGCATTTACATCATCCTCTGTAAGGCATCCGCATTTTTCAGACCTTACATGAGCTTCATAATTACGATACAGAATAAAATCCCCAGAAAGTAACTCTACATCTTAACAGGAAGCAACTGTAATAATCTCACGTACCGAATAACAAAACAATATCTACCCTTATAACGACAGGTGCATGCGTAAACGAGATAAAGTGAACGCGGTTCGGAGGTGGAGTGTGCACGTGGCTTATAGCATTGGAAAACCCCAATTAACATTAGCAAAAGAAGGCTCAGCTTCAGCACAGAAAGAAACAAGGCGATAACAATATTTTTATTTTTATTTTTGGTCATCAGTCTACTGACTGGTTTGATGCGGCCCGCCACGAATTCCTTTCCTGTGCTAACCTTTTCATCTCAGAGTAGCACTTGCAACCTACGTCCTCAATTATTTGCTTGACGTATTCCAATCTCTGTCTTACTCTACAGTTTTTGCCCTCTACAGCTCCCTCTAGTACCATGGAAGTCATTCCACCATGTCTTAGCAGATGTCCTATCATCCTGTCCCTTCTCCTTATCAGTGTTTTCCACATATTCCTTTCCTCTCCGATTCTGCGTAGAACCTCCTCATTCCTTACCTTATCAGTCCACCTAATTTTCAATATTCGTCTATAGCACCACATCTCAAATGCTTCGATTCTCTTCTGTTCCGGTTTTTCCACACTCCATGTTTCACTACCATACGATGCTGTACTCCAGACGTAGATCCTCAGAAATTTCTTCCTCAAATTAAGGCTGATATTTGATATTAGTAGACTTCTCTTGGCCAGAATTGCCTTTTTTGCCATAGCGAGTCTGCTTTTGATGTCTTCCTTGCTCTGTCCGTCATTGGTTATTTTACTGCCTAGGTAGCAGAATTCCTTAACTTCATTGACTTCGTGACCATCAATCCTGATGTTAAGTTTCTTGCTGTTCTCATTTCTACTACTTCTCATTACCTTCGTCTTTCTCCGATTTACTCTCAAACCATACTGTGTACTCATTAGACTGTTCATTCCGTTCACCAGATCATTTAATTCTTCTTCACATTCACTCAGGATAACAATGTCATCAGCGAATCGTATCATTGATATCCTTTCACCTTGTATTTTAATTAGACTCCTGAACCTTTCTTTCATTTCCATCATTGCTGCCTCGATGTACAGATTGAAGAGTAGGGGCAAAAGGCTACGTCCTTGTCTTACACCCTTCTTAATACGAGCACTTCCTTCTTGATCGTCCACTCTTATTATTCCCTCTTGGTTGTTGTACATATTGTATATGACACGTCTCTCCCTATAGCTTACCCCTACTTTTTTCAGAATCTTGAACAGCTTGCACCATTTTATATTGTCGAACGCTTTTTCCAGGTCGACAAATCCTATGAACGTGTCTTGATTTTTCTTTAGCCTTGCTTCCATTATTAGCCGTAACGTCAGAATTGCTTCTCTCGTGCCTTTACTTTTCCTAAAGCCAAACTGATCGTCACCTAGCGCATTCTCAATTTTCTTTTCCATTCTTCTGTATATTATTCTTGTAAGCACCTTCGATGCATGAGTTGTTAAGCTGATTGTGCGATAATTCACGCACTTGTCAGCCCTTGCCGTCTTCGGAATTGAGTGGATGATGCTTTTCCGAAAGTCAGATGTTATGTCGCCAGACTCATATATTCTACACAACAACGTGAATATTCGTTTTGTTGCCACTTCCCCTAATGATTTTAGAAATTCTGATGGAATGTTATCTATCCGTTCTGCCTTATTTGACCGTAAGTCCTCCAAAGCTCTTTTAAATTCCGATTCTAATACTGGATCCCCTATCTCTTCTAAATGGACTCCAGTTTCTTCTTCTATCACATCAGACAAATCTTCACCCTCATGGAGGCTTTCAATGTATTCTTTCCACCTATCTGCTCTCTCCTCTGCATTTAACAGTGGAATTCCCGTTGCACTCTTAATGTTACCACCGTTGCTTTTAATGTCACCAAAGGTTGTTTTGACTTTCCTGTATGCTGAGTCTGTCCGTCCGAAAATCATATCTTTTTCGATGTCTTCACATTTTCCTTGGAGCCATTTCGTCTTAGCTTCCCTGCACTTCCTATTTATTTCATTCCTCAGCCACTTGTATTTCTGTATTCCTGATTTTGACGGGACATGTTTGTACTTCCTCCTTTCATCAATCAACTGAAGTGTTTCCTCAGTTACCCATGGTTTCTTCGCATCTACCTTTTTTGTACCTATGTTTTCCTTCCCAACTTTTGTGATGGCCCTTTTTAGAGACGTCCATTCCTCTTCAACTGTGTTGCCTACTGCACTATTCCTTATTGCTGTATCTATAGCGTTAGAGAACTTCAAACGTAACTCGTCATTCCTTAGAACTTCCGTATCCCACTTCTTAGCGTATTGATTCTTCCTGACTAATGTCTTGAACTTCAGCCTACTCTTCATCACTACTATATTGTGATCTGAGTCTATACCTGCTCCTGGGTACGCCTTACAATCCAATATCTGATTTCGGAATCTCTGTCTGACCATGATGTAATCTAATTGAAATCTTCCCGTATCTCCCGGCCTTTTCCAAGTATACCTCCTCCTCTTGTGATTCTTGAACAGGGTATTCGCTATTACTAGCTGAAACTTGTTACAGAACTCAATTAGTCTTTCTCCTCTTTCATTCCTTGTCCCAAGCCCATATTCTCCTGTAACCTTTTCTTCTACTCCTTCCCCTACAACTGCATACCAGTCGCCCATGACTATTAGATTTTCTTCCCCCTTTACATACTGCATCACCCTTTCAGTATCCTCATACACTTTCTCTATCTGTTCATCTTCAGCTTGCGACGTCGGCATGTATACCTGAACTATCGTTGTCGATGTTGGTCTGGTGTCGATTCTGATTAGAACAACCCAGTCACTGAACTCTTCACAGTAACACACCCTCTGCCCTACCTTCCTATTCATAACGAATCCTACACCTGTTATACCATTTTCTGCTGCTGTTGATATTACCCGATACTCATCTGACCAGAACTCTTTGTCTTCCTTCCACTTCACTTCACCGATCTCGACTATATCTAGATTGAGCCTTTGCATTTCCCTTTTCAGATTTGCTAGTTCCCCTACCACGTTCAAGCTTCCGACATTCCACGCCCCGGCTCGTAGAACATTATCCTTTCGTTGATTATTCATCTTTTTCTGATGGTGACCTCCCCCTTGGCAGTCCCCTCGCGGAGATCCGAATGGGGGACTATTCCGGAATCTTTCGCCTATGGAGAGATCATCATGACACTTCTTCAACTACAGGCCACATGTCCTGTGGATACACATTATGTGTCTTTAATGCACTGGTTTCCATTGCCTTCTGCATCCCCATGTCGTTGATCATTGCTGATTCTTCCGCCTTTAGGGGCAATTTCCCACACATAGGACAAGAGAGTGCCCTGAACCTCTATCCGCTCCTCCTCCCTCTTTGACAAGGCCGTTGGCAGAATGAGGCTGACTTCTTATGCCGGAAGTCTTCGGCCGCCAATGCTGATTATTTATCAAAATTTAGGCAGTGGCGTGGATCGAACCCGGGCCCGAAGACGTTTTAATTATGAATCAAAGACGCTACCCCTAGACCACCTTTTAAATATGCTCAGCGGAGACAGCGGGTAGTGGCTAGACAGCATTAACAAGGCTAGCTGTCACCCCGCAAGAAAAATAATAATTCAGCTATAATGAGGATGCGGTTGGCTGAAGCCATACTGTGTGATGTAGAAGAGACACGGTGGGGAGAGTCACGTCATATAAAAGCATTTTTGAGAACTAAATTAACAGAGCTCTCTCGTCTCGCAGCGTCCCACACCTATGTGTGGAAAAATAGCGAAGACTTTGAGATCTTTACGTCTGCGAATTGAGGGTGGTACGCTTCACGTGTCGTGACAACAGATGTAAAGCGGTAGTACACATTCCTGTGGGAATTTTTGTGGACAGAGCATTGTACACTTCTCTCCATCCCTTAGTGAGTGTGATATAGCCATAATTTTGACAAGGGAAAATTTAACGTTCTACAGAACCTAGGACAGTTGAGACTGAGTGATTCTGTCAAGGCCAGAGCAGGGAATTAGGATTTCAAATGCAGCATGGTGACAAGGCCGCCGCATTTCCCGATTAGTAATTTACCGACGTGCATTAGGCAACATTAAGTGTTGAGTCGAGATTTTGCTCAATCCAACCTGTGTACATTTTGAATATAGAATGTCAAGAGTTGAATACTAACATACTCTCCACTGAGTACACGATAGTTTGATTAGTTTAGAAGATAAAATTTCATATCCATCAGCTTAGTCCATTGAACAGCTATGACAACGTAGATGTAAATTTAACTGATGAAGATTTATTTGTTTTGCTAGTTATAATATTCTCATATATAGAGATAAAGATTTAATAATCACATAGTCAATGTCTAAATGTTAATTACTTTGTTGAGAGTTGGAAGTAATTGAAATTGCTTGTTATGTATTACTAGAAACTCTGAAAGCAGTGATAAATTAAACGTAGAACGAAAAAGGGAGAGGTTGTGTTGTCATTTTAGAAAAAATCCCGAACTCTCATTTATATCAATTTGTGCATTCTTGTTATACGACAGCACAATTTCTAATTAATTTGAGGTGATCCACACCTAACATTAGCGGTATTACAATCCCAAAATTAATAGCTATGTAGAATGTCTGTCTATCAGCATGGGCTTGTGAAGACAGTAATACACGTTATCCACTTGCGCGTGATCACAAAATAGCTTTACCCACCAGCGCTATACACAAAATGACAACACGTTACAATTCCTCACAACAAACCACTCTCCATGGACAATTAAAAGGAAATTTGCAACGTTATCAAGGGCGGGATCGACAACAATCCTGGCGGAATCATTTACTTGGACGCACCAAGTAGTATCGAGAAAACGTTTCTAATAAATCTACTGGTTTCGGAACTACGTGCTAAATGACACGACCTATCTGCATTGCAGCCACACTGATGGAAGGAGGACGAACTACCGATTGCACCCTAAAAATTCCTTTGAATACAACCGAAGAACCTTTCTCGGGATGTAAAATCACAAGGCAACCTAAAATTGTCTTCTGGGACGAATGCACAATGACACATAAAAAATCACTCGAAGTCATGGACGAAACATTAGAAGACTTGCGAGGTATCTCTGAAGTAGTGGGAGGAGCTCTCCTCATATTGTCAGCAGATTTTCGACAAATGATTTCAATTATCCCCAAGTCAACACTAGCAGCCGAGATTAATGCATGCTTAAAAAAGAATCACATCTATGGCCTCACACACAAATACTACGACTAACAAAAAATATGAGAGTTGAACTGTCTAAAGAACAAAGAGCAACACATTTTGCTCAACAACTTTTAGAAATACTACTGACCAGACGACTAGCCTCATTAAACTTAACAGTGATCTCAGCAACATAGACGCTGCTGAAAGCGAAATAATTGACCAAATTTAGCCAACCATTGTTCATAACTATACCAATCCGTACTGGCTATTTTAAATGGCAACTTTGGTAACTAAAAATAATATTGTCGACGATATGAACTTTAAAATTAAATGAAAATTCTCGGTGAAGGGAAAACATACAAATGGATAGATTCAATGGTAAAGTGCAAGTATGAACTTCCCTACAGAATTTGTAAACACTTTGAAAGTACCAGTAATGACACTACATGGACTTCGACTTGAATTGGATCTGCGATATTACTACTAAGAAGTATCAACTCACCAATACTATGTAATGGGACAAGGTTGGTCGTCAAACAGATATAGAACAACGTCATCGATGGCCAACGTATGACTAGAAAGTACAAAATACTTTCACTGTTTGTGGGCAAGGCACCAATGATATCTACTGAAAGCCATTTCAATAAAATTAGTCTCCAGTTTTTCAATTAACAAAGCGCAAAATATTGCTGCATCAACCAAAGACTCCTGCTTCCCTCTCGGTCAAGTATTGCATATATACACTCCTGGAAATGGAAAAAAGAACACATTGACACCGGTGTGTCAGACCCACCATACTTGCTCCGGACACTGCGAGAGGGCTGTACAAGCAATGATCACACGCACGGCACAGCGGACACACCAGGAACCGCGGTGTTGGCCGTCGAATGGCGCTACCTGCGCAGCATTTGTGCACCGCCGCCGTCAGTGTCAGCCAGTTTGCCGTGGCATACGGAGCTCCATCGCAGTCTTTAACACTGGTAGCATGCCGCGACAGCGTGGACGTGAACCGTATGTGCAGTTGACGGACTTTGAGCGAGGGCGTATAGTGGGCATGCGGGAGGCCGGGTGGACGTACCGCCGAATTGCTCAACACGTGGGGCGTGAGGTCTCCACAGTACATCCTTGTTGTCGCCAGTGGTCGGCGGAAGGTGCACGTGCCCGTCGACCTGGGACCGGACCGCAGCGACGCACGGATGCACGCCAAGACCGTAGGATCCTACGCAGTGCCGTAGGGGACCGCACCGCCACTTCCCAGCAAATTGGGGACACTGTTGCTCCTGGGGTATCGGCGAGGACCATTCGCAACCGTCTCCATGAAGCTGGGCTACGGTCCCGCAAACCGTTAGGCCGTCTTCCGCTCACGCCCCAACATCGTGCAGCCCGCCTCCAGTGGTGTCGCGACAGGCGTGAATGGAGGTACGAATGGAGACGTGTCGTCTTCAGCGATGAGAGTCGCTTCTGCCTTGGTGCCAATGATGGTCGTATGCGTGTTTGGCGCCGTGCAGGTGAGCGCCACAATCAGGACTGCATACGACCGAGGCACACAGGGCCAACACCCGGCATCATGGTGTGGGGAGCGATCTCCTACACTGGCCGTACACCTCTGGTGATCGTCGAGGGGACACTGAATAGTGCACGGTACATCCAAACCGTCATCGAACCCATCGTTCTACCATTCCTAGACCGGCAAGGGAACTTGCTGTTCCAACAGGACAATGCACGTCCACATGTATCCCGTGCTACCCAACGTGCTCTAGAAGGTGTAAGTCAACTACCCTGGCCAGCAAGATCTCCGGATCTGTCCCCCATTGAGCATGTTTGGGACTGGATGAAGCGTCGTCTCACACGGTCTGCACGTCCAGCACGAACGCTGGTCCAACTGAGGCGCCAGGTGGAAATGGCATGGCAAGCCGTTCCACAGGACTACATCCAGCATCTCTACGATCGTCTCCATGAGAGAATAGCAGCCTGCATTGCTGCGAAAGGTGGATATACACTGTACTAGTGCCGAAATTGTGCATGCTCTGTTGCCTGTGTCTATGTGCCTGTGGTTCTGTCAGTGTGATCATGTGATGTATCTGACCCCAGGAATGTGTCAATAAAGTTTCCCCTTCCAGGAGTGTAGACTGAGATATTATGGATTCATTGCGGCGGGTACAGACAGACACTCATGCTAAATAATTTTCTGAAAACTGTCTTAAACAGACAGTTCGGCAGTCCACACGCCATGGAAATCTCTCACATCTTGTAGCTACAAATAAGCTGGACCTTATCAACAAGGTCAGCAGGGAAACGGAGATTGGCGATCATGATATCATTGTAGCAATTATAGTTACCGAAGTTAAGAAATCTGTCAAGAAGTCTAGGAGAGTTTTGCTGCTAGATGCAGCAGATACGCAGTTGTTAGCATCTTACTTACAAGGGGAGGCCACAAAGTTTGGAACGCCGATTTATTGCAAATTTCGTACTCTCGTAGAACTGCTTGAGGCCAACAAAATTTGTAAGCAGTAGCGCGTACTTCTCAGGCGTTAGTGAGAAAATCGCAAGATAATTTCGGTCGTCAAATATATATCTGTATTTGGCCATTTTTAAGCTGAGGCAGCCGAGTGAATAGCGACCAAGCCCTGTGTTCGATGGATCTCTGGATCGAGACCCATTCGTCAGTTTTTTTAAATTTTCACACAGTTATTTTCTTTACTATTTATATTACAATTGACATAATGGGAAGAATACATGTAATTGGATGAACTTCTATTAAATTTACAATGTTATTTGGCAGTCTACAAATTTTTATTATCACGAATAATATTCAGAACTATCGACTAGTAAACGACTAAACGAACAAAATGATACTGGCCTGTTCGAAAAGTGTTTTTTTGAATAGAATTTGGAGTGGGTCAAAACAGACACGGATCCAAAATGAATTCTTAAACGGGCCAAGTTATAGGTAGGGTAATGGTATGAAGAGAGAATCTTTCAAGCGCGAACATGGCAAGCTTATGCAAGTGAAAAATCCGTTGGGCGTTTTAACGGAAATCACCTCGTTTAAAAGGCGTTTACTCGAAGATTTGCAATGGGATATTGTCCATAGTCCATGTGATTTCGTGGACGAATTTCTAGAATTTGTAGTAAAACTAGATAGGGCTTTGAAGCTCAAACCTCAGAACAAAGTGGGTAGTAGTTAACAAAATGGGAAGCCAGATAATCATCGCCAAAATAATAATCGTGAGAGCAATCACTCAGGGAGATAGCAGCTGGAATGAGCAGAATGGTCGGAGAACGAACAGGAGTGATAACTTCCGCGAACGTGATTCGAGTAAAGAACGTAGATTTGAAGGGAGAAATTCGTGCGAAGTGCAATCGCGTAACGACCGGACGGGAAACTGATGTTCGCCTCATCTCAGGTCCAGGAATGGCGATCTAAACAGGGCGATGAAAAGGACTGGAGATAATGGTAATGGTAGAAATGTTGATAGGTATGGAGAAAGGCAACAAATATGTAATATGGAGTATGTTAAAGAGGAAGGCTATATAGGTGGCTCTTTGAATAAAAGCAGGCGCGAACGGCGGAAGCATAGATTTGTGAGAGATTTAAGTAAAAGTAATGGGGATAAATTTGTGGTGATTGATCTAGGTCATGAATGTGTAATGAATGAGTGCGTGAATGGTAATAAATGGAAAGATTCAATTGTTCAAAAAGCTGTTAAAGAGGAGATGAATTTGGTGAAAGCAAATTGCGTGGAGTGTTCTGAGGAGGTACTAGCAAACAATAGCAATTGCAGTATGGAAGGTGTCGTAGCAACAAGTGTTTGTGAGTCGGCGAAAAGCGTCGATGTTAGAGAAGGCGGCGTACCTTTGGTCTCACCAGCTGCAAGTGAGGGTGTTTCGGCGAAAGTGATGATGTTAATAAGGGAGGCTTAGCACTGGTCTCGCCAGCAGTTGAAGTTAAAAACGTATGGGTCGAGGTAGATGATTTCTGTAAACTAACCATGGTTATTTATGTAATTATGTAAAAGTTGCTGGTATTGATACTTCGGAGGAAGGAATTTACGCGTTTCTAGTCACAAATGAAGGCGAAACAAAACTTATTGATGAATGTGTGGATCTAAAACGTTTGTCAGAGTATGAATGTGAGAATGTGCGTAAAGTAAGATAGGGGGTTAATGTGGATGAAAGGGGTGTAGAAATGGCAGTGTGTGCTGATCTTCGTCCGATCACAGAGGAATGTAGCAAGGCTGGGAGTCCCAAAATTGTACGACAAGGTAGCGGCAATCTGTGTAATGTAGCGGTGGAAGATAAAATTGTGTACGATTCATGCAAAGTTAATTTGTTGACAGAGAAGGTTTCTGATATGAATTTATGTAGTGATTTAAATGGCGTATCCGCAGATAAGGTTGCTGAGATGAATAATTATGGTGATGGTGGTTTAGGCATCGCTGTATCATTTCAGGAAGATACAGTGTTTAACAGTGAATTGGTGTGTAATTTTGTTGAAGCTGCAAGTGTCGATGGTTTGGAGGGGAAAAACAGTAAAGCTGTGCATGCTGTGGGAAGTGAATCGGCGAAATATGTGGAAGAACTAACAGAAAATTTAGAGAGGGCTGAAGTAAGTAGTGTGGATGGTGATAGTTTGTGCAATGAAGTTCATACGTATTGGTATATGAAGGAGGAGTGTGATTTTAGTGCGACTGATTGGCGTTGGTATAGTAGAACGTTACTGTCGTTACTGCCGCATATGTGTAAACGAGAGAAGTTTAAAATTGCTAGAGGTTTAGAAAAGGGAAGGAATGAATTTGGGGTGAAAGATATATTTAATGAACTATTTTGGGATGAACGTGAGATTGAGGGATGGATTGAAAAGGATGTATGTGCGCGAAGGGACGAGACGTAGAAAATTATTTATTAAGGGCGAAACGTTTAGAAGAAAAGGAAATGGTAAATATACAGATAATTATTGAAATTAAAGTTGGCAAAGAAATGATAGATGCACTTCTAGATTGATGTAGTAATGTGTCAGCGGTGTCGGAAAGTTTTATGAATATGAACAAAAATTGGAATCTAGTAATCTTCCCAGTCACTGGCGTTCAGGTTAAAACGGCAGCTGGTGGTATGAGTAAGCCAATAAGACAACAAATACTTTTAGAATTTAAATGTGGAGAAAATAAATTCGAGATAGAATGTTTTGTAGTGAGTGGTCTAGTAAAAGAGGTAATTTTGGTACTGGCTTCCTGTGCAAATACAATACTTCGCTTAATTGTGTAGGGAAATGCCTAGAATTTGAATTTCAGAATAAAAAAGGCAAGTAAAATTTAAATGACAGGTGACAATCAGACTGCTCATGCCATAGTTACTGAGAGTTGGAGTGAGGAAGTCGATATGCTTAACAGAATTAAGGAATTGATTGATGCAGTGAAGGGTATATCAGAAGGGATAAAGAAAGAGCTGTGTGGGTTGTTGCACCGCTACGAGGACGTATTCTCGGATCGACCTGGCAAAGTTACCGATTTGGAGTACTCGATAAATTGAAACCTCACGAACCAATAAAATGCAAACCGTATGTAATGCCTATAGCTCACCGGGATGCCGTCAGAGTTCGATTAAAACAAATGGTGGATTAGGGTATAGTCGAACAATGTAGGAGAGATTACTGCAATCCTATTGTTATTGTTGAAAAACGGAATAGCTCAGTCAGAACAGTATTAGATACGAGAAAAATAAAGTAATTGTAAGGTAATTGGACCGGCCTGGCAATATGGAGGAACTGCTGCAGAATTTTAATAATATAATGTTAATGTCCAGTGTTGATCTGACCTCGGGATTTTGGCAGATCCCGTTGGCAGAGGAAAGCAGACGGTACACTGCTTTCCTTTTGGAAGGGCGAAGCTACCGATTTAGGGTAGTACCATTCGGAATTACAATTTCTGTGGCAGTTGTTTGTATGAGCGCGGAGTCATGTCCTGGCGGAGAGTCTAATGAGCAAACTCGTGATATACGTAGATGATATATTTATCGCTACAGAAACGTGGAATGAGCATTGTCAAGTTTTGGAGGAGATTGAAAATGGCTCTGAGCACTATGGGACTTAACATCTGAGGTCATCAGTCCCCTAGAACTTAGAACTACTTAAGATAACTAACCTAAGGACAGCACACACACCCATGCCCGATGCAGGATTCGAACCTGCGACCGTAGAGGTCGCGCGTTTCCAGATTTAAGTGTCTAGAACCGTTCGGTCACATCGGCCGGCTTGGAGGAGGTACTCATGGTTCTGATACGAGGTGGAATGACCTTAAAGCTCGCTAAATGTGGGTTTGTTCGAGCAGAAATTCAATTCTTGGGGCATATCCTCACTTGGGAAGGAATTTTACCTAGTTCCGAAAAATTAGTCCATTGGCGAATGTAGTAGACCCAAAAGTAGGAAACAACTGAAGTCATACTTGGGCTTGTGCGGTTTCTTTGGGGGAGAGAGGAATGAATATTCTGAATTTATGCAAATTGTTAAATAAAAATGCAGCTTCGAGGTGGACCGAGGTATGTGAAACGGAATTACAGGGTATAAAAGATAAATTGTATAATAGTAAGATGTCGTACTACCCAGATATTAATCTCCGTTTCTGTTTAGCGTCGGACAATTCGAAATATGGAATAGGTTGTGAGCTATTTCAGGAAAAGCTAGTCAATGGAAAAGCTTAACACCGTAGTGTGGCATTCTCCAGTCGCATGCTAAATAAGCACGAACGGGGATACAGTATAGGTAACAGAGAAGGAGATGCTCGCGATCGTGCACGGATTTAAGAAATTCCGCATGTATTTAGAGGGCAGAAAAGTGACAGTGTTGTCGGACCACAAGGCTCTGAGTTACCTGCAGCTACAGGACAGTGAACGAACGCTTGATGCGTTGGGCAGTGTTCATGCAGCAATTCGAATACGAAATCCGCTACAGAAAATCGTGTTGCCGATGCTCTGTCCAGATTACCAGTGGGGGCGGAAGACAATGGAAGGGAGGAGCCGAACGAATTTAAGCTACTGTATATGAGGGGGGTAGCGGGGGAGAAAGAAATTCGTGCTGTGTGCAAAGATATACGGCGAGCATAAAACGACGATCCTGAGCTGAAACACAATCAAGTGGATTTCGAACAGCAAGGGATACGAGAAAATACCAAAATATTTTAAGGTACAAAAGGGAGTGTTATTCTGGCGGAAAGATGAAGAGACGGGCAAATGGAGACTGTGTTTTCCCAATAAGTATGTGGAACAGTTGATATACTACGTCCATTTAAGTCACGGACACTAAGGGGCCGAAAAGTGCACCTAGCGAGACGGGTCGGCACGCAGCTGGTGGCGTGCGACCGTTGCCAACGGGTCAGATACTGCACAACCACGCAACGGGGGGAAATGCAAAGCATTACAGCTCCCAAAGTGGGCAAGTTACTGGCTGTGGACAATTTTGGCCTACTACCCTCAGGACGCGGCGGCATGAAGTACATCTTTGTTGTGATGAACGTGTTCACTAAGTTTATTAGACTGTATTTTATGCGGAAAGCGAATACTAAAACTCTGATCGCCAAACTGGAGAAGGATTACTTCAAGAACATTGTGAAACCAGTAAGGCTGCTGTCTGACAACGGATCGCAGTTTATTTCGAACAATTGGAACATGTTCATGAACAACCAGGGTGTGCAACGTATCCGTATATCCGTCTACCACCCAGCGAGCAACTCGTGTGAACGGCATATGCGGGAAGTAGGACGTTTACGTAGGGCGTATGCCAGCAATTGTCATTCCAAGTGGGTGGAATACGTGAGTGCGTTTGAGGACGTATTCAACAGCGTAAAAAGTAAGGCTACGGGGTACTCACCTGTGGAAGTCATGACCAGGGTGAAACCAAAGTTCCTACTCACAGAAACGGTAGAATTCCTGCCTCGAAAAGCTGAATCGGCTGCTGAAAGAGAACAGGCAGTAACGGCCAGCATGAAAAAATTAGCGGCTGAAAGGAAAAGGCGACACGATGGACGATTCAAACCGATGAAGTACAAAGTGGGTGACAAAGTGCTTGTACGCACCAAAGAGCTTTCCAGTGAAGTGGACGGGGAGATTAAGAAATTATTCCAGTGATGCTATGGACCATTTGTGGTGTCAGAGTGCCCTCATTCAAATGCATACCGTTTAAAATTCCCTGTCTCAGGAAAACCTTTGGGTCCAAGAAACGTGACGGAATTGAGGCTGTATATAGAGAAAGGGCAGAAGTGAGAAACTGTTCTAATCTGTAATTAGTGGTAGTACATTTGGAGGGATAATTTATATGTTTATTTGGGGATTCATTGGTAATTTGTAAATTTATTGTGGCACTATACGTAAAATATGTATTAATTATGCTTTGTATAAAAGTGTGGCAAGGAATTTAATGGTCAATTTGAGGGGAATTAAAATTGTAATTGTATGTGCACGCAATTTTTGGTGCATGGAGGTAGTAAGGGTTGATTAAACTTATGGGAATTTGAGCTTACTGTGACTCAGTCGTTTGCCTTGTGACTTTGTCCCCATAGTATTGTTTTACGCTGAAGGGAATCGTTAGCGAGGACCCGGGTTGGTTTTTGGAAATGGTTTGTTGACAGATTTCTACTTTTGTTTTTCGTGGTAGACAGATTTGTCACGATAATCGGTGAAGCTCGGAATTCAGAGACAGACACGACTTCTGCAAGGCACTTGGTCAAAAGACTGATGTGAGTTGATAAATACTTAGTGCTAAAATCCGTGAGAGCGTGTGCAGTGCGACGAAAAAAAATTTGCGCAAGGGACAGCTTAGCTCTGAGTGAGTGGCACACCCTTACATAAGTGAAAGTGCATTTAAAAATTTTATTTCTTGTCCAAAAATATGATGATGCATAACTAAAATTCAGGCATTTAAGTAATATCCCGTTTCGTTCATAATTTGTGTTATTTTAAGTTTATTTCGAATTTCATGCTGCTCCCACACCACTACAAAAATTTTGTGAACACTATTTTCCTGGCGTTTTGATTGTTTAATTCTGTTCTTTGTAATTTGTTTATATGTAGTAGTATGAACTGAAGGGTGCTACTTCTGAACATTCTGGCAAGCCAGAAGGTGAGGTAACGGGCGAATTGTGGCGTCCTGAAAATATTCTAATGTAAGTTGGCGTAGCCGCACGGACCGCTCGGCTAACTGGGGCCCGGCAGCAAACACGTGGTGGCAAACGTTAGCCGGAAGAGAGGGGTAGCCCCAGCGCGTGGTCCAGCCGCGTGGCTAGGAATACAGGCTGACGCTGTGTCAATGGAAGAGCCTTGTATGCCGAGACTGCCAAAGATGGCGGACTCTGTGAAACCATGATGGCAGACATTTCACAGTTCGTATAGAAATTAATAGTAGCCAGATGAATCATGATAAATCAAAAATAAACATGTACTTTACTATTATTTGCACGATGATTCTGATGGTGTAAACAGATTTTCAATACCTTTATTAGTTTAAAGTTTAGTATCCGGCTGTAAATTATACAAGTAACACCAAGCAACGAAATTCGAAAATCTAAACGGTTTTTCATATGTACTATTCATGAAGAAATTGGTTAAAAACTTACTGTGTTTTAGAAAGCACAGAGACACTAAGCTACTGTCGTACCTTTTACTCTGTTCCTTTGGTATATATTTAATTTGTTTATGTATCTAATAATGTGTGGTAGAGCGTTGTTTGTGGTCCATCCGTAGGAATATCTATTTAATTTGAAGTTGTTTAAAAGTAAATCCAGCATTTCGTATAAGTTTCATTATGTTTGTGTGGGTGTGTTGGCATGAAGACATGGCGCGAGCGCTCTAACCAATCACAGCTCTCGTGAATGGGGAGACTGGATAGAAGGGAGTTCGAAACAGGACGGGACAGGACACGGGAAGTGCGGGACCGTCGGTCGCGAGAGAGACCTGGAGTGTGGAGCGGTTTTGCGCGTGGTCGCGGCATATAGAAAAACTTCGCTGTGCCGACTTGTACACTTGTGAGATTTCAGTGGCTTCTACAGTGTAGACGTAGTGTGCATTTATAAGTGAATATCTTACCAGCTATGTTGTTGTTCAGAACCCATTATGTGCAATAGGAATCAATTGTTCCCCTGTTATTCAACTTATATTTAATTTAATTGCTGTACCATCGACACCAATAAGTGTTTGCCAGAAATATACCGCATTCTCATCAAAAGTACTTCTACTGTCGTATCATTTAAAGTCGTTAAGATAGTACCTGAAGATTTTATTTAATTGCAATCTTTCATTTATAAATTTATATGTTACTTTCAAAATTCACAATTGCCGAGTGATAGGAACATTCGACCATTCGATTCATGTGTGTATTCTTATCGTATACTGTAGACTCAGCAGTATTTGGCCTGTAATGCAGCAACTACGTATCCCAGCCCCATGCAACGAAACCAGCCAAAACTTTTAAAATTTCAACGTTGAGTCGGAGGCATCGTAGTTATTTGGAAGCTCGCAAGTTCAAGTTAGATGGATGAAGAGGAATTATGGGCAAAGTTAGAGCAGATTGTAAATCGTGGTCTGGAGAGTTATGTGCTTGGTAAGTGGCTTGAGGATCGAAATTCGGAAGATGCTGAGGAAGCAGAGGCTGTTACACTATCGGTTCAAAAGAAAACGCAGAAATAAAGACAAGCAAAGGTTAGCACAGAAACGTGCGTCTGTGAAAAGTTCTACGCGCGAAGCATACAGCTACCATTGTCACACCTTAGCAAAAGATGTGGTAGAGAAAACTCTGGTCATATGTAAAATTACTAAGAGCGTCTTAAGTCTTCCATTCAGTCCCTTGTTAACTGGTCTGGTGTGGCAGCTGAAGGTAGCAAAACGAAAGCCGAAGTTATGAATTTAACGTTCAAGAAATCGTTCACACACGAGAACAGTACAAACATACCGTCATCTGACCATCAGGCAGATTCCCCTATCGACGACATAGTAATAAGCTTCCTCGACATAGAGAAACAAGTGAAAGATTTGAAAGCAAGTAAATGACCAGGTTTGATTTGACAAAGTTGTGTTTTGCAATAACATGTTCTTTTTTTAATGCCTCTGTTGTTCCTATGGGCTGACTGTGGGCCCACTGATTATATCGTACGTCAAAGCATGCTGTTCATTAACATATCTCCATCGCTAATATGAGCATGCCATTTCCTACATTTCCAGAAAAGCAACAGGTAGACTGCAATCACTGCGTACGATGACAGCATAATCTTAGTCAGATCCAGCAGTGCGAGTTGCATCGAAGATTACAGCTAACTGTATACTGAGAGATAACAATCATTCTGTACTGTATCGCGTGACAAGTTGTAGGGTGCAGCGGATGTAAGCAAATACATTTAACATTTCTATGGACCTGGATTATTTCCAATTTACGTATTTCATATTCTTCAAGTTTTAATGAAGTTATCTAATGTATTGTGTACGTTGTAACATCTGCTCACTCTCCTCCTGAAGTAAACTAGGCTTGCTAAAACCGAAACCGACTACAGTGCCTCCACAAATGTTTCAAGTGTATTTTCGACCGGAACTAAGGAAATGATGTGGGAAGTTCTTCTTAAATTCACAGTCACTAACGTTTGCTTCAGTTCTTGCATGTTTTCATTTCCGTAACGATAGCAAATTTATAACCAAGATGGAGGCTTGTTGTAATGTGACCCTTGTAAAACAAAAACACTGGAAACTAACATGAAATTCTGAAGTTGATTATGTGAGACTTTGACTGACATGGATAGGAACACAGAAAGAAGAACATAATAAGATTTCCACATCTGCACACTTCACATTTTCAAAGTTAACGCGAGAAATGACCCAATAAACTCCGCATCTTAGCTGCACAAGCAACCAAATTAATAGGAACTGCTTATATTACGGGCTCTGAGAAATAAAATTCTGAAGTTCATTATGTGGACTTTGATTGTCATGGCTTATAAATACTCTAGCTGAAAGCGACGCTCGCACCTTCTAACTGCACCGTCAACAATAGGCGACAGCCAGGTAGAAAATAATAGTCGACACCTGACGACTCACAGGAAGCGATAGGTAAGACTTCTAAATTTTCTGTTGTCAGTCCAAATATTCTCTGGAGAGGCAACAGCAGGATTGTAGCCTATACGACGAACATGAATACGTCTGTAAGTATATAAATAGATGGGAACGCTGCAAAGATTTCCTCATATTGCGTACACAGTTTCTAAGGTTTGTATCGAATTAGAATGGTCTTTTACCGTTGGCTGAATAGTATATGCAGTGACTATAAGGGGAGGCAGTCTGCGGGATTGACCGAGCAGAAAATACTGTTGAGAAGGTGCTAGATTTCTCACGTTTCATGGGAACGGGAAGCCAGGATACTTTTTGAGATACATTCTAAATAAATACTAGCTACATCTCAAGTTCGCATTTAGGGACTAGGGAAAGAGTGTAGTCACCTGTCAGGCAACAACTCACTGAAGCCACAACTTTAGAATGCGCCGAGCAGCTGTGGAATCTATCCAACTTGCCTTCTTGCAGCAACTCCACAGTAGACACAGTATGTCCGGAATCTGCAACTTGACGTGAGAACCCTTTAGCCTTTTTAGTCTGTGCAAATCATTTCATATAGAAAATAAGACGTAAATGAATTTATATGGAAACGAGATGCGATCTGTACATGATGCCGCAACCTTTACACTAATTATTTGTTTTTGTGAACTAGGTTTTTACTGTAACTCTTCAGGCTTTCCCGGCGGTCTAATGACATCTTGGGTTGTCAGGTGTTCTGCCGGATATCAGCGTCGTACTTGCACGATATTTCGGTCACGTAGCTCGTAACCTTCATCAGGTGCTACCCTATAAGCCCACAGTCTAAGATTACAGGCAAAGATATTACTGTGCGTTTTGGGGTTACATTCATACCAGTATGTACAAGAACATCTTTACCACTAACCCTAGTTAATGAGTTTCATAGATTCGTCGTATGTGTAGTGATAGGCCAACCAGATGGATAGAAACCGTCGCCAGCTGACGCTGGCTGCAGTTCTGCTGCCTGCTCGTACATCAGGGCACAAGTCCCCGGGAATAGCGCACGTGTCAGCCACGTGGGGACCGCTCCGGGCGATCCCTGTGGCCGGAGTAATTAGTTCTGACGGCGGGACTTCATAATTACGGCCGCAGCGCACCACACGAAGCCTCGCGTGGGATAAGCCAGAGCCAGGCGCGCTTTCGGCCACGAGGTCACTCGGCCGGGTCGCGGAATGGCTTTGTGCTCTCGTCCCGCTGAAACTGAGACACTAGGGAAAGCGTGAAATAAATTGTCCGAAAAAAAAAACAACGCAACACCAAGAAGGAGTTGTGGGACATGGACTAAAGTTGGTGTACGTGTTTCTGGTTTCTGCCTCTGAAAGATGATGTATGTTCTATTTTAGCACCACTCCTTAAAGGGTGGCGCCAGTAGCGCCACGCCACTATTAGGATGCAAATCAGGTTTGCAGGAAATACACGCAGTAACTGTCGTGAGCGTTAGTTACCTTTAACATTGGACGTGATGAGTTGATGTTAGTCAAGAATACCTTTAAAGCGACAAAGACGCCATTATCAACACATCTTTGAGGTGGTGTAACAGGTTTACAAAAAACTGGAAATTCTTCGGCGATATTGAAGAAAGACTTGGCAGGAATGTAGCCACTGTACGTGATTGCGGGCAGCGGTGGTCACGAGAAAGTACCGTAGCAAGGAGACCAGCTTCGGGCGGTCAGGTGGCTATACCGAGAGTGAAGACCGCGACGTTCGGCATATGGCTCTGGCGCATCGTAATGCAATTACAGTAGCACTTTGAGCAGCAGCTGTCATCACAGTGACGCAAAGAACTGTTACAAATCGGTTACTTCAGTGAAAGCTCCTAGCCAGACGCCTTGTAGCGTGCTTTCCACTGACACCAAACCACCGCCATTTGCGAGTTCAGTGGTGTCAAGCGATAGCTCACTGGAGGGTAGGGTGGAGGTCTGTTGTGTTTTCTGATGAAAGCTGGTTGTGCCTCGGGGTTTGTTATTGCCTTGTGGTGATTAGAAGGAGCTTGTTTGAGAGCCTGTCTGCGTGCTAGACACTCTGGACTCACATTTGGACTTATTGACCGGGATGCGATTTAGTATAACAACAGGAGCACTCCGTGGTTATCCCAATCACACTGACTGCAAAATTTATACGTCTGTCTGGTGATTCGACCTCTTGTACAGCCGTTCAAGGTGTTTTCGAACAGTACAACGATCGCTCACGTGCCACTTTTGTAACTCGACATGTTCTACAGAATGAAATTAGAATTATTTATTAATATCTTCAGCTCCTGACAGGCGTTGATATATATCAAGGGGGACAGCTGAAAATGTGTGCCCCAACCGGGACTCGAACCCGGGATTTCCTGCTTACATGGCAGACGGTCTATCCATCTGAGCCAGCGAGAGCACAGAGGATAATGCGACTGCAGGGACTATCTCCCGCACGCCACCCACGAGACTCACAGTCTCACCTTATATGTCCACACACTACACTCGCAGTTTCCCTACCCAACACACTCATTACTCGTGGAAGACATTCTTACCATGTCCCGTACGAGTAACGGTAATGAGTGAAAGCTATGAGTGAAAATTTGTACTAAGTTTCCTGTTCTCCTGTTCTCGAAGCAGATGCGCTAACCACTACACCATCCTAGCTCTGTGACACTGGACTCTTGCACAGGCTAACCCAGCTCGCGCTTCCCTTCCGCTCCGAATTCTTATTGGAGTCTCACCCCACTTGGTATTCACTCAACTCAAACAGCATTGCAGAGGTTCTCCAACTGTGTTGGAACAGCACGTAATCTTCTAACAAAACCGGGGTACTACCTGAAACCCAGGCACAGGTGCTTTAATAAAAGGAAACTTAATTTCAATAAATTTTGTTCGCCGCTTCACTTTGCATACATACATCGTAGATGTTCGAGACTTCAAAAGGTCTCCGAAACCATAAAGCTTGAATTTATTTAAGCATATACACTTGAACTTCAGGCAGGATCCCCGTTTCATTCGACGCTTGGGAGCTATTCCAGTACAACTGGAGAGCCTCTGCGATAGTGATCAAGTTTAGGAGGGGGGGGGGGGGGGATGGGAATTGGGACTGAGTAGGGAGGCGTACTAGGGTACACAGTATAGTTATGCAAAGCCACTGCCCCAGTGTGGCGTAGTAGTTAGTTCTTCGGACTAATGAGTAGGAGGTTTCGAATCCCGCCCTTGGTACAAATTTTCATTCATCGCTTCAGTCTACATGTATATGCCGTAGCTTTTATTACATTTTATTAAATTTTGTGTTGAAAATGGGCTCTAACAAAATTCCTTAAGAAAGAATTGCTGAATTTTGCTACATGAAAGAGATGACATTTAAAGTAAAACAAACATACGCAATTATTTTCATTAAAGCAAATAATGTCACAAAGAATAAAAATTGCAAGTAATGTGTAATCTATTTTACGTATTTTACTGTTGTGTATAATGCGATATGTAGAATCTACCACTGCACTGACGTGTCTGTCCGCCATCTTAGTTACATAACTGAAGCCCAAGCATCTCGCCTGTGATTTTGAGAGTTATTTGACTACATTTCAATCACTATGTAGTTTTAAGCAACTTATTTATTTACACACATAAAAAAATGCATTACCCCTATTCCCAGAACTCCTGAAGATAGACGTTCACTGTGGATATTATATCACAGGCACATTCCCTTTGAGTTTTCAGAGATGTCACTAAACCCACCTAAAGATGTAAACAACCATGCACGAGCAGCGCCTATTAGACGGAGGGGCTCCGACTGCCGATCAGTTCCAATTATTCCACCAGGAAGGTGCTACAAGGCTCGTGTTGTCTGTAGTTCAACCATGCCTAGACGGTCATTATCGCTGTTCGATCGCGTCCGCATTGTTACTTTGCTCCAGGAAGGGCTCTCAAATATTGCCCAGGCGTCTTGGAGTGGCAGACTGCGATGTTGTTCGGGCATGGAGGATATAGACACCGAGAGGAACTGTCGATGACATGCCTCGCTCAACCCACCCAAGAGTTACTACTGCGGTGGATGACCGCTGCCTACGGATTATGGTTTGGAAGAACCCTGACAGCAACGCCACCATGTTGAATAATGCTTTTCGTGCAGCCACAGTACGTCGTGTTACGACACAAAATGTGCGCAGTAGACTGCATGATGCGCAACTTCACTCCCGACGTTCACGGGGAGGTCCATCATTGCAACCACGACATCATGCAGCGTGATACAGATGGGCCCAAAACATGCCGAATGGACTGCTCAAGATTGGCATCACGTTCTCTTCACCGATGAGTGTTGCATATGCCTTCAAGCAGACAACCGCCTTAGACACATTGTCCAGCGAGTGCAGCAATGTGGAGGTTGCCTGATGTTTTGGGGTGGCATTAGGTGGCCCCGACGTATGCCGCTGGTGATCATGGAAGGCACCGTAACAGCTGTACGAAACGTGAATACCATCCTCCGACCCATAGTGCAACCATATCGGCAGCATATTGGCAAGGCATTCGTCTTCGTGGATGACAATTCGCGTCCCGGTCGTCCACATATTGTGAATGACTATCGTCAGGATAACGACATCGCTCGACTACAGTGGTCAGCATGTTCTCTAGATATGAACCCTATCGAACATGCCTGGGGTAGATTGAAAAGGGCTGTTTATGGACGACGTGACCCACCAACCACTCTGAGGGATGTACACCGAATCGCCGTTGAGGAGTGGGACAATCTGGACCAAACGTGCCTTGATAAACTAGTGGATAGAATGCCACGACGAATACAGGCATGCATCAATACAAGAGGACGTGCTACTGGGTATTAAAGGTACCGGCTTGTACAGAAATGTGGACTACACTCCCTGAAGGTCTTTCTGTACGGTGGAACAACATGAAAACTGTGGTTTTCATGAGCAATAATAAAGGTCGGAAATGTTATTCATGTTGATCTCTATTCCAATTTTCTGTGCACGTTCCGGAAACATCGAGGTGTTGCAAAACTTTTTTGACGTGTGTATTTATTTATTTTAGTGTTATTAGTTTACTTATGGTACATGTTAAATAATTGCATGCGTTGTTCATCTGCTAGGGTCAATTTTTTGCCTAATTCGGCTGTCTTCTGAATTATACTCTAAACTGCTAATTTGTGAAATTGTAAGACTTTCCTCGTTACGTAGAAAATTTTTTTGTACTTGTAATGTAGACGTGTTCTGCCAGTTTTAAGATCGGGATGGAGTTGCGTGAGCATTTCGTGTGGTAAAATTCGCCCAGTCCATTCGCCTACACATTCCACCCCAGTCCCATTAGAGCCGTTGCGTCCCATAGTTATTGGTGAATAAAGTATTTTTGCGATTGATTTCAACTGTAGAATCTGAGGTTTAATATGTCAAATTAATTTAGGAAAGCACTGTTTGCAGAAGAACTTTTCTGTCAGGTACGTTCATACTTCTTCGTGTTTATGTGCAGTGTATCGAAAAGTTAGATCTCACGTAAGCCTATTTCTAAATTTAATAAGTCGAGAATCCTACCATATTTCATTTTTGCCTGCAACATTTTGCCACAGTTCTGTACCTAATTACAGGTGTAACTAACAACTTCTCTCTTTTCGTCATTCGTTAAGATATTCCATATCGTTTGTAAAGTACTGCTCACATACACTATGTGATCACAAGTATCTGGACGCTACCAAACACTTACGTTCTTTATAATAGGTGCATTACGCTGCCACCTACTGCCAGGTACTTCATATCAGCGATCTCAGTAGTCATTAGACACCGTGAGAGAGCAGAATGGGGCGCTCCGCGGAACTCTCTGACTTCGAACGTAGTCAGTTGATTGGGTGTCACTTGTGTCATATGTCTGCACACGAGATTTCCACGCTCCTAAACGTCCCTAGGTCCAATGTTTCCGATGTGACTGTGAAGTGGAGTCGTGAAGGGACACGTACGGCACAAACGCTTACAGGCCGACCTCGTCAGTTGACTGACAGAGACCGGGGACACTTCGAGAGCGTCGTAATGGGTAACAGGCAGACATCTATCCAGACCATCACACGGGAATTACAAACTGCATCAGGATCCACTGCAAGTACTATGACAGTTAGTCGGGAGGTGAGAAAACTTGTATTTCGTCGTCGAGTGGCTGCTCATAAGCCACACGTCACGCCGGTAAATGCCTCGCTTGGTGTAACGAGAATAAACATTGGACGATTGAACAGTGGAGAAGCATTGTGTGAAGTGACGAATCATGGTACACAATTTTTCGATCCGATGGCAGGGTGTGGGTATGGCGAATGCCCGGTGAACGTTATCTGCCAGTGTGTGTGGTGTCAACAGTACAATTCGGAGGCGGTGGTGTTATGGTGTGGTCGTGTTTCTCATCGAGGGTGTTTGCACAACTTGCTGTTTTCCGTGGCACTATCACAGCACAGGCCTACAATGATTTTTTAAGCACATTCTTGCTTCCCACTAATGAAGAGCAATTGGGGGATGACGAGTGCATCTTTCAACACGATAGAGCACCTGTTCATAATGCACGGCCTGTGGCGGACTGGTTACACGACAATAATATCCCTGTAATGGACTGGCCTGCACAGAGTTCTGACCTGAATCCTATAGAACACCTTTCGGATGTTTTGGAACGCCGACTTCGTGCTAGGTCTCACCGACCGACATCGATACCTCTCCTCAGTACGGCACTCTGTGAAGAATGGGCTGGCATTCCCCAAGAAACCTTCCAGCACCTGATTGAACGTATCCCTGCCAAAGTGGAAGTTGTCATCAAGGCTGACGGTAAGGCAACACCATACTGAATTCTAGCAAGGAGAGCGCCACAAACTTGTAAGTCATTTTGAGCCAGGAGTCCGGATACTTTTGATCAAATCGTGTTTGGAAGTTATTCTTCGCAAGTTATTTCTGCATGAACCTCATAATCAGACCATGACCTGAAATTATATTTCCCGTGCTCACCATCAGGCTGCATTTGTTATGAAATGTTTACCTACAGGACTTTTAGTGGTCGAAGTATCATTTCTGTGGAGAAACAAAGCTTGTCCCAGAGTGGAATAGCTGGTGGTTATGAATGCTTACTTACTACCCATTTTACCGGAATTCCTTTTTGTCACAGCAACTCGCTCCATGCAGCATCTATCCCCTCTACAGACGTGAAACGACAGATAATGACAACATACGAGTGACCAGGTTGCTACGTGGTCACGAATGGAATAGTGATCCAGAAAGTGTAGAATACATAAGCCACTATAGCTTCGTTGTATGAAGACATGTTTTAAAAGAGGTCTGAATTTATTCATCACTTACAGAAACCGGTAGTCCAACGACCTAACAATGTTGTTATCATAGACGGAAATAAAAGAAATTTATATTCAGCAGAATCAAGTAAATGAAGTGAACATACGTGTCCATCTTAATCACTCACTGGTCGAATAGCTTATCCGCCGTGTATGGGTAGCCCGTTGTTTTGCCCAGATCTCTAAACATAGCGGTGATACCTCCTTCTTCAGAATATCTGTTTACAACGGGACAGTGACCGTCATACAAGCTCTGCTGTTCTTCAGGCTGCTAATGCACGACGGTGCTCCGTAACAGCGCTTTTTGCAGAAAGGGTAACGCAGTTTGCAGTTCTAAAATTTACTTGCCAGCTGTGACGTATGCAAAGTTCGTGTAAAATTGGTACCCGAAACTGTACTGTAGTAGGGATTTGGGAGCGCTTGTCACAATTGAGTGTCATAATAGACATTTCTGCAGACTTAACAACACACTTTCCCGTTAATCTAACAGCTGAATCGACCTAAAATTTCTAAGGGATATTAATAAAATAGTATCAAATATCGGTCTTAATGTGAGGAAGAAATTTCTGAGAATGTACTTCTGGAGTACAGCATTTTATGGTAGTAAAACATGGATTACGGGAAACCAGAACAGAAGAGAATCGAAGCATTTGAGATGTGGTGCTAAAGACGAATGTTGAGAATTAAGAGAACTGATAAGGTAAGGAATGAGGAGGTTCTGCGCAGAATCGGAGAGGAAAGGAATAAGTGGAAAACGTTGATAATGAGAAGGGACAGAATGTTAGGAAATGAGGGAATGACTTCCATGGTACTAGAGGGAGCTGCAGACGGCAAAACTCGTAGAGCAGATTAGAATACATCCAGCAAATAATTGAAGACGTAGGTTGCTGAAATGAAGATGTTGGCACAGAAGAGGAATTCGTAAGTCAGAAGACTGATGATCCGCCCCCCCCCCCCCCCCCACCAAAAAAAGAATAATGATAATAAAATCACCACGCTTCCTACTTTGCGATGCAAGTGGAATGTATACTTTTACATCTCATTTTTAAGAGCATGAAATGTAACTGCAACTTCTCTAGTGATATTTGGAAGACTCTGACCTGAGTGCTGTATAAAAATACTGTCATGTCTATGCATATGACGGTACCTTGGCTGAACACACCAGGATACTTTGGATGTATTCTTGTTAGCAACAAATGACTGAGACTAAGGAGTTGTAATTCAGCTGTTTTACATATATAACGATGACAAGGCTTTTTGTAATTATTATTTATGTATCCATCAGTTACGGTCAAGTTGTGTAATCTGACTTACTCTGTTTTCCTTATATCGTACACTTGACAGCACAAGAAGCGGGCCTCCCCTAAATTCCAGTCCGTAGGCCGCACCTGACTGTCTGCAAACAACACAGCACAGCTGTATCACAGGTCCTCTAAACCCTGTGTAGTACAGTTGTTCGACTACATATAATGGGCTCCACAAGACACTGCTAGAGAATACTGCTCTTTATGGCAATCATTCAAGATGTAAACCAATACCGTCATGCAACAAATATTAGAAAACACGTTATCAAAGATGAGACAGTCCTTAACGCATGTAAGTTAGACTTTACTACGGTAGCTTGGGTGTCTGATCGAGTCTCAGTCATAAGGAGATGTAATACATCGAAGTATCGGTTTACAAATGCGAATTCCGAACATGGAAATAAATGACGATACCTTTAGAACTACACTGGGAACCCCAAGAAGCTTACATGATAGGTATGTAACAAAGTGCAACGTACATGTGTGAAACGCCTTGAAGTAAAGATGTGGTGATGGTGAGAAGTAGAACCCAGTAAGTATATGAACTGTTAACAAAGCACAAGCAGACAAAGCACAAGCAGACGTCAAGTACAAAATACGTTCACCAGTAGTGTGATATTGGAACCTGAAACGACGAAACAAACAATTTTTGCCTGGCAGGGATTCGAACCCGGCACCTCTTGTTATTGCCTTACAGATACGAATAGACGTAAATACTCGTATTTATTGTTTCTTTACCAGCACCGAAATGTGCACATGTTTAGCTACAGGTAACGCAACGAACAGTTCTGTGCTGCACGGGACTCCAGCTGTGCACATATCGTCGTTGATGATCCCACACAAAGAAGTGTTAACTATCGAATTCTGTTTCACTGCCGTCTCTGACAGCCAAACCTAATCCAACTGTGTTCCAGTCAGTAGCGAATGGAGATGTTTAATGTTGATCTGGAACCACGGCACACTCTTCCGTTACTTACTTGGCGTTGCTGGAGGTGAAGAGAGTACGCTTGTGGCTGCTGAAAGCTGGTACGCTTCAGTGTGAAACGAACCGACACAAGTCGGCCTCTGTGGCCGAGCGGTTCTAGGTGCTTCAGTCCAGAACCGCGCTGCTGCTATGGTCGCAGGTTTGAATCCTGTCTCGGGCATGGATGTGTGTGTTGCCCTTAGGTTAGTTAGGTCCAAGTAGTTCGAAGCCTTGGGGACTGATGAGCTCAGATGTTAAGTTCCATAGTGCTTAGAGCCATTTGAACCATTTGAACCGACACATTAGCCATTACAAGCTAGCCTTAGTCCAACCCTCCACCGAATTTCAAATGTGTTATTATGGGGTACGCAGCACATGGTACGAGAAGTGTTAACGTCTGCTTGAGCTGATGTTGAGAATAACCTTTTCGTAGTGTAGTAGTCACCTTTCTTTTTTAAGCCGTCTTCCGTTTGTCTGGTAAGAGCATCAGGCTGACAATAGGTCAGAGACAGATTCGTTCATTTTCTAACCAGCCACTAATAGAAAAATCTAGTGGAAAGATGTTTGTGGAGCAATTTCAGAACCATCAGCCAGTTGCCACTTGATACAGACCGGCGTCCGCCCAAGAGATCTCGAAGCATCAGGCATAGAGCCTATGATCTCCAGCGGACTTTCCTGCGCTCGGATTAGCAAGTTTAAGATTATATAACGCTGCAGATAAAACTATGTTTCTGCATGCTTCGTGGCGTCTCTGTATTGCATGTTGCTATACCTATTATCTTACTCTGTTCAAATTTGTAGTACAGCGCGTGCCACGACAACTTGAATATTTGTCAACTGGACATTATGAAGAGCATTAAAAAGGAGAGTGTAAAACGGAGTGAAGTATGACTTTTGTGACATTGTTTTCTGTTTCTGTTTAATAAAAGGGTGAAAGTAGTGGAGGCAATTCGAAACTCCTGTGCCCTGTATGGAGTGAGTGCTAGCGAGAAACTAAAGTTTTATCGCTTAAAGTACGATCGTTTTGAGATAACTTAAGTAGCACATTCAGGAAGGCAAACGAGTGTTGCTAAAGCAGTTTTCTGCGATTTACTACTGTGATCAATGGCAGTGTGTCCGATAGCTGGCAGCTGTCCGCTGTGACCGAGCGGTTCTAGGCGCTTCAGTCCGGAAATCCGCTGCTGTTACGGTCACAGGTTCGAATCCTGCCTCGGGGCATGGAAGTGTGTGATGCCCTTAGGTCAGTTAGGTTCAAGTGGCTCTAAGTCCAGAGGACTGATGACCTCAGATGTTAAGTCCCATAGTGCTCAGAGCCATTTGCACCATTTTTTTATAGCTGGCAACTATGACGACCAATTAACCTTCATGCAACAATTGCCTTCAGTAGTCGTATTGAGGTTAAAAGAAAGAAAGAAAAATTACGGTACATAATCTCGTCGAAAATGAGATTAGACGTGAAGGAGAATCTCGAACTGGTAAGGATGGGGAAGGAAATCGTCTGAGCCCTTTCAGGAGATCAGGAGATAGGTCCAGACGTTTGACGTACCAGATTGAAGGCATTCACCATAAACCTACATCAGTGCAACCTGATAGCGATTTTAAGTACCGTACGGTAACTTCATAATGAGAAAATTGTGGGAAAACCATAACAAATATTATCTCAAACAATGGTCGTTATACATCCACAAAAATTATTGTTATACGTCTGGTGGCTCGAGATGTCTGGGACGCGATTAATGCCAGAGGATTACTTCAGATTTGCACTGAAACATGCGACTGAGAACATGAGGCTCTTGGTTGCCTTAAATTCTAATATGCTTTACGTGAAAACGGAAGGCATAAATTCTAACTGCCCAATGGGCAGTCCTTCCTGTCTTAAGGAACCTGTCCAACACCTAAGTCAAATCCTGGTTATCCGTTGCCAGTCGGAATAATATGCGCTCACGTTAGAATTTAAATTTCTACAGCAGAACAGGAGAGCCAAGGCCCCCAGCTTACATACCAAGTACTTGTCTTCAGCGGGAGACAGGAGCCCCTAAGCTTAGCGACCATCTTAAGTTCACCCTCATACATTGGAGTAACACGGCCGCTATCCCTGAATTATAAGCATACATTTGCAAAATGAAGTCACGATCGAAGTTAGGAACAGCTAACACAGGGCTTGTAGCTAAGGTCATCTTCAAGGCGTCGAAGGCGACTGACAGGTGTCAGTGGACCAAACGTTTTCACCTTCTTTGCGTAAAGTTTCAGTGGGTCGGTCGGTATATTAAGGTATAGTACAGTGAAATATCGAGCTTCCGAAAACTAATTAAAGCACTTATGGAGGTCAGATAATGGCACCGATTGTGATACTGTGTTTTGATTAAGAGAGTGATAATCACCTATCTCGAAATAACCCTCACCATTGGGCTAAGGAACTAGAAAAACGGAGGATGAGAACGAAGAGACTAACGGCCTAATCATACCATCCCCCAATAACTGATTGAAGATTTTACACAACACCTTCATTTTAGGTGGCGAATACCGATAAGATGATTGGTGGATAGGGATTTGATCCATGAGTTGAAGTTTGTAGTCAATCTTATTGGTGACTCTTAATCTGTCGGTTAGTTCGTCGGAAAAGTCCCCAAGTCCCTCCAACAATTTCCAAGTCTCAACCTCAATCAAATCATCAACATTAATAGGGATAGCTTCCTCTTTGACGTATAACATTCCGTGAATGTAATTATAATAACAGAGTAAATATCTTTTGTTTGGCTGAAACTTGATAAAGAGCGCTTTGCTTACCCAGTATAAGAAACATCGCGTCTTCTTTATAAAATCGCAACCAACCAGTAGGACGGTCGACAGACGCTTTACAACAGTCAAATTTATAGGCTGCAATAGCCCGTGAATCCTCAAATTCACACGAATTGTGCCCAACACTGGCAACAGGTAGCCATTAAGCTGTACGACATTGCTTGAGTACCTTTTGTAAAGGGGAAAGCCCACAAATCTGAAGATACTTGCTATAGTCTACCATTGATCCACAAGCAAGCAGTCAAACAGTCAAGTTGAACACATACAGGCTCATTATTTGAAGTCGTACAAGCGAAGTGTAAACTTACTTCCGAAGAGCAGATGGTCCACAGGACATGGGATATCTTATAGTGAGCCGCTGCTCAATGGAGTCCGCTCCGATTTGCGGTGTCTCGCGGTACAGGACTGTCCTGCACTAAATCACCTGACTGATGGCCCAAAAACATTTTTTTCTTTCAGTTTATTATACCCATTTAGTCTTGCAATTGGTGCGCGTCTCTCTGACAGCAGAGGGTTTCCATTTAAATTGCCGGGAGCGACGACTTTCATCACTAAAATGAAAATTTGCTACACACCCTACTAATTTGTCTAATTCAGCAGAGGTTTCGGGATTATTAATGAAAACAATACAAGAACCATCTTATGGACACATACCTTCTAGAATCCTAGATCATGTTACACTCTTCGAAAAACTCGGGTTTTATGGAATTGAAGGCTATACACACAGCTGGTTTCAATCATACTTAACTAACAGAAAGCAAAACGTTGTGCTGAATACCACAAATAATGTTGGGAGGGTAGTAAATTCTAGCGAATTGGGAGTTATCACACAGGGACTCCCACAGGGTTCAATTTTTGGTCCTCTGCTGTTCCTTATTCATGTGAATGACCTCTCACTTGATGTTCAGCAAGCAGAACTAGTTCTTTTTGCAGATGACATGAGTGTTATAATAAATACCCTTCCAGAAAAGCAGCTGAAGATATTGTTACGGATGTCTTGTAAGGTGTCAGGCAAATCCAACACCTTCCATGAAAATCCTGACATGATAAGCAAATCCAGTAGTATGTCACATAGCTCCGAATAAATAGTGACATTAAATTAACCAAAGTAATATGAGTAACGAGTGAGCAAATGGAATACCATAGACTAACACAAGAATGCCAAAGGCATGTCATACCTTCCCACCGTGAGACAGACGCAGTTCCGAGGGGAGAAACGAGAACAGAAGCTGAGAGCAGAACCGTGTTAAGCTAGATGGCCCTACGATAAGGGACGGACTGGACACCCACGTCGCCAGTTAACCACTAGGACAAAGCCAGCGGCAAGTTTTTGCTTGAGACTTTTTCGCGTCTTTGTTACGACAAGGACCACCCCCAAGCCCATGATAAAAGCTAGAGCCCTCCAGAAAAACAGTATAGATCTTACGAAAACACAAAAAGGGCCACACCACCCCTCTTTTTTTAGCGCGAGTCTTTTTCGCGTCTCTGTTACGATAGGACCACCCCCCAGCCCATGTTAAAAGATAGAGCCCTCCAGAAGAACAGTATAGATCTTACGATAACGCTAGAAGGACCACAGCAGCTGCAAGTTTTAGCGTGAGACTTTTTCGCGTCTCTGTTACGTTGCAAACTTTAAAAACATTGCCCCACCGCGAAAAGTATAACTTTTCTCATTGGATAGACAGAATTTTTGCAGGTTAATGTTAAGGTTAACATTGAGGCCCTGATTGGTCAGACGAAAACACAGCCAGATAGTTTTTTATAAAAAAACAGCTGCGGTAAATGGTAGTAAGGAGAAGTTAGGAGAGGTTAGTTAGTTCCGAGACTTGATGGCTGATGCGCCGGCCGCCGCCCTCTGACGAACACCAACAAGGTAATGAACGCACCCGATGCCGCATAACAGCGCATAAAGCTCCACTCAGAACTGCAGAAGTCTCATCTGTTACACCCCCTTTTTGCGCAATACTAGTGTCGATCGTAAATTAAAGCTCATGGTGTTCACATTTGCCACTTGAAGAAAAAATCTGATACGCGATGATTTCTCTGCTATATAATTACTGAGAAGTCACATCAGCCACTGTAATTTACGAAAAGTTAGATAAGTTATTAAAGATAATTGAGGGTCACTGTAGACCATTTTGATAGTTTTCTCTTTTGTGAAACTTAATTTAAACCTAGATTATAGATGTGATATGGCATAGGTCATCCTTCGATCCATTTTAGAACTTGGAAACCGATTCAGGGAATATTCGTTCACGTTTTTGTTGAACGCAGTTGGTTTTTACCATCCTGTATTAAAACACTTCCTTTTATCAATAGTGCAATTTATAAACAATGTTTTGTGAGTAAAATAAAATTTCCAATAGTAAACTTAACTGCTTTTTCGAAGTTATTTTACCAGCTAACTAAAAATATGAAAGCCTTGAACCCCTTCCACTAAATTTAGTTAGTAATAAGATTCTTTTACAGGGAGTGCAGTGGAGCTGACGCTGAGATCATTAAGTATTTGGTTATATCATCGCTAGTCTCACTGAACTCTTTTGAATTCTACATGTCATGTGTGATCTGGCGTCTCCTTACCAGCAACAGGTCCCAGGTTCAAACTAGTCAATTCCCTAAAAAACACGCTCAGAGCATCGTTGCGCGAAAGTGGTAGGTTGACTCGATATGGAACAAACAGACACCACCATGAATGTTAGAGTCTTTCAAAGAATCATTAAGTTGTTCTCAGAAAATGGACTCTCCCTTAGTTTTGCAAAAACTCACTATATTCAGTTCTGTACACCGAATACAGTCACACCGATAATTGATGTAGTATATGAACAGGGCTCAGTTAACACGGTAGATTTCTCCAAATTTTTGGGTGGCCACATTGATGACAACTTGAACTGGAAGAAGCATATTACTGAGCTTCTCAAACAATTAATTTCAGCTTATTTCGCCCTTCGTATAATCGCTAGTCTTGGTAATAAACAGATCAGCCTTCCAACATACTTTGCTTATTTGCACTGAATAATGTCTTATGGAATAATTTTCTAGGGTAACTCACCACTTTGACAGCAAACATTGATTGCACAATAGAGAGCAGTGAGAATAATTAGTTGTTTTCACCCAAGTACGTCATGTAGGCACCTATTCAAGGAATTAGGTGTTTTAACTGCACCATCAGAGAACAAACATTTGCTAATGAAATTCGTGATAAACAATCCATCTCATTTCGCGAAGAACAGTGATGTTAGCCTTGAGGGAAAAATGACCTTTACTATTCGTTATAGAAGTTTTCAGTTGCGCAGTAACAAAAACCTTTGATCATTTGCCCAACAACATAAAGTGTCTGGCTGGTAGCAGAGCAAGTCTTCAGTCTAGTTAAAATTCATCTCTTTTGGGCAACTTCTTCTATTCCATGGACAAATTTCTGTTTCAAAACAGGAAAAAAATTGTACCTCTAAATGTAGTTGCATGTGTGAAACTAGAAATTTCAGTAAATTAATATTAGCACTATTCATTTGTGTATACATATCTTGTAATCTGACTTGTTCCGCATCATATCGATAAAATATTAGTGAAAATGATGTACGGAACATGACATAACCAAACTAAACTAAACTTGCAACTTCCAACTCGGTAACCCTAAGACAAAGGGCTTCCGGCTCGCTAAACCTAAGACAAATGGCTGACATAGCTATCCTAAGATACTCAACATAGCAGCTGGGTGGCTCACTGTAATTCCGAATGCGATAGAAATGTTGGTCAGCCAACTCAGTCTAATTCTAACCAATACATTATCCCTCACCAACTACTTTCCATTGGCAATGGGCTCAGCTACATTTCTGTTGAATCTTAACACGACTTTTTGAGTCATCAGCCTTCTTACTGGTTGGTTTGATGTGACCCGTCTCGAATTCCTCTCCTGTGTCAACCTTCTCATCTCGGAGTAGCACTTGCAACCAACGTCCTCAACTAATTGCTGGACACTTTCTAATCTCTGTTTTCCTCTACAGTTTTAACTCTCTACAACGCCCTCGAGTACCATGGAGGTTATTCCGTGATGTCTCACCAGATGCCCTGAGATCTTGTCTCTTCTTCGTGTCAGTGTATTCCTTTTCTTGCCGATTCTGCGAAGAATCTCCCCACTGCTTACCTCATCAGTACAGCTAATCTTCAACATTCATTTCTAGCACCATATCTCCAATGCTTCGATTATCTTCTTTCCGGAGTTCCCACAGTCCATGTTTCAGACTAGCAGACTTCTCTTGGTCAGGGAAGCCCTTTCTTCTACTGCTAGTCGGCCTTTTATGTCCTTTCTCCTTCCATCCTGGGTTATTTTGCTGTCTATGTAGTAGAACTCCTTAACTTCATCTACTTAGTGATCGCCAGTCTTGATATTAAGTTTCTTGCTGTTCTCATTTCTGTTACACTTCTCAGTACTTTCACCTTGCCCCGATGTACTCTCAACCCGTATTTTATACTCATTACACTGCCATTCTATTCAGCACATCCTGCAATTCTTTTTCATTTTGACTGAGGGTAGCAATATCAACAGCACATCTTATCACTGATATCCTTACATCTTTAATTTCAGTTCCATTCTTGAACCGTGCCTTTATTTCCATCACTTCTCCTGAGCTATATATAGACTGAACAGTAAGGGCGGAAGGCTACATCCCTTACACCATTCTTGGTGATGCTTTGTATTACAGACAAAAGGAAATTAGGCAATTTATTAAATTATTCCCATTCCTGCCTGATGTATGTGAGGACAGTGAACCCTTCGGTTTATCGCCCCTCCTTCCCAAAAGTAATTTTCCAACTTAGCAAACTTGCATGAACCTGTAACTGAATGATTTCACTCCACATCACTTCAATAAGAGGAGCCTGTTTGTGGTAGTTGTCTACCACATTTAAATCCTGAATGTAGTTACCCAGATGTTTGAAACATGCCTGAATCCTAAAGACTTCTGACCACGAAAGTGCAGGACTTTGTGATAGTTCAGTACTCGTCTGCACAGCAAACAGCAAACTACCGCTCGCAGTGCAGAAGTCACCTACGTGATGCTGATGCAGAGGTCCAGGTAATCATGCAGCTTTTGTTTCATTCGACTATACTGCCGTATGTGAGTATCTTGCATACCTACAGTTTGTACTGCAACTGACTCTTCGTTAGGTATGATATCCCCAGGACGAATCGAATACTAAAGTCTCTCCCCTACCAATACACAGAATTAGAGACCTGTCACAGTATAAAAAAAACCGTCTGCTACCACTGAACGCGTAGGGCGCTGGTATGTGTGGGTAGTAAGATGCTGACTATTAGAAAATAATTTAAAAAGTTACATATTTGTTTAGCACAAGGGTTTGTCTAAGAAGCGTCAGCACATGTAAAACTGATTTGCCACAATAGGCAAACTTTTGATGGCAACGATAAGCGTACTGAAAATAATCCTTAGATTCTGGTAAATGTACAAGAAATTAACAGAGATTTTACAAACAGCTCATGTAATAAACAGTAACAGATAACTGATACTTTAGATGCAATACGCGTCTGTGAAACAGACAGTGAAACCATAATTTTTAAAGGTAACAAACTTTATGTGTATCCGAAGCACATCTTACAGTACATACAAAACTTATCAAAGCACAGGAATGAAATCATTAACGCGCAAAATTTAAAATGGATAACAAATTATACACGTGCGCGAAGCAGGCAGCGACCCCATTCATCCAAAGTTCTTAAAAGAGAACCTTCTGTACGAAGTAGACCGTTTTATGATCAGTGCTAAAACAAACGGGTAAAACAATCAAACGCTCAAACAAAGAAACAAACTATACGCTTCTGTGAAGCTGAGAGACAGGATATTATTAAAAATATCTTCAAGGAAAACGAATTCCGCATCTCGTTGAAGTGGAGAGAGAGTAATGCTGCATTAGAACAAACTCCTCATTTAGTGACAAGACATTAATAGTTAAGAGTCTGTTAAGTGTAAGAGCCCAGGCGATTGCTAATTCAGAACAGATTCTAGAACATCCAGAATACAAATTAGATTCACACAGATATCGAATGACGAACCATACACCGACCCTTCCCTTAAATACAACAGTGATCTTTTTTTTGCGTCAGATACAGAGCCAAAATACATGCTTAAATTCAGTGAAGCAGATTTTTAGATTGACAAATACACTCAACATTTGCACAAATTACTGTTAAATAAATTGTGACTTGCTGTAAATGGGCAAAAGAGACCATTACACTAGACTACAAATTTTCAAATTACGAAAAGGCATTACTGCCTGCTTTCGTGAACTCATTACAGAACCTGTACGTATTCTGAAACATACACACAGAATACAAACCAGATAGCAAGTGAAAGACCGCACAGGCCTCTCCCACTCAAACAGAGCACAAGTGTTGTACTTATATGGAAGCGTTTAACTTCAGGAATGCTATATATTTCAATATAGAAAGACACGAACGAACAATACAAAGCGAGAATTGCAGTCAAGTGAGCGTTAAGCTATATCTATCTATCTACGTGATTACTCTGTTATTCACAATAATTTGCCTGGCAGACGGTTCAATTAACCACCTTCATGCTGTCTTTCTACCGTTCCACTCTCGAACGGCACGCGAGAAAAACGAGCACTTAAATTTTTCCGTGCGAGCCCTGATTTCTCTTATTATATTGTGATAATCATTTCTCCCTATGTAGGTAGGTGCCAACAGAATGTATGTTGCACCTTCTAAGTGTTCTGCCAACGAATCACAGTCTCAGGACTCTGATCCACCTTAACATATTTCAATATAGAAATACACTAACGAACAGTACAAAGCGAGAATTCCAATCAAAAGAGCGTTAAGCTCAATGAGGTTCAGGATTCTGATCAACCTTAAACGCATCACCAAAACTACGTCCTGTAAACGGTCGGGCAAGAACAACAGAAAGCACATAATGGTGACAGACTATATATTCTCGAATCGCCAATATCACATTATCGCCCGACAAATATGGAACTCTCCGTTGTTCCTGCATAAGGCTGAAGTAAAATCATGAACGATGTAAGTTGCCACATGCACCAGCCAAAGCAGCACGTCGAAACAAACTGCCGCTTGTGGCCTCGTCAGCCGACCGCGGTGGGCTAGCGGTTCTAGGCGCTCAGTCCGGCACCGTGCGACTGATACGGTCGCAGGTTCGAATCCTGCCTCGGGCATGGATGAGTGTGATGTCTTTAGGTTAGTTAGGTTTAAGTAGTTCTAAGTTCTAGGGGACTGATGACCACAGATGTTAAGTCCCATAGTGCTCAGAGCCATTTTCACCATTTTTGTGGCCTCGTCAACTCGGAGTAAGGCCTCACTATTCGGCAGGCGGAGGTGCGGTGCACGAAGTAAACACCAGAAACTAAACACAGAGAGCCCCCTCTCCAGGTCACTCCTGCACAGGTCGCGATTCCGAGCACGGCTGAGCTCCCTAAGCAGACATCCGAACTTCGGACTGTGGGGCGGTCTTAAATGGTCCTCATGTTGCTGCAAAAGTGGCACCACAGGGACGCCCAAGAAACTGTAGCTTAGTAACGCAGCCAAAGAGGCTCCGCAAGTACCAGGGTCGATACCAGGGCTTGTGCACGGCTCACATACTTACTCGTACGCTGATGTTTTAGGTTTTATTTTAATGAATTGCACAGCTGATTTGTAATTGCTTGTATAACATGAGTCTTGTGATAGCTCACGTCAGCTGTCAATGGAGCTCCTAATTTAGTGATTATCTTATTTATAGTGTACACGATAATCTCTCTTTCTTATCGCCTTGTATTGCCCCAGGCAACCAAACCATCAATTTTTGTGTATGTCCTACAGGTGTTTCCGTTATGTTCATGAATCACTTGGTATTACGTTTAGGTTATGCAACTATCTGTTTTGTGTATGTGTTGTGGATGCTGAGGCTGTGACCAGGATCCAAACTATCTTGTATGTATATGGATTGTAGCTGTGCTAAGAAACTTGTTGCATTTTGCTTAAATTAGACTACAAATTTATTCTGTGTATAAACATACTGCGGTTATACATGTGAATCATTGTGATAAAACACTGACTGTAATTTGCAGAAACAGAGGATACTCGCAGGATTGCAGCAATAATACGTGTAAAATTTTCACTACCATGTCTTTCGTTTTCAGATGAATGCTGTTGACAGATTTTTAACTGAAAGTTAAAGGGGACTCTATACAATACTTGTCAGATGTTAACTGTTCTGTGATTCGCTTTTTCGTGGTGTTTAGACACCTGAAGATGGCTTTTAATGACTGAAACTCGTTATGTAGTAAATTAATGAATAGAGCTTCGTGAAATCATGATTTTTTAATAATTTTTAAAATTTGCCAATCACCTTCTCCTCATAAGTTCTAAATATATTTCAAAGCTTTAATGAGACAGGTCTAGAGACTAATTGATCGCAAAAGTTTCTGCAGGAAATTTTTCGATACCTTCACTCTAAAGTGCAACGTGGTGTTCAAGACTTAATAAATCTTTGGATGGGGTCACGGACCGGCAATACTTTCCGCTATGCGCTTAAAGAACTTGCAGTTATTTTATTGGACAGTATGAATCACTACATATTCAGAATATTTTTCAAATAATCACAACAGTACTGATAGTAATTAAAGCTTATCAGTCTGTTGTTATGTGTCGAGGACGACTGTTTTCCACTAACCAAATTCTGTCTACCCCTCCAGTCACTTTCCTGTAAATATCAGAACGGTAATCCAACGACGAGACGGCCCCCTACATGCAAATGATTGCAACGAGCTTCAAAGCCAGTCACACACTTTTACTAACTTCACTTCCAGAACGAAGTAATAAACAAACCATTAAACAAAATTCTATGTGCCATATACCATAAATTAGCTTATTTCACCCTCAGACTCCATTTTCATGTAATCGATACATGTAGATAATTCGGACAGACGCGCGTTCGGACGTCACGTTACCTGAACACATTGTCACATGAAAATAACGATAGAGGTCGAAACCAGTTTATTGTATTTCATAGGCAACTGACTAATTATTAAAATGAAAACAAAAGAAAGAGACCCATTTCATTTCAGATAAAATGCAAAAGTTAGTTCTTTTCCTCTTAGTATTATTAATCTCCAAGTATCCTGTCGTTTAAATGTTTCAGTAAGTTAGTTAGGGGTAAAATGTAAAGAGAAATATCGTGAATTAGTATCTCAGGCGGAAGAATATATTAGTGCAATAAACTTTGAAACATGGTCCAAGATCATAGTGCATCATGAGCTGACTGTAACTCTTGTTATTGAATTGTTACACTGATCCCATGGAGGCCTCGCTCACACAGGAAGCAGAAAGAAACAATCGTAGTTTCCCGGTTTATGTGGCATGTACACGTCGCTACAAGTGTTAGGGCGTTCCCGATGGGAAGCAATAGGCTACTTTTACTGCTGATGGTAGCAGGGAACTGCGCCTTCAGCATGCACGGGCAGTAACCGTAAATCCTCGCTTTGACTACCGGGCTCCTGCCGGATGCGGGAAACATAAACAGTACAATGGGGAGACAAAAAGTGTGTGAACAATAAGAGGGATGGCTCTGAGCACTATGGGACTTAATTTTTGAGGTCATCAGTCCCCTAGAACTTAGTACAACTTAAGCGTAACTAACATAAGGACATCACACACATCCATGCCCGAGGCAGGATTCGAACCTGCGACCGTGACGGTTGCGCGGTTCCAGACTGTAGCGCCTAGAACCGCTCGGCCACCCCGGCCGACGTGAACAATAAACTTGTGAACGTTGTACGACTAACGTACTTGATGCCCCGTAACGGCACAGATATGTTATAAATAATGGTAACCCTGTTCTGTTATATTCCACTTTAAAAGCTGTTAACAGATCACTGTTTCCTTATTTAACAGATATTTACAACCCCCCGGTCCACCTACGGCCGTTCCTACCCCCCTCCCCCCAAACCTCCCCACTGGAGATGGACTGGCAGCAGCCAAGTTGTCCCTCTTCAGCCGTTTGATCACATAAAATTTCTAGATAAATCTATACTACTACATAAAGGCAAGAAGTCATTGCTTACTTAAGTTACCAAAAGTCACAAAAAGTTTCTCATCGATTTACTTCACAATTTTCACAGTGTTCCAGTGAACGTTCGGCCCAGTATTATTGTTAGCAAGAACGTGATTTACTTCAGACTTTTACACTATTTTCTAATAAATACTAGTATAGAAAGAGAACACATATTTTAATATATATAGTGTGCAAATACGTACATAATATGTAAGAGAGGAAAGTTCTTGACCGATTTACCTCAAATTTTTACACAATACTGTAATGAACATGCAGACAAATACAGGCTATATGTTTTAATATGTGTGAGGGGAAAGATTGTTACCAAAAATCTAGAAAATTTGTGGACCACTTTACTTAAAATTTTTAGATGATAACAGAAAATAGGAAAGTTTTGTGTGTAGCTTGTCGGTTTATGATTATAATACTGCGACGAATCTTAGTCGCCTGTAACTTTGTAATCCTATTCATTCGAAAATTAAATCTATGCGAAATATTGTCATTAAAGCGACAGATCCAGCATCTGGAGAAGTTTCGTTTGCAACAGCAATAGACAAGTAATTACGTTCATGACAAGATGATGGTTATGCTATATACATTTCTTTATTATGTGGATGATGTGATGACAGCTCCTGGTAAAAGTGGTTATGGACTGGAATATGGATGTTCTCCTGTTCCAGCTGCTGATAATGCTAGGGATTGGTCAGTGGATACTCTTTGTGTGAAGGGGCATGGAATAACGGAAAGGAACTGACTGGTTCGGATGTAGGTATTACGAGGTGAATGGGAAGTCAGCTGGAATAATAAGGGTGGCCTGGAGTCTTCATCTGAGGTGGGACTGATATTGTTGGTCAGAGTTGGAAGCGAGATTAAATTTTAGGGATGTTTTCATGATCTGGGAGGAGAAATTCATTGAAATTTGGCTGGGAAAGGATATGCAGTGCTTGCTGATGGACAGAAATTGGAATGTGTTCATTAAGCTGCGACAGGCAACCATACTGCACTACTGCTGCGTTATGTAGGATACGTCAGTGAATAGATTCAAATAAAGTGGAAGACTGGTCAAAGACAAAAGGGCGTGGTTGTGAGAGTAGCTGGTGGTAGGACTGAGGTGAGGAATACATACAGGGCAGCTCAAACATATATGTCACATCCATTTCATGTAGTGTAGTCTTGATTTAGAGTTAATCGTTGCCTCTGGCTGCCCCTGTGTAATGGTAACAAGCCTCAAGAAAGGAAGAGAGTCATCGTTTCTAGTCATTTTGTGTGCCTGCTTTCTTATCGATGCCCTAATTCTGCGATTAAACTCTGAATGCTTGGCTGTGTTTGATATAACGTGGATTCTTGCAGGTGGCGGAAAGTGTCAGTTTCTAGAACAGACTCATTAACTAGGGGGTTTAAACAGAAAGACAGAGATATTCGTTGTGTCACCAGGACAGGTTGTTTGGTGAAGGTTACACCGTTAGGTTGGCTGCGGCGTGTGGCCCTCCCTGGGAAGCTGCCAATTCTACAATTAATTTTCCTTGCTTGAGTGTTATGGGGAATTTGGTAGTCATACTGGTTCTAAATTTACGTGTGCCCAAATAACTGTAATTTTTGTGAGAAGTCCTTCGTGTGTTGGTTGCATTGTTACCACGTGCGGTGGTAGTACAAAGAAACTATGTCTTTCTCGAACGGTCCATAAACTAAATTCACCATCAATGTATCCAGCAAACTCATGAAAAGTATTTTCACTTAGCATGGTATTGAATTCCATAATTTTACGCAATTTATTAGAACTTGGAGGTCCATGCCGTTTTCACTCTCATGCCCACGTAGCCAGTACTGGAGATTGCGTTCTTAAATTAGTAATGTATGCTTCTGTCTTTTGCACCTGCTCACTACACGTATGTATTTCCTATTTAGAATAACTTTGAGGTAAAATAGGCGAGTCTTACTGGTGAATTTCCTTGAGGAGTCAGTACAGAAAGAAATGATTTTTTTGTACTACCACTGCACGTTGTAGCAATATCTACTTCCCACGGAAGTTGCCATATTTGCGCACAAGTAAATTAAAGTCAGAATCACGACCAAATTCCCCCATACATCCAAAAACTAAAACTAAATTGTAGAAGGAGCAACTATCCAGAGACCGACCACTTGTCCTATCCAACCAAACTGTACATCCTTGACAAAACAACCTGTCCTGGTGACACAATTAACATCTCTGTTTTTTCTATTTATACATCCAAAGTTGACCCGGCTGTTCTAGACGGACGATTTCCGTCACCTGGGAGAGTAGACATTCAAATGAAACACAGCGGCTCTTTCTGGGTATTCAGACATTGGAAGGAAACCACACGCAGAAAATACGGAGGTAATGATTGGAAACTACGACTCTTTTGTTTCCTTGAGCCTTGCAACCATTGTACAGGGCCAGCCAGAGGCAACGAATAATTTGACAAGGAAACTAAATTATATGAAATGGAATGGATCCCAACTTCCACCCATCAACAACCACTCCATGTACTTTCACATTGTAAATTCAAACGATTTCGCCTTCTAGACCGTGTGCACATCCCCAAAATCTACCATTTCTTCCAACTCCACCCTGCATGAACCATTCCGTCTTAAGTGAATGCTGTAACCCACCCTTATTTCCCTAAGTGACTACTCATTCCCCTCTTATAATGTATACCTCCAGGTGCTTCTCAGGTGGTGTATAAGTTCATCTCTCATTGATACATTAACGATACCCAGTTTTAAAGGGTGAACGCATACCTATATCAACGACCAATTTTTATTCATTTTCGTAATTTTCAAATTATCATATGTCTTTGCCATTTGCCATAAGTCAATGAATGATATTCCACCTCTCTACTGAGTACATACTAATGATGTGGACCTCTTGTCTACAGTGGATATCATTTGTCATCTTCGTTTATCTAACTATCGAATGAGTGGTTGTTTCTCTATGTATGTCGACCCCATATCTTACCACGCATCTATCCCAAATATTTTCAATGGAATATGTTACTGTGAACAGTCATGACCACCAAGAAGGATGCAACCTCTATAATTAACGTAGAATTATCTTATTTTATCACTATTGGGAACATTCTGTTTGTCTAAGTGCTTGTGTTTCACGTTCATCACGATCATATTTTATTTGTTGGCACATCGTCTGAGAAAATTGTGAGGGAACTACGCTTTCTAGCTTATGAAACACAACCAGAACCTTATTCAACACTGAATGTTGATTCACGACTTCATGTGTTGGCCAAGATTAATAATGTTACTGTTATTACGCACTGCTTAAGTGAAACGTTTATTCAAGTTGTAACCGCCCCCTCTCTTATCGAACTTAATGACAGTGAAAAATTAAACAGTGTGTACCTAATGGAAATTTGGGAAAAGCAATCGTCACCGAAGTTAATCTGTCTGTAAAGAGGTAGGAAAAGGGTTACATCTAAATGAAAAGAAAAATGCAAATGAAACTGGTGGAAATTAATTTTAAAAAAGGGTAAAGTTAATAAAGGAAGTAAATGTGCGGTCGTTACGTTAACAATTAACTAGCGGTAATTTGATATTTGAGATTTTGGGAAAATTACGGTCGCCAGTCGTATGAACAATTCCTATAGTAACTGAAAAAGAAAGGTTATTGCACATACAATTAGCACTAAAAGTGTGGCAACTGAAGGTTGACACGTGTTGTGAGAAAACTGATTGTTTGTCAGAAGTAATAAATTTCGCTACACTCTGACTTAATTTAGCAAAAGAATTGATAAAACAGGAAAATTGAAAGTTAATTTAGGGACTGAAATTAATAGTGAACATTGTTTCTTAAGCACTACGAAATTCAATGAAATAAGGTTAGTTTTGGGCTACCTCAACAATCATTTCAAAAGCTACATGAATCTACGCAATTTAGAAATAAGAGATTTAACTTTGAACTTGAATTAAATGATTCTGAACAATTAACAATAGTAAAATTTAGTACGTACCAAGCTGAGCTGCAGTCACAAGTGAGCTAAAATATGGTAACAAAACTCGCACTCTTAATTTGTGCTTGTGTAAGCTAAATATTGTAGCCAACTATGAATACTTTAACTGAATTTTGAAATTAAAGCAGTGAAATGGAATGATATTACTTTAATGCTGGCGTTTGAATTTCAACGACACTCGGGTTCATTCCAGAAAAGGAAGGGATATGCATATTCGGCGTTACAAAGTCACTATCTCTTACTCAAATTTAATAACTGAATACTGACTGATTTACTTGTTCCACTAATGGTACCTGTCGTCCCTGCTTTATATTAACTACAAAGAGTAAACAGAATAGACCCACTCCGATCCCTTTTAGACATATGGTTATGCCAGGATTATTTCAGAGCACTCCGATACATTTTACAGCAGGAGAGATTTGGCGCCGGGAGGATTATAATGACAAATCTTACTGCGTATTCAGATTCAGGTGTGGGATGGAGGAAGTGGTTTTAGTGGATTATCAATTGAGCAGATGGGTACTGTGAGTTCAGAATTCTCTGAAATGGGTTTGAGAATATGTGACGTGAAGCTCATTGCAGATGCTACAGGTTGGAAGACTTTCAGATTAGAAATATTTTTGTAGAGATTATGGCGTCTGCAACGTAGACACCTGGGTGGTTGCTTTTGTATTTGTTTTTGTGGGTATCACCGTACTGGAGACAGCAGAGTCAACGGAGAGCTTTGGACTGCAGTAGATGTTATATAATATAACGCAATAAATTCAAACTGCTAAAAAAACGGAGGATGTCATTACATATAACAAAAAGAATACTTGCAATCGAAGCGACATTTATTACCACTAATAATACATGTAACATAATTATGAGGGCGTGCTGGAAAGTAATGTCTCCGAATTTTTTATTCTGTTCTGAATGTCGGTGGAGGTGTTACGTGTTACGCATATTACACGGCCGACTTTCCCTCTTCACTGACGCACGTTGTAATCCTCTGCCTTTAGGGGACTCCGATTTGTAGCGTTGTTGCGTGTAACAAGGCGGTGTGTAACGTAACTATGCCAGTGCCTGAAAATCTGACCCACAGAAAACTGAAACAACAAATTCGAAGAGTTGGTTCACACATGTAGCATGACAATGTCAGACACACAGGCAGGTTGCGAAATTTGCAACAGTCCGACGCGTTGGGTTCAGTGGCATCTAACATCCTCCGCACAGCTCCAACTTGGCCTCAACTGATTTTCATCTGTATCCAATACTTAAAGAACACCTTCGAGGACTTCACTTTTATAGTCACAGCGCGGTGCAGGCTGCATTAAGGTTCTGGCTCCCTCAACAAAGTGAGGCGTTGTGCACAGTAATAAGAAAACTGATCTCTCTTTAAGAGAAATGTGTTCGTTGCCAGGATAACTGTGTTTCGAGATAAATATGTAGACATAAAGACTAAATACGTAGATAATTTATAATGTTTGTTTTATTGCATTAAGTATTCGAAGGCATTACTTTCGAGCACGATCTCGTACTTCAATCTTGCTAGTTCACTTGAAATTTTAAGCATCTCATTCTCTGCATTTATGAATGATTGTGCTGGTAAACCTCTTACGTTATTTGATTTTCAAAAAGCTGAGCAAAACTGAACGTGCACAGACATTTCTCTCTTTACTTATTCAGATCATCAATGAACTTACACTCAATATTCTCAGCACAACGCAATCTGACTTTCAATAATCCCTACAAAAGAATGGCCCTGACTAACAATAACCTATACCTTTCATGAATCACTTACCTCACAAACATCTTCGTTACTCGAACTACTGCAATACAGCGAGTGCCAATACTGCCAGCTAAATAAAAGATTTTAACTACTGAAGCCACTAACTACTGATAGGCATAGTTAGCAAATGAAAGATTTTGATAGAGAACAAACAATGTATTTACCTTGGTTCAAATGGCTCTAAGCACTATGGGATTTAACATCTGTTGTCATCAGTTCCATAGAACTTAGAACTACTTAAACCTAACTAACCTAAGGACATCGCACACATCCATGCCCGAGGCAGGATTCGAACCTGCGACCGTAGCGGTCACGCGGTTCCAGACTGAAGCGCCTAGAACCGCACAGTCACACCGGCCGGCGTATTTACCTTAATAATATTCAAAACTCGTAATATATATATATATATATATATATATATATATATATATATATATATATATATATATATATATATATCAGTTCATGACATCCAGTCTTACAAATTTACTGTCTCTGATAGACAGACGTCCAGATCTTCCGCTCTCAAAACTCCGTCATCTCTCTCCCCACACCCACCACTGCTGGCGGCTCACCTCCAACTGCGCAACGCTACAATAGCGAATATTACAACAATGGCAACCAGCCACAGACTGCACAGAGCACAGCCAGTGATTTTCATACAGAGCGCTACGTGGCGTTGCCAACATAAAAACCTAAACAGCCTACTTACAAGGGCTATGAGCTACATATAACCAACTGCGGAAAACAGCTCCAGGTCTGGGCACGACCCGACAGCACCCATCGGGTAACCTCCTGTGCCAGTTATGAAGTCGCTGCAGACCACGTTGACGACGGGAGCGTCTAGCAAGACCCCCGGCACATTCACAACAGGAGAGGGCCCTGCCGCTCCATCACCAATATGATGCCGCTCGACAGACGCCAAGTGAGTCTGAAACTGTTCACCAACTGCAGCAAATACACATTAATGTGACCATCTGTCAAAAGCCTGTATAACCAGCTTTTACAGCTTGGTGCGCTGCAAGACGAGCGGGAAGAGGGTCGGTGATGTTCTGAAAGGTAACGACAGGGACGTGGAGCCAAGCCGGGTCCAGTGGCGTGGCCAGCTAAGCTTAGTTTCTCGGCTGAGGCTCCATGGTGCGAACAGCCCGATCGTGGTGGTCCCACAGATTCTATAGGGGTTTAAATGCGAGGTGTTTGGTGGCGAGTGGAGTACGGTAAACTCATGATGGTGCTCTTCGGAAGACGCACGTACACTGCAAGCTGTGTGACGAATTGAACTGTCCTGAGTGGTAGGTACCGTCGTTCCGAGGAGAAACAAACTTCTTATATAGTGGACTCAATCCCCAAGGATAGATACATTCGTGTGTTGATCCACGGTGCCGTTCAGAATGACGAGGTCGCTCAGGAAATGCCACGAAATCATTCCTCAGACCATGGAATTATTGAACGGTGCTTGCTTTCAGTGGTTGCGCACTTTACACGCTAACGGCCACCTGTTGAATAGAACATAAAATGTGTGTCGTCTGAAAAAGCCACCTGTTACCATTCAGTTGTGGTGCTGACATGCTAATTCCAGCTTTCGTCGAAGGTGAAGAGCAGTCATCGCGGGTGCACGAACAAGGCGCCTGCTACAGAGGCTCATACGCAGTAACGTTCGCCGAAACGTCGTTTAGGAGACACCGTTGGTAGCCTCTTGGTTCATGTGGGCGGTCAGTTGCTCACCAGTTGCACGTCGATTACCCCGTACACATCTCAGCAGCCATCGATCACTCCTGTAATTTATGGCTCGTCAGGCAGCATAGTTGCCTCAGATAGCGCCATTTTGGTATCCATGCTACACTTTAACCACGGCGGCTCTCGAACAGTTTACTAACGTAGCCGTTGACGAAATGCTTCCATCCCTGGCCCGAAAGTCAACGATCATGTCCATTCGGACGTCCGACATACCGAGCGAGGTGCCGCAGTGGTTAGCACACTGGACTCGCATTCGGGAGAACGACGGTTCGATCCCGCGTCCGGCCGTCCTGGTTTAGGTTTCCCGTGATTTCCTTAAATCGCTCCAGGCAAATTCCGGGATGGTTCCCTTGAAAGGGCACGTCCGACTTCCTTCCCCATCCTTCCCTAATCCGTTGAAACCGATGACCTCGCAGTTTGGTCTTTTCCCCCACACAATCCAACCCCATTGTCCGCAGTTCGTGGTCGTGCGGTAGCGTTCTCACTTCCCGTGCCCGGGTTCCCGGATTCGATTCCCGGCGAGGTCAGAGATTTTCTTTGCCTCGTGATGACTGGGTGTTGTGTGATGTCCTTACGTTAGTAAGGTTTAAGTAGTTCTACGTTCTAAGGGACTGATGACCATAGATGTTAAGTCCCATAGTGCTCAGAGCCAACAACCCAACCCAACGACAGATGAATCAATGCGTTTCCGCATTACGCAACGACTGCACTGTTTTCCATGTCCCCCGACACTGCTATTGCTGCTACGCACCTTCATCACTTACCCAGCGTGTCTGTAATACACAGCCTTATCTACATGTGCACCTATCTCTTCCAAAGACAAAAGGAAGTTGTCCAAGACTGTGTAGTGCTAACGTAGAAACTAAATGAGAGACAATGTTGCTGGATATTCTTTGGTGGCCGTTGGTTCAAATTAAATTAGGTTGCGATGGCCACTATGGTGGTACTCGAAGTTGCTACTAAGTGAAATGCATTGATTCCTAGCTCTGATAAATCCGAAAATAAGTACAGGAATTTAAAATCACTACAGTAGGAATGCAGTGTTGATTTCAGATAAAATTTTATATTTGACTGTCGGACTGCCTACATGTTGGGACAAACGCATAATGTCATCATCACGCTCCCTCCATCTCTCCTTCTTACTTCCTCTCGTGATCGCTCTTGCTTCACGATTGCTCAATATCTCCATGTGTGTGACTACTTTTCCAGGAGTTATCCGCCATGCACATCGGAACAGGCACATACATCGGTTGTATATGTATATGTCCGAAAGAACAGACACCATCTCTTGTGTCTGATCCAGCGGATGGACATGGAATATGTTTAGAAAGGAGAAATTCCGATCTATGTCACATCCGAGCAATGAAAGAATTCATTGAATACAAATGAAAATTAGTACTAAGGCGGGGTTCCAACTTGGTGATATGTGACGAGCAAACAGAGAAATTTTGGAATTTGGATTGAGGGGATAGGCGTGCTTGGGTAGTCCGTGCAGATGTATCTATCTGGTGGTGTAGTTGGTTAACGTATTGGCCTATTATGCCAGATACCTCGGTTTCAAATCCAAGCCTTGATACAAAGTTTCATTTTTCGCCAATGAATTTTTTCATTGCCTGAATGACGCAGAGAACGGAATTTCTCCTTTCTGAACCCATAGTTCGCTTGACCGCTCACAGCCATTTCTCACCCTACGACTGGCAAACTGTAGTTCCCTACCCATTCCCTCCAACTCTAGTCGTGCGGTGCCGTGATGGCGCAGCCACCGACACGGCGGCCATTCATAGCGACGGCTGTCAATCGTCGTGGACTGTAAACCCTACCTGCTTCCTATACCTAAATGCCATGAGACGTAAACCATTAAGGCCATCTACTTTTCTTGCGTTATTTCTTAAAACTCTTTTGCATACGGTAATACGAGATTAAGGCGAAAGTTACTTTCAGTCTGTAGCTCGGTTTAAATTTGTGTTATATCGAAACGAAGTAATTGTCACTACGCTGCGCTGCGTAGATTTAATGTAATTCACTGAAGAAAATGTGTTTTCACAAAGCCGAAGAAAAGAGATTCTATTTTAAGAGCGATGTACCGATATTGTTGCGGTGACTTCCAAATTTTGCAGTATCACTTTCTTTTCTGGTTATCACGAACAAATCATTCTGTGAACTGCACACTTTCTGAAAATTACTTCTACCACTCACCAGTCCTATTTTCGTAGGGTTATTAAAGGAAAAGATATCAGGTTCTAGGAATTTTAAATCTTTTAAATGACCATGAAACTCTTGGAGATTTCATCAACAATGGAAGTAAATCTTGAAAATTTTACTTCCATCTATTTTCGTTTCAGTTCATAGCAACTCGGGAAATGACGATGATTATCATTGTTTAGATTCAATTTAAACAGTTCTAGATTACAGTGGATTTCATGAATATCCTCGGACATATCAGAAAAGGTAAATTCAAAGTGTGTAAGTATTCGTAAAATCTATTAGAAATGCTAACTTACCGTAGTATCCAGTTTTACATCTTCATTAAGAACTATTAAGAAGTTATTTTCTACGTGCAGCCGGCCAGTGTGGCCGTGCGGTTCTAGGCGCTTCAGTGTGGAACCGCGCGACCGCACGGTCGCAGGATCGAATCCTGCCTCGAGCATGGATGTGTGTGATATCTTTAGGTTAGTTAGATTTAAGTAGTTCTAAGTTCTAGGGGACTGATGACTTCAGATGTTAAGTCGCATAGTGCTCAGAGCCATTTGAACCATTTTGATTGTAAGTGCAAAATCAAATATATTAAGGAACAAAAAGTTTGTGCTAAACATTTTCCTGACCTCAGCCAATAAACGTCTGAACGAAAAATTATATTTTCGTATTTTGCGCCCACTTCTCCCAAAAACTGACTGGTTTTTCAGTGAGATAGTGATCGATTTCCTCCGCATATTATATTCGTAATCGTCGCTGCATCAGTCATTGCGGACAGCGTTGGAACGCTTTTCCCACGCAGCGCGTCCTGATCAATAAGGTAATGAAAACTTAAACAATTTATTCCGTTTTTTCTTAACTGACAAATGAAGCCATTTTCGCCATGGACCATAGACCGTGCACAAACGATACAAACTGCCGAGCAGTTTAGGACACCACTACATTTTTCAACACATTTATTGGCAACATTAAAGTACTCAGATCCGTTGTTCTGAGAAACGGAACTAACTCAGGTAGTGTATTACATTCACTGTCGTAACAAAATTAGTACACCTGGAAAATCGACGTCAATTTTGATCCTACAACGGCTTGCGCCACCTGAGGGATAGCAGACGTACTCATACAATGAAGGCTTTCACGACTAGATGTTTCAGCTGCCGTGAATTTTTCCGGGTTGTATAGCCTTGGTCCGTGGAACTCTTCTATTCCTGACGTTTCGTCCAAAGCTACGTTGGACATCTTCGGAGCTGCTCCTGGTTGTAACACCCAGTATAGAGAAGCCATCGAAATATTTTAGCAGAAAAGAAGAAGCTATGAAACTGAGCGATATATGGACAGTGGCGCTACAGAATCGATGATAAGTTTTTATCTTTGCCGTACTATGATCGATAGTTATAGTTGATGCTTGACAAGGTTTATCTGCGCTATCACGTGAAATCCAGAACACGCCCACTTACCACGGTATTTAGGCCGTTCTTCGACGTCCGATTCGTCAGTCGGCAAGACTCAGCACAACCAGGAGCAGCTCCGTAGATGTCCCACGTATCTTTGGACTAAACGTCAGGGATATAAAAGTTCCATGGATCACGGCCATACAACCCTGAATAATTATCCGCAGTAGATGTACTGATAATAGTTTCAGCGTCGTCAGCAGACAGATATCGTTGTGTCATTAGCTACGAGAGCGCCATTTCTGTATACCCTTTCACAGCCAAAATACTTAGTGTGGTACAAACGTGTGAATTAAGAAGGCAACTAAGCCACGGAGAAGAACTCGTGCTTCCTACATCCAACTGAGCAAGGGATTAAATTGTGGCCTCATGAGTTCTTTCGGAGAAATGCAGCACGACCTGTACGTCCTGCGGGAGTTCTGCAACAGTGGTCTCGTGAACATCTATCACACCCTTAGACGAGGTTCTGGATTTCCACGTAGTACGAACGCCGGCAGGACAGTCGTGTTGTAAGAACAGCAGTGGCAGGTGGTACAGCTATCACAGCACAGCACAGCACAGCACAGCATCAGAGCCCAGACGTTTCAACATGAACAGTACCAGGACCATCGTTAGCAGTGGGTCTACGGGCACGCACACCTCCAGCCAGTCATCCACTCACGCCTTAGAATCGACGTGCACGCCTCGACTAGTGCCGTCAGAGGAGCACTTGGAAAATGGAATGTCAGGCCGTATTGATGACAGCAGACTCAGCCTGCACGCAAGTGATGGTCGTTTGCGTGTACGATGTGGACCTGGTGGGCTCTGTCTCGTACATTTATCCAACACACACTGGCCGCACCCCAGGCCTTGTGGTCTGGTATGGAATAAGCTACAACTCTCGTTCACATTTGGTGCTTCCGGGGCCGCTAACTAGCGAGAGCCGTTCTTTGGCCGTTGTTGCAACAGGAACGCGATGAGTTGTTCCAGTACCATAATGCTCTGCCACCCACTGCTTGTGAAACCCAACGTGCTCTGCAAGACGTGCACCAACGTCCTTGGCCAGCAAGATCTCCGCACGTCTCCAATCGAGCACGTAAGGAATGTGATGGGTCGAGAAGTGATTCGTGTCATTCTTCAACCAACAATTGTTACAGAACTACGTGAACAGGAGGTGCAGACGTGGCATAATGTATCCCAGCACAGTATTGGTCATTAGTAAGATCAACTGGATCCCAGATCCCTTCATTGCCACCTGCGCAGGCTACATCACGACCGGCCGCTGAGGCTTAGCGGTTCTAGGCGCTTCAGTACGGAACCACGCTGCTGCTACGGTCGCAGGTTCGAATCCTGCCTGCGCCGGCCGCGGTGGTCTCGCGGTTCTAGGCGCGCAGTCCGGAACCGTGCGACTGCTACGCTCGCAAGTTCGAATCCTGCCTCGGGCATGGATGTGTGTGATGTCCTTACGTTAGTTAGGTTTAAGTAGTTCTAAGTTCTAGGGGACTGATGACCACAGCAGTTGAGTCCCACAGTGCTCAGAGCTATTTGAACCATTTGAATCCTGCCTCGGGCATTGATGTGTGTGATGTCCTTAGGTTAGTTAGGTTTTAAGTAATTCTAAGTCTAGGGGACTGATGACCTCAACGTTAAGTCCCATGGTGCTTAGAGGCATTTGAACCATTTTTGAGCTACATCACGTACTAATATATGTGTTTCAGCATGGGTCGATACCTGGTACCCCAGAACCACTTGAGTCATTGATCCGTAAATGAAATCATTTCATTCAGTCCACATATGCTTTTCCAACAATACAGTGAATTGGAAACCTCTAAAAGGGTGTAATATTTTCTTTCCGGAAGTGTATAAACATGGAAACCGTTGCCTGCTGTGAGATCATACTGATACCGTGCGCTGGGAAGCACTTACTGGAGGAGGATGGCTCGTGATCTACGTTTTAGCAGGCGTGCCTTACACAACCATGCACTCTCATACAAAATGTGTCATTACATGTCATATAGTAAAGAAAGTTATCCACATGCATGAAAAACATGGAATATTCTGTTTCCTGTTCAGGTTCAAAGAGGCTTGGTAGGTATATATCACATAAAAAACGCTTCGAATTAAAGTAAAAATATTTTGCAACCTTTTCGTTACATTTTCATATCACATAAAATGCATCTTTTATCCATCTCAAACTAGTGTGTTGCATTTTATATAGCTGTAATATCTAGACTACAATTTTCGTATATTATATGTATTAATATCACCTGTAGATTACAGTTTCAGTTTACATATTTTATACCCCACAACATTTAGGTTACAACTTCAGTACGTTTTATTCACAACCAATAGGTCACTCATAACTCATTTTCAAATCACCTCCTGTTATGCACGCCGCTGCAACCTAGCAACATTTCATCGAAAATGACGCCATACTGTAGTGCTCATTTTATCATCGTGTGTGAAACGTTCATGTTCTTTGCCCGATCATGTCAGTTTACAGTGCTTTACAATGGAAACTGCACGTAACTTTGTCGAGTGTGGCGTATAGTTCTTCGCCGGCTTTTGCGGCTGTCTTCTTCTTATTTTCGTCACAGTTCTCTTCAATTTCCGTCTGTTACGATCAATTAAAACACATTTTTGCCCACGTTTTGACTTAGCGGATGTCGTTTCTCTGCTTTTTCGTACCCAGTATAAATCTTCGATTCTGTGCCTCTTGGAACACCAAACACATCGCCTATCGTGTTTAGGGAGCACCCACCATAAAAAAACCAACAATGCACTAACAGCTACACAGAACACTGTTCTGAGAACGGCTGACACTTCTCACGTACTGAGGACACTGCACAGGTTTCGCTCGTGGTCAAACACAACAGCACATCCTGCAGGATGCATTTACATTCAAGTATAGATTTCTCGAAGTTTTTCCATATTTTTCTCGAACCCCTGAATATATATCAACTTCCGATCTTGTGCTTCCAAAGACCTGATGGATCTCTGGAAACTGACACAAAAATTAATTGTTAAATTCTAGCCAAATATTTCACTATACTCCCCAACTGCGATGAACCATATGAACAATTTCGATTTGCAAAATCAGCACCAAATACTCTTCCGCTTCCACCCTCATGTAAGGAAATAGTGAATGCAGAACCTAATAAAATCACTGAAAAACAACACTGCACTTGACGATGATGAAATTACTGCGGAATTGTGGAAATTGGACAACGTAAACATAACATAAAAAATCGACAGAATACTGTCCGGAGTTTGGAAAACAGAGAAAATCGCAGAAGAATTGAAGATCACCTTGACATACGCCTCCGAAAGAAAGAAAACAAAAGAGATCCGAACATTTCGGAGGAATCTAAGTTCTTCCAGTAACTTATAAATTAATCTCTAAAGCTTTGCTGAACCAAGTCCAGCCCCAAGAGGACTTACAGATTGCCGAGTATTTGGCGGGATTCAAAAACGGGAGACCTGTACTGATCAGATATCCCAAGATGAAAACCGAGCTACACATCAGTCGATGCCCAGACGCTACAGTCACGTTTGCAGATTTCAGAAAAGTTTACGATTCTGTTGACAGACAAATGCAGTTTAATACTCTAGATGAATCAGGGGCGATACAAATACCATAGCTACCATCGAGGAAACTTTATCAGGAAACTCTTCAAAAGTGAAATTCATCGGAACTGACACAGGATGCCGACAAATAGATGGCTTATCGCCACTCTGGGTCAACATTTTATTGGAAAAAATAATCAGAGGAAGGCAAACTGGCAACGAGAAAGGAAAACGAGTCGCCGGAAAATGCTTAGCCTTGCCAGAGGACCTGGCTATGCTAATTAATAACAAAGATGAAGTTAGACTAGCGCTAAATAAACTGCCTGAAATATCCTGTAAACCCGGACTCGAAATTTCGTGTGGAAAAACTCAGTACATAGACGTCAAATAAATAGGAAAACTCCCACTGAAGACACAGTATGGAGAAATGACATTGATCACTCACTTCAAGTACTTAGGAGAAACTATCCAACCGACAGGACTAAACACAATATCCATAGATAAATTTAGGATAAGACGAATGCAGCTCTGCTGACAGGTATGTATGACGGGTGAAAACAGACTCACTAAGCAAATTTTTAACGACGTTCATGCAAGCAAATTAAAGACCATTTGGTTGAAAGAAACACAAGAAGATGTGGAACGAATGAAAATTTTAGAAGATGAAATTAAGGAAGGAAATCAGTTCAGAAGTAAAATCGATACCAAGAAAATGGAACCATTATAATCAAAAGAAATAACATTGGAAAGACCGACGCAAAAAATAAAGAAAAAAACACAGTGACTTAAGGGGAGTTGGAACGCCCTATCCCGACTATGTTCAATTTAGTGACTTGGCTGCCCTGTATTTCAGGAACAACTGTAGCCATTGAAATAAAACTTTTACAGGAAATTCAATTGTATCTTCTGATTATACTGAGCTACAATAATTGCGTTTCAGTCACTGCTTTCGGAAATACAATTTTTTAACTACACGGTTAATATTTTGCGTACTTTTTTGTACGTGATCCTAAATACTATTAATTGTTTGTTGTTGTGGTCTTCAGTCCCGAGACTGGTTTGATACAGCTCTCCATGCTACTCTATCCTGTGCAAGCTTCTTCATCTCCCAGTACCTACTACAACCTACATCCTTCTGAATCTGCTTAGTGTATTCATCTCTTGGTCTCCCTCTACGATTTTTACCCTCCACACTGCCCTCCAGTACTAAATTGGTGATCCCTTGATGCCTCAGAACATGTCCTACCAACCGATCCCTTCTTCTGGTCAAGTTGTGCCACAAACTCCTCTTCTCCCCAATCCTATTCAATACTTCCTCATTAGTTACGTGATCTACCCATCTAATTTCCAGCATTTTTCTGTAGCATCACATTTCGAAAGCTGCTATTCTCTTCTTGTCCAAACTATTTATCGTCCATGTTTCACTTCAATACATGGCTACACTCCATAACATACTTTCAGAAATGACTTCCTGACACTTAAATCTATACTCGATGTTAACAAATTTTTCTTCTTCAGAAACGCTTTCTTTGCCATTGCCAGTCTACATTTTATATCCTCTCTACTTCGACCATCATCAGTTATTTTGCTCCCCAAATAGCAAAACTCCTTTACTACTTTAAGTGTCTCATTTCCTAATCTAATTCCATCAGCATCACCCGACTTAATTCTACTACATTCCATTATCCTCGTTTTGCTTTTGTTGATGTTCATCTTATATACTCGTCTCAAGACACTGTCCATTCCATTCAACTGCTCTTCCAAGTCCCTTGCTGTCTCTGACAGAATTACAATGTCATCGGCGAACCTCTAAGTTTTTATTTCTTCTCCATGGATTTTAATACCTACTGCGAATTTTTCTTTTGTTTCCTTTACTGCTTGCTCAATATACAGATTGATTAACATAGGGGAGAGGCTACAACCCTGTCTCACTCCCTTCCCAACCGCTGCTTCCCTTTCATGCCACTCGACTCTTATAACTGCCATCTGGTTTCTGTACAAATTGTAAATAGCCTTTCGCTCCCTGTATTTTACCCCTGCCACCTTTAGAATTTGAAAGAGAGTATTCCAGTCAACATTGTCAAAAGCTTTCTCTAAGTCTACAAATGATAGAAACGTAGGTTTGCCTTTCCTTAATATTTCTTCTAGGATAAGTCGTAAGGTCAGTATAGCCTCACGTGTTCCAGTATTTCTACGGAATCCAAACTGATCTTCCCCGAGGTCGGCTTCTACTAGTTTATCCATTCGTCTGTAGAGAATTTGTTTAGTATTTTGCAGCTATGGCTTATTAAAGTGTTAGTTCGGTAATTATCACATCTGTCAACACCTCCTTTCTTTGGGATTGGAATTATTACATTCTTCTTGAAGTCTGAGGGTATTTCGCCTGTTTCATACATCTTGCTCACCAGATGGTAGAGTTTTGTCAAGACTGGCTCTCCCCAAGGCCGTCAGTAGTTCCAATGGAATGTAGTCTACTCCGGGGGCCTTGTTTCGACTCAGGTCTTTCAGTGCTCTGTCAAACTCTTCACGCAGTATCGGATCTCCCATGTCATCTTCATCTACATCCTCTTCCATTTCCATAATATTGCCCTCAAGTACATCGCCCTTCTATAGACCCTCTATACACTCCTTCCACCTTTCTGCTTTCCCTTCTTTGCTTAGAACTGGGTTTCCATCTGAGCTCTTGATGTTCATACACGTGGTTCTCTTTTCTCCAAAGGTCTCTTTAATTTTCCTGTAGGAGTATCTATCTTACCCCAAGTGAGATAAGCCTCTACATCCTTACATTTGTCCTCTAGCCATCCCTGGTTAGCCATTTTGCACTTCCTGTCGATCTCATTTTTGAGACGTTTGTATTCCTTTTTGCCTGCTTCATTTATTGCATTTTTATATGTTTCTCTTTTCATCAATTAAATTCAATATTTCTTCTGTTACCGAAGGATTTCTACTAGCCTTTGTCTTTTTACCTACTTGATCCTCTGCTGCCTTCACTACTTCATCCCTCAAAGCTACCCATTCTTTTCTACTGTACTTGTTTCCCCCATTCCTGACAATTGTTCGATTATGATCTCCCTGAAACTCTGTACGACCTCTGGTTCTTTCAGTTTACCCAGGTCCCATCTCCTTAATGTCCCACATTTTTGCAGTTTCTTCAGTTTTAATCTACAGGTCATAACCAATAGATTGTGGTCAGAGTCCACATCTGCCTCTGGAAATGTCTTACAATTTAAAACCTGGTTCCTAAATCTCCGTCTTGCCATTATATAATCTGATACCTTTTAGTATGTCCAGGGTTCTTCCATGTATACAACCTTCTTTCATGATTCTTAAACCAAGTGTTAGCTATGACTAAGTTGTGCTCTGTGCAAAATTCTACCAGGCGGCTTCCTTTTTCATTTCTTAGTCCCAATCCATATTCACCTACTACGTTTCCTTCTCTCGCTTTTCCTACACTCGAATTCCAGTCACCCATGACTATTAAATTTTCATCTCACTTCACTATCTGAATAATTTCTTTTATTTCATCATACATTTTTTCAATTTCTTCATCATCTGCAGAGCTAGTTGGCATATAAACTTGTACTACTGTAGCAGACGTGTTCTTCGTATCTATCTTGGCCACAGTATGCTGTTTGTAGTAGCTTACCCGCATTCCTATTTTCCTATTCATTATTAAACCTACTCCCGCATTACCCCTATTTGATTTTGTGTTTATAACCCTGTAGTCACCTGACCAGAGGTCTTGTTCCTCCTGCCACCGAACGTCAATAATTCCTACTATATCTAACTTTAACCTATCCATTTCCCTTTTTAAATTTTCTAACCTACCTGCCCGATTAAGGGAACTGACATTCCACGCTCCGATCCGTAGAACGCCAGTTTTCTTTCTCCTGATAACGACATCCTCTTGAGTAGTCCCCGCCCGGAGATCCGAATGGGGGACTATTTTACCTCCGGAAATTTTTACCCAAGAGGACGCCATCATCATTTAATCATACAGTAGAGCTGCATGCCCCCGGGAAAAGTTACGGCCGTAGTTTCCCCTTGCTTTCAGCCGTTCGCAGTACCAGCACAGCAAGGCCGTTTTGGTTATTGTTACAAGGCCAGATCAGTCAATCATCCAGACTGTTGTCCTTCCAACTACTGAAGAGGCTGTTGCCCCTCTTCAGGAACCACACGTTTGTCTGGCCTCTCAACAGATACCCTCCGTTGTGGTTGTATCTACGGTACGGCTATCTGTATCGCTGAGACACGCAAGCCTTCCCACCAACGGCAAGGTCCGTGGTTCATGGGGAATTATGTTTTTCTTTTAGTGCAATAGACTCAGAACATGTATATTATTACTCCCTGAAAATCTAAATACTCTACTCCAAGTGGTTTCTGAGATTTAGGGAAATGCAACCGAAAATGTAAATTTTCAGGAACGGCTTCTAAAGTTTCAAAAGAATGTAATTCACGTAAGACAGTTTTTTTTTATTTTTAGTCACTCAGAAGCACCCCACTTAAGTGTCTTCATTCCAAAAGAAACAGTTTTTGGTAAGCGAGTCCATATAAGATTATTGAAAGACTCATTGAGATTTTGAGTCCGATCATGCAGACACTTCTTCAGTAATTAAGGATTTTCCAGGTCTCTGTAAATAGGTTTTATGATATCCAGGACTGCTGGGATGGAATGTTTATGGCTGTGTGACCTGTTTGAGTTCTGGTCATTGCGGTAATTGCACCATGAATGAGGTCCACGAGGACAAAGGTGGTGTTCTGGTTTTTCATCAGTTGACAGTCTCTGGAAGAAGGTAGCCCATACTGCCTGCTTCATTTTCAACAAATCGTCAGTATTATTTCTAATGGTCATCCCATAATACTGCTGAAGTTCATCAGTTATTTTGTCTGTCAGCCTACCTCTTATGGTTTTACCATCAGAAAGTTTCTTGTCTCTCAAACTTTATTTCAACTTCCTCAACCTGGTGCCCATCCTCCTCTGGTCATGAGCAAAACATTACAGTGTTGTCATAATCTTCTCACTATAAGGCTGAACAGATACTAGACTGCTATATGCTTTTGAGTTTCCATCACCTAAGAACTTAATGCAACACACTCTCGTTTCTTTCACAGATCGATTAAAAATTTCAATTGCTGCACAGGGCATCCATACCACCACTTGTTCTTTCATAATTTCTGTCACAGATATTCCCTTCTTCATTCCCTGATTTACACTTATAATGTTTGGTTACAATCTGGAAATCTGTTACCTTTCCAGTATCCGCACTGGTCATCGTAGCAACAGTATTCTTAGAACTGTAGCCACGGTTCTGCCAAGTGCCATCAAAGGCTACTGGTATGTCAGTCATACCACCAGTTTCGTTTGCAGCACCCTCCATTGATTTACATGCAACAGATTCCATAGCAGCTCCAAGAAATCCCACATACCAATCGATTTTACGAGCTGGGCGTGGCTTTTTCATCACAGCACACATTGTTTCTGTTGCAGTGTATCCTTTGTCAATAGCTCTCAAGCCATAAAACCACCTAACATTTACATATGAAGTGCTGAGGGCTATTGACAAGTGATTTCAGATCGATTCCGTATTCCTGGATTTCCGGAAGGCTTTTGAAAAGTGTGAGGTCATCCACATGAGTGCAAAAAGGAACTCGTTAAACTTCGGTTACACGATAAATCAGTCTTATCTAAAAGCCGTAAATTCAACTAAATATCTAGGTATTACAATACGAACAACTTACACTGGAAAGAACACACAGAAAATGAAATGTTGTGGGAAAGGCTAACCAAAGGCTGCGTTTTATTGGCAGGCCACTTAGAAAATGTACCAGACCAACTAAGGAGACTGCCTACACTACGCTTGTCCGTCCTCTTTTAGAATACTGCAGCGCGGTGTGGGATCCTTACCAGGTAGGACTGACGGAGTACATCGAAAAAGTTCAAAGAAAGGCAGCACGTTTTGTACTATCGCGAAATATGGGAGAGAATGTCATAGAAATGATGCAGGATTTGGACTGGAAATCATTCAAAAGAAGGCGTTTTTCGTTGCGACGGAATCTTCTCACGAAATTCTAATCACCAACTTTCTCCTCCCAACAAGAAAATATTTTGTTGACACCGACCTACATAGGGCCGAACGATCACCACGATGAAATAAGGGAAATCAGAGCTCGTACGGAAAGATATAGGTGTTCATTCTTTCCACTCGATATGCAAGATCGGAAGAATAGAGAGTTGTGAAGGTGTTTCTATGAACTCTGTGCCAGGCACTTAAATGTAACTTGCAGAGTATCCATATAGATATACACGTATTAGAATTCAAAAATGAATGAGTATACTTACAACTGGCACAATTAATGATAAGTTTCCTGGCTAGTTCACTTGATACCTCACTGTCTTCATGTAAACTAACTGATGCTCCACATACTTTACAACAAACACAATCACCTAAAACCCTTGTCAGGATGTGTAAAACTATCAGAATATAACCTGACCTACCATTTACATCGTTTTCTTTTTGAGAAAACTATGTATCAGAACATTTTATTTCAATATTCGAAGCACTAATGGGTGGTTCTCTAGATACTGACGAGTTTACCTGTATTTCATTCTCTATAACTTCACGCAGAACATGTTGAACACAATGTTCCCCCTTAATTCGAAAATCTATTACCATGAAACCAACGCTTCTTAAAAATACTTCGTTTTGGCATCATACATTACTTTTTGAGAGATTTACCAATATATTCGTCACTTTTCCTCGAGAAAACATTAGCACTTCGACATACAAAGCGTGTTTATACTATAAAACGATACGACATTGTTTCTGACAGTGCTATCAATACAAACACGTAATTTAACCTTAATAACACAGCAGTCCACAGCCTTCTACATAAAATATTAGCGAATTTATTAGCTCTTCAAGTAATGCACCTAAAAATTTCAACATTTTCAACTGGTATAGATTATATTTAAAAAAATAAAATGAAATACTTCATATGTTAGTTTAAAGTTATATATATATATATATATATATATATATATATATATATATATATATATATATATATATATATAATTTTATTCGGTAATTACAAATTTTATAATGAGATAAAAATACAAAAATGTGGAAAAAAATATTTTTCCAGTTTCACTTCCCTGAATAATGAGATTTTGGGGAGAAAATAAAAGAAGGAAGTGAAGCTGTGACTGGCTCAAGTTCACACTTTCTCCTAGAGGTTAATAATCTAGTTTAAATTAGATTAGATTTACTTTCATTCCAATTGATCTGTAGTGAGGAGACCCTCCAAGACGTAGAACACGTCAGAAAAACAACACTATGTGACAAATATTTACAACTAAAACAAATAAGCTAATGTACTATTCCACAGGTCCCACGTGGAATGATGGTCATTTTCTAATGAACACTATATGAAAGAGTCATTTTACAAATACTAATGCACTAAATTTAAAATAAACTTTTTAAATTTATTTATAAGGTAATGAATGTGTAATACAACTAGTATAATACTTATTTACAATGAACACAGTACTGCACTGAAATGGTCCAGAAGTTAGATTGTACTTACACACACACGCACACACACACACACACACACACACACACACACACACACACACACACACACACATTTACAATGAACACATTACTGCACAAAAATTGTGCAGAAGTTATAACACAAATCAGTTGGTTTTTCTAAGAAATCCATCAAAGGAGTAGAAGGAATTGGCCAACAATAAATCCTTTAGGCTTCTCGTAAACGTAATTTCTTCGGTTGTTAAGCTTTTTATGGCTACTGGCAAGTTATTGAAAATGTGTGTTCCTGAATAATGCACATCTTTTTGTACAAGACTAAGTGACTTTAAATCTTTGTGAAGATTATACTTATCTCTAGTATTGATTCCATGAATTGAGCTGTTGGTTTGAAAAAGTGATATATTTTAATGACAAATTTCAATAAGTAATAAATATATTTGGAAGCAGTAGTTAGTATCCCTAGTTCCCTAAACAGGCTTCTGCAGGATGTTCTTGAGTTCACACCACATATAACTCTTACTGCACGTTTTTGTGTCCGGAAAACTTTAGCTTGGCTTGATGAATTACCCCAAAAAATAATCCCATATGACATTATGGAATGAAAGTAAGCGTAGTATGCCAGATTCTTCACTTTTGTATCCCCTATGTCTGACACAATTCGCATTGCAAATAGAGATTTGTTAAGACGCTTCAGCAGTTCTGTGATGTGCCCCTCCCAGTTGAATTTATTATCAAGCTGTAATCCCAAGAATTTAACACTGTCCACTTCTTCTATCTGCTTGTCATCATATGTTAGGCATATACTTGTGGGACACCCCTTACAAGTTCTGAACTGCATGTGGTGCGTTTTTTCAAAGTTGAGTGACAAAGAATTGGCTAGGAACCAATCATTAACGTCCAAAATATTTTATTAGCTTGTCTTTCTAAGACTACACTTGATTTGCTAATTATTGCAATGTTTGTATCATCGGCAAACACAACGATCTTGGCATCTGGTAATGTTACTGATGAAAGGTCATTGTTATAAACAAGAAAAAGTAAGTTCCCCAAAATGGAACCTTGTGGTACCTCACATTTAATACGTTCCCAGTTGGATGATGCCTGATAGCTTGATACATATCTCTTTCCTAATAGCACCCTTTGTTTCCTGCCAGAGATATAAGATTTCAGCCATTTTGCAGCACTTCCTATTACACTATAAGATTCTAATTTACTTAAAAGGATATTGTGCTGTACACAGTCAAATGCCTTAGACACATCACAAAATATACCATTTGCCTGCAGTTTTTTGTCTAATGAATTAAGCATATTTTCATTGTAAGTGTAGATAGAATTCTCAATATCAGAACCATTTAGAAATGCAAACTGTGACTTTGACAGTATGTTATATGGGACAAGATGGTTATAAAGTTGACTGTACATTACTTTTTCTAAAATTTTTGAGAATTCTGGCAACAGCGAAATTGGGCGGAAATTTATTGCTATTTCTTTATCTTCCTTCTTAAACAGTGGCTTAACTGCACCATTTTTCAACCATTCAGGAAACATTCCACCGATAAACGACTGGTTACACAGATAGCTTAATGTGTTACTTAGCTCAGAATCACATTCCTTAATTAACTTTGTTGATATTTCATCATACCCACTAGATGTTTTTGATTTTATGATGGACATTATTTCTGCTTGAGTAGTGAGGGCCAAATTCATATTATGGAAGTTACTTGAAATGTCTGGTATTCCATAGCAGCATCTACCGAACCTGACAACCCCATCTTTTGAGTAACAGTTATAAAATGGACCGGAAAGCGAATCCATGTCATTCGAGTTCGTACGCATGTCGCTCACTTGGAGGCAATATCAGTTGATGGCCAGTATGTCGGGATTTTTTTGTGGGCGATTGAAAGGCTGATTATGGGATCCACCGAGGATAAACACGATGCTACAGACGTAAAATATCCATAGTTACTCAGCTATATAGAAACGATGGATTTCGAGGCCTGCCGACTTTGGCAGCACAAGGCCTCTAACACGGCTTCAGCTCTATGCCAGCCTTAACCAAACGTAGTGGCTGGCCGATAGTGGATAGCCAATCTCCCAGCAACCCATGACTGGATGTTTTCTGTGGGTTAGAGACCTGATCGGCGTTCTGGCCAGAGCAACAGTTCAACTCCCTCTGTGCAGAGACAGATATGGGCGGCACGGGCAACGTGCGGTCTGGTAATATCTTGTTGAAAAATGACGGTAATATCTTGTCGAAAGATAACATGACGTAAACAGCCACCGGCTCTAACACGTTACATATGCAACGCCTTCTGCCCAAATTACCGACAGTATGAAAGAAACGTTTCCGCGTTGTATACCCAGTGGTATCACATAGCCGACCCTCTACCGATGATGTACGCAATTAGGCAACGTTCGTTTTGCTCAGACCATCCATATTGCTTTGTCATTCCTATAGTGTGCACAGGGCGGAGAGATGAAAAGATAGTGCGATGGCACTTCTGTGTCTACTGTTGTCATTGGGCGCAGCATTGACGTCGCAGCTCCCTCTGCTGGCGCGTCAAGGAATCCCACCACAAATTTTCGTCATGCTAATAGATAGTGATACTGCAGACCTCGTTATATGTCCTTGTGGGTACACGTCTTAATGCAAACAAGCGAATTTCCTGTCCCAAGATCCGTGCCGTAGACGTACGATACTGCCACGACCGAATGAACAATATGTCTCTCCTCTCGCGTGCTGGTCGCGTGGAACACTTTCGATCCTGCATGGGGCTGAGTATGGTACTGCTGAAGCCATCGATTCCATAGTTATACGATAGTCGTGGGACCCGACCAAAGTGAGCAGCAATAAAAGCACTGCCTTTTAAAGAGGACGAGCATGCTTCACTCCAGTCCCGACACGTGTTGTTAGCTTTTTCTCCTTCTTGCACAGGGCATAACACGGCTCTCTCACAAGCAGCTAATATTCAGATACGGTTTATGATTGCTGAAGCTCCTGCGAAATCTTTCCCTATGCACATGTGCATCTTTGCGCAGTTCCACGAAAATGCAAATACATTAACCTCCCGATTATCCGCGAGCGAATTATATACTTCGCGGATTATCCGCCTCCTATTTCTCCCACTTTTTTCTGTTGAAAATTTTTGTTTGACCCAGGAAACGTCGCTGGTGAGCGACACTCGGGTAGTCAACAATGTTCCAGCATAAACCGATAACAATAACTCATACTCGAAGAAGGCAGTAGTTGTACGCGCGATCTGGCATCTATTTACAATATGGGTGAGACGACGATGCGAGATGTTGGAAATAACAGAAACAAAATTATTCAGCTTACTAGCAGGTCTGATTCTGCATCTACATCTACATCCATACTCCGCAAGCCACCTGGCGGTGTGTGACGGAGGGTACCTTGAGTACCTCTATCGGTTCTCTCTTCTATTCCAGTCTCGTATTGTTGATGGAAAGAAGGATTGTCGGTATGCCTCTGTGTGGGCTCTAATCTCTCTGATTTTATCCTCATGGTCTCTTCGCGAGATATACGTAGGAGGGAGCAACATACTGTTTGACTCCTCGGTGAAGGTATGTTCTCGAAACTTCAACAAAAGACCGTACAGAGCTACTGAGCGTCTCCCCTGCAGGGTCTTCCACTGGATTTTATCTATCATCTCCGTAACGCTTACGCGATTACTAAATGATCCTGTAACGAAGCGCGCTCGTCTCCTATGGATCTTCTCTAACTCTTCTATCAACCCTATCTGGTACGGATCCCACACTGCTGAGCAGTATTCAAGCAGTGTGTGAACAAGCGTACTGTAACCTACTTCCTTTGTTTTCGGATTGCATTTCCTTAGGATTCTTCCAGTGAATCTCAGTCTGGCTTCTGCTTTACCGACGATCAATTTTATATGATCATTCCATTTGAAATCTCTCCTTATGCGTACTCCCAGATAATTTATGGAATTACTGCTTCCAGTTGCTGACCTGCTATATTGTAGCTAAATGATAAGGGATCTTTCTTTCTATGTATTCGCAGCTAGTAACACTTGTCTATATTGAGATTCAATTGCCATTCCCTGCACCATGCGTCAATTCGCTGCAGATCTTCCTGCATTTCAGTACAATTTTCCATTGTTACAACCACTCGATATACCACAGCATCATCTGCAAAAAGCCTCAGTGAACTTCCGATGTCATCCAAAGGTCATTTATGTATATTGTGAATACCAACGGTCCTACGACACTCCCCTGCGGCACACCTGAAATCACTCTTACTTCGGAAGACCTCTCTCCATTGAGAATGGGACACCTCCTAACTTCATGTCAGACCTCACTTTGCTTGGCGTAGAGCAGCATCTTGACGTGCTTTGGACTCGACAAGTAGTTGCAAGTCCCCTGCAGAAATAGCGGTCCATGTTGCTGCTTTTTTGTTTTTGTTTCATCAATCTTCTGACTGGTTAGATGCGACCCGCCATGTATTCCTCTCCTGTGCCAACCTTTATATCTCAGAGTAGCACTTGAAACCTACGTCTTCAATTAAATGCTGGATGTATTCAAATCTCTCTACAATCCCTCTCGTACCATGGAATTCATTCCCTCGTGCCTTAACAGATGTCCTATGATCCTGTCCCTTCTCTTTATCGGAATTTCCCACATACTCCTTTCCTATCCGATTTCGCGCAGAGATTCCTCATTCCTTACCTTACCAGCCCATCTAATTTTCAACATTCGTCTCTAGCACCACATCTCAAATGCTTCGATTCTCTTCTGATCCGGTTTTCCCTCAGTCCGTGTTTCACTACCATACAATGCTATACTCCAGACGTACATTCTCCTTGCTCTGTCCATCATTGGCTATTTTACTGCCTAGGCAGCAGAGTTCCTGAACTTCATCTACTCCGTGACCATCAATCCTGATGTTAATTTCTCGCTGTTCTCATTTCTGCTATTTTTCATTACTTTCGTCTTTCTTCGATTTACTCTCAGTTCATATTCTGTACTCATTAGATTGTTCATTACATTCAGTAGATCATGTAATTCTTCTTCATTTTCACTCAGGAGAGCAATGTCATCAGCGAATCACATCATTGCCTTTATAACCGTCGATAATCGTGGAAGTGTTGTCGTTGCAGGATTTTGTGCACTGATATTTCGATTATGTCCCATAAATTTTCTATGAGATTCGCGTAAGATGAGCTGGGAGATCAAATCATTCGCTCCAATTGTCCAGAATGTTCTTCAAACTAGTCGCCAACAACTGAGGACCGGTAGCATGACATATTGCCATCCATAAAAATTTTACCGTTGTTGGAAAAATGAAGTTCATGAATGGTTGTGAAAGGTCTACAAGTAGCCGAGCATTACCATTGCCAGTCAATGATATGTTCAGATGGTTGAGAGGACCCAGTCCATTCCATGTTATTGCAGCCCAATCCATTGTGGAGATACCACCATCTTGCACGGTACTTTGTTAACAACTCGGGACAATGGCCTCATGAGTCTGCACAACACTTGAACCCAGTATCGTGGCTCTTACCAACTGAAATCAGGACTCATCTGAGAGAGCTATGGTTTTCCAGTAGTCTAAGCTCCAACCGTTGTGGCACGGTCCCATAAAGGCACTGCAGTCGAACTCATGCTGTTAGCAGAGCACTAGTATCTGCTGTCACGGTCCCTTAACACTAGATTTCGCCGAACTCTCCTAACGGCTACGTTCGTCGTACGTCCCACATTGAGTTCTGCGGTTATTTTACGCCGCGTTGCTTGTCTGTTAGCACAGGCAGCTCTACGCAAACATCGATGCTTTCTGTCGTTTAGTGAAGGCCATCAAGCGCTACTATGTCGGTGCTGAGAGATAATGACAGAAATTTGGTATTCTCTGCACGCCCTAAGGATCCCGGAATATTAAATTCCCTCACGTTATGCTCCAACTACCATTCCGCTTTCAAGATCTGTTAAATCCCGTCGTGTGGTCATAATGACGTCGAAAACCGTTTCACATGGTGTACGTGAAACTACTGCCATCTGTATATGTGCATATCACTATTCCATGACTTCTGTCACCTCAGTCTATAAAATGTCGAAGGCATGGCGTATGGTAAAACAATTAATCATAACCAAGTGAATGAAAAGCATTAACCCTAAAATTGATGGACACAGTAATATTGATGACGTGGAAGACTACTCACCAGCAACGTTAGCTGCTCTTTTCAAAATTACTGTTGACAAATGAAATATGTCTAAATGGTCTGATGTCGACCGCCTCACTTTAATGGGCCGAAGGGTTTGCTGGACTTCATGCAACAGCAACAAGATGCCCTACTTTCTGAGAAGATGGTGATGCGTAAAATTTGTAGTGTGATATGTGAAAGACAAGCTATTTCGCAGGGACAGATATTAATTCAAGAGTATAGGGTCGGCGTGCAAATTCGTAGTATTTCTCCATAATAACGAGAAACCCATTTTCTTGTTGTGTTGTGTCCAGTGTTATTATCTCCATACAAGGCGCTATTGTTACTGGCTACCTCCGCTGCTGCCCGATTTCAACACTGCACACTCCATTTTCTAGCGTTCACAACTCCACTCTGTATCTTCAAATGACAAACTGTCAATACGTAAACTGAAACAGGAACAGTGAACTACAAATAAAAGATGAAAATCGCAGAAGTAAACCCATAACAACAGGTATACCTACATGTAAAACAAAAACACGGAGAACCAACGCACCAATCCAACATTTTGTTTCAAAGTAGTGTAATGTAATGTGGAACTGGACTACACCGTGTTCTTTGAAAGTACAGTATTTTCACACATACTTTGATGATTAAAGTAGAGTTCCTTGTAAAGGCCAGTTAAGTGATTTTAATTGTGATGTTGTAATTAATTTTAGATTTTGAACAGTCCTAACAGATTACTGTGTATCTTAATTATCCACAAACGTTTTTCAAGTTTTCAGTAAGCGCACATAATCGAGAGTGTACGGTAACTTGCATATCTTAGTCTAGTATACTTCGTGATTATCCGACGATTGTTGCACCATCCTTCGTACGCAGCAATTTTAATGATCAGCAATGTATTAGTTGGAGAACCTGATACATACAAACAAATACTTTTCTTCTTTCATTTTTAGTTCTCTATCAATTTTAAAACTTTGGAAACAGTTTGGAGACTTTGGGTCAAGCTGCTGTAATACCATTCTGGAGTGTAATTAGCAGTGATCGAAAGAGAGGAAAGAAGGAAACGACAAGTATTTTGGACAGGTCAGGAACACTGCTCCTGGTGAATCCTGTTGATGCCTTGGGCAGATGGAGGGAATATTTCGAAGAGTTGCTCAATGTAGGTGAAGATATGATCAGTAGTGTTTCAGATTTCGATGTACAATGGGATAGGAATGATGATAGAAATAGGATCACATGGTCAATACATTGCAGTGCAATAAAGCGGCTGGGGTGGATGAAATTAAGTCGGAACTCATCAAATGCAGTGGAATGTCAGGTCTTAAATGGCTACACAGGATAACTGAAATGGCGTGGGAGTCGGGATAGGTTCTATCAGACTGGACGTAAGCAGTAATCACACCGATCTTTAAACATGGAAACAGAAAAGATTGTAACAACTACAGAAGTATCTAATCAGCGTTGTAGGTAATATCTTCTCAGGTATTGTTGAAAGGAAAGTGCGAGTATTAGTTGAGGACAAATTGGATGAAAATCACTGTGGGTTTAGGCCTCTTACAGGTTGACAGGGCCAGATCTTTAGCTTACGGCAAATAACGGAGAAGTGTTACGAGTGGAACAGGGAATTTTATCTATGCTTTATAGATCTAGAAAAGGCATATGGCCGGGTTCTTAGGAGGAAGTTATTGTCTATTCTACGAGATTATGGAATAGGAGGCAAACGTTTGCAAGCAATTGAAGGTCTTTACATAGATAGTCAGGCAGCAGTTCATGGTTCAGAGTAGTTTCAGGGGTAAGACAAGGCTGCAACCTGTCTCCACTGTTGTTCATATTATTTATGGATCATATTTTGAAAACAATAGACTGGGTGGGTGAGATTAAGATACGTGAACACAAAGTAAACAGTCTCGCATATGCGGATGACTTAGTTGTGATGGCAGATTGGATTGAAAGTTTGCAAAGTAATCTTTCAGAGCTAGATCAGAAATGTAAGGTCTGTGGAATGAAGATTAGCATCTCCAAAACGAAAGTAATGTCAGTGGGAAAGAGATATAAACGGATTGAGTGCCAAATAAGAGGAACAAAGTTAATTCAGGTGGACGTTTTCAAATAATTAGGATGTATATTCTCACAGGATGGCAACATAGTGAAAGAACTTTAAGTGAGGTGTAGCAAAGCTAATGCAGTGAGCGCTCAGCTACGATCTACTCTCTTCTGCAAGAAGGAAGTCAGTACCAAGACTAAGTTATCTGTGCACAGTTCAATCTTTCGACCAACTTTGTTGTAGGGAGCGAAAGCTGTGTGGATTCAGGTTACCTTATCAACAAGGTTGAGGTTACGGATATGAAAGTAGCTAGGATGATTGCAGGTACTAGCAGATGTGAACAATGGCAGGATGGTGTCCACAATGAGAAAATCAAAGAAAAACTGGGAATGAACTCTATAGATGTAGTAGTCAGGGAGAACAGGTTTAGATGATGGGTTCATGTTACACGCATGGGAGAAGCAAGGTTATCCAAGAGACTCATGGGTTCAGCAGTAGAGGGTAGGAGGAATCGGGGTAGACCATGGAGAAGGTACCTGGATTCCGTTAAGAATGATTTTGAAGTAATAGGCATAACATCAGAAGAGGCACCAATGTTAGGACTGAATAGGGGATCATGGAGGAATTCTATAAGGGGGACTATGCTGCAGACTGAACGCTGAAAGGCATAATCAGCCTTCTATGACGATGGCGACGACGATGATGATGATGTTCAATTGTAATGGTCGAAAGGACTTTACGGTTTGATAACAGATTTTTTTTTCCTGAAAACGAAGTTTAGTGTCCCAAATCGTTTTACACTAGATACTTCGAGTGTACGTTGAAGTACGCTGAGGTCTATGGGACGCTATATTTTATATCCTGTTGTTGTACGAACACCCTATGTGTGTGTTAGCTCATATACAGTGATCTCTGTACAGTCTGGATGTAGATCTCTATCTGTCTGACGTGCCGGCCAAAGATGCTCGTGTTTCGTTTTCTGCCTAATTACAAGATGGCACGAGAAGGCAAAATGAAAATACTTTAGATTTTTCTCCCACATCAGCCAGTTAGATCGCATATTGATATAAAGTTCAAAGCCAGAAATAGTATAGAAATCTGTATCACGTACAGACCGGGGGAAATCTTTTTGCTTAACTACAACAAGGCGGACTACACAGACGGCAACAGTTTTCAGACACGTCAGAGTTCCACGCTATGAGATCAGGGATCTGTATCCAAGCAGTATAGAGGTCACTGCTCATACGCCACCACCTCCACAGCGTTTGGCGAGCTGTGGTAACGCTCGACGTAGCGAGGTCCTGCGTGTCGACGATGCTGCGCTCTACCGGCGCACGAGGCAATCACGGCGCTGTTTACGACCCAAGCCGGATCAGCGGCGCGCCCAATTACTGTCACGGGCGCGTCGCTCTAATGGAAGCGCGGCGGCCAGCCACGACGATAACGACATCGACGCGTGATTGAATGTAGGCGCCCGCAAGATTGGGGCGGCGCGCCCACCGGATCTCGCTCGGCCAAACGGCGAGTGAGCGTGCGAGCGACCGGCCGACTCCCAATATAATACGTCAATTTAAATTCGAGATTAGCTGGCTGGCGTGGGCGTCGCGACGCGTCTGCCCAGCGTCGGCGTCGGCGTCGACGGCCCGGCGTGGTGGCCTGGGCGGGGCGGCTCGGCAGCAGGGTTCGCTAATTGCGGAGATAATTTGTGCACGCTGCCGCCGCCGCTGTAGTGTGCCGCTGTTAATTAGCCGCGATTTAATTACCGGAGGAGGAGGAGGAGGAGGAGGAGGAGGAGAGGAGCGGACGAACACGGAGTGGGCGCGGACAGAGGGAGAGGGAGGGCGGAGTGCTGATGGAGGGCGGAGGGCGCTGGAGTGGTCCGTGAAGAACCAGACCTGGCCCGTCTGACCATCTGCACCCCAGAGCCGGGTCCAACTTCTGGGGCAGCCTGTAGCGCTGATAAACGCTGCGAGCGGCCGGCTCCGTGTTACGCGAAATCTCCCTCTCCAGGCTCTGCCAGCTCGTCTCGCTAATTACATTAACGATCAACACTTCCGCCAGCTTTGGCTCTTTTTTATCAAGACAGAGAGCTTAACATTTCATACTTTAAAAAAAAATGTGCAGGCGAGATCTAACATTTCGGAAACAAAGAACGGTACTATGTGAACACCAAAACCTGTTGTAATGCACGACGGGGTGTTCAACAGTAATGCCTTCGAATTTGCTATGCTAAAACTCTTAAAGCTTTTCAGATAAAGCTAATATTATTAACATTCTACAACTTTATTTATTTCATTTTCTTTTGTACAGGGTGGCGCAAAAGTAACTGAACATTGGGCACAGATTTTAACAAAAGATTGAATACAAACAATTTTTACAATTATTTTTTATGTTCAAACTGTTTTCCGTCCTCATTAACAGAGGATAATTATCTTAAAAAATATTGATCACTGTTCCAAAAACGTTTATTAAAATTATGAACACATATGTATTCTGTTGTTCAGAAAATCATAGAACCCAGTTGTATCCATGGCAGAAATGTACCTTAGACAGTACTTAAATATTTATATCACAATTTTAAACTTCGAACTAGAAATATTACGAAATATGACTTCATTTTTAATAAATGAGTTTTATGACATTAAAAAAAAATTAAAAAACTATGTAATATCATACCACCCTGCAGCTGATCATTCCATCATTATATATATCTCCAGTGCCAAAGAAAGGTAATATAAGACAGACAGACTGAATCTAGCATAGATGTATACATGCAGTTTAATCACAACTCACATATCGATATGATGCCGCAATGCCAAAGACCTCCACAACATCGTTGACTTTGAAATCATTGTGATAGTACCACCTTAACCCATACAGGGCACACTGAGTATACATCGTCTGAACAGTTATTTTAAAGCTCTTAATTGATATTTTATACAACATTTAAGTAATTCCATAGTTGTAAAGATATATACATAACTATTTTTTTGTTATTATTGTACTTTGTTTTTTTTTTTAATTTTTTGACGATTATGTGAACCCATTTTCATACTGATTGGTTGATGTGAGGTGGAGGCAGAAGAGGAAGGCGGATCACCTTCGTATTTAAGCGTATGCTCGTCACTTGCTGGCACCAGTTGACATCACAGCAGCTGAGAAGGGTGCTCCACCTACCATCTTCGAAGGATGCCATGGGTAAGGCACGTCTTATTGTATTTTATCCTTATAAGCATTTTGTCTTATTTTATTGTAAATCTAGTAAGGTTTCTATTACTTTCTAAATTAAATTACAGGTCTGATGATGGTCATGTGATGTGATCGAAACCGGTCACCTATGTTCTTGTAAGATACGTAGTGTGATCAAGACTGAATTTTAAAAACACAAAAATGTCATTAACAGAACTTTTAAGTCTTTTTGAATAGCTGTTGCATACTCTATGGCACAGTGTAGTATCACTGTCCAAATCATGAAATGCACAGTGCTCGTAGTCCTTTAGTTCTGTTTAGTCCCCCTTAAACATCCCAACAACCACCACCACCATCCTTTAGTTCAGCACTGGTCTGGCAGTTCTTGACGACACCCATCGGAAAAAAAACCCTGGGCGTGATATCTCCTAAACGTGGAGGCATGTCAGTATCTGCGCATTGAGATATATTTTTTTCTTTGTTAAGTTTCGTTTAAATAATCGCAGATGGCAGCGGCATGATGTGTCGGGGGACCATCGTTTTGAAGCTAAATTTCTTGAAAGTAATCTTGAAGCATATCCAAATATTTAATTCCTGTCGCTGTTCCTTCAAAAATATGTGGAAGTACACCATGTCGATTTAGTGGTTATTCTAACAAAAGAGTTTGATTGTTACTATACCGGTATGTGCATTTTGTCTGTTAACTTGTCCGCTTAACTTAAAACTGGCCTCGTCAGACCACACAGTTTTATCGAAAAGGTTAGCATCATATTTTCGTTTGCCAAGCATCAGTTCACAGAACTGAAGACGTCAATCTGGATGATCTTCAAGCAACCCATATAGTAAACCTGGAATGTAAACATTAAACTTCTGTTTGTGTAATATTCTTTGCACTGACCTTGGTGATAAATCCACCTCAGTTGCTAAACATGTGTTTGCCTTTCGCGGACTCCGGTCACAACCACACAAGCCCGCAGTTCGTTTGCCTCAGATGCGACTGCTGTCGGGCGGCCAGATCTTGGTGCATCCGTAACAAATCCACGTTCTTCAAATCTATCCCGTACGTCGCACTCTGTTTCTCTAAACGGTGGTTCTCATCAAAAGTGTCTCCCCCTCGTTAACAACTTCAGTAGTACCACTTTTAGAAAATGTCTTCAACACGAAAATCTTTCGTTAACATCATGACAGTTCGGAAGACTACAGCTCTAAAGATGCCTCAAGGATCACGCTTTCAACAATGCACTAGGTTGATGATTGTGTTTGTTTTGTTTCTCATTGCATTGACAAGGCGTAATTTTCACCATTCAATAATAACAACTTAACAGGTTAAAACTTCCTACTGTAGTAAGTCTTCATGTTGCTTTTGTTTTCTTTCTACCAACTATCCAGTGACTTTTGCGCTATCCTGTGTGCCGTGTACCGTAGGACCAAATTGAGAAGCAAGGTCTCCAGAGTCAGGGAACGAATCCCTATATGAAATTATAAGGGAAGAGTAATAACATATAAAATGAAATGTATTGAATCCTACGGAGACGACAAGTCATAAGTTTAAATAAACATAATGTACAACTTAGCACAGGAATTATCTCAATTTTTTTAAGTTTCCTAACAGTTCCTCGAAAGAACCGAATGAGGAAGACATGAGGAAAATTTTCAATTTAGACCTGAAACTACGTCAATTACTAATGAAATTTTTTAATTCGTATGGTTCGTTACTGAACATTTATGCCTTAGAATACTGCACGAAATTCTGAACAAGAGTGAAGGAGGTGCGTTCCAAGTGCAGACTGGATTTCCGCCTAGTATTAGGTGAGTGAAAGCTGCTGACCCTTGGGAATATGCTGGTATTTTTAACACGAAACGAATTTAAAGGAAGTATTTATTCAGAAGCCAGACTACTGGACAGGGGTCGACAAGAGACTTGCGAACTTACACTACATATAGCTTTTTTGAATTAGAAGAGATACCTCAAAAAATAGTACCATACGTCATAAGCCAGAAGCAAAGGAAACTGCTTTTCGTGTTGAACTGTCACTTATTTCAGATAATGTTCTGATGATATATAGTTTTATGTAGAGTAGCATTTAGTATTTGAAGAAGATCCTCAACGTGTTTTTCCCAAGGCAGCTTACTATTCTTCATGTCTACCCGCTAGACGACTCCGAATTGTGGCGTGAAACATGGAGTATCTGAAACGTAACTAGGTGTCGGTGGGTGGGAGACAGCGTGCTGTAACCGATTTTCGAATTCGAAGAGTTCGTCCACACATGAAGCACACTCTGCTTCAGTATGACGGTGCCAGACCGCACATGGACTCTGCAACATCTGTAACAGTTCGACGCCTTGGGTTCGCTGTCATCGATCATTCTCCATACAGTCCCAATTTCGTGCTACCCGATTTTCATCTATTTCCAAAGCACTTGTGCCTGCCGAAGTGGCCGAGCGGTTCTAGGCGTTACAGGTTCGATTCCTTCTTTAGGTTAGTTATGTTTAAGTAGTTCTAAGTTATAGGGGACTGATGACCTCAGCTGTTAAGTCCATAGTGTTCATAGCCATTTGAACCACTTTTTTAAATAAACTTAATAAACAACTTGGGTTAGTTACGTTTAAGTAGTTCTGAGTTTTAGCGGACTGGTGACCTCAGAGACTAATTCCCATAGTGCTCAGAGCCTTTGAGTCACCATGACGGTAGGACCCTAGACAATTGGAAACCAGTGGCCTGGTCAGATGAATTCCGATTTCAGTTGGTAAGGGCTGATGGTAGGGTTACAGTGTGACGCAGTCCCCGCAAATTCATGGACCTAATCTATGAACAAGGCGCTATGCAAGCTGTTGGTTGCTGCATAATGTTGTGTGCTGTAATCAGATTGAATGGACTGAGTCATCTGGTCAAACTGAACCTATCATTGATTGGAAATGGTAATGTTATGCTTCTTAGTTACCATTTGCAGCCATTCGTGGACTTCATATTTCCACCACACAACGATGGAATTTCTGTGGGTGACAATGCGGCATGTCACCAGGCCACAATTGTACGAGACTTGTTTGAAGAACATAATGGAGAATTGGAGTGAATGATTTGCCTACTTATCGAACATTTACGGGTCATAAGTGACACATCAGTCCTTGTGCCGGCCGGTGTGGCCGAACGGTTCTAGGCGCTTCAGTCTGGAACTGCGAGACCGCTACGGCCGCAGGTTCGCATCCTGCCTCGAGCGTGGATGTGTGTGATGTCCTTAGGTTAGTCAGGTTTAAGTAGTTCTAGGGGACTGATGACGTCGGATGTTAAATCCCAAAGTGCTCATAGCCATTTGAACCATCAGTTCGCGCACAAAATCCTGCATTGGCAGCACTTTTGCAATTATGCCTGGCTACAGAGGCAGCATAGCTGAATACTTGTGCTGGAGACTTCCAACGATTGTAGAGTCCATGTAGGTCGGTGCGCTACACCGGGCAAAAGGAATGCCGACACAATATTAGGAGGTATCCTATGACTTCTGTCACATCAGTGTGTGACTACAGCTGTTTCGCTACGTGAATCATGAGAAAGGTCTTTTTGTTACGAGTTGTTGCTACAACGTTGTTTCACGCAGTTGACAATTTTCCAGGAACAAGAATATTTCTCCTCGGTATATAAGGGCATTCACCATTCGTCTTGTCTTTTGATTATTGTCCTTCCACTCATAAATATTAAATTTAGGTTAGTTGAGTTCATTCAACTGCTTTTGCGCAACAAAGAATTTTGTGGTTTGGCAATGGTACTCGATCGTTCTGTGTGTCTCTCTGACAGCGCCATTTCAGTGTGTATTGCTTACGGCCTGCACGTGCCCCGTTTCTGCATCGCCGCCGCCAGGCGTCCGCGCCAAGTCACTCTGTGTGAAATGGGCCTTAAGGTGGAAGCGAAGGAGGCTGCGCATTTCGCGCGGACACAATTTACGCAACGTGGCAGGGGACGGCGGGTGGGCGGTTGTAATTTTAATGGCGGGCCGCACTCATGTGGCTGGGGCGGTGCCAGGCTCGGCGCCAACAGGTGCCGCCCATTACGGCCCTTCCCGCGCCCTTCCTGCCTGGCCCGGTACGTCGCATGCAGCGCCAACACGCCGCACTAAAATGTCCGGAGTCTGGTCTCCTTCTTAAACTCTAGAGTAACACAATGTGATATGTGTAATCGTGACAATGCTGAGCTTGATGTATAAACACTTGTTCTTAATTCGAGGGATTTCAAGGGTTGGCCCCAATTAAGAGTTATGCGGCATCTAGTGCTCGTTGGTACTAGTATTTGTGCGTTTCTTTCACCTGGAAAGAGTATGACATTCAGACCGTCAGTTATATCTAAGCAGGCATCAGTAGTGAGTCAACACTGCACACGCACGGCACAGCGGACACACCAGGAACCGCGGTGTTGGCCGTCGAATGGCGCTAGCTGCGCAGCATTAGTGCACCGCCGCCGTCAGTGTCAGCCAGTTTGCCGTGGCATACGGAGCTCCATCGCAGTCTTTAACACTGGTAGCATGCCGCGACAGCGTGGACGTGAACTGTATGTGCAGTTGACGGACTTTGAGCGAGGGCGTATAGTGGGCATGCGGGAGGCCGGGTGGACGTACCGCCGAATTGCTCAACACATGGGGCGTGAGGTCTCCACAGTACATCGATGTTGTCACCAGTGGTCGTCGGAAGGTGCACGTGCCCGTCGACCTGGGACCGGACCGCAGCGACGCACGGATGCACGCCAAGACCGTACGATCCTACGCAGTGCCGTAGGGGACCGCACCGCCACTTCCCAGCAAATTAGGGACACTGTTGCTATTGGGGTATCGGCGAGGACCATTCGCAACCGTCTCCATGCAGCTGGGCTACGGTCCCGCACACCGTTAGGCCGTCTTCCGCTCACGCCCCAACATCGTGCAGCCCGCCTCCAGTGGTGTCGCGACAGGCGTGAATGGAGGGACGAATGGAGACGTGTCGTCTTCAGCGATGAGAGTCGTTTCTGCCTTGGTGCCAATGATGGTCGTATGCGTGTTTGGCGCCGTGCAGGTGAGCGCCACAATCAGACTGCATACGACCGAGGCACACAGGGCCAACACCCGGCATCATGGTGTGGGGAGCGATCTCCTACACTGGCCGTACACCTCTGGTGATCGTCGAGGGGACACTGAATAGTGCACGGTACATCCAAACCGTTATCGAACCCATCGTTCTACCATTCCTAGACCGTCAAGGGAACTTGCTGTTCCAACAGGACAATGCACGTCCGCATGTATCCCGTGCCACCCAACGTGCTCTAGAAGGTGTAAGTCAACTACCCTGGCCAGCAAGATCTCCGGATCTGTCCCCCATTGAGCATGCTTGGGACTGGATGAAGCGTCGTCTCACGCGGTCTGCACGTCCAGCACGAACGCTGGTCCAGCTTAGGCGCCAGGTGGAAATGGCATGGCAACCCGTTCCACAGGACTACATCCAGCATCTCTACGATCGTCTCCATGGGAGAATAGCAGCCTGCATTGCTGCGAAAGGTGGATATACACTGTACTAGTGCCGACATTGTGCATGCTCTGTTGCCTGTGTCTATGCGCCAGTGGTTCTGTCAGTGTGATCATGTGATGTATCTGACCCCAGGAATGTGTCAATAAAGTTTCCCCTTCCTGGGACAATGAATTCACGGTGTTCTTATTTCAATTTCCAGGTGTGTATATATGAGAAATGTCGTTGTCTGCTGCAACTCGAGCCGGCCGGAGTGGCCGAGCGGTTTTAGGCGCTACGGTCTGAAACCGCGCGACCGCTATGGTCGCAGGTTCGAATCCTGCCTCGGGCATCGATGTGTGTGATGGATGTCCTTAGGTTAGTTAGGTTTAAGTAGTTCTATGTCCTAGGGGACTAATGACCTCAGACGTTAAGTCCCATAGTGCTCAGGGCCATTTGAACCATTTTTTTGCTGCATCTCGATTCCCAATGTGCACAGCTTTTGCCTGCATAAAATGAGCATTGTAATTCAGCTTAAGGATGTGTTTCCTGTGGCTGAACAAACCAGCTCTGGCCTAAAACATGCATCCACAAAAACAGCACCGAATGGTTGCAGGAGGGTGGGGTTCCGATAGAGCTTTCTTGAATGTCACTTGGTCTCCTTCTGTCTGTGGCGTCCAGCTATCGCACTTCTGAGCGAAACTAAGCTCAAACCATGCAACCACCTAAACTTCATCGGCTACTGCGTCTATCGCACCAACCGTCCGGACGACTCCGGTCACTGTGGAACAACCATCATCATACACTAAGACATAGAACATACTAACATAGTGCTCCCTGAACTTGAAAAATTAGAGCAAACCGCCGCCAGGGTGAAGTTCAACAGAACCTACACTACACTGGCGTCAGTATAAAACAGCCCTAAGAAAATGAAGACTCGCGTCATCAACACTACACTCAACATAATCTCCGTGCGTAAACGCCCATGGAGATCTTAATGCAAATCATCCTGACTGGAAATCACATATACGAAACTCCAACGGCAAGAAACTATACGAACACGCACTAGGACGGAAATACACTACTGGCCATTAAAATTGCTACACCAAGAAGAAATCACATAATAAACGGGTATTCATTAGACAAATATATTATACTTGAACTGACAAGTGATTACATTTTTCCGCAGTTTGGGTGCATAGATCCTAAGAAATCAGTACCCAGAACAACCAACTCGGGCCGTAATAGCGGCCTTGATACGCCTGGGCATTGAGTCAAACAGAGCTAGAATGGCGTGTACAGGTATAGCTACCCATGCAGCTTCATCACGCTACCACAGTTCATCAAGAGTAGTGACTGGCGTATTGTGACGAGCCAGTTGCTCGGCCACCATTTACCTACCGGTTTCAGTTGGTGAGAGATCTGCAGAATGTGCTGGCCAGGGCAGCAGTCGAACATTTTCTGTATCCAGAAAGGCCTGTACAGGACCTGCAACATGCGGTCGTGCATTATCCTGCTGAAATGTAGGGTTTCGCAGGGATCGCATGAAGGGTAGAGCCAAGGGTCGTAACAAATCTGAAATGTAACGTGCACTGTTCAAAGTGCCGTCAATGCGAGCAAGAGGTGACCGAGACGTGTAACCAATGGCACACTATATCATCGCGCCAGGTGATACGCCAGTATGGCGATGACGAATACACGGTTCCAATGTGCGTTCATCGCGATGTCGCCAAACACGTATGTGACCATCATGATACTGTAAACAGAACCTGGATTCATCATAAAAAGTGACTTTTTGCCATTCGTGCACCCAGGTTCGTCGTTGAGTACGCCATCGCAAGCGCTCCTCTATGTGATGCAGCGTCAAGGGTAACCGAAGCCATGGCATCCGAGCTGATAGTCCATGCTGCTGCAAACGTCGTCGAACTGTTCGTGCAGATGATTGTTGTCTTGTAAACGTCCCCATCTGTTGACTCAGGGATCGAGACGTGGCTGCACGATGCGTTACAGCCATGCGGATAAGATACCTGTCATCTCGACTGCTAGTGATACGAGGCCGTTGGGATCCAGCACGGCGTCCCGTATTACCCTCCTGAACCCACCGAGTAAATATTCTGATAACAATCATTGGATCTCGACCAACGCGAGCAGCAATGTCGCGATACCATAAATCGCAATCGCGATAGGCTACAATCCGACCTTTATCAAAGTCGGAAGCGTGATGGTTCGCGTTTCTTACACGATGCATCACAACAACGTTTCACCGAGAATCGCCGGTCAACTGCTGTTTGTGTATGAGAAATCGGTTGGAAACTTTCCTCATGTCAGCACGTTGTAGGTGTCGCCACCGGTGCCAACATTGTTTGAATGCACTGAAAAGCTAATCATTTGTATATCACAGCATCTTCTTCCTGCCGGTTAAATTTCGCGTCTGTACCACGTCATCTTCGTGGTGTAGCAATTTTAATGGCCAGTAGTGTACATTACACTAGCGCTGACCGAACCGACGCACATTCGGTACCAGAGGGGCCACAGGCCAGACGTGTTAGACATGACATTGATCAAGGGAGTAAAACGACACTCAACGTTACATTTGAAAACGATAAGCCCTCAAATCACTAACCCGTTATACTATACACTGGAGAAACACTGCAGCACATGGACCAACGCACTATGTTAGACTACAGGCGCGCGTATTTGGCTTTGATCTAGGAAACACTTGACAGTAGCATACCACCGACCCACGCGATTAACGAGACATCTCAGATTGATGTTTCCGTTGGAACCCTCACTAGCGCCGTCCAAGACGCAATAGCCGACACCATGCCAATCCGCGCACGACAACAACACAGTGCTGCCCTGCCCCAGGACATCCTTGGTTTTATCTAATGAGGAACCGCCTCGGAAGACATTGGCAGCGTACCAGGCGCCAGCACTTCAATCAGCACATGAACAGGCTCCAGGGTATAATCCGGGGCAAAATACAAACATTTAAAACACAGCAGTGGAACCAGAAACTCGAAGGCCTGGACACCACGTGACCTGGCGTGTGGCAGATGGACCGACACTTTACCAGGGAGAAACTGTACACACCCACGCTACAAGTGCCAGACGGCCCGGCATATTCTGCAGAAGAAAAGGCGGAACTGATGGCCCTCACAATTGCAGCGTTATTCACACCGGACCTGGACCCCTCAGACCCAGCGTTCACACTTGCGATCGACCAGGAGGTTACACGCACCTTGGCCCAACCATCGCGCAACGATATCCGACAGTCACCCCTGGTCACGATGGCATTCAAAACCGTGTCCTCCGGGAGTTCACGGATAAAGCAGTAGAATACCTCACACACATCACGAATGCCATACTTAAACACCAACACTCCCCCCCCCCCCCTTTTGGAAGACGGCCAAGGTCACCAACCCAACGGTCTGCTGAGCGCGTTTAGCAAGATCGTTGAGAAGGTAATACTAATACAACTCACTAGGGTCTTCCGTTGTGGCCGAGTATTTCTAGGCACTGCAGTCCGGATCCGCGCGACTGCTACGGTCGCAGGTTCGAATCCTGCCTCGGGCATGGATGTGTGTGATGTCCTTAGAAGGTTTAAGTAGTTACAGTTCTAGGGGACTGATGACCACAGATGTTAAGTCCCATAGTGCTCAGAGTCATTTGAACCCCGTTTCGTTGAATACATAACACATGGATACAACACAAACTAAGCAACTGGGGCGGTGTTCCTTGACATCGAAATGGCCTTCGATCGTCTGTGGCACAACGGCCTCATACACAAACTCAGCGACGCAGGGTTCCCCGACGGGCTCGTATGTCTCATACACTCGTATCTCACGGACAGGAGTTTCAACACCGACGTGCAGGGCAATTATCAACAAGACGTAGTATCCAGGAGTGAGTACCCCAAGGAAGCACCGTAGGGCCCTTATTGTTTAACCTCTACGTTAATGACCTCCCAGCTACAAGCAACACGACGTTGGCAACCTAAGCGGATGACACTGCCATCCCTGAGCAAGACTGTAAACCGTCTAACATTAACTCACCACTACAGACTGCACTCAGAGCTGCAGAGCCTTGGCTGGTGAAATGACGTGTTAGAGTAAACGTCGACAAGTGCGAAGCCGTTCTGTTCATTAGAAGACCGAAACTACTGTGCAAACTTCAACACTGCAAGCCGATAACACTACATGCACGCCCAATACGTTTCCCCGAGATGGCCAAATACCTCGGTGTCTGGCTGGACCGGAAATACTCTGTGGGGGCCACATTCAACACGTGACCAACAAAACAAACGCGACGCTCAAACAACTCTACCCTATGCTTAACAGGCGTAGCACACTTAATACGAGGGAGTCCAGGTCCATGTACACCACATTTATCAGACCTCTGATGACGTATGCTCCTCCCATCTGGGGATACGCTGCGCCTGCGCCGTCTGCAGCTCATACAGAGCAAAGTACTCAGAATCATAAGCAACGCTCCGTGCTGCACACGCAACGGGGATCTTCACCGGTAATATCGGCTAGATAGCATCTTGCAGGTATTCCGAAAACTCTCCACACGACTGTACAGAAACACGAGACACTCGCGTATCCCGTTTATTCTTTCTCTGGGTAACTACGAATACAACCATAGATGGAAACATAATAGACCAAAGACACTATTAGCAAGAAACTAAACATCTATGGTCCATAGCACGCTAACACGACAGTACTGGCGAGCCTCTGCAACACAGCTACTATTGGCAACCCTAGAGGCTCGATCCGTCGAAAAACAGGCAATCGCAGGGAAACTGTACAGTACACAGCCCGCAAACCAGCCATACACACCCCCTACACTGTGAGCTGATCTATGACCGATAGCCCACTAAGGTACGACGACCTTCAATTATTACATGGATGCAGCAGCTGCAGCAGCCCCTACAACCATCACCCGCAACTACAAAGGTAACGTTGCACGATACCTCGCACTAACACCACACCTTGCACGCACTGTCGCAGCTAGTAAGCCGCTACTGCCCTTACTACCCGTCCTACTGTCGCAGAGGATCTCTCCCTTGGAGCTTTTTTCCCTCTGCCCTTACAAATCGCTACCCTTCAATCGCTTTCGTCCACTTTCTGTCTACTGATGGACCATGTCAATCAGTCATCCTACCCATACGCATGGACAACATCACAGCCCACATCCTGTAACTCACGATTTGAAAACTAACATGTTATACGGAGGTGACAGTAGAACATTTGGTTTGGTCACCACGTTGGTTTGGGCGTGGAGGGGCCCCATCCTTTGGGGGCTTCAAACAAGCTGACAGTGGAGGATGAAGTGTTCCTGCCCAGAAAGTGGTCCACAGTACAGGGCGAGGCAAATAAAAGTGGCCTAGACAAGTGGATACGACTGGACGTCATTATATGCATATAATCACAACCCTACAGGTTGGAGCAACTGCAAATACAGCCACGAACAACCTTCACGCCTGACAGAGTTGTCAGCAGAAGTCAGTCTGGTCGGGGCCCTAGCTGGTCACCAAGGTCACCTGATTTGTCAGTGTGCGGTTACTTTGTGTGCGGAGCCCTGATGTCTGAGCCGCATCGCAAGAACCCACATAGCCTTCAACAACTGCAACAAAACATTTCGGATGAGACTTCAGCAATTCCAGCAGTTCAGCTTCGATTCGCCTTCAGTTGTTTGCTGACTAGGCCCCAAAAGTGCCATTAAGTGAATAGTAGTCACTTTCGTATTTCCTTTCTTCTGCTGTGTTTCTTTATTACCTGGAACTCTTTGCACCACCATATACATTGTTCCCATCTTTGCATGTTCATGTCAGTCGTCTATAAGATGTGTTTTAACTGATCCTTAAAGTGACTGAGAGGTTCTCCCCGAGGCCTAACTACCAGAGCAGAATTCACCATAAAGGATTTGGTGGGGAAGCCTTGTATTAGTCATACGATTAACATGGCCTAAACATTTCAGTTGATGAGACATGGCGGTTGCCTCAGTGCTGTTTAGACGCGCTTTTTTGAGAACCACAATGTTGGTTGCCTGGTTCTCCTACTCAATGTTGAAGATGTATCTCATTTATTGTAGTTCGAAGTATTCAAGATCTTTATATCACGGCGATCCAGACATGCAGGGGCGTAGGAACGACGACAATTCTGTACCATGAGTCTGGTGTGCAGCCTTAGGTCTTTATTCATGAAGACTTGCTTCATGGCCAGCCCCAGGTTTTCTTTCCCAAGATCTTCTTCGCAGGTACGCTGTTTAGACAAGAATCTTCGAAGATATGAAAAGTGCTCAGCCTGCTCCAGAGCTGTGTCTGGGACGGAGTTACTGAACTCAGGGAGGATTAATTCCGGGGCAGGTACCTCGTTTTTCTCAGATTGATCACAATCAGTTTATAAAGCAATATGAGAAATATATAAGAATAATTATTTGTAAATAGGCCCTGTTGGCTATCACATATCTTTTAGAGTCGTTTCCATGATCTTCCAGGTGGTTCTCGTTCTCCATCCTCAGTCTATATCCCTCTCTTCCGTCCGCTTTGATTCAGGGCTTTTGGAACCTCATTCTCAGATTGAGCTACCCAAAGGTTTATCTTTAGACTAGTCAGATTGTTGTTGTTGTTGTTGTTGTTGTGGTCCTCAGTCCAGAGACTGGTTTGTTGCAGCTCTCCATGACACTCTATCCTGTGCAAGCTTCTTCAACTCACAGTATCTACTGCAACCTACATCCTTCTGAATCTGCTTAGTATATTCATCTCTTGGTCTAATTTTATGATTTTTACCCTTCACGCAGCCCTCCAGTACTAAATTGATGATTCCTTGCTGCCTCAGAACATGTCCTACCAACCAATCCCTTCTTCTGGTCAAGTTGTGCCACAAATTTCTCTTCTCGCCAATTCTTTTCAATACCTCCTCATTAATTATGTGGTCTACTCATTTAATGTTCAGCATTCTTCTGTAACACCACATTTCGAAAGCTTCTATTCTCTTCTTGTCTAAACAGTTTATCGTCCATGTTTCACTTCCATACATGGCTACACTCCACACAAGATCTTTCAGAAACGACTTCCTGACATTTAAATCTATACTCGATGTTAACAAATTTCTCTTCTTCAGAAACGCTTTCCTTGCCATTGTCAATCTACATTTTATATATTCTCTACTTCGACCATCATCAGTTATTTTGCTCACCAAATAGTAAAACTTATTTACTACTTAAAGTGTCTCATTTCCCAATCTAATTCCCTTAGCACCACCAGATTTAATTCGACTACATTCCATTATCTTCGTTTTGGTTTTATTGATGTTTATCTTATATCCTCCTTTCAAGACACTGTCCATTCCGTTCTAGTCAGACCGCTGTCTACTATTGCCACAGCTTCTAACTGGGCTCGCTCGACCTCCTCTTTAACTTATTTGATCCATGGTGAGTTCTTTAACTTTCCTTCGTACGCTAATGAGCCATAACGTTGTGACCTTCTGCTTAGCAGCGTGTTGACCTTTGAAACGTAACACAGCAGGGATTCTGCAGCTCATGCATTCGATCAAGTCCTTTGAAGGTTTCTGGAAGTAAGTGGCACCAGCTGTCTACGCACTGGTCACGTAATGCCCGTAAATTACGCAACGGTGGTTTTGGGCCCGGAGCTGGAGCACGATAGCGTTCCATATGTGTTGCATATGGTTCAGATCAGTCGAATTAATAGCCCAACACATCATCGTGAGATTACCATCATCCTCTTGAAAGCAATCTAGCACAATTCTGTCTCTGTGTAACGGACCGTTGTCTTGCTGGATAATCCCTTAGCATCCACATACTCCACAACTAGCTTGGTCCCTTCCATTACTACCTCAGGTCCCACGGAAAAACAGGTGACTGCCACATGTTCCCCAAAACATAATACCGCCCAAATCAGCCTTTCCGTGGCACGGAACCTGTTCCAAGTAGCCGTCCTCCGATGAGAGCGTACCCGAAATGACATTCGACATGTGTAGCAAGAAATGCGATCCATTAGACCAGACAACAAGTTTTCATTGACCCATTATCCTATCCTGATCATCTCATGTCACTAAAAACTTAACTGATGACGTCGCAAAATCAACGTTGGGTCACATAGTGGTCATCTTCCGCTGAGCACCAGTTGAAAAAGTACTCCGATCGGTCTTGTCCGAAACACCTGTACCTGCACCTGCGCTGTACTTTGTTGTGAATGGTGAACTGTGATACGTTTTTGAATAGGTCTTGAGGTGAGAAACTGTATCACCAAGTAAAAAAAAAGGGGGTGCCATTTAAAAATCCGTAATTCTATTCATATCTTCGTGAGTTACATGAAAGGCAAATCCCCCTGTAGCTAAGCAACATTTGCTTTAAACAACTTTTATTTTGCTCCTGCACAAAAATTTACTTCGGGTAGTCAAAAAATGTTACAGCTTATATAAGTGCATATTTACTGGAATACATAAACGGGGAAGCTGTTGAAAGGCTAACCATCCCACACCCACTATGGCACAAACATTCGTAACAGTTTCTAAGCATAAGACAAAACTAGCTGATACCAAGAAAATCCGTTGTAGTCAGCTGGACTTAACAGTGATCAATAAATCTGACGAATTACCTTCCACATCGACACAGCTGTACTTAATAACCATAATATGCTAATCATCTGCAGACAGAAGATAACCCCATACAGGAACCTGGCGTACGATGCAAAATGCATGTGAAAACAAATATCAGTACATATCGTCTCCATGTGGTATCTTCAGACACCGGCGCCGTCCCAAACCGGACGCCGGCCGGGGTGACCGAGCGGTTCTAAGCGCTACAGTCTGGAACCGCGCGACCGCTACGGCCACTCGAATTCTGCTTCGGGCATGGATGTGTGTGATTTCCTTAGGTTAGTTAGGTTTAAGTAGTTCTAAGTTCTAGGGGACTGATGACCTCAGAAGTTAAGTCTCATAGTGCTCAGAGCCATTTGAACCATTTGAGCCAAAGCGGACGATAAAAAGTATACAGAACCTGAAACAAGATCCGTCGCTTGCTGGAAAGTGTAGAAGGCAGTTCTACTGACCACCAGCAGAGCACATGATCACTTACCCACTGCTATAAAATGTCTGACAGACAGCAAAGTAAAATTTGAAAACAAACTGAAAAAGTTTCTTCTTGACAACTCCTTGTATTCTATAAAAGACTTCCTATTACTGTAAAGTGTGAAAGGTCATGGGTACGAATTGCTAACAAATAAAAGAAAAACACAAACACAAACAAAAAACCTTATGAACGTTATGCGGTCTGCCATGTTTAAAAATTAATTTGCTATGTGACGTAAAATGACTCGATCATGCGTTACACATCATTATGATTTATCTTGCAAAATGGTCCATGGAACATGAAAGTGACTAACTAATTAACTAATAGCTCGTCAGGTTGCTGGAGAACATTTATTAATTTTGAGATATCTTGTTATTTAAACAGTTGTAACTTTTCTGGTACCATACGTGAGCCGATAAATAACAATAACAATGGTAATTATAATATGGTACCTAATATATGTAAGTTAATAAATGTCAGTCTTATACACACTGTGTTAATTAATTTTCTCTTGGCACTCTTATGAGTGTGAGTAATGATGTGTAACAGAACTGTATGGCAATAGTGCAAAAGAAATCAGTATGGAGAAGAAGTTGACAGGCCAAAGCAGAAGTGTGAAATAATAGGGTAGGACTAGCATGTGAGCTGGAAAGAAGGGAAGAGGAAAGGAGGAGAAAAGCATGGCCAGTATACAATGTAACAGAAAAACTGATTTACTGCTGGTCAGAATGTTAAAACAGAGATTTTCGGAGATGAAATTTACACCAAAGATAAAACACGAAGGTTTAATCTCGTCTTGGATGCAGAATGGTTCCGTTTAATACACAGAACCCACTGGTGGTTTAACTGTCGTCCGGTCAAAGTGGAGACAGAGACAGGGAAAGATTTAATGTTATGCAAAGGTACAAGCAAGATATTGGATGTAGCCTGCTTGCTATTGCGGTTGTGGAATGATGATACGTATTTGATATGCAAGAAAAATTGTTGACGACAGCAGTGAATAAGAAACCGACGAAGGAAATAGAGAATGAGAAAATCACGTCACCTCTCTCCGATCGAAACCAGTTTCTCTTCTCTTGTTCTTGTTCTTGTTCCTCTTCTTCTTTCAAGTACTTCGCGAGAATCCTGTTCCGTTAACAGAGAAAGTTGGTCTTCAGATCCATTTTTTACTATTTGATGAGTTAAAAAAATAAATCTTTTGGTATTCTTCCTTCTCGTATTCTACTCATACTTGAGCACCATATTCCTCTATTTTCGGTGATTCTATCTTTTATTTCGAAAACATTCAATTCTCTCTCCATATCAGCCTTTTAAGTCTGTCCCCGTTTCTGGTAACTGTCTCTTACTAATAATAAGATATTTATCATACATCAGCTCTTCGCCATAAAGCAAAACTGGAACATTCATTACTTTATGGAAGTTGACTTTTGTTTCTTTCCTCGTGATCGTCGGTAATATCCTTCGGATTGTCCCACATATGGCCAGGTTGTTATGCAGCTTGCGACAAATATCAAGTACCGAGTTAAAAATTATATCCAAGCCAAGGTACTGGAAGTGAGACACTTGTTAAATAGTAGGGCTATTATCTACTTCTTTTTTTTTCAGAATAAATTTTTCCCAATAAAAGTCAAAATATTTGTCTTTCGTGCTGAGACTTTCACGTTAAATCCAAAGCATGTTTCCTGAAAGCAAGATACGAATCTCTGAAGTTATAGTGATGTCATAATCAACAAAAATCAGTGTACTGAAGTGCATTGTGTCATTTATTTTAATTGCTCTGAGCTTCCATTCTATACCTACAGTATATTATTCAAGCAAATATTTAAATGGTGGTGATTTAACTTACAGTACTGATTTACCCCTTGGCTGCTATAAATTTCTTCAGACTAGAGACCTACTATAACAATTTGTCCATTTTATTTGTAGTATTGTTTGTGTGTCCTGGTATAAACTTTTTATGACGTCTACAAGCTGAGCAGATATCATAGGAGGGACCTCTTGACCCATTCAAGGGCCCTTTCATAAACAATGAATGTAAGGCGTCCCTCAAGATTAATTTATCGTCTATAGGTGATCAGTCCTTTCTAAACCAAGTTTATTCTTCAAGCAAGTGCCTAATATAGAATGTAAATAATAGCCCTACAGCATTTCCATTTCCCTTGGCCCGTGAACAGTCGATTGAAGATCATACAATGGAAAGGGAAACGCATAACGTCAAACGCGCGGGTTAACTAGATGCAGGGCAAGACGCCGTGTCAAGAGTGATCTGACACACAATTTGGTTACCATAAATCCTCCGACGTTAGCAAAAGATATATTTTGTCAGTGGGACACACACACACACACTCAAATAGTAGCCCAGTATTTTACCAGCATTAAAATGAAGCAACCAATCACAGTTCAGTAGTTTACCAGCCACTGAAATGAAACATTCAATCAAAATACAACCGCCATCTTGATTATGTTCAAAGGTATCCAAACGATACGAATTTTGCTCCATGTTCTGAGCATCTAAATTACCTTAATTTCACGTAAATTGGAACTATGTTCAAATGTATCAGAAGAATCTATATTTTGCATTAATTTGCATGATGTGAAAAGTATCGAACAGACATAAATTTTGCATAAATTGAGGCTGTATCAAAATTGTCTGAATGAACTGCATTTTGTGTACAAGCAGCATGTTCAAAAGTGTTGAATTAATCTGAAGTTTGCACCGTGTTATAAAATATTTCAAAAATCTGAATTTTCTAATAATTAATACCAAGTTCAAAAATATCCAAGTGATCTGAGTTTAGGACAAATTGGTGGCATTTTCAAATCTTTAAATCAAAACAACCCCCCTCTCTCCAGAGCTGCAACTTTGGTAACATGCTCAAAAGTAACTAAATGAACTTAAATGTCCAAAGAAATCAGTTAACTAACTGTGGAGGGTGGGAGGAAGGAGATGATTTTTCAACAGCTTAATAAAGTCTGGGAATGTCTGATTATGTTGAAAACTGGTGTACAGTTCACAGAGCCTGCGCCCTTGATCAAAATAGAGTTCCATCCTTACTCTGAAAGTTCATGATATCATCTAGTCAGTATGTGAAGGAGATGGAATGTTGTGTTTATTATGGAAGTTCATACAGGACATGGTGGGTACAGATTCCAAGAAAGCCACTGAGATAGGTAGTTTATGTCAATAAGAATAGTTTTATTTTTGTACCAAAGTATACAATGTTATTCCCTTGTTAAATGTTGTGTACTATAGGTCCAAAACACATTTTAGTTTACCTAAAATTGATATCAAAGCCAGCCTGTGGTAGAATATTAACTATACCTTGTACTGCAACGATTATGTCATTTTCTGTGAATAATGCTAACTTATGCTGTCACACAGCAGACACTACATTAAACTTCAAAAAAAAAACCACAATAAACAGTACTAATAAACATTAATATAGATAAGAAACAATGATGGCTATGCTTTCAACTACTCTCTTTCAACAACTTTCCAATGAGAGTGACATTTCACAGGGTGGTAAATTCATTGCCAGTAACAAAATGTTTGTCATCGTCTGCTGATATGATAACTTAAGCTATCACACAGAGGAGACCATTTGACACTCCCCTTAACCCATATATCGATATATTACAGCACAACTGTCACAAAAAAGCAAATTCAGCGGAATGTTAATCAGAATTGTAACACTTTAGGTCATATATCACAATGTTACAGCAACATTGTCACAGACTGCTCCATACATTGGTATGCTACAGGAAAACTGTAGCAAACTGCTCCATCCAGTACCATATTACAGAAAAATGCGGAAAATTAGCCCATGCATTAGCACTGTTATACAAAACTATAGCAAACTGCACTATGCATCAACATGTTGCTGTCAGAGTGTACCAAATTGCTCTACACAGAAACATGGGTCACCAAAATTGTAATAAATTTCCCCTTGTTCCACCAAGTAATAGCAAAATCAGGAAGTATAATAATGTTTAGAGAAATTCAGGAATACAGAAATACTGTCACACAGAAATGAAACAAATAGGAAGTGTAGGGAAGCCAAGGGAAAATGGCTTCATGAAAAGTATTAAGAAATCGAAATTGTTTTCAGAAGAACTGAGTTAACATACAGAAATGTCAAAATATCCTTCAGTGAAACTGAAAACAAGGGCAGTAACATTAAGAGTTCAACGGGATATCCTCTGTTAAATGCGGAGGAGAGAGCATGTGGGTGCAGAGAGGATGATAAGGTCCTCTGTGAATGGGAGAACTTGTCTAATGATGTGTTAGAAGAAGGAAGAGCAGTTGACAGTGAAGGGATATGCGATCTAGTATTAGGATCAGGACTTAAAAGAGTTTGCAAGACATAAGATCAAATAAGGCAGAAGGGATGGATAACATTCCAGCAGAATTTCTAAAATCATTAGAGAATGTGACAACAAGATAACTCTTCATGTTGATGCATAGAATATATTGAGTCTGAAGATATACCATCAGACTTACAATGAAACGTCATCCACACAATCCCGAAGGTAGCAAGAGCTGAAAAATGAGAGACTTATCGCACAATCAGATTAACAGCTCATGCGTCCAAGTTGCTGACAAAAATAATATACAAAATAATGAAAAAGTTGAGGATCTGTTAGCTAATGGTCAATTTCGGTTTAGGAATGGTAAAGGCACCAGACATGCAGTTCTCTTATTGTGGTTGATAATGGAAGGAAGGTTGAAGAAACCCCAAGACGCGCTCCTAGTATTCTTCGACCTAGGAAAAGTATTTAACAATTTAAAATGGTGCAGTAAGTTTGACAATCTGAAAAAAATAGAGGTAAGTATAGGGAAAGAAGGGTAACATGCAATAGAAGAAACCTGGCAATGCTTCTCATTTGATAAACATCTATGGGAATTGGATATTCGATCTAATCTCCTCTCTTCCCTCTTTGCTCACCTTCTCCTCCCCCTCTCTCTGTTCCCATCTCCTCCTCACCTGTCTCTCCACTCCTCCAACTTCCTCTCTCTGTCCATCTCCTCTTACCTTGCCTATGTCCATTTCCTGCCCCCCCCCCCTGTCCATCTCATCTTCCCCCCTCTTTCTGACGTTATTGTTATTGCAGATTTAGATTCTTAATAGTATTATAATCCCAAGCTGATAAGCCATACATACACCTTTCCATTTTCTATGAAAAGGCAACTGAAAGTATGAAAAGAAAATAGCACATTGTTATTTCAGCAATTTTTGTTTAAACATATATGTGTTGAGAAATAACGCCTGTTTGAAAAAACAGTTTTAAGGTTAAAATGCCGTGCTATTGTAATTAAAAATGGCTGTGACAGCAAAACAAAATCACACACTGTCACAGCTGAACAAAGTGCGGCATTTTCATTCTCGCAGTAGGTTTTACTTATATAGCTAAATTGATTGAACTGTACTTCTCACTCAAGTAGTTCCTCAATTGACCTCTCAAGGGCTGAGTGCACCCAGTTTGCCAACAGCACTCAGCAGACCTAGATGGCTGTGCATTAAATTGCTAGCCCAACCTAGCTTAACTTTGGTAGTCTAAGAGGAACTGGTGTTACCACTGCAGCAAGATATTACATACGTATTTATATATAATAATTATTATAACATATAGAGCCTACGTTTGTCCCAATATTCAGTTAGAGTATCATGTAAGAACTTTAAGTTTTTTTTTCGAAATTTTTGGTAACAACATTAAACAATGATTTGTCTTTATATGGTAGTGTAGATTTAAAAGATCCAAGAGGGAACAATAACACTGGAGGACCAAATCGAAGAGCTTGGACTAAAAGGTGTGTAAGACACGGATGTCGTCTTTTGCGCCACGTGGGTTAGCTGAGCGGTCTAAGGCGCTGCAGTCGCGGACTGTGCGGCTGATCCCGGCGGAGGTTCGAGTCCTCCCTCAGGCATGGGTGTTTGTGTTTGTCCTTAGGATAATTTAGGTTAAGCAGTGTGTAAGCTTAGGGACTTATGAGCTAAGCAGTTAAGTCCCATAAGATTTCACACACATTTGAACATTTTTTCGTCTTTTGCCTCTATTGTTTAATCTGTAGATGAGATATGCAATGAAGAAAATAAAAGGAAGTTCCATGCGTGATATTAAAATTCATGGTGAAAGGATAACAGTGAAGAGATTCGCTGATGGTATTCCTATCCTTACAGAAAGATAAGAAGGAATGCAAAATCTGATAAATGAAATGAACAGTGTAATGAGTGCGTGATATGGACTGAGAATAAATGAAGAAAGGCGAAAGTAATGAAAAATAACAGAAGTGAGAACAATAAGAAACTTAACATCAGAAATGAGGATCATGGAGTAGGCAAAGTTGAGGAATTCTGCTATCTAGCTCGCAAAATAACCCATCATGGATGGAACAAGAAGGATGTAAACAGCAGACTAGCACTGGCAAAAAAGGCATTCCCACCAAAAGAACACTACTAGTATAAAATGTAGCTCTTAACTCGAGAAAGAAAATTCTGTGAATGTACATACTGAGCACAGCATCCTATGCTAATGAAACAAGGACTGTGGGTCATTTGCAACAGAAGAGAATCCAAGTGTTTAAGATGTGGTGCAACAGACCAATGTTGAAAATTAGGTGGGCTGATAAGTTAAGGAACGAGGAGGTCTGCATAAAATAAGCGAGGAAAGGAATATATGGAAAACATTTACAAGAAAAGGGATAGAAATATAAGGCATATGTTAAAGTGTCGGGTAATAACTTCTGTGGTGCTACAGTGAGCTGCAGAGGGCAAAAACAGTAGTGGAAGACAGAGATTAGAATATATTCAAGAAATGATTGAGGATGTAAGTTGCAGTTGTTACTGTGAGGACAAAAAGTTCGCACACGAGAGGAATTCAAGGCATTCTGCATCATATCAGGCCGTCAGAATACCAATGACTAAAAAAAAAAAAAGTGAAATTTTATAAAAAATTGACTACACAGCGACATGTTAAGAGAAAACTATAACAAATTAACCTACACATCGCAACTGTTGCACAAAAAGAAGCAAATTGCCTCATACAATGACATATAACTGTGAATTTGTAACAGAATTTTCACAACCATTGATCGCCATGTTAAAGCAAACTGTCTAGTCGGCAAGTGGAGATTAGTTACTAAAAGTAGGTATAAATCTCACCAGAGCCGCCCTGACGTGATAAACATGCAGTGAGGAGGATTAGGAGTGGGCATACATGTGTGTGGCATAAGGGACACCGTGGTGAAATCTATGTATTTACTTTGTTAGCCATCTCAAGTTGCTGACTAAACATTTTGCTATAATATGTAGCAATTGTGGTATCTTTTCTGTAAAATGGCTTGTACAGGTCAATTTGTTATTAATTTGGGCAAGAATGCTCATGTATGGGTCATTTTTTTACAGTTTCATAGAACAATGCTGATGTATGGGAATCTCCTACAATTAGGGTGTAATATGTCAAATTACACAGCAATCTATTAAACTTGTTCTGTAACTCGGCGCTGTATGGAGCATTAAACTACGATTTCCTGTTGCAGTTAGATGTGTGGGACAAACTGCCAGAACTTAACTCTAGCGTGAAATTGTATTGGGTAGGTGCTACAATTAGATTAGTAGTGGTGTCGTATTGGGTTATGTGTAACAATTTTGCTGTAATATGTCAATGTATGAGTAAATTAGTTACATTTTAACTTTAATATAGTGATGTATAGGGCAGTTATTACAATTTGATGTTAAATGGTGATGTATGTAGCAACTTGTTACAGTTTGGTTATAACATCTGATATTAGTCGGCAATTCATTATAATTGTGTGGGGAATTATGTGACAATTTTGCTATTCCATGGAGTTTTAGGCGACAGTTCTTTACAGTTTCCCTGAAATATGTCGATATATATATGGATCTGTTACAATTTTGTGCATCAGTAGTGATATGTGGGACAATTTTTGACAGGTCGCCTGTAATACAACATTGTATGGAGAAGTTGTTAACATTTTGCTGTAACATTATGATACATGGTGCATTTTGTTACATTTCATTGTAACATGTCGATGTATGGGTAATTTGTTACAATTTTGCAGTAACACAATGAAGTAGATGGAAATATTTTGCAAGCACCTGTAACAATGGAGATGTATAGTATACTTCATAAAACGTTTTCTGTAATGTGAGCACATATAGACAGTTTATTTCGGTTTAGCTCTAAAATAATAATATATTAAGCAGTTAGTTACAATTTGTGTCTGCATGTCTATTTATGGGCATGCTATCACAATTTACCTCTAACCTGATGATGTATGGTGCTACTTTCCCATTATATCATCACAGATTTGGCATTTGACACAACTTTGCTTTACATGTTGATGTTGTGGCATTCTGTTACAATTACATGTGACCGTTTCGATGTGATTGGCAACTTATTTCAAGTTGGCTGCAGTATATTGGTGAAATGATCTGTTTGTTACCTGGCCAATCATAGCGATGTGTGGAGCAATTTCTCAAAGTTTACTGTTGCTCTGAAAGGGGGTTGAGATGCTGAACCTATATGTGGAGAGAAAACTGTAAGTCCATGTTAGATATGATTAATATTTCTCATAATTTTCACAGAAGGAACATGAATTCTACAAGTTATTTACATATCAAAATAACAGCAGAATATTGACAAGCAACTTAGAGATACACTACAAATGGATGTAGTACATTGGTGTGTGGGCCACAAGGGAAAAGCTAGTTGAATGAATAGCAAGTCATCACCAGAAAGGGGCTCAGTAAAAAAAATACTTTTTCTGACAGCACAGAAGCAATATCATGGATCACATTGCATGCAAGAGATGGAATATATCTGCTCAAGTGAGCAATCTTTGAGGCCAGAGTGTACTACATTCATGAACCAGTTGTCAAAGTAAAACATCTAATGGAGTTAATGGGAGAGTACTAAGTAAAATATGCACCATCATCAAGTTCTGTAAGGGTTAATAAATTTCTCTTGAACCTAACACCCTAAAAAGCAATGCAGCACTTACCAAATGAGACAGTCGTAATTTTAAGGTGAAGGCAGTGTCTACACCCACTGGAATCTGCTACCATCAGAATCTAATGGCACAATCTTGATGTCTGCTTCCATCTGACTCTAATGCCTGAATGTTTTCGTTACTTCAATGCCTCTGAAGCAAAAATCACAAAAAAACACTAATCCAATCTGCTTTTTCCCACTGATGTCACTGCTGCAATTATCTTTTGTGATTCTTGTGCAGTTCTTGAAATAACTGTTTCTCCGTTAAACAACAGAATCATGATGTGAACAAAATCGATAAAATCAATAAATCAATAAAGCATCCATAAAAATTTATTATACAAAGAAAAGCACTAGTCTGCCTGTTAGCTTTGGGAACCAGATTGTCTTTTACATTTTGTGTCTTTTCTCGTTGTGCATGAATACCGTTTGCCAAGGTAACATGGCTGAGAAACTTTGTACCGGTTTCTCCAAGTTCACTTTTATACGAGACTGCTCCAAAACATCCAGCAACCATTTCTGCACACGACTGACCCATGACTTTTCTACAGTGAACATGTTGTCTACATACAAACTGATCGAAATCTTAAACATGATAGTAAAGTATGGCTGTAAAGTGATTCTAGCCCTAAATTCATCTGGGAGGATGGTACTCAGTTCATGAATAAAAGGAGAAGAGGTCACGTTGAGGCCAAATGGAAGTTTCCTGAATTGACAACATGTGCTACGTACTCTTGACAAGTCGGATGCAATACGATTTGCCAATAACTCCATAAATATCTATGGAAATCAACATCTGCACCCCATAAAACGTTTGCAGTAGTTGTTCTAAGCTTTCCAGTCAGTCAGTCACTGGAAAATGGTAGTATTCATTTATCTAGATTCCAAAAATAGTCTCAGAATGTCATCTTTCTTCCGATTACTGAAAGTCGGCTGTTATAAAAACTTATTGCCCTCTATAAGAGTCTTGTCCCAGCATTTCCTGCATCGCTTTCTCTACCTTTTCTTTACACTGTAACGGAATGGATTATGAATTCACAAAGAACTTTTGGTGATCTCACACCCTAAAATCATATTTAAAATACCCAACAGCTCCTGCTGAGTCCGATGTTCTTGCAAAAGTTTAAACAATTCTGTTCAGTTCAAGTCTGAAACATGTCCTACATCAGGAACTCCCTATTATCATACTCACGAGAACTCATCTCTTGATGGCTCAGATAGTAAAATACCCTTCATACTTTCACCACCATCCATTCCATCAAGCTAAGGCCGCATTTTCCCTTCAATAAATATTTTAGGTCAATTTAACTCTGTCTCAATCCTCACAAGTCTTTCAATGTCATTTTCTCTAAAATACCAATTACATTAATCAGTGCTTCACTTTCACTCAAGTGTGTCATTAATTGGTAGCAACTCATAAAATTGACTACCAGTATTATGTCCGCTTTTAATACCACCACAGGCGACAATGTCACCTCCAGCTCAATTCCCTGAAAATTGAATATTATCCAAGTCTGTCATTTTATCTTGAGACTTCTATGGAAAACTTCTCCCTCATCCTTGCATCTTCTTAGTGACTAAATTAGCCAGGTCCTTACCTCTCCACATTGTTAAGACACACTCTCACTAAGAATCGGAAACTGACTGTTTGTGTCAGACAAAACTTACTCCATTGAACCTATAGAGACTGACACAATCGGATTCACAGTCAAAATCTTTAGTTCTATCTTTCCTTTAAAAATAATTTCAATTATATTTTCTGTAATAGCAAAATTTATATTCTCTACGGAATTTACTTCCATACTACCAATCATAACGTTTTTCACTCTGGTAACATGCCATTGCTGCCAAGGTGATCAGTTTCTGGTGCACTGTTCTGTAGATCAACGGGTGAGTTGCAAAAGACATCGAAGTTTTGTGCCAAGTATGATTTGTGGTCGAAAAATTCCAACTCATGTTATGGTGATAGTCCTAGGACTTTCTTCCTACTGTTCACACCATGTATAAGTCAATAATCTTCCAGTCAACCATCACCCTCCTCCTTGGGTGTGAAGTCTCACACATCTTCCCAGTGACAACTATTGCTAATAAAATCCTCGGACATTCTCGTTACTAGTCACACCACATACAGAGCCGTAGTCTTCCAATCTACCCTCCCATCCTCCTCTTGCCTTGAGTCGCACTGCTCTGTCCCATAACAACAACTGCTAATAAGATTCTTATTATCAACCGTGACAGAGGATAAAATCTAAGCGGGGCATGGAAGTGAGCCCTCGATGCAGAGAAGAGCCAGAGATGTTGTGGCAAAGACGTTGACAGCATCTGCTATACTGTATATACCCGTCACAGCATCAGATTTAACTGTCAGTTGTTCCTGACGAAGACAATAGAAATAAATGTCGAAAGCTCGAGGTTTTGCCGTTAATTGACGCGTCAAGAAGCACAGGAACATCTGATACAATTCTCATCATTGTCACTGCTACGACTTAACATTTTCTCTGCATTAGCCAAACACTCATTTATTTCCTGCACGAGTACTTGGCAGTGCCAGTTAATATCTCACTGATCTTCATTATACACTCCTGGAAATGGAAAAAAGAACACATTGACACCGGTGTGTCAGACCCACCATTCTTGCTCCGGACACTGCGAGAGGGCTGTACAAGCAATGATCGCACGCACGGCACAGCGGACACACCAGGAACCGCGGTGTTGTCCGTCGAATGGCGCTAGCTGCGCAGCATTTGTGCACCGCCGCCGTCAGTGTCAGCCAGTTTGCCGTGGCATATGGAGCTCCATCGCAGTCTTTAACACTGGTAGCATGCCGCGACAGCGTGGACGTGAACCGTATGTGCAGCTGACGGACTTTGAGCGAGGGCGTATAGTGGGCATGCGGGAGGACGGGTGGACGTACCGCCGAATTGCTCAACACGTGGGGCGTGAGGTCTCCACAGTACATCGATGTTGTCGCCAGTGGTCGGCGGAAGGTGCACGTGCCCGTCGACCTGGGACCGGACCGCAGCGATGCACGGATGCACGCCAAGACAGTAGGATCCTACGCAGTGCCGTAGGGGACCGCACCACCACTTCCCAGCAAATTAGGGACACTGTTGCTCCTGGGGTATCGGCGAGGACCATTCGCAACCGTCTCCATGAAGCTGGGCTACGGTCCCGCACACCGTTAGGCCGTCTTCCGCTCACGCCCCCAACATCGTGCAGCCCGCCTCCAGTGGTGTCGCGACAGGCGTGAATGGAGGGACGAATGGAGACGTGTCGTCTTCAGCGATGAGAGTCGCTTCTGCCTTGGTGCCAATGATGGTCGTATGCGTGTTTGGCGCCGTGCAGGTGAGCGCCACAATCAGGACTGCATACGACCGAGGCACACAGGGCCAACACCCGGCATCATGGTGTGGGGAGCGATCTCCTACACTGGCCGTACACCTCTGGTGATCGTCGAGGGGACACTGAATAGTGCACGGTACATCCAAACCGTCATCGAACCCATCGTTCTACCATTCCTAGACCGGCAAGGGAACTTGCTGTTCCAACAGGACAATGCACGTCCGCATGTATCCCGTGCCACCCAACGTGCTCTAGAAGGTGTAAGTCAACTACCCTGGCCTCCGGATCTGTCCCACATTGAGCATGTTTGGGACTGGATGAAGCGTCGTCTCACGCGGTCTGCACGTCCAGCACGAACGCTGGTCCAACTGAGGCGCCAGGTGGAAATGACATGGCAAGCCGTTCCACAGGACTACATCCAGCATCTCTACGATCGTCTCCATGGGAGAATAGCAACCTGCATTGCTGCGAAAGGTGGATATACACTGTACTAGTGCCGACATTGTGCATGCTCTGTTGCCTGTGTCTATGTGCCTGTGGTTCTGTCAGTGTGATCATGTGATGTATCTGACCCCAGGAATGTGTCAATAAAGTTTCCCCTTCCTGGGACAATGAAGTCACAGTGTTCTTATTTCAATTTCCAGGAGTGTATTTTAGCATGGAACTGACCTCATCACAGTCAGCCACTGCAATAGGCACTATGTAATCACTGCTTTTACCCACACTCATTAATTCCTTCACACTCTCGGCTAACTTATATACTTCACCTTTCAGATTTAAATTTTCCTCCTCAGTATTCAAACTCAATGTTCCCAGCTTGTCCCTGTACTGACGTGCTGTGGGCCATAGTTTGTACCTGATGTTTTAGCTGTTGTACATGTACTGCATTTAAATCCCTTTGCACTGTTTCGTCGTGCCCATTATCCTCTTCACGTAAGTTTATTTGTTCCGCTTCCATGATTCCAGCTCTGTTCTCGATCCCTGTTCTAAGGTTTGGAATTTCCCTCTCAAACTATTACGTGTTTCCTCAATTGTGCTGGTAAGCTTCTCTGCCGTTTCTCTCTATTTCCTGGCTCATTTCTCTTGTTGCTCACTAAGCTCGTTTAACTGTTTGCCCTGCTTTTGGCCTTGCTCTTTACATCGTTTCATTTCTCCCACAAGTAGATTCATAAAGATCTCTGAGGGCGTATCTAGGCGCATAGATCTGCCATTTTACGTTTCGTTTTCACACAACTATATATGACAGAGTTTGGATTTTGTGGAGCATTTCGTGTACTCCAAGACCCACCATTACGCAGTTGCTAGCAGTTTCAATTTTCCCAATGAAGGTCACAGTTTCTTGCCCACTGAACGAAGAATCTGCTTCATGTTAACTGTTACTGTCTTTCAACCGAATATGCACATTCTACAATGCATCCAAGCTGTAATCATAAGTGCTTTGTGCTTCTAATTCTCCCAGTTCTTCTCGCAGATCACACTTTATTTTTTTCGAACTATTCAAGTTAGATGTGGACCAAAGATACAAACTGACAGCACAGTCATTAACACACTATGTCTTCATGGCCATAGGAGGGTTAAATTTCATTTTAAATGCATGAAATTGAGCAGTGATAGGGGTTATCCAGAAAAACGAAGTGACACGTGAACAAGGATGACAGTCTCTTTGTAGATCCTCATTCATATCTCAAAAATCAGAGATAAACGTCAGTTTACAACCATTGATAACTACTACAAAGAGAAGTTTAGCTCAACATCTGTATACCACAAATAAAAATTAATTCATTAAGTTCTACAAAGTAAAATAATTGTATTTCCTGAAGTCAGATAGCTCCAGTGAACAATAGAGACTGGAGTTATAATGTCGTCTGAACGACATGTAGCCGAACATTCTGTCACATATACAAAGAGACCCCCACCGTCTTATCCTTAAAAACGATTCAACTTAAATTTCGTGAAGTGCATCAATCACCCATGAACGCTAAAGGCGTAAGAGTTTGCTGAAAAACTATTAAAGGAGTAACTCATTTTAATCAACTCCCTGAATCGCGAAAAATCTATTAAAACACAGCTCCAAAAAGATGAAAAATGATTTAGTCATGTAAATATCCGTTACACTCTGCAAATTGAGATTTATGCAATGATTCACAAGGTACTGTGATTCACTGCGCTCTGAACACCATGGTTCGCACAAAGAAAACCCTTCTATGTACAAATGACAAACAATCTTACATTCGCGAAGTTCCATAGACGTCGATCAGGACTGAAGGTGTAAGCATTTATTGAAAGCTCACAAAAAATGGACTTAATTTCTGCAACCTTCCGTGGGGCACAGTAGCTAAATAGCCTTCGACTTACAAGTCCCTAAAGTCACGAAAAATGCAAAATTTCAACCTTGCGCTTTTCGCAATTACATTTAGTCTATTTGCCTTACACAGTGAGAATGATTCGACCGTACTGACTATATAGGAGAGTAAAGTTTCTTTGAACTGCAACCCAACTTACATACATATGAAGCAATCTGTAGCAAAGAAACGGAAATGATGATTTATTTATTTATCGTAACCAAGACATCACTTTTACAAACTCTTTAAGTTTACAATAAAGAGAAAGCATGAAACACAGATCAATGCAATACATGGTAATGAGAGAAGTGAGGATTAAATAAAGTAAAATACAGAAATTCAACAAACAATGTTTGTTTAGAAGAACTGGTATGATTATGTCTGGGATCATAATCTTTATATCCTATGAGAAGCTCAATACGTTGTAGCTTGTACTGCCTTTTCATTTACTGTTAGTAGGCCGTGCATCGCGCAAGGTTCGTCGAATTTGCTGGAGACTGGTAGGTGTTGAGGATCTAGCAGTTCTCCACATTCGCAAATCTCGTCTAACCCCATTTCTTCAGGTTTGTTTTGCAAGGTGATGCACCCAATGCTAATCTATCCAAAGCTTTCCAGATCACGTACAGAAGTTTGAAGCAAGCTGTAGGTTCTTTCCTGGAGCTACTCCCTGGTCTTCCTGGTTCCGAGTTTCGCCAATGTTCTTGTCGTCGTGCTTTAGGCGGTAAGAGGGTTGATGATAAAGTTTGTTTTGTGGGGCTCCCAACTGCGCGGTCATCAGCGCCCGTACAAAGTCCCGACTTTTAGGCAATCCAATTTTTACACAGACCAGGCAGGCTACTGTCACAAATGATAATGATGATGATGATGATGATGAAATGATGAGGACAACATAAACACCCAGTACCTGGGCAGAGAAAATCTCCAACCCAGCCGGGAATCGAACCCAGGACCCCATGATCGAGAGGCAGCAACGCTAGTCACTAGACCACGCGCTGGATGGTAAAGGGATTGGGTAAGTCGTTTGTAGAAAACTCTCCCTTGATTTAAGTCTGTTAAGTTGGGGGTAGTGCCCGAACATTGGATGCCTGGGATCTGTTTCTTGTTTTTGTTTCTCGATTTCTGCAACTGTTCTCCTTCTGATATCTGGAGGTTCTATCCCATACGTTTGTACCACCGCTTTGTGGGAGCTGGACGGAGGCGGCCTGTTGTGATGCCTCCTGTCTCATTCTGTGCTATATTTACTTTTTTTTGCATAGGTGGAGTTTTGTCATTCAGGTGCCGAGTGATCCGCAGCAGAGAAACATAACGCTAGAGCTGACGTATGGATAACTGTGGGTTGTGCTCGCCCTCTACTATTTGTAAGCTTGCGGATGATTTGCCTCTGGCACTCGCTTTCATCTTTTTGTCCAAACAGTGATCCTTGAAAGTGAGAGCGCGACCGAGTTTGACTCCAATATACACTCCTGGAAGTGGAAAAAAGAACACATTGACACCGGTGTGTCAGACCCACCATACTTGCTCCGGACACTGCGAGAGGGCTGTACAAGCAATGATCACACGCACGGCACAGCGGACACACCAGGAACCGCGGTGTTGTCCGTCGAATGGCGCTAGCTGCGCAGCATTTGTGCACCGCCGCCGTCAGTGTCAGCCAGTTTGCCGTGGCATACGGAGCTCCATCGCAGTCTTTAACACTGGTAGGATGCCGCGACAGCGTGGACGTGAACCGCATGTGCAGTTGACGGACTTTGAGCGAGGGCGTATAGTGGGCATGCGGGAGGACGGGTGGACGTACCCCGAATTGCTCAACACGTGGGGCGTGAGGTCTCCACAGTACATCGATGTTGTCGCCAGTGGTCGGCGGAAGGTGCACGTGCCCGTCGACCTGGGACCGGACCGCAGCGACGCACGGATGCACGCCAACACCGTAGGATCCTACGCAGTGCCGTAGGGGACCGCACCACCACTTCCCAGCAAATTAGGGACACTGTTGCTCCTGGGGTATCGGCGAGGACCATTCGCAACCGTCTCCATGAAGCTGGGCTACGGTCCCACACACCGTTAGGCCGTCTTCCGCTCACGCCCCAACATCGTGCAGCCCGCTTCCAGTGGTGTCGCGACAGGCGTGAATGGAGGGACGAATGGAGACGTGTCGTCTTCAGCGATGAGAGTCGCTTCTGCCTTGGTGCCAATGATGGTCGTATGCGTGTTTGGCGCCGTGCAGGTGAGCGCCACAATCAGGACTGCATACGACCGAGGCACACAGGGCCAACACCCGGCATCATGGTGTGGGGAGCGATCTCCTACACTGGCCGTACATCTCTGGTGATCGTCGAGGGGACACTGAATAGTGCACGGTACATCCAAACCGTCATCGAATCCATCGTTCTACCATTCCTAGACCGGCAAGGGAACTTGCTGTTCCAACAGGACAATGCACGTCCACATGTATCCCGTGCCACCCAACGTGCTCTAGAAGGTGTAAGTCAACTACCCTGGCCAGCAAGATCTCCGGATCTGTCCCCCATTGAGCATGTTTGGGACTGGATGAAGCGTCGTCTCACGCGGTCTGCACGTCCAGCACGAACGCTGGTCCAACTGAGGCAAGCCATTCCACAGGACTACATCCAGCATCTCTACGATCGTCTCCATGGGAGAATAGCAACCTGCATTGCTGCGAAAGGTGGATATACACTGTACTAGTGCCGACATTGTGCATGCTCTGTTGCCTGTGTCTATGTGCCTGTGGTTCTGTCAGTGTGATCATGTGATGTATCTGACCCCAGGAATGTGTCAATAAAGTTTCCCCTTCCTGGGACAATGAAGTCACAGTGTTCTTATTTCAATTTCCAGGAGTGTATTTTGGTGTGTCGCAGTGAGAGGGGCCCTGTCCCTTCCAGGTTATGTTGAGTTTTCTCCTGGCCTCTGTATTGCTCAGGTGGAAAGCGCAGACCTGGTTTAGGCTTGGTTTGGCTTGAGGTGGTTATCGACATAGTAGTCAGCTACATTCTCCAGCACTGTTGTCTTTTTTCTTTGTACCTGTTCAAATGTTTTACCCTGATCAGTAACGACTATATAATCTGCATAGATGAAAGAGCGAGCATCTGCACTAATCGGCTGGTCATTGGTGTAGATGTTGTACATCAGTACTGCTAGGACGCTATCTTGGGGTTGTCAATTTCGCTGGATCCGCCATCAATTCCTCTCTGTCTACAGCGTAACAAAGTAGCGTCTGTTCAGCAGAAGGCATTGGATGAATTTTTTTTTTTATATTAATGGTGTCATACGCGGATGTAAGATCGATCAAAGCTGCACCTCTGATTTGCTTCCGTTCGTAGTCGTTTTCTAGGTGCTGTGTGAGGTTCAAAGTGTGTCTGCGGCATGGTCCCCCAGGGCGGAACCCTGCTTCCTCTTTAATAATGTTCTGGTCTACATGTTGAGGATCATTCTTTCTAGCACTTCATCGAGCTGTCAGACGAGGGAGATGGGTAGAAAGTTTTTGGGATCTGTGGGGCTCTTTCCAGGTTTTGGTGTAGCTACTATCTTTGCCTTCTGCCAGATCTACGCAATCCTCATTTCAAGGAAGCATTTGTTCATCATAGCTAACAACCACCGTCTGGTAGCGGGTCCGAAAATTTTTATTTTCTTTGGGATTAGATCATCTAGTTCCACAGCTTTACTAATCTGCATTAGAAAAGTAGCGTCTTCTAATTCTTCCAGGATAAAAGGAGTCCTAGATGGTCTTTTTCTTGAGTGAATCTCTGAAGCTTCTTTGTTGCATGTTTGCTGCTGGTTTTGCCATTGAGTAGGAGATGATGTGCCATTTGAATTGGTGTGACATATGAATTCTGAGTGTCAGTTAGGAGGTCATTATTGATGTTTTTGAGAAATTCAGGCATTTCGGCTATTCTGTTACATGTCATGGCTCGTGATTAAGTTATACCATGTCGCTTTTCTCGAGTCTGATATGACCTGGGGAATTTCTTCTCCCACCAGATTTGATTCTTGTGAAAACGGGTTTCCCTTAAAGAACTGTTGGTAGTGTTCCAGGAGAACCCTTGAGTTTCCGTCGAGGTCATGTAATTCCCAACCTCGGGGGAGGTGTCATATTTTTCGGGGCTCTCGTCTAGTTTCTGCATCGCTTTGTCAAGCTATTCGGTGAATTTGTCCCACTGGGCACGTTGACAATTAAAGCGTCTTTTGAATTGGGTGGTTGCTGGGTTAAAAACTGCTTCCACCAGACATATTATGCCTCGATGTTGTGCACCTGAGAGGAGTTCACCCACATCCTTCCTGGTTTGATGTGGAATGTGTTCGCTGACGAAGATGTCGTCAGGGTTTTATCCGCAGTTTCACTAGCTGCTGTTAAAGAAGGATGGAAATTTTGGATAGTGTATTCATTTCAGTCCATTTGTGTCTTCCCAGGTTTCGAGGTTCTCACGGCTTTCGTCTGTGTGCCTGTACCCCCAGGCTGAGCTATGGCAGCTGAAATCGTCCATTACTAGTTTCGTTGGCTGTAACGCTAATCTGAACTCGCTGTTCGGTGGCTTATAGATAAATGTCACTGTACTGCATTCTTTCTCCACAGTCAAGATTTGGATGTCTTCTTGAGGCGTCAGTTCTGCAGATAAAGTACCTAAATCGGTTCTGGTGAAGATGTACTGCCATATTGCCCATGTGGTCTTTCAGTTAACCAAAAGACTGAAATAAAAGTCGTTACATATAACGCACTAAATAACTCAACGCCACCATATATGGACTGTTCAGAGACGCTTTCTTGCTTAATTCTCCCAGGAAAGTGTGTCTAGCACATCACAAGCCCTGACCACTCCCGCTAACTCTGTTGTGGCAGCATGCCTCTAGAAACCACTTGTACACCTAACTCCTGCTATATAACTGTGATGATAGTCACGCTAAGCCTCTCTGACTCTTGTGCTTAAGGTAAAACTATTGCCAAGGCTGAATTAGCAGACAACAGACACTGGTTACTGTTTCAAAAAATAATATTCCCTCATATCAATAATGCGCAATGGGCTAAGTGATAGGACAAGGGTATTGGATGAACACAGGTGCACAATTAAAATGTAGAGAATAAAACGATAACGTCCTTCTTAGACGTTTATTAGTTGGAATAATAATAGAACAGCCAGTTGAAAAGTAAACGTGCTTTTCCCAACTGTGTACGACTTAATATCCCACTTACAACACAGTGGTTGGAAGCTAGGAGGCAACACAGCAAGGAAATTGCAAGTAGAGCTACAAGGTGGATGCAGTGAAGCAAGAAGTCAAAGAGCAAAGCATTGAGGCAGTCCGGTGGGCTTTCAGTCAAGGCTGGAAGCAGCTTGCTCTCAACAAAGAGTATCATTCCAGTGGATGGTGCTCGACTTCGTGGATCCAGGAAATGCAGCACAATCAGTAGTCTATTGTTCCTAGCTGCGGTGTGTTTCAGCTACGACTGTTAAGGGAAGTAGTACTGGTTGAGATCAGTTGTAGTGCAGAAAAGTATGTCTTTGTTGACCTAATTAAGTTACCAAGAAATGACAATGTTGGCATAGGCTGTAGATCTTAGAGTATTAAAGCTGGAAAATTTATTGGGTTGTTGTTGTTTCGACTGAAAACTGAATCTCTCCACGTTTCTGGCATTCTGCATTCGTTTGCTGTGCCCAGAAGAGGGTAATTTTGGCCGGTGTATTCTACTGCTGACTTTTGTTCTCTTGTTAATTGCTTGTTTAGTGCTCGATAGCACGTTAGTATCTGGCTAAATATATTTTAGGAATTTGTACTCGAACTTTGGGCTAAGCTTTATTTTTGTGTGTTTTCTTTTAAGGACCGAAGTGCCTAGAACCGCTCGGTCACAGCGGCCGGCCAGACCATCTCAATTGTGTTCACGCTCTCACAGAGGGACAAATGTGTTGACAATTACGGAGATTACTTTTGAAATAGTGAAAAGTTTAATTATGTTTTTCTTTCGGTCCCATTTTCGTTTCATTGCCTGCTATATACAGAGTGACAAAGAATAGCGGAATTGTTTGAAATGAGTAGTGGCAGCCATGAGCAGGTGGCAGCGAGTAAACTGTCCGCCATTTCAGTAATCATGGACCTAGTGGAACGGACAACAGCGTTTGTTAGCCATAGAAATGTTTTATAAAAACGGTGACAGTTTGGTAGCGGTGCAGAGGGAGTTTCGACGTTTTAGTAATTTAGGACGTCATGATGTCGTTCCGTCGAAACACGCGATAAAATATTGGATTAATAACTTTGAAAAGATTGGATCTGCTCTCAAGAAGAAAGCAACAGGACCACCAAGAATTGTGCGTTCTCCAGCGAACATTGATGTTGCACGTGAGTCTGACTTACGGAGGTCACTGCATTCATTTCGTAAGCAAGCAGCAGTGGTTGGAGTGTTCTGGCAGAGTGTTCGCAGAATTCTTCATCTACATTTAAAATTTCATCCGCACAAACTACAGATGGTGCAGCAATTGAAGGACAACGATTAGCGATTACGATTAGGTTTCTGTCAGCAAACGATAAGAAAAATAAACAATGACGATGAATTTCTAAACAAGTTGTGGATGTCAGATGAAGCACATTTTCATCTCACAGCTCATGTGAATAGTGAATAAACAGAACTACTGTTACTGGGCAAACACAAATCCTAATGACGTTCATGAGCAGCCTTTACGCGCTAGCAAAGTGACAGTATGGTGCGGTGTTTCATCACATGGGATTATAGGACGGTATTTTTTCGCAGACGAACAGGGAAACACAACAACTGTAAAGGCAGATCGTTACGTGGAGATGTTAAAAACTTTCGTTACACCTGCATTGAACAACTTTCCAAACGTTCAAGAAGCCTCGTTTCAACAGGACGGAGGGGCATCACACACTGCACGCCAATCAATAGCATATGTGCGAGAATTGTTTGGGAACCGAGTGATCTCACAATTCGGTGACATTCCCTGGCCCTCTAGATCGCCAGATTGATCAGTTTGTGATTTTATTGTTGTGGGGCTACCTCAAGAGCAAAATCAATTCGATTCGACCAAGAACCCTGGATGAGTTAAAACAAATAATTCGGGATGCAATTTACAGTATTGCAGCTGGGATGTTGCACCGGACAATGAGGAATCTTAACAGCAGATTTCACGAATGTATTCGCATAGAAGACGCCATCTAAAGGCCGTAATTTTTTTAAAAAAAATGATAAATGCCATCAGTGTTTCGTAAATGGCAAATTTGTAAGGTTACAATTACTCTTTCATCGCTTCTGGTTCTATTGGACTGAGGAAATGTTACCGTTTTTCTGTGTCACCCTGTATTAGAAAGGCAATGACAAACAAAAGACTTTTCCCAGGAGTCAATACGAGGCAGCCCAATCTGCCGCCATCGCTCATTTACGGAATATGGTACAGACTTTGAACGTGGGATAAACTAGTGCCTGTTGCTTACTTGTCGAAATCGGGAGATGAGGAATTTTGTGGCCCACTGTATTACGTACACTACTGCTCATTGAAGTTGCTTCACAGCGAAGATGAAGTGCTACAGACGCGAAATTTAACCGACAGGAAGAGGATGCTGTGATATGCAAATGACTAACTTTTCAGAGCATTCACACAATGTTGGTGCCGCTGGCGACATCTACAACGTGCTGACATGAAGAAAGTTTTCAACCGATTTCTCATACACAAACAGCAGTTGACCGGCGTTGGCTGGTGAAACGTTGTTGTGATGCCTCGTGTAAGGAGGAGAAAAGCGTACCATCACGTTTCCGACTTTGATAAAGGTCGAATTGTGACCTATCGCGATTGCGGTTAATCGTATCGCGACATTGCTGCTCGCGTTGGTCGAAATCCAATGAGTGTTAGAAGAATATGGAATCGATATGTTCAGGAGGGTAATATGGAACTCCGTGCTGGGTCCCAACGGCCTCGTATCACTAGCAGTCGAGATGACAGGCATCTTTTCCGGAGGGCTGTAACGGATAGTGCAGCCACGTCTCGAGCGATGAGTCAACAGATGGGGATGTTTGCAAGACAACAATCATCTGCACAAACAGTGCCACGACGTTTGCAGCAGCATGGGCTATCAGCTCGGAGAACATGGCTGCGGTTACCCTTGACGCTGCATTACAGACAGGAGCGCTTGCGATGGTGTACTCAGCGACGAACCTGGCTGCACGAATGGCAAAACGTCATTTTTTCAAATGAATCAAGGTTATTTTTACAGCGTCATGATGGTCGCATCCGTGTTTGGCGACATCGCGGTGAACGCACCTTGGAAGCGTGTATTCGTCATCGCCATACTGGCGTATCACCCGGCGTGATGGTATGGGGTGCCATTGGTTACACTCTCGGTCACCCCTTGTTCACATTGACGGCACTTTGAACAGTGGACGTTACATTTCAGATGCGTTACGACCCGTTGCTCTACCTTTCATTCGATCCCTGCGAAACCCTACATTTCAGCAGGATAATGCACGGCCGCTTGTTGCAGGTCCTGTACGGGCCTTTCTGGATACAGAACATGTTCGACTGCTGCTCTGACCAGCACATTCTCCAGATTTCTCACCAATTGAAAACTTCTGGTCAATGGTGCCCGACAACTGGCTCGTCACAATACACAAGTAACTACTCGTGATGAACTGTGGTATCGTGTTGAAGCTGCATTGGCAGCTGTACCTGTACACGCCATCCAAGCTCTGTTTGACTCAATGCCCAGGCGTATCAGGGCCGTTATTACGGCCAGAGTTGATTGGTCTGGGTACTGATTTCTCTGGATCTATGCACCGAAATTGCGTGAAAATGTAATCACATGTCAGTTCTAGTATAATATATTTGTCCAGTGAATACTCGTTTATCATCTGCATTTCCTCTTCGTTTAGCATTTTTAATGGCCAGTAGTGTATGATCAGCGATGTCCTCTTCTTCCTCAGTTGCCTCAGTCTACCGAGCATAGATCCAGGGCAGTGCCTCTGCGTTTGTTGATACTTTTTCAGCCACGCTCGCGTCCTTCCGTTACTGCCACCCCAGTTCCTAACGAGGTCGGCGTCACAGAATCTCCACACCCGCAAGTTCCGGTCCCTCCGCTGCTGCCACCTGCCGGCTGTTGACCACTTTTCCCGCGAGACGATCAAAGCCGGCACGGCGGCAGCGGCTGGCTGGCTGTTGCTTTATTTACGGCGGCCGCTCCGCTCTTTGCCGCCCCCTCGCATCTGCATGCGCGCCCGCCGCCCGGAGTCGGGTCGCCGACTGATTGGATTGAGAAGCCCGCACGAATTATTCAGTCCCCGCGCCGCGTACCTCTGAATCAGTCATCGCGTCTCCCCGCAGACGCCGCCGCTGCCTCCGACGCTACGCGGGGGCAGGCTGGTGGACCCCAGCAGCGAACCTACCGCTGGGTAACGCTAGTGGCCTGTCCTCTGTGAAGAACTCACTTCTCTGTAAAAGGCCAGGGTGCAGGCCTAAGCTTGAGCGCGAGAAGAATATTTCTCGGTCTGCCAGTTGCAACGGGCCGATAAGCCCAATGGACAAAAACATTTTCACCCTCAGGAGACATCTCTTTAATACGGTGTAAATTCGCCTCTAGCCGCGATAATGGCCCTAGCTTGCTCAAGTATCACAGACCCTGAAACGCAACAGCTCAATTTTCATGCGATTTCGAAGATAATTTGGATTGCGTGATTGACCGTTATCTCATTAGGTACATCTACATCTACATGATTACTCTGCGATTCACATTTAAGTGCTAGGCAGAGGGTTCATCGAAACACAACCATAGTATCTCCCTACCATTCCACTCCCTAACAGCGCGCTGGAAAAACGAACACCTAAACCTTTCTGTTCGGGCTCTGATTTCTCTTATTTTATTTTGATGATCATTCCTACCTATGTAGGTTGGGCTCAACAAAATATTTTCGCATTCGGAAGAGAAAGTTGGCGACTGAAAATTCGTAAATAGATCTCGCCGCAACGAAAAACGTCTTTGCTTTAATGACTTCCATCCCAACTCGCGTATCATATCTGCCAAACTCTCTCCCCTATTACGTAATAAACGAGCTGCCCTTTTTTGCACCCTTTCGATGTCCTCCGTCAATCCCACCTGGTAAGGATCCCACATCGCGCAGCAATATTCTAACAGAGGACGAACGAGTGTAGTGTAAGCTGTCTCTTTAGTGGACTTGTTGCATCTTTTAAGTGTCCTGCCCATGAAACGCAACCTTTGGCTCGCCTTCCCCACAATATTATCTATCTGGTCTTTCCAACTGAAATTGTTCGTAATTTTTACACCCAGATACTAAGTTGAATTGACAGCCTTGAGAATTGTACTATTTATCGAGCAATCGAATTCCAACGCATTTCTTTTGGAACTCATGTGGATAACCTCACACTTTTCGTTATTTAGCGTCAACTGCACCTGCCACACCATACAGCAATCTTTTCTAAATCGCTTTGCAACAGATACTGGTCTTCGGATGACCTTACTAGACGGTAAATAACAGCATCATCTGCGAACAATCTAAGAGAACTGCTCAGAATGTCACGCAGGTCATTTATATAGATCAGGAACAGCAGAGGTCCCAGAACGCCTCCCTGGGGAAAACCTGATATCACTTTAGTTTTAATCGATCGTTTGCCGTCTATTACTACGAACTGCGACCTTCCTGACATAAAATCAAGAATCCAGTCGCACAACTGAGACGATACCCCATAGGCCCGCAGCTTGATTAGAAGTCGCTTTTGAGGAATGAAATACGGAATCAACTTGAGATCCCCTGTCGATAGTGGCCATTACTTCGTGCAAATAAAGAGCTAGCTGCGTTGCACAAGAACGATGTTTTCTGAAACCATGCTGATTACGTATCAATAGATCGTTCCCTTCGAGCTGATTCACAATGTTTGAATACAGTATATGCTACAAAACCCTACTGCAAACCGACGTCAACGATATAGGTCTGTACTTCGATTGATTACTCCTACTACCTTTCTTAAACACTGGTGCGGCCTGCGCAATTTTCCAATGTGCAGGTACGTATACAAGTAATTTCGCTTTTTGAGCTCTGTACAGTAATTTTCAACAACTTCATCTCAAATCACTCACTAATATTACATCCATCCATTGACAGGAAAATGTATTGTATTTCGTTTACCTGTAGTTAGGGCTTACCATTTCCGATCAGTCGAGTAACAAAAGAAATACGAAATATACTGCAATTATAATATTTGAAACATGTAAAAACTTTATCTTACTATCAACTTCCTATGATCTACATCTACATCCATACTCCGCAAACCACCTGACGGGGTGTGGCGGAGGCTACCTTGTGTACCTCTATCGGTGCTCCCTTGTATTCCAGTCTCGTATTGTTCGTGGAAAGAAAGATTGTCGGTATGCCTCTGTGTCGGCTCTAATCTCTCTGATTTTATACTCATGGTCTCTTCGCGATTATATTGGCTAACATGACAAAATGGTTTTATCGCATAAAACGGAAGCAGATTAACAATGTAAGCAAAGTGTTTATTCACGTTGCTGTGTTATATACTGAAATAAATTTCACACTAAAAAATAATGTACTCACAGCCCTAACGGGAAACATCATAGGAATACGTAGGATAATTTAGTTTCAATGTAATTAATAAAAATATAATCAGCACTGTTTATTCGTATCACTTCACTTATTTTTTCGTGAAAACAAGTGGTACGTAATCGTCTTTGTATCACATTTCACGCATTTCAATTATAACGAATGGATGATAAATTTTTTTGTAATTGTCAACAACTTTTGTAATTTTAATTTACTGTAGGAAGTAATACATGAGTTGTTAAAAATGGTTCAAATGGCTCTGAGCACTGTGGGACTCAACTGCTGTGGTCATTAGTCCCCTAGAACTTAGAACTACTTAAACCTAACTAACCTAAAGACATCACACACATCCATGCCCGAGGCAGGATTTGAACCTGCGACAGTAGCAGTCGCACGGTTCCGGACTGCGCGCCTAGAACCGCGAGACCACCGCGGCCGGCTCATGAGATGTTAGCGAGAGTATATAAGACCCACGAGAAATCGTGTGCGAAACCAAGTTTGATGTAAGGATTTGAGCAGAGCTCTGTGGCGTAATAAATTGTACACCTCAAATAACAACTGATTTCTCACGGCATTTGAGAACTGTGGTGCTCTCTGACCCGTTTCCATTTCACAAACTTCCAGGAAACATCAATCGCTGGGAAGCAACGAAATGAAGATAAGTTGTGGTCAATGTTTATTATTTCGGACAGACTGAATTACACCCACCAAATTTAATTATCATTTATTTCAGCTTCCATTGACAGCCATAAAACTTCGTAAAAACGTTTACTTTGAATTATTTTCTGTTCACAACTGTTGTGGCTGGCAGGAGAGCCAACCGTGTTTTTCTAAAGGAGGCCTAAATGCACACGTTTTATCTCACGCGGGCTGGCGTGAGGTCTGAAACATGACAAGGGAATTAGAATTGAGAAAAACGGACGTAGCTGGTGGAATACTTAACTTTAATCCATTAATGACGAACATCGCTCTTGACGGAACATGATTTACAACATCAATAGGAACTGATCATGGCGCCTTGCTAGGTCGTAGCAAATAACGTAGCTGAAGGCTATGCTAACTATCGTCTCGGCAAATGAGAGCGTAGAAGTCAGTGAACCATCGCCAACGAAGTCGGCTGTACAACTGGGCCGAGTGCTAGGAAGTCTCTCTAGACCTGCCGTGTGGCGGCTCACGGTCTGCAATTACTGATAGTGGCGACACGCGGGTCCGACGTATACTAACGGACCGCGGCCGATTTAAAGGCTACCACCTAGCAAGTGTGGTGTCTGGCGGTGACACCACAACAACATTTATCCCCAGCAAGACGGTTAGACCACAACTCTCTCTCTCTCTCTCTCTCTCTCTCTCTCTCTCTCTCCCACACACACACACACACACACACACTCATTCACACATACTTAAAACAGATTGCCAATGTTTTTATTAAAAGGTTAAACCATCATGGAAGCAAGACTGAAGAAAAATGAGGACACATTCATAGCATTTCTCGACCTGGAAAAAGAGTTGGGCGATGTAAAATGGTATAAGATATTCTAAATTCTGAGAAAAACAGTAACAAGCTGTAGCGAAAATGCAAGTAATATACAATGTGTACAAGAACCAAGGAGAAACAATAAGGGTGCAAGACCTACAGCGAAGTAGTGCTATCAAAATTGTGTAGGAGAGGTACGCTGTCTTTTATCCCCAATATTTGTTGTACATAACGAAGAAATAATGACCGAAATTACAGAAAGATTCTAGAGTGGCATTAAAATTCAGGGTGAAAGGATATCAACGAAACATTCGCTGACGACACAGCTATTTTCAGTGAAGGTGAAGAAGAAATCGAGTAGCTGTTGGTTGGAATCAACACCCACATAACTTCAGAAAATGGATTAGAGCAAACTGAATAAAGACGAAAGGAATGAGAAGTACAACAAATGGGAATAATGAGAAACTTACCAAAATTGGTGATCACGAAATAGAAGAAGTTAATGACTTTGCTACCTTTGAAGCAAAATTAACTATGCTGGATGAAGCAATGCGGACATAAGAAGCAGACTAGCACATGGAAAAAGGCATTCCCGTCCAAGAGTGGCGTACTATCATTAAATAAAAACATTGATTTGAGCAAGAAATTTCTGAGGATGTACGTTCGGATCACAGCATTGTATGGTAGTAAATCAAGTGTAGGTTGAAAACCGGAAGAGAAGAAAATCGAAGCATTTGTGATTTTGTACTACAGAATTCGATGAAATTAGGTACAGTAAGGAATGAGGTGGTTTCCTGCATAAACGGCAAAGAAAGGAACATATGGATAAACACAGACGTGAAAGGGTCTGAATGATAGAACATGTGTTAAGGCCTCACGAAATAATCTCCGTGGTACTGTGGGGAGTAGTAGATGGTGAAAATTGTGGGGGAAGACAGAGATTGAAATGTAGCCAGCAGAACGCAGTTCAGGACGTAGGGTGCAAGTGTTATTCTGAGATGCAGAGGTTGGCGCAGGAGAGAAATTCATGACGGGCAGCATCTAACAAGTCAGAAGACGGATGACTCGCAAAAAAAAAGGAATCATCCCCAAAGCTGATTTTAACGCTGCAGCGCTTTACTAAGTACGCCTACCTTCCTCCCAGCTCTGAAATGATCAACTCAGAAAGTTGTAAGTCGATCTACATTTTAAAGTAGACTCCAAACAACTATGAAGTTTGTTAATTTTCACGTACACGAATCATTTCCGGAAATGAGAGAAGCCTTAAATGACAGGAAGATTCGTTGTATGAAATAAGGATTGAAAGTCGATCCTTTCGACTTAGAGTCTAATTTTAGCCCTTTTATTCATCAGCCATTTAAAATGACGATTCATGGAAATAGCTTAAAAATATTTTAACTTAATATAACAAGTCTTTAAGAAGGAAGAATTTGTAAGTATGATAGCGTTAAACACTGAATATTAGCTTTAGCGGCCCATTGATCATTTCATGGCATCAGTCTAACGCTTCCATTGACGTGCAGTACTCCTACACTTCGAACAGTCACATCTGGGGAATCCTTAGACGTAGTTTCCTCAAGTTAAGTCCTTGGTAGAACTTCACACTCATACATAGTGTTTAAAATGTCCTTTGCATTTTCTGTCTGAATGTTAAAATTTTTGAATTTCTTCTACGTGACCTAAAAGAATGTACACAGTAGAGGAAATAACAGCTGCTGTTGGTGACGCACTGCGTGGAATGTCGTATGAGGATGCGCTGAATAATTCCATGAGTAATTTCACAAACCATATAATCATGTACAACAAATGCATACTAACTGTTTGTCTTACTGACGACCAGTGCTCGGGAAGGCCGACTGTAGTAAATGACAGTGTGAAAAGGATTCAGGAATCTATTAGTGATAGCCTCTCGGCATCATCCAGACGACTAAGCACGGAACTTGGTATCGCACACACCGCTACGCGGAAGATACTGTGATTCATATCTAACAAAGGTTCCTATTATAATCGAACTGTCCATTAACTTAAAGATGAAGGCAATGCCTTCAGACAAGCTTTGTAAGGGACTGATGACACTGTAGTTTGGTCCATTTATGACCAAACCAACCAAGCAAGGTTTATGCCGTAACTTACTGGATTCCCTTAGCAAAGAAAATTTAATTCTATATATTCCGTTCAGGGACTAGACGACGCTTTCCACCTGTGGACGTGTGAACGGATAAACGCTGTAACGTTCCCTGGCAGCACACACACAATATTAATAAAATGAAATGACATTTAATTGTACTATGTACGCCGCTATGAAGCAATTCGAAGGTACTGTAATTGTTTAACAAATAATGTTATTTAATTTTGTGTAAAGGACGTTGGTTATTATTGTAATATTTTCTGTAATAATATTCTCTATGTATTTACGATTGTAATATTTCTATACTCATAATGTAATTACGAAAAATGTTAATATCTGCGATGAAAAAATGTAGAATATAGCCACAGATGAAAAAAATGTAGTAGGATTACAAAGAGATATTCAAAATCAGCAGTAGTATAAAAAGCGCTAAATAATGTGTATTCTTTGTCGTCTTCCTCTAGAGCTGAGAGAGAGAGGAACCTGTGACGTGGCATTATATGAATAAGTAGACTTCATTTGTCTGTATCTATCTTTAGCCGCCATTAGAAGAGAAATTATCAAGGTGTGTTATTTCAACTATTGTTATGGTCTAAATACATTATAATTTATCAAAATTGTGTATTACTAATGTAAATTAGCTTGTCCATGTCATCTATAATATTTCTTTAAAGAATTTTCAGCACTTTTAGCGATTATCGTTGGTGTTACTGGGCTGTGCCGCGACCGAACGATTTGCAGCGGCGGCACATTTAAAAAATTGTTCCGCTATAAAATTAACCAAACCCGTAAATCGGGATCAGGTAAAATTTGCAGTGAATTACGAAATATTTTTCTTTTACAGCGATCCTGAGGCTGACTGAATTTATTACTGGTTTTACATCTGTGCATTCATAGGCGGATAATTAACGTTGAAGTTGTTAATCTGTTGGTTCTTTCCATTTCTAAAGCAAATAACTTAAACGTATAGTGAAGTGTGTTTTGTCAATGATAATCAAACGTCCAGGCCGGCTTGGCAATATTTATCCATTTTATGCTAACAGAGACAGTCTTGTGTTCCATAGCTAACGCTGGGAAAGAATTCAGTAAATATTTAAAAAGCCACTGCATCTAGAAACTGTGTGCCAAGGCCGAAATAAAGAAAAAATTAATTTAAATAAGTTTCAAATAAATGTTATTAAGTTTGAATTTATCAGCATGAGAGGGTTGCTAAGGTTCACGTAATTTTAAATGTGCTTAATTCTGTCTAAGTGAATTTTTATTACCACACGTAAATAAGGGATTCTACAACAAAGTTCGTACGGAAAGACAAAATAACATAAATATTTAAAGCCATTTCTCCCCCATTTTCATTTTCATCCATTTTCATTTTTTACATAATATAAATATTTCTTTTATTTTTTTTCATCCAAACGCTAAAGGTAAATGTCTGGATGCTAATGACAAAGTTGGAAGTATATGGACCATTCATGTGTACCGGGACAATAGTAACCAGTAACACCTGTCTTGACCTACTGGAACAGTTGTTATAGCCATAGATGATTTAGGATGACATTTTGGATACTGTCGTCTATCCACAAGATTATCTTCATATTTTTCGATAATAGTACAGAACTACCCAAATACAACTTTTGTTGGGAGATGGATTGGTCGTTCATCGCCAAGACTTGGGGCTCGTTTCTCTGGCAGTGGACTTTTTCATCTGAAAATTTTTTAAGTTTAAGGTGTATCAAGTGAAAATCAGTACATTTCAACAATCGAAAAACCACATTTTTGTAGCTGTTCAAATGTGTGTGAAATCTTATGGGACTTAACTGCTAAGGTCATCAGTACCTAAGATTACACACTACTTAACCTAAATTATCCTAAGCACAAACACACACACCCATGCCCGAGGGAGGACTCAACCTCCGCCGGGACCAGCCGCACAGTCCATGACTGCATCGCCCAAGACCGTTCGGCTAATGCCGCGCGGCTTGTAGCTGCAAGACAATATATTAACAAGGGTATTTCTAGCTAGGAAGTAATAATGAGACCTGTGTTTACATCTATAGGGTCATCACACTGAAATGCAGTAAATTTGTATTAATAAAAGTCTCAATGTATGTCCATATTGTTTATAGCCCATAATAAACTGTTTACGTAGAAAATGGTAAGTTGCTTTATAAACCCCTTGCTTTTTATTGAGGTAAAAATAAAGGGCGATACTGCAGGATCTACAAACTGGAGAGCCACACTGAAAAAACAGCCCTCTCGTCACCAATGACGACAGCTTTCACAGCACCACTCCATGCTGCCTTCTTTTACTCAGGACAGGAAATGTAATTCATCTTTATTTCTCCTCCTTGACTGCCGTTCAATACCTTACCAACTTTTAGTGACTAACGAAAACATGGAAAATAAAAAGGCGTTTGGAACAATATTTAGTCCATTTATCCATACCGATGTGATACACACCATATGATTAAATGAATCAAGACACCCCTATGTAAAGCCAAATTCACCAGCATGTGTCATGAGAGGTGGACTCACTAGTATAAAACGTGCTTCAGTAGAGATCAGTGACTTCGAGCGCGCACGAATCTTTGAATGTAACCTGACTGAAAAATCGACCAGCGACATTTCAAAACTAATAAAGCTGTTAAAGTCGACTGTCCACGAAGTGATTGTGACAGGCTGGAACTATAGGGCATTACTGACAGTGGTTGTACAAAATCACACTAAAATAGCGGAAGGAGTCATTCATGACTTTTAAAGAGCTACCAGCAGTCCAGAGAGCACAGAAACTGAGCGTGGGGAATTAAAAAGAATGGGCTCAGTGGTCGAGCAGCTGCTCATTAAGCACAAATTTCTGTAGGCTATTCTGAGTGATGACTGGGCTGGTGTAGAGAGAGAAGCCACTGGGCAGTAGGAGTGATGAATCCCGCTGTACCCTGTACCAAACCGTCGAAAGAGTTTGGATTTTAAGAACGGTACCTCTCGTCATTTGCAGTACCAGCAGTGAAGTAAAGAGGAGGTTATGTTACAGTCTTCGTAATCATGGTGTAATTCCATTATTGCACTTAAGAAAACGCAAAATTTGGAAGGAAATGAAGACATTGTACTCCATCATGTACTGTGGACAGTAGAGGTAGTGCTATGCTGTTTGCATCAGCATAGCAATGCACCCCATCATAAACCAGATTGTGTGATTCAATGGTCTGCTGGCAAAAACATTTTTGAAACGGACTGGCCTGCCTGGAGTCCCTGCCTGAACAAAGTGGAACTCCTTTTTTATGAGTTGGAACGTCGTCTTCACTTCAGACAGTAGCGTCCGAGATTTCTACCCACTCTGTTGTCGTCTCTTGAGGGACATTGGGCTGCCGTTTCTCTACATACTTTCAGATACCTCGTTCGAGTGTCCGCAGTAGAGTTCAAGCCGTCGTAACAGCGAAGGGTGGAGTAGTTCAATATTAATATTCAGTAGTGGGAGTCCGGATACTTTTGATCAGATGTTCTTTAGCCGTCAGGGGGACATCAATCAGCATGACTGCCTTCGTTGTAGCTTTGTTTTTTACAGAGATACGAACAGCGGTATGACTTTTTTAAATGGCACCCTGTATTTTTTATTCGGTAATTCATTTCCTCTCTTAAAGGCTTAGTCAAAAACGTATCACAGTGTACCATTCACTGAAACACATCGTTATTAATTACATAACACAGCATTGACTTTGAGCCCGGGATCACAAACTCGTCCACTTGCTGGAGTTGTCATAAAACAAATGAAAACCAAGTAAAAACATAGCACAAAAATGACTTTGACTTTCCTGTGCCATCGTCCAGGAGTAGAACATTCGAAGGTGCTGAAATTGGTGACCCTGGACACCGATACATTGGTGCTCTCGTTAAATGAAAGAATTATTTACTGCTTCCAGTGCTGCCTGCTGAAGAGAATTACAAGAAAGCTCGATACTTTCCTTCATGTCCTCTGGAGTTGTTGGAATATCGCGATAGCCAACGACTTTAATGCATCCCCAAAGAAAAAAGTCCATAGGATTTAAATCAAGAGACCTAGCAGGCCAAGTAACTGTCCCTCCTCGACCAATCCATCTGGTAGGATACCTTCGGTTCAGAACACGAAGTCCACGCAAGGCATTAAGTGCTGGACATCCATCGTGTTGACACTACATAAGCATTCTGGTTCTCAGCGGCACTTCATCGAGAAGAGGAGGAAGAATTCGTCTGAGGAAGTTGGCATACGCTGTGCCGTTAAGACTACCATTGAAGAAATAAGGGCCAATAATTGTAGTACAAAGCATCCCACACCAGACGTTAACTCTCCATTGACGCTGATATTCCACCTGTGTAAGCCATCATGAGTTGTCGCTGGAGCAACAATGGATGTTCCTTGTATTTACCTGTCCTTTGTTTGAGAAGGAACGTTCATCGGTAAATAGAACATTGGAAAAGAAGTTCAGGTTGGTGAGGACTTGCTGCTGTGCCTACTGACAGAGCCGTATACGAGTCTGGAAATCATTCCCACGCGATTTTTGATGTAGGTGTACACGGTAAGGATGGAACCGGTGACGTGTAAGAATACGATGTACACCTGTTTTAGGAATGCCAGTCTCGTGTTCAAGCTGTCGTGTGCTCACATTTGGATTTATTGCAACGGAAGCGAGAACAGTAACTTCGGCAGCTTCGTCTGTGCGAGTGCGTTGTCATGGGTTGAAACTTCCCGTTTCCTGAACCGTGGCTACAAGACGAGAAAACATACGTCGGAAAGGTGGGTTCGTGTCAGGGTATGGCTTTCTATATAGTTCCGCTGCCTGCGTAGCATTTCTCCTTCCTTCAACAACAACAATAAAAGAAACGTTATGTCGATGGAATTTGTAGGAAGGACAGCCTTTACTCTATGCCTACTCTGCACAACAGTATTTAAAAGGTCTAAATTACCGTACTAAAACTATCCGCATAAGAAAACAATATTGCAATTACTGTTCTGCTAACTTACATTCCCCATAGAGGAGTAGCATTTCTACGTGCTCTTCGTTGGTGTATATTCTACTCACACAACTCTTCAACTGACAATGGTTGACGGAATGACGGATGTGCATTCTACTTATGTTTACATTTGTCCTCTCTCAATGTCAGCACGTGGATGTGTTCCGTTACCTCGAGTACCTGCGCTAAGCGCTGCGAGCGTCAACGTCAGTGTTGTGTTATATAATTAATAGCGCTGTGTCTCAGTGAATGGTACATTGTGATACATTTTTGAAAATGTCTGTAGGAGAGGAAATGAATTACCGAATAAAAAATACGGGGTGCCATTTGAAAAATAGTTCATATCTTTGTAAAAAAACAAAGCTACAAAAGAAGGCAATCATGCTGACTGATGTCCCCCTGACGACTAAAGAACATTTGCTTGAAACATTTCGTAATTTGCATCTAGACTAACAGTTATTTAAGGTGGTCGAGATAAATGGGACAGACTCGATATCTGGGTGCGAAGATGACTGTTTAATATCTCTTTAATTACTTCTTTCATCTCTAAGCAAGAGATTAGCTTAAGTTCTCTCAGAACCTGAAAGAATGTAAAGTTCTCTCAGAACTTGAAAGAATGAACTCATATATCTGGGAGGGATATACAACTCGTACTGGCGGTGGAAGAATAAGGAACAACAAAGAACCAAAACAACTAAAATACAACACGTATATCTGAGAGGGATTTACACCTCGTCCTGACGGCGGAAGAATAAGAAACAACAAAGAATCAAAACAACTGAAATACAACTTAAGTGGAAACTTCATTTAACAGAATGAGTTACAAACGTATGGCATTTCGGAAGCAGTCACAAAAGTTTTGCATTTGTAATGACATGTATGGCGTGGCGGACAGCAGTTAGGGCTATATCATTAGCAACAGTGCAGGAAAACAAGACGACGCAAATATAAACCTGGTTATCTGCAGTTTCATTGCATTATGAATTTTCATAACAGCGTCCTACAACTGGTGCGTGTTGAGGAAGAGTATATTCAGTTTTATCTGCTTAATGAATTTGCTACCGCAGGTTCTCGCCAATGGCCGCGGTAAGCAATTTGGAACCGTGGTTTGCTACACCAAACATTAATTCTTTCCTAACACTTTCAAGGTCCCCAATTAAAACATTAATCTTCTGTCGTGCGCAAACCAATTAGCCGTGGAATCTAAAATATTGCGATCAATGGCCCGGCGAAGATCGTATCCTGCCGGTTAGGTCTCATAAATTTGAATGTCGCGTGAGGACATATTGGCTTTTCCGCACCATGTCAGTTCGATATTTAACAGAGAGATTAAAACAAAAATTACACCAAATATAAACTACGCACGCAGTTAGTTGATGGCAGCGCCAATCGAAACATATTAATTCGATGCTCGCTTACTCATACTCCCAAGCGGCAACTCGATAAAGGTTGTTTATTCTCCACATTCCTCTGTCTCCTCCTATTCTAACCTAACGTTTTTACTGGGCTAACACTGAGTGCGTCCTGTACTGATCACATATTCCCTCCTCCGATACCTGTAATTACTCCAGTTATTATACATGTTTCTCGTTATCATGAGCAGATCTTGCATTTCACTTGCTATTTTATTTCGATTGTTATAGTTTCTCACAATTAATATTATTCAATGTAGATGTTACTTACTGGAATTTATGTCATCTGATACTACCTTATCACGTACATCGAATACCAAATTTCTTCAATGTGCTGGCTTCCTTCAAGTCTGATATTTCAGATTTTCTAATTTCTTATGCAGTTTAACCATATATCTGCGTCATGTATTGAACATTTTTGCCCCAGAGAAGATATGGCATTATAGATTTCATAGAAAGGTGAACATGGAACAGAGCACTTAAAATTTTTGTTTTCCATTTACTAAATTCGCTTGCCGAAACTGTTGTTTCCTATGTAAACTTTCCAACACACATGCAGCAGAGTTCAGGATACGTGAAACCCATACTCGGGTAGCTTCTGGAAGCTATCAATAATTCAACTCGTTCGCACATAGCCAATCAAGACCTTGAGCCTGCATAGGTCATAAAATCACGAAACCCTCATCTAACAAACTGACAGTGAAAGGTGCAGTACTTGTCATGTCAGTTACTTGTAGATTCAAGGCTGTGCTTGAGTAAGGATTTTAGATGTCCTGGAATCGACTATGTGCGATTTGGCAAATTTTCAAGCAACACATCATGGGCCAGCGAACTGTATTATCAGAAGTGGCACCATGATAAGCCAAAAATGACTTTTTAAATAATTTTTTTGCGGCAAGAATCAAAAAAGTAATCCAAAATACAGTAGCGTGTTTCAACCAGCCAGTGCACATCACCATATTGTACAAATGCTAGCGCTGCTGGTCGTGGCGAGTACCAGATATCATACTTGCGTTGACAACGCAACGGAAGCCTTACGTCACAGCTTGCAGCACGTGCATTTAGAGTCTCGTGACCTCCACCGACTGTTCGAAACCAGTACTTCAATTTCCTCATGTCCTTGTGATTGTTGTCGCAAAAAATATATGAAGATCTCATGTTGTGTACCTTATTTTCGTTAATAGGTAGTCATGTTTTCCTTATTTTTAAAACTGACCAAACCTTTTTTATATAAATCCTCATTGTTAGTTCAGGTTTTTGTGCTTTTTACTTTTACTTATACTATTTTGTCAACTAACACCTAACCAGAGCTTCGCGAGTGATAAACCGTCTAAATCATATGAGTTCAAATGGCGTAAAATACATTGACGTTCGTTAAGAGCGCAAAAGACACAAATGAACCAGTACTCGGAGCTACTTCCCGACAGCAAAACCAAGAACAAGTGTCTAAGACTGTAGGAAGTTGACACATACACTCCTGGAAATGGAAAAAAAGAACACATTGACACCGGTGTGTCAGACCCACCATACTTGCTCCGGACACTGCGAGAGGGCTGTACAAGCAATAATCACACGCACGGCACAGCGGACAAACCAGGAACCGCGGTGTTGGCCGTCGAATGGCGCTAGCTGCGCAGAATTTGTGCACCGCCGCCGTCAGTGTCAGCCAGTTTGCCGTGGCATACGGGGCTCCATCGCAGTCTTTAACACTGGTAGCATGCCGCGACAGCGTATGTGCAGTTGACGGCCTTTGAGCGAGGGCGTATAGTGGGCATGCGGGAGGCCGGGTGGACGTACCGCCGAATTGCTCAACACGTGGGGCGTGAGGTCTCCACAGTACATCGATGTTGTCGCCAGTGGTCGGCGGAAGGTGCACGTGCCCGTCGACCTGGGACCGGACCGCAGCGACGCACGGATGCACGCCAATACCGTAGGATCCTACGCAGTGCCGTAGGGGACCGCACCGCCACTTCCCAGCAAATTAGGGACACTGTTGCTCCTGGGGTATCGGCGAGGACCATTCGCAACCGTCTCCATGAAGCTGGGCTACGGTCCCGCACACCGTTAGGCCGTCTTCCGCACACGCCCCAACATCGTGCAGCCGGCCTCCAGTGGTGTCGCGACAGGCGTGAATGGAGGGACGAATGGAGACGTGTCGTCTTCAGCGATGAGAGTCGCTTCTGCCTTGGTGCCAATGATGTTCGTATGCGTGTTTGGCGCCGTGCAGGTGAGCGCCACAATCAGGACTGCATACGACCGAGGCACACAGGGCCAACACCCGGCATCATGGTGTGGGGAGCGATCTCCTACACTGCCCGTACACCTCTGGTGATCGTCGAAGGGACACTGAATAGTGCACGGTACGTCCAAACCGTCATCGAACCCATCGTTCTACCATTCCTAGACTGGCAAGGGAACTTGCTGTTCCAACAGGACAATGCACGTCCGCATGTATCCCGTGCCACCCAACGCGCTCTAGAAGGTGTAACTCAATTACCCTGGCCAGCAAGATCTCCGGATCTGTCCCCCATTGAGCATGTTTGGGACTGGATGAAGCGTCGTCTCAGGCGGTCTGCACGTCCAGCACGAACGCTGGTCCAACTGAGGTGCCAGGTGGAAATGGCATGGCAAGCTGTTCCACAGGACTACATCCAGCATCTCTACGATCGTCTCCATGGGAGAATAGCAGCCTGCATTGCTGCGAAAGGTGGATATACACTGTACTAGTGCCGACATTGTGCATGCTCTGTTGCCTGTGTCTATGTGCCTGTGGTTCTGTCATTGTGATCATGTGATGTATTTGATCCCAGGAATGTGTCAATAAAGTTTCCCCTTCCTGGGACAATGAATTCACGGTGTTCTTATTTCAATTTCCAGGAGTGTACATGACCTAACAGCACCCTTTTGTGTATAACCTGAAAGACTTGTTCTGTCAGTGAAATGCCGTCAAACAAAGTGGAAACATGAACACGCGAGTCAGTTTGTTCATCGACATTCAGGGACATGGTGTCGGTGTACGTGTGGGTTAGAACCGAACAGAATACTCGGTCTTTGAATGACGGTTTTGTGATATTGCGACTTTCGACTGCGACAAAGTAACTGTGATGCCTGTGTGATACCATTGGATAGCAGAGTCGTCTGCAGTGACGTGCGGTACCGAGCACCAGAATATGACTTCACACGGCCGTAACAGCCGTGCAGCGCCGTCGAGATATTGGCTGGATGGACTCTGTAGCTCTGCCCATTATGGCTTTCACACTTGAGCCGTGAGATCACTGCGCAAATCACATGGTCTTCACACAGACTCATCTTATTTCGTAAGGATATATCCTCTGCTTGACAGAAGCTTGGGTTGAAGGCCAGCGTACGACTGCGACCACAATGATTGTTATCATAACAATTATCATATTTTAGAAGATAATAACGACAAAGGCCTGTCTGGCATTATATATCTACGACTGAATGACTGGTCTATCATAGTGGTAAATTTATTTGTGGGCCACTGTGTGGAGTTATGGTTAAAGATCAGAGAACAACATCAGCTTCATACAAACTAAACAATTTAGGGAGCGTTCACCAGGAAAGTTCTCTGGGGCAACGAATGTTACATGTTCCATATTTAACAGGCGTTCGGAATGACGTCTCGTGGCAATGCTACGAGTTACCGTTCCGCTAGATCAGGTATGAATCGCGATATATTTTAGTGAAAACCGTATCGAAATATATACAGCAGTTCCTGAGATAAGGTTTATCATATAGACAGAAAAACCCTGTGGGTAGAAAGCGTAGAGAAGGAACTAAAATAAATAAAACTGCAAAGAAAGATAAATTTGTCAATTTAAATTTCGTACTAAACAGCAGTCATTATACTCCGCTAAGTCGTAAGAAATATCATGTTTCTTACATAGCTGCCCCCCCCCCCTTTCTTTTCATCATTAAGATACAAACAAGAGACGCTGAGCTTTTCTAACAGTTCTCATTACTACATGAGTCTTAATAATAAATTTGCCACGTAACGCGTTAATGAGCTACCCTGAACAATACGCGAGACAGCTCGCACGAGCGAGCAGCTGTGCTGAACTGCTAGACTTCTTAGCTTTCCTGTACCCATAAAAAGCCTGTATGACTGACACTAGCCCCAGGCTCTGTGCATGAGTCACTCACTGTAAATGCCAGTCCATGCACATATTCTAACCCCAACATGTCCAATCCCTGGTGATCTACAGAGAAGAGACGCTTCCCATAAGATCATCCAGAAAATACTATCAAATATGTTGTGTAGCAGGTTGGGGATAAACTGCTAATAACAACATTCCCAATAAAACATATAGTGATGAAACTGGGCTGAGATTCATCAGCAGCAGTGTTTTCCTTCTTTACGCTATTTTTTTGTTTTTACTTTACACACTCATTATCTGATGAGTATCATGCTATATGTGAAAAGGGTTAACCTGCTGCCAAGGTATCTCACATCTCTTCACCTATACTGATAGCAGGATATGTTTGTTTGAGGAAATATATAATAAAAAGGGGAAACATTTACAAGTAGTAATTGTTCCTGTGATGCAGAGGAATGAAGGTGTTGCCTTGATAGACCCACACACACATAGTAAAATCAATTTAAAACTTCTTACCCCATCGACACTTATCACATTACAGCACCAAATAATTTAATCCATTATAACCATAGCCAATTATATAGTATATCATAACAAACAATAAGAATGAAATTTATAGAAACACATGTACAGTATCTCACCTCAGATTCAAGGAATGACATGTACAGAAACACATTTTTATGACAAATTAGACATAAGAAAAGCAAATCAGACTACACTTATTTTGTTGCATAGTTGCCTGCCAGTAAGACATTGTAAGGTCTTAAAGTCATGTAACTGTTGCTACATACAACACGTGTAAATTAAAAAATGAATGCTACAACTATAGGTAAATTTGTGTATGCAAATATTTGTGTATCTGTGTAAACAAAGTGATACATTGTAATTGTAACATCAATATTGACAGTATCAAACAATAAGTGAAATAATAACAGTCTATGGTCATCATAATTATGACAAATTCACAAATTCCGACATCGCTGATAGATCGAATTACTGCTGTATGACGTGAGAAATATCAAACAACAAATGGTAACAAATGTGCAGATTTGCTGGTGATGTGAATCAATACTACAGAATAAATGATTGCCAGGACTCCTGTATGACATCACATTGGTCCCTGAAAATTAGGACAAAAGAACAAAACAACATAGACTTCACAACTTCACACGACTCAGGAAATAAACTGTTTATCAAGCAGATTGTTCTTATGAAAGGGTCGACATATGAGACAGCCGTGGAATGAAACAGTTAGTGTTTGTGTTTCGTGTAGCTCTTCTCATAGAAGCGTGACTCGAGTCACAAGTCCAAGGTGGTAATTTGCGTAAGTGGTACAGCTTGACCATAATTAATGGGCAGATTTACATAAATCTCATGGCCATAGCCTGCTATTTACAATAACTGGTTCCTTCCCACATTAAAAACAATGTCTGTAATAATAAAGATCACAATTTCCCAGTCCTAATATTTGACTAGTCTTTAATTAGTTAGTGAGCAACAGTAAAAGGTTCTTTGACTTACAAATAATTTGATGCTGTGGTGAGTGTCATTAAAATTTTCATTCTCCCACGCAAGTAATGAAATAGTACAATGCTGTCTATAACAGTAATATACATGTAGCAGAACCACATTACTCAAGATTTCCATGGATAATCAAGACAAGAGTTCATGTCCTTTGAAAGATGTATAATGTTTGTAGGTTCTGCATGAGCTAGGTGCCATCACAGTGTTCATAGCAAGTTCCCTATAAGGTCTCCTAAACAGGTTTGCTAATGAGTCAGGTCTATGTACAGGCTGCCTGATAATTCATGTTGTTGAGACACTTGGGATGACCTCTGTATCATCATCTCATGGTCAGATGGATTGTTGGCATGACAGCTGTCTAGTCAGTGAAATATCCCTTAATCTTTTGTGAAGAGATTGCTAATATCAAGAAGCCAGGCCACTGCAGTGCACTTATACCTGAAGCAGCATAAGATTTGCTAATGACTTAGGTCGACATACTGGCTGTGTGATAATTCATGTTGTTGATAAAGATTGAATAACCTCAGTACCATTACGTTATGGTTAGATGGATTGTTGGCATACAGCTATCTTAAGTCGTTCAAATATCCTGTAATCTATTGAAGAGGGGACCCATGCCAAGTGAGGTCAAGCGTAACTCGTAGCAAGGAACCAGTCACACTGGGGAGAACTGCTACCTGGAGGAGAAACAGGCACACACCGGCAGGTATATAAAAGACATCATACTTACGCCAATGACTGTAACACTTTCACGATTGCAATTTCGGCCTTAGGCCATTATCAAGTGAAGCTGAAAAATACAGGATGTTTTTAAATTATGTAACATAATCGTTGTGTATCTTGATATTCTGCCGATTTAAAAAATTATGTATTCCTCAAAAAAAAAAAAAAAAAGAAGCCCAAATGGCTCTGAGTACTATGGGACTTAACATCTAAGGTCATCAGTCCCCTAGAACTCAGAACTACTTAAACCCAACTAACCTAAGGACATCATACACATCCATGCCCGGGGCACGATTCGAACCTGCTATCGTAGCGGTCGCGCGGTTCCAGATTGAAGCGCCTAGAATCGCTCTGCCACACAGACCGTCTGTATTTTTCAACTTCACTTGATAATGGCCTAAGGCCGAAATTGCAATCGTGAAATAAAGAAAGTGTTACAATCACTGGCGTAAATATGATGTCTTTTATAAAGTTCTACATGACTGTGGTTCCCAGGTGTAAGAAGTTATAAAAACGACAGGTATGTTTCTCTCGCTATAAGGCCGCAACTGTGGTTTGAATGTTTGTGTTGCCTGGACAAAAATCACTCTATGGAGCGCCCCCTCCATGGCTTGACAGTCTGTCAAGGCTGCATCGCTGGTCAGTTGCTTCTTTATTCAGGCATCTACCTTGTCTTGATATGTGGGTCTCGTGCCTTGTGTTAGTTGTAAACACTCGAACAGTGTTATGCATGTGCATTGCACAAACTGTTGATTTAATGGCCATCAAGTAAGGAACAGCTGTCTTAATGAGAAGATAATCTATCTGCAAGTGTGTGTGTGTGTGGGGGGGGGGGGGGGGGGGAGAGGGAGAGAGAGAGAGAGAGAGAGAGAGAGAGAGAGAGAGAGAGAGAGAGAGAGGGAGATAGATAGAGAGATAGAGAGAGAGAGCAGAAGACTTGACCTAGGTCATGTAATCTGTGGATAATGGTGTCTTGTAGTGGAAGCTGTGAGGGAGACACAGTTGGGGCACTTCTCTGATCAGTGTGAGGCCCACTTCTGCAGCTGGTGTTGTGGTGGTTTGTGTTTAAAAAGCCCCTTTATTGATTACATATAACATTTCAGCATCATTCCATCCTTTCTACTCCCCTGTGTGAGGCCATGTGTAAGTCTGTTGCACTGTCTGCACAGAATTTGCTATATAATTCGCTTAAATAAAACTGCATGATATTAGTATCCACACACTTTGATTTTTCAGTGACAGGAATGTACTTCATATACTATGTAGCTATTACATATGTTTCTGGGATGTAATTCAAGACCTTTTTACATGCAGCCATGTGACATTTGTTGTTAATGTAATGTTTGTGTATACATACCCTACATACCTTTTCCTTTAAGTTTTCAATTTCTGATCGTATTTTCAGATTCCATTGCTAAATATTTATAGGGAATGTATAATGTCCTCATCTCTTTCTTATCTCTCTCTCTGCCCATCGCCTCCTCCCCCTGTCTTTCTCCACCACCTCTTCTAATTCCTTTCTTTGTTCATCTCCCCCATCTGCTCCTCTCATTCTCCATCTCTTTCTCATTCCTCTATTTGTCAAACAGTGAAGAATTTTTCGAGGTTTTTGCTAATAACGTTTTCTCTTTACACATTACATGCATATTTATTTACCATACAAACATAAAAAATATGTAACCTATGTCTATCCAAAAGTTTACTAAAGTATAATGTAAAAATATTAAATAAATTGGTCAAGAACTTTTCGAGATTTTCACTAACAATGTTACTGCTTTATCTAGTATATATACAGTTATTTACTACACATTTTAAAGAAATATGTAGCTCATGTCAACATGAAAATATATTAAAGTATCATCTAAACATTTGAATTAAATCAGTCAAAAACCCTTCAAGATTTTTGCTAACAATGTTTTCCCTTTATGTACTATATATACTTATATACCAAATATATGAGAAGTATGTAGCCTATATCCATTCGAAAGTTCATTGTAGTGTAGTGTAAAAATAGAAAAAATGATGACCAGGAACTTCTCGAGATATTTACTAACAAAATTTTCACTTCATATAATATGTGTGTATTTATGTAGCGTGTATCTGTCTGAACGTCTATTGGAGTATCATGTAAAAATCTGAAATAAATAGGTCAAAAACTGTTGGAGGTTTTTGTTAGAAACATTTAACTGCAACTTCTTTTTACATAGTTGTATAGATATAGGGTTTTCTATACCACATGTATTTTCAATTTGTGCAGTTTATGGCCATATGAAGGTGTATTAAAGTATCATGTAGAAATCTGAAGTAAATCGCTCATGAACATTTCGAGTGTATACCTAACAATGTTTTCCCTTTATGTAGTAATAATATATATACCATAAATAATAAAAGATATGTAGCCATTGTCTGTCTACCTGAATGATGATAAGACTATGATGTAAACATCTAAATGAAATCGGTTAAGAAGTTTTGGAGAATTTTGTTAACAACATTCCTCTTTCAAATAGTACACGAAAGTTTATATAGCACATATATTTTAAAAAGTAGCTTCTGTCTGTCAATATGATTAATACAGTACTGTGAAAAAATTGAGGTAATTTCCTCAAGAACATTTCGAGATTTTTTAGCAACTTTTAGTATTTCTGTAGTGTATATACACTGATATACCATGTACATCTAGAAAATGTATTGCTTTGTCATCCCAATGGCTTACAGAATATCACATAAAAATCTTAAGTAAACTGGTCAGGAATTGTTCGAGGTATTTGATAATAACTTTAAACGAGGGCTTACTTTCATATAAAAGTTTGCATGTTATATCTCTACTTATATGCTATCTATATTTAAAAAATATGTAACCAATGCCCATCCAAACGTTTATTAAAGTATTGTGTGAAAACTGAAAATAGAAAAGTCAAGAACTTTTCAAGTTTTTTAATAACATAGCTAAACATCGATTTCTCCTTATAAAATAGTATACATTATATCCATAAAACATACAGTATATATAAAAATATGCAGTTTATCTCCATGTGAAGGGTTATGAGAATATCATGTAAAAATCTGAAGTAAATCGGTCAAGAACTCATCGAGAATTTTGCTAATAGCATTGCATCTTCATACAATACACACGTATATTTATGTACCATATATATTTAAAAATATATAGCCTACGTCTGTCCAAGCATTTAACAGAGTGTCGTGTAAAAGTGTGAAGTGAAATGGTCAACCATTTTTCGACATTTTTGGTAACAAATTAAAACAATGACTTCTCTTTGTACAGCAGTACATATGAGTACAGATAGAATATGAGAATCCTCAAATCCAATCACTTTGGAAATTCCATTGTACAAAAATGTGAAAGACAGTTCTGCTGTGGGGGTAACCAAGAGCTATCGATGTACACTCCTGGAAACTGAAATAAGAACACCGTGAATTCATTGTCCCAGGAAGGGGAAACTTTATTGACACATTCCTGGGGTCAGATACATCACATGATCACACTGACAGAAAAACAGGCACATAGACACAGGCAACAGAGCATGCACAATGTCGGCACTAGTACAGTGTATATCCACCTTTCGCAGCAATGCAGGCTGCTATTCTCCCATGGATACGATCGTAGAGATGCTGGATGTAGTCCTGTGGAACGGCTTGCCATGCCATTTCCACCTGGCGCCTCAGTTGGACCAGCGTTCGTGCTGGACGTGCAGACCGCGTGAGACGACGCTTCATCCAGTCCCAAACATGCTCAATGGGGAACAGATCCGGAGATCTTGCTGGCCAGGGTAGTTGACTTACACCTTCTAGAGCGCGTTGGGTGGCACGGGATACATGCGGACGTGCATTGTCCTGTTGGAACAGCAAGTTCCCTTGCCAGTCTAGGAATGGTAGAACGATGGGTTCGATGACGGTTTGGATGTACCGTGCACTATTCAGTGTCCCCTCGACGATCACCAGAGGTGTACGGGCAGTGTAGGAGATCGCTCCCCACACCATGATGCCGGGTGTTGGTCCTGTGTGCCTCGGTCGTATGCAGTCCTGATTGTGGCGCTCACCTGCACGGCGCCAAACACGCATACGAACATCATTGGCACCAAGGCAGAAGCGACTCTCATCGCTGAAGACGACACGTCTCCATTCGTCCCTCCATTCACGCCTGTCGCGACACCACTGGAGGCGGGCTGCACGATGTTGGGGCGTGAGCGGAAGACGGCCTAACGGTATGTGGGACCGTAGCCCAGCTTCATGGAGACGGTTGCGAATGGTCCTCGCCGATACCGCAGGAGCAACAGTGTCCCTAATTTGCTGGGAAGTGGCGGTGCGGTCCCCTACGGCACTGCGAAGGATCCTACAGTCTTGGCGTGCATCCTTGCGTCGCTGCGGTCCGGTCCCAGGTCGACGGGCACGTGCACCTTCCGCCGACCACTGGCGACAACATCGATGTACTGTGGAGACCTCACGCCCCACGTGTTGAGCAATTCGGCGGTACGTCCACCCGGCCTCCCGCATGCACACTCTATGCCCTCGCTCAAAGTCCGTCAACTGCACATACGGTTCACGTCCACGCTGTCGCGGCATGCTACCAGTGTTAAAGACTGCGATGGAGCTCCGTATGCCACGGCAAACTGGCTGACACTGACGGCAACGGTGCACAAATGCTGCGCAGCTAGCGCCATTCGACGGCCAACACCGCGGTTCCTGGTGTGTCCGCTGTGCCGTGCGTGTGATCATTGCTTGTACAGCCCTCTCGCAGTGTCCGGAGCAAGTATGGTGGGTCTGACACACCGGTGTCAATGTGTTCTTTTTTGCATTTCCAGGAGTGTATTTGTTTATGCATCTCCATATTACATGCCCAGAGTGTACTAAATGAACCCTGTGCCTAGCCATTGAGATTATTATATAAAAATAGTATACTTTTCTTTATAAAATGAACCTATCGTAACAGTAAATAACAGATCTGAGATACACACTTATTTTAACTATGTCTTAAGTGCGATACGAAGTGCAATGAACTGTTCTGTGCCAAGAGTGTTCCTGATACGTTACGTAGGCTGTGCGATAACGTATTTTAAGCTGTGGATCTATGTGCCATGTGATGATAATAGTAATGGTTTGAAGAAGGAAGTTGTGTCACATTTTCTGACTTACGTATGTACTGCAGTGCTGATGATGATGGTAGTGCATTCTTTTCCTTTTTTTTTTTTTTTTGCATGATACTGGTATGTGCACGACACAAACATTCCTAAATGGATCCCACTTACAATTTTTTAAATTTGTCCTTATATTTACGTAACAGAATTGACTAAATTACTTGGCAACCATTTTGAGGTCAGAAATTACTGTAACTGGGAAATAAATTAATATTTATGGAATGTTAATCATTGTATTTGAATAATAAATAATAGAAGGGTAACAATTTATCTTAATAAAAGTAATAGGTCATTAACTGGGTAATAAATCATTATAACTGGCTGCCGAATAATGGTGATAAAAGTGACACGTGATTAGTTTTAAGTCAAACAGTTGCCCTAGAGCCAAATTAAGGAGAAGATCACGTCTTTTGTCCTGGATTAGCTCCGCCACATTGTAAAAATGTAGCAGCCAAGCAAGCTGAGCTTATTCCCCAAGCCAATAGGAGCACACCTTTTCTTAAGCCACCCAGTTGGCCGAGAAGGGTGGGGGAATGGAAGGGGGATGCCCTTGATCCTTAACCTGTGGGATATCTTGTAACAGTACAGACTATGTAAAGACACATTCTTAATATTCATCCCAAAGTTACAGATGCAGCATCTCCTATGTCTGTGTGAAAGAGTGCGTGTTTCTGGCTGAATGTGTAACAGTAGCAGTAATCTGGGAATTAAGTTTAAATAAATAGACAAGATGATACTGCGCGAGGAACTGTATGGGAAGCCATTTTTGTTTCCATATTTAGCAGGAACTCTTGGAATTCAGAGCAAGACATAGGAGGCACATATCTGGAAAGAAAACGAAGATTGGGTTTAACGCGCCTTCGACATAGTGGTCACTAGTGGCGGAGCACAAGTTCGGACTGTATCAAGGATGATTAAGGAAATCGGCCGTGCCGTTTGAAAGAAACCATCCAGGCATTTGTTCGCAGCGGCTTAGGGAAGTCTAGAAAAACGCAAATCTGTTTGGCCGCACACGGGTATGAATCGTCGTCGTCCACAATGCGGGTTCAGTGAAAAAAAATGGTTCAAATGGCTCGGAGCACTATGGGACTTAACATCTGTGGTCATCAGTCCTCTAGAACTTAGAACTACTTAAACCTAACTAACCTAATGACATCAAACACATCCATGCCCGAGGCAGGATTCGAACCTGCGACCGTAACAGTCGCGCGGTTCCGGACTGAGCGCCTAGAACCGCTAGACCACCGCGGCCGGCGCGGTTCAGTGAGCTAACGTGTGCATCATCTCGCGCGGTACACACACTTGGAGAAAGGAGAGACGTACAGTGAGCATGTGTCCAGAAGATGGTCACGTGAAACCCCTATATGAGCTCTGAAAAGGTTATAGAACTTCCTGTATGGGTGGACTTATGGTCTAGAGAAGGTTTAAGAAGCAATAAACCAGCGAAGACTCTCCTCGCCCAAGTGAATAATCTCGACTTTGGTGAGTGTGGAAGGAAAAATAGTCGAGTAGAAATTTACAGTTTTATCTTTATCTGAAATGAGAATGGCACCTGTGATATCTTCATATGGAAGGGGATGGCCCGAGGCCGCATGGACGGACTGATGACGAAGCGCTCAGAGGAGTTCGCAGCGCTAAGCTTGGGAAAAGGGCATACATCATGGAGGTCTGCCATGTGACTGTGCAGAATGGGCTATAGTTGTTTCAACGTACATGCCTTCTATTTGCCGAAGTTGAAAGGACAACTTTCCTAAGTCTAAATCAATTTATAATTAAATCAAATTACTGGAAGAAGAACATTTACTTTTAACAAAACCTGCCTTTAGCTTTCACATTCATTTAATGAGTTTAGTTTCAATTAAAGTGGATAATGTAGTTATAACTGTGCGTTGAATATTTCGTGCCCTTCTGATCAAGTAACTCCAACTGCGGTGTGGACTTTTGTCTTGCGTTATCTCTTTTTTCAGCGTAAGTGATTTTACTGCTGATCACCAAACGACCGTGGTACAGTGTGTCCAGTGAGTGACCAATATTATCTGCATGCTGCAAAGTTGTAAACTCTGTAGTCGTCCGTGCAATGTTTAGATTACTATATTTCGAGTCCTGCATCACAGAATATGTGTCTTTAAAGAGTGTTAATGATACGAGTAAGTTACAGCTCTTATTTTCTGTAAGTGCAAAGCTACACTCAGTTACACAACTTCATGCTGAATACGAAGGTAAGTTGATTTCCGCTTTTATGGTTTTCTGTCTTGGATCTTTGTGGTAAGGTACCACCCAGATCACATCGATGTGGTGCACTGCCGCCTGCACGGCAGGTGAAGGAAAACATGATTTAGCCCATATCACCATTCCTGTTGGAGGTAGGCGGTTATAAAAGTCGAAGTTCTGATATTCGTGATGCCTGTTTGTGTGCGAAATTTTACTGAAATCGATCCAGACGTTTGGGAGGATTATAACGGAGAAACATACGACTGCAGTCAGTTTGCTTTGTACACCGATTTTTTGTGTGAAAGATTTTACAACATTTTAAATAACACATGCTTCGTTATCATTCTAAATATTTATCCTCCATGTCCACAAATTTATTTCTGAACTGAGTCACCCTGGCTACGCCCACATTACGTCCAACGAGAGACCAGCTTGTTGATAACGTCACTATACAGTTTTGATTTTTCTGACAAAACCACAGTCTCGTGTATGCTTGCATCGCTTCGTCACTGTCAAGGTGGAATCCTCAACGGTGTTCTTTAAGTTCTGGAAACAGATGAAAATCAGATGGGGCCAAGTCAGTACTTGGCTCTGAGCACTGTGGTAATTAACTTCTGAGGTCATCAGTCCCCTAGAACTTAGAACTATTTAAACCTAACTAACCTAAGGACATCACACACATCCATGCCCGAGGTAGGATTCGAACCTGCGACCGTAGCGGTCGCGCGGTTCCAGACTGTATAGTACTCTATCGAAGATGATGGATGACAGTGAACCCAAGGCCCTGGACTGTTCCATTACTTGTAGCTGTCGTGTGTGGTCTGGCACTGTCACACTGAAGGAGAGGCTGGTCGATGTTACACGAACTCCTCAGATTCGAAACTCGATTACAGCACGCTCTTCCTCATGCACCAACACAGTGAGCACCGCCATGTCACGCTCTACAATTCTGAGCTACCTCTAGCGGCAGAGGGCTGTAGATATGTACTAGACATGAAGAATAAAGATGTAGAATGCTAATAAAGCGTGTATAGAAGATAAAAAGTTGGTTGTCCCCCTATTAAAATCTACATGTTAAATTCAGCAATAATTTTCTAGCATGGGTTTGTGAAGGTCCAGCTATACTCTGGAGCAATAGCCAGTCATGATGGGCTCAACGATCCCAAACAATGTCTTGCAGCTTGTCTTCTGGCTTTTACCAGCAGAATGCGGGGCTATTCAGGTAGTTAAATATTCTACTAGACTCCAAGTACTGTTTGACCAAGCCAGATAGATTAGAGGAATAAGTTTGACCACCAAGTACGCGTGGTACTTGGTTCATGGTGTGGGTTCCTGTAGTCATGTCCTAGTTCATGAACTACGGGCATCGTATGAGTGGCCAAGTAAGTGGTCCCGACAGTCGGGATACCAGTTACATTGGAATAAGGCTGGGCATCTCGGACATATTCTGAGTCGTGGTCACCTGTGTGCTCATGCGGCAAAGGCTACCAAATGCACCAGTTAGTCCCTCTATCGTTAGGGGTAAAACCCAGTGGGACTCGGGCAAGTAAGGCTAGCAATCTGCTTCCCTGGTACTTTAAATATGATGCTGGCAACAATCAGAGCAAAATGCCTCAGACGTCTGGAAGTGACAGAGTCCCACCTCTAACTGACAAACCAGGGACTCCTAAGATACGACTTGGCAAACAAATGGTAATGAGATGGGGAGCTATTAATATCAATGGGGGCTACTCTGGGAAGGAAGTAGAGCTGGCAGAGGCTGCAAGTAAGATGGGGCTGGACGTTTTAGCTGTTAGTGACATTCGGGTAAGGAGTGAGAAAGAAGAGGAAGTGGGAGAATACAAGGTCTACCTGTCATGAGTCAAAGCAGGAATAGCACAATGGGGTGTAGGGCTCTACATCAGGAAAGAAATCAAACCCAGCGTAGTTGCAATAAGGTATGTAAATGAATGACTGATGTGGATGGATTTCACAGTGTTTAGAAAGAAAATTAGGATTGTGTCAGTATATTATCATTGTGAAGGGACAGATCAAGATATGATGGATAGTTTTTATGAGGCACTCAGTGATGTAGTTGTTAGAGTAAAGGACAAGGACAGTGTTCTGATCATGGGTGATTTTAACGTCAGGATTGTAAATCGAACAGAAGGGTATGAAAAGGTACTGGGTAAATTTAGAGAGGATATGGAGGCCAATAGGAACGGAAACAACTCTTGGATTTCTATGCCATTATGGGCTTAGTAATCACAAACCCCTTTTTTAAACATAAGAACATTCACCGGTATACTTGGGAAGGCAGGGGAACCAGATCTGCCATTGACTACATAATAACAGATTAGGAATTCAGGAAGGCTGTGAGGGACACACGTGAATTCAGGGGATTCTTTGATGACTCTGATCATTATTTAATCTGCAGTGAAATTGGGATTGTGAGGCCGAAGTGCAGGAGGTCAGGTCCATACGTAGGAGGATAAGAGTGGAGAAACTTCAGGATAAGGAAATCAGGCACAAGTACATAACAGCGATCTCAGAGAGGTACCAGTTAGTTGAATGTAGTCAATTACAGTCATTGGAAAAGGAATGGGCAAGGTACAGGGACGCAGTACTAGAATTGACTAAAGAATGTCTTGGAACAGTAGTACGTAAAAGTAGGATGAAGTAAACAGCTTGGTGGAATGACACAGTCAAGGCAGCCTGTAAATGGAAAAAGAAGACGTATCAAAAATGGCTATATACTAGAACACAGGTAGACAGAGAAAACATAATGTTGAAGAAAGAAACAAAGCCAAACAGATAATTGCAGCATCCAAGAAGAAATCTTGGGGAGACTTTGGAAACAGGTTGGAGACCATGGGTCAAGCTGCTGGAAAACCATTCTGGAGTGTAATTAGCCGTCTTCTAAAGGGAGGTAAGAAGGAAATGACAAGTATTTTGGACAGGTCAGGAAAACTGCTGGTGAATGCTATGGATGCCTTGGGCAGATGGAGGGAATATTTTGATGAGTTGCTCAATGTAGGTGAAAATACGATCAGTAATGTTTCAGATTTCGAGGTAGAATGGGATAGGAATGATGATGGAAATAGAATCACATTTGAGGAAGTGGAGAAAATGGTCAATAGATTGCAGTACAATAAAGCAGCTGGGGTGGATGAAATTAAGTCGGAACTCATAAAATACAGTGGAATTTCAGGTCTTAAATGGCTACACAGGATAATTGAAATGGCTTGGGAGTCGGGACAGGTTCCATCAGAATGGACAAAAGCAGTAATCACACCAATCTTTAAACATGGAAACAGAAAAGACTGTAACAACTACAGAGGTATCGCTTTAATCAGCTTTGTGGGTAAAATCTCCTCTCCAATTGGATGAAAATCACTGTGGGTTTAGGCCTCTTAGAGGTTGTCAGGACCAGATCCTTAGCTTACGGCAAATAATGGAGAAGTGTTATGAGTGGAACAGGGAATTGTATCTATGCTTTATAGATTTAGAAAAGGCATATGATCAGGTTCCTAGGAGGAAGTTATTGTCTGTTCTACGAGATTATGGAATAGGAAGCAAACTTTTGCAAGCAATTAAAGGTCTTTACATGGATAGTCAGGCAGCAGTTAAAGTTGATGGTAAAATGAGTTCATGGTTCAGAGTAGTTTCAGGGGTAAGGCAAAGCTGCAACCTGTCTCCACTGTTGTTCATATTATTTATGCGTCATATGGTGAAAAAAATAGACTGGCTGGGTGAGATTAAGATATATGAACACAAAATAAGCAGTCTTGCATATGCGGATGACTTGGTTGTGATGGCAGATTGGATTGAAAGTTTGCAAAGTAATATTTCAGAGCTAGATCAGAAATGTAAGGACTATGGTATGAAGATTAGCATCTCCAAAACGAAAGTAATGTCAGTGGGAAAGAAATATAAACGGATTGAGTGCCAAATAGGAGGAACAAAGTTAGAACAGGTGGACGGTTTCAATCACTTAGGATGCATATTCTCACAGGATGGCAACATGGTGAAAGAATTGGAAGCGAGGTGTAGCAAAGCTAATCCAGTGAGCGCTCAGCTACGATCTACTCTCTTCTGCAAGAAGGAAGTCAGTACCAAGACTAAGTTATCTGTGCACCGTCAAATCTTTCGACCAACTTTGTTGTATGGGAGCGAAAGCTGGGTGGATTCAGGTTACCTTATCAATAAGGTTGAGGTTACGGATATGAAAGTAGCTAGGATGATTGCAGGTACTAGTAGATGGGAACAATGGCAGGAGGGTGCCCACAATGAGGAAATCAAAGAAAAACTGGGAATGAACTCTATAGATGTAGCAGTCAGGGTGAACAGGCTTAGATGGTGGGGTCATGTTACACGCATGGGAGAAGCAAGGTTACCCAAGAGACTCATGGGTTCAGCAGTAGAGGGTAGGAGGAATCGAGACAGACCAAGGAGAAGGTACCTGGTTTCGGATAAGAATGATTTTGAAGTAATAGGTTTAACATCACAAGAGGCACCAATGTTAGCACTGAATAGGGGATCATGGAGGAATTTTATAAGGGGGGCTATGCTCCAGACTGAACGCTGAGGGGCATAATCACTCTTAAATGATGATGATGATGATGACCAAGTACACGTTTCTTTCGCTGTCTGATGACATCAAAGAATGATAGTCAACCAGCCAAACAATATCATAAATGAAGTTAAAAAAAAAGAAAGGTAACCGTTCCTCTCTTCATGGCAAGTGTTAAAAGAAATAATGAAAATCTGCTTTAATGTTATTATATGCAGGAACACACAGAAAATTACCAAAAGCGATTGGCGACAAAAGACCTTGATAAATTTTCAGACACACAACGATGAATATTGCGTCCAGTGGTCAACGGTAGCTGATTTGTACCCAGAAAAAAGTGATGCACACCATGTAGCTTATTATTTTCCTGATTCATATGTATTAAACTCTGTGAATATTTCATTTTCTGCTGAATCAGAATCAAGTGGGAATATATGAGAAACACAATGTACTCATAAATGTATCTGCTAATTAGTATGGCAAAGAGGCCTCTGGACGTGAGTGTATGGTTACAGGAGAGACAGAAGAGGAACATAAAGGAAAAAGTTTCAGGTGGTAATGTTGTGTGAGTCGAAACATGATAAACACGAGAAATATGCGAATCTACAAATTTTGCCCGTCACAAACTGAGAAATTTCCATTTATACTGGATTACAAATTTTTCAAGACTAGCACAGAGCGTTATTACTTACTGTTAATAGCTGTTCAATCGTATTATTATGAACGATGTTTATGGATATTCCATTATAAAGAAAAAAACAGCTGCACTTTTATTTGATTAATCACAGTCGAAATGAGTAAAAAGTATCAAGCCAGAAGCTGACAACCAATTCATTAAATTCGAGTTGTTTAACAAACATTTAAAGTTACCATTCATCATTTATGCAGACATCGAATGCTTGCTGCAAGTGGGCGATAACAAGAAATTCACGCACACAAACAGTATAGCATAGCTTCCTATGTTCACTGCAGTTACAGTAAAGATTCGGAGTTTCAGCTGTGTCGAGGTGCAGGCTACATGTAATGGTTTACCAGGCAGCTAAATGTGATTGTTGAGCGAATAAAAAAAAATTGTCGTTGCATAAAAGCAGATGTTCATTACTGCCGAAAAGAAGGAAGTGTTTTGAACAGCAGAGACTTGGAACATCTAGAAATAATGCTTCACGACAACAACTGATATGAAACGTGGATGTCATTACTATTTCATAAGTAGATTTTATGGTGCTACCCATCGTAATTGTAATTTAAATTGCAGACTCAATCTTATAGTACCTGTTATGTTTCACAATACAAGGAATTACGGTGTGTACTTTATAATCCCCCTCCTCCCATGAAACATGGACGTTTCCGATGGTGGGGAGACTTGCATGTTCCAGCGATACAGATAGCTGTATCATAGGTGCAACCACAACGGAGAGGTATCTGTTCAGGATCTAGATAAACTGGTGTTTGCCGAAGAGAGACAGCAGCCTTATCAGTAGCTACAGGGGCAACAGTCTGGACTATTGAGTGATCTGGCCTCACCGAAACGCTTTGCTGTGCTGATACTGCGAATGGTTGAAAGCAAGGGGAAACTACAGCCGTAATTTTTCCCGAGGGCGTGCAGCTCTACTGTACTGTCAAATGATGATGGCATGCTCTTAGGTAAAATATTCCAGAGGTAAAATAGTCCCCATTCGGATCACCAGTTGGGGACTGGTCAGGGGGACGTCATCATCAGCAGATACCAAACTGGCGTGCTACAGATCAAAGCTTGGAATGTCATATCCCTTAATCGGGTAGGTAGGTTAGAAAATTTAAAAAGGGAAATGGATAGCGTACAGTTAGATATAGTGGGAATTAGTGAACTTCACTGGCAAGAGGAACCGAACCGCTGGTCAGGTGAACGCAGGGTTATAAATACAAAATCAGATACAGCTAATACAAGAGCAGGTTTAATACTGAGTGAAAAATAGGAATATAGATAAGCTACTATGAACAGTATAGTGAACGCATTATTGTTGCCAAGATTGATACCAAGCCCACATCCATCACTGCTGTACAAGTTTATATACCAAGTGGCTCTGAAGATGAGGAGGAGATTGAGAAATTGTATGATGACATAAAAAGAATTATTCCGATAGTTAAGGGAACCGAAAAATTTAATAGTCATACGGCACTGGAATTCGATAGTAGGAAAAGGAAGAGAAGGAAAAGTAGTAGACGAATGTGGACAGGGGGAAAGAAATGAAAGAGGAGCCCACCTGGTAGAATTTTCCACAGAGCATAATTAGCTAACACTTGGTTTAAGAATCACGAGAGAAGGTTGTATTTGTGTATATGAGTGTGGTGACAGTGATTCCGTGAAAATTTATAGCAAGTTGTGAATTTCTGTTATGAATTTAAAATGTGCTCCCCTGAAGTATTTCACTTTTTTTATTGTTTCTGCAACATCTTCTCTTGTAAAACGTTTTCGTTTGGTACGGAATACCTGTTCTTGCTATAATTATAATGAAGAATAAACAGTGGTACATAATGATTTAATACTCATAGCTACAGAAAAATAAATGCAAAGATATTGGGAAAAGTTACTTTTTTACAATATTCTGAATAACACATGTAGATATTTTGTTTAAAATTTACGTTGGCTGCTAGTTTCATTTTTGAGAGTAATTAAATGTTTGCTCTGTAAAACCGGAAAACTAGTGAGGGTAATATCAGAAAAGTGCTGGCATGTAGTTAATACTAACTAGGTAGAGCCATACTTTTCAAAGTCAGATTGCAAATAGTTTACAATAAATTTTACTGTTAACGTATAATTTTGCTTTTACAGTTAACTAGTTAAAGTCCTTAAACGTATTACTGCTATTATTATTATTATTGTTATTATTATTGTAAGTGTCAACTATGGAAAAAATGTAGTTTTACTTAATTTCAGTTTACTTTCTGATGGACAGCAGTCATCTCTTTTATTCACATCAGTTCTTTTGGGGATGGGGGAGGGGGTGGAATTGTGACAGTACAAGTGATAATATCTGCTAAAATAAAATAAATTGTTCTCTTTGTGATCAAATATATGTTTTAAATTGTAATAATGTAGTGAATGCACCCCTTGTAGCTGGTGGAAGTGTTATCAAGCAATGGGTGCAGGAAGGGCTTCTGCAAGTAAAAAGTGGGTGCTCTATGGTTGGTGGCCATGAGGGTAACATTTCTTCTATAGGATCACAATTTATGAGTTCAATAAAACTGTAATTTTTATTTCAACCAATAACATCTACTATGCAAACATTTAACAGTTCTTATTATTGAAACTGTATGAGAACATCTTAGAAGTGCCTGAGGTGGTGTTGTTCACTGCTCACATAGACATGCAGTTGCAAACAATTAGTCCCTGTATATCTATGATGAAAATAAGGATGAGTATTATATTGCATATATTTCTTATTATTATTCACATGAGCGTCCAATAGGACAACGTGAGGTACAACACATTTATGTCACTTTTGATGGTTGACCTTCCTTTGTGTCCAAATCTGTTTCATCCTTTCAGAACAGAGTCTCTTTCTTTCACAAGCCACAGTGTTCCAGTCCGTTTTCGAATTTCCCTCTGACCAGCTATCCATGCAAATATTTTTTGCCTGAATGTTTGTCTATTTGTAACATCTGCCTGAGTTACACCGGTTATTTTAAGAGCCTCCTTAATCAAGGCAATCCATTTAATTGACTCAGTTTTGTTCTTACATCTGTTTTCGTAGAGTTACATTATTTTTTGTCAACCTAGTGTGCCATTCTTTTAATGTGCCCGTAAAATTTAAGTCTTAATTTTCTGATGTCACCATGTATGTGTGCATATTCTTCCATTTATATTTTCCTTCTGTCTATAAGTTTTTCCATCAGTATTTGTGGTGCCTAATATTTTTCTAATAATCTTTCTTTCTTTTGAATGTATAGCTTAATGTTAACAGTCTGTTGATCTTGAGTACACTGAAAATTTACATAAACTTTACTCTGCTCTACCATTATGTCCTGAGACAATTATACTACCATATAGCAACAAAAAACCAGGCATTCAGGAGAAGCTCATTCACAAGAAAAATTATGTGAGTCACTCCATAAATTTAAGGTAGTCTTTGAAAATAATTTTATTCTACACAGAATTCATTGTATGTTATGATTCTGTCATTCAGCCTGGGTAAAATCATATATCGTTGAATGCAAAGAACGATTTCGAAGAAAAAGAAGTTTAAACTCTTGAACAAGAGAGTTTCCGGTAAAACAATAAAAAAGGTGAGAAAATGAGTAATGTGAAGCTGGTAACATATTGGGAAGATGGATATAGAGTTACTGCTCTGCAGAACCAGGTTTCAAAAGCAGTGTCGTATTTCATGAAAATCTAGTTGCAGTTGAGTTAGATAGACTCAACGAACCTACAGCTGTAGGAACGACTATTTTAGATATTTCCAAGACAATGCTTGTAGATTTCCATTATGACTATACGCTGAATAAATCTGATTCAAAAATGTTAACTGTCTTATAGTGTGTTGTACAGAAATAGCTAGCCTAATATAACATGTAAGCACATCAGATACTTATAATGTAAAGAACTATGTGCATTGATGGTTTGAAACTTCTGTTTACCTTGAACATAACATTCAAAAAGAGACTGGGTTTCACGAAAGACGAATTCTCAAGAGAAATTATTACTGAATTCATAACAATGAGAGCAAAAATAATACACCTTCATAACTCAGATGCAACAACTATTATGTAGCGCAAAAGGCATGAGACAGTCATCAGCAATAGAACTTACCTCTGATGATTATCTGGAACGTTTGTAAAATTATATTGAAAAATTTACTATGTAAAATATTGTTTCTACTATTAGTAAACATAAAATTGCTTTATCGGCAGAACATAATAAGCATTTCGCCTTCATGAAGAGGTCAAGGTCAGTGAACTGAGGTCAGTGGAAAATCAGAAATAATGATTGATTTACTGTAGATACTTGTAAATAATGTGTGCAGGCAGAATGTAGATACCTGTAAAAACCTGATGTTAATATTGTGTATACCTATAGACATATAATCACATGAAGTAACCTGCTACGGAAAACAAAATTGTAATAAACTTTTTGTCTAAGGTAATATTTGTATGAGTTGTTTTTCTGCGCAATACCTGCTTAGGTTATTTCCTTCACACAACATAACGCTAACGAGTTGAAATATGGCGTCTATATGTCTTAACAGAGGCAGCTGGTCTGTGTGCCTACGCTAAGACATGAGAAGACAATTTCTCACACTGTACTAGACTCATTTTCTCGCAGCAAGCAAGCCTGCACTGACGCCCAAAGAATGTGTATTGTATGTATATGTGTATGTAAGAGAAGAAAAAGCTCAAGAGCCCAAGAATTTATACTTTTCCTCAACATGTCACAAAAATTTGAGGTTTTTTTATTTTTTTAATCCTGTGAGATGACATTTAATGATGAGGCAGAGGTGGAAAGACGTGAAATATTTTGTGAACACACCTATGTGGGATGATATTTACTAACGTAACAAAGAAAACATTTTGAGAGACAAAATTGAAGGGACGAGACATTGCAGTATTTACGTATGTATATTCTGCCAGACGACAGAAAGTGACCCAGACGGAACACCACAACGTTGGTAGCAGCGATGGCGCTTACCTCGACATTGCTGAAGGTAAAAGGAGTATATATCTGCGCGCCTTTGTAGCAACACCTCAGTAAACATGTGAAGAAAACGAGCAGCTGTCTCGATGAAATACTGTGCAGCATCCACAACATCATGTGGCGCGACAACCGTGGACCAATGCAGCATACTAACAACTGGTCACTAAGCTATATCCAGCTGACTCTCGAATTAGAGCGCTCATTTGATGTTCATAATATTTAATGACGACAGCCTCACTCACTCGTACAACTAGTGCAGTTGCCGTTTGTAATAGGATATCGCTTACAACTGTCGAGCAATAACCTTCTTAAGACGGCACTAGCTATAACTTAAATACATTGTAAGAGAACAGCGGGGAAGATCCTCTTTATAACGACACTGGCCTTAGTCTAGGCAGTACTAACGACAGGGTACACGCACACGGCAGTAGCCTAGGTACTAGTCAGCGTACTGACGATGATTTATCGCTGGTATAATGAGAACAGTTGCGGCTGCTAGCCTGTGCTGAACAAAATGAATGAACGGATGTAACGACACAACTCAACAACGACCGACTCAGACGAGGCACTGATCAAGACAAGCCAACAACTTAAGTGGTCAGTCGTCTTTGGAACTATCAAAAAATTTTAATTGTTCTCCGGAATGTCATTTTTGGTGTTCGTCCTAAGTTCGCCAGAAACTCCCTTATCGACTTACAAAGTGATTTGTGAAAAAGTGTCTCTGACAACTGTTCACAGAGGGAAAAATTTGGTCTATATCGAGGCCATTGTGGCAGCATGTAATTTCAACAACTGTCTAACAAGCATTACGGAAATTATGAACGTGCTCGAATTTGTGATTGGACAAGCCTGTTACAATTTTTGCACAAAAGCGAACGAAAACCGTATCGAGCGAGCAGAGCGGCGAATGACAGAAATCACCAAAGAAGCCCGCAGAACCACTATAGCCAAGAACAAGATTGATGAGGACCTCCTTTATGATCTGGAAGCATTACTGTATGGTCCAGGGATCACTGACTAGAGGTATGGTTAACTAAGCTACGCAAAATGTAACCCAGAACTTTAAAGCGTTTTCTCGAAACCACATTTCGCAAACCGTACGTAAGATTTTGATCGGAATTTGATTCAGGGCATTATATATTTAATTCTCTCTCAGTCTGCCCAGCCGTTTTGCGATAACTTCAAAAGTTTATTTTCGGTGAACGCTTTTGTCTTGATTTTGTGGGCGAAGGTAATAACCTTTGTTTCAATACGTCACAATTTTGTTACAACTTGTATTTTTCAGGTATCCCATGTGTTTTGATAGAAAATGTTTTGAAAATGCCTTATATAAAATTAATTTCTTATAGGTCCAACAGGAGGGTTTCAGGAGTTTCCTCGGTGACCAATGTTAAAGCTGTAAGGGGTCCTCCCACCTGGTGCAGCGGTTAAGGAAGTGTCGAATGTGGACACAAAATGATTTGTTAAATACAGTAGTGTAAGCAATAAAACAATATTATCAGATTTAGCATTACTTTTTATTTTACTTGTAAAGTAAATCATGAAAATCATCTATTTTTCACGCCTTAAATTAGATACGTAGACATACATCACTCAAAACCCGTTTAAGAAACAAATTCAACCAAATTAAGCAAATTTCATGAAACAAGGAGACAACAATCTATAAATTTGATAAACACAGCCAGCCAAACTCAGTTCTCGGTTAATCGATAAGCAGCGCTTAGAAAAATATTTTAAGCTGATATTTTGTATTGGAAAAGGTGTTTTGCAAGATAAGTGGCGAAGTGCTGTTAGGGAAAATAAAGTGGACTGTAAAGATAAATTTTTACATCTTTACTGAGGCCAGTTCATGGAGTAGTACATAATAAAGAAAAGAAAACAACACTCATGCTTAAAAGTAATTTTCGGAATAAAATATAGTTTATATTAAGTAGCTAGCCTGTAAGTAGTAATTTTATTTATACTATACTACTACAAAAGAAATTTAAAAAAATTGTTCTCAATCAGTTTCTTGATCTTCATAATTTGAAGAAGAATCATGAAGTTCCGACTCTGACTCGTATTCTCCTGAATCCGATTCTTCGCTACTAGTGCATTCCTTTCCATTTTGTCTTTTCTTGGACTGTTCAGTATGGGTATTTACCTGGGATCAACAAGCTTAGGTCGTATTCCTCCTCCATGCATTAACTTCCAGTTAATGGGGAGCTAGGTTAGTTTTGCAGCTCTCTCTGATATGAGTCTGTTTCTTCTTCTGCCATCGCCCAGAATTTTTACAGCAGCTTTTGCCGCTTCACAAGTTCCTATTAAATCTTGCCACTACAGTGAAGTATTTTACACGATGCTTTTTATTTTCCTTAGGGTGAGGACCCATACGAATTATTTGGACCAAATTCTTTGTATATCAATATAATCAAAAAAGTTCTGTCTAACCTGATTTACATTTAGTCGAGTGTTCCTTGATGTGCCACAAACAAAGCTTATTGCATCAAGCATCTCGACAAGAGTACTGCTGGACAAGAAAATTATTTGCAATGCGGGTAGAAGACATACTGAATTCCTTCATAGCTTGGAATTTTTATATGGTTGTCTTTTCTTCTATAGACTGCAGTGGTGAGAACGATAGTTTCTCGATGAGAACTTTCTCCAACTTATTGAATTTTGTGGATACCTTGTGAACTTCAGACTCATTTAACTCTTAAGACTGCAATCAATTGAATGAATGGCCTCGTGACCTGTAACATTTTATCATCTCTCACAACACAAAGACGAGGTTATGTTGCTTCTCACTCAACAGCATAGACCTGAGTGCCTGTCAGACGGTCAGACCAGTGTTGGTAGCTCTAATTGATTAAATAACTCACAGAGTTACATGAATTACCTGAAATTACCAGCCACTCACTCAAAATTTGGTCTGCTATTTGCAATAATAGCAATAGCACTAATATTTACTTAGACTCACTGGAATTAGAGTACAAGAAAGTTTATCCGTAATTATTAAAATTAAGGATGTTTCATGTGCCGATTCCAGTTCCATAATTCCAATAATCATCGATTCTCTGGGAATTGGCTAGTACCGGAATCGAACGACTCCAGCATCTTGTGCATCGATTCCTTGTTATTAAATTTTTATGTTAGTGTCCTCAATTTATAGCAGTGCCGTCAGATGAAAGTAGATAAAGGAAGGAACAGAGTACAAAATTATAGTCTGTCTGAAATGTTGTTACCTCTGATAATAAAGCACTTCTTTTCGTTTTTTTTATATCGAAAACAGTTCAACGTTTGAGAATAGAGTTATCATCAAGAAATACAGGCCCGAGGGCAGCTGTGTAATATATTCAGTACTAATTTTGTTATGAATAATCGTTCTTCAACAATATTCACAGATTTGACATGTAGGATTATAAAGTGTGTTACATAACAAAGCGATGACCTAAGAACAGTACGTTTTATACGTCGGCTTACCACTACAAAGCTGTTCAATGGTGTGTGTGTGTGTGTGTGTGTGTGTGTGTGTGTGTGTGTGTCATGTATGACTGAAGGAGTGCGAGAGAGAGAGAGAGAGAGAGAGAGAGAGAGAGAGAGAGAGAGAGAGAGAGACCTTGAGTAAAGAGTAGAATTGGTAAAAAGAAAAAGGACATTATAAATGATAAGCAGATGTCAGCAACATGAGCCCTTCCTTTAACAGCAAGTGTACAGCAAGGTGGAATGTTACCAAAAGTAAAAAAAACTGCTCACTTTTTTTCCTTTCATTCTTAGTAATAAAGGCATTGAATGATATACGAAGGTTTAAACGTTAACATTTACTAAATTTCAACATCGGGAGCATAGTTCCATCCATTAATTTAACTGATAATTTACACATAGCAGTACAAACTTTAAAATGTACTTATTTTTTTTCAAATTCCCAGGTTTTGGGCATTTAAAAGTGCCCTGGGCAAATTCCAGGGTAAATGCACATTTATACATGTCCTGCCCACTGGGATTTTGTCCAGCCCACATCATTAGTCCCTAATTAGCATCCTCACGTCACTGCGGAAACCTCGCAACGGAAGACATTACCATTTTCCCCAAGTTAGATACCATAATCGAACAGGAACACACACTCTCAGCGAATTCTCCGGAAAACCAATCAGGGGTCAGTTTGCCGGTTTCTGCAACGGGAACCAACACTAAACTACACCTGGCAGAATATGGCCTAGCCGGTGCTTCCCCATTTCGTAAATGAGTTACCGAGCCATCTAACAACTGAGAGCAACAACTGCAAAAGTACTCCGATTCAAGTTTTTGTATGTCCATTCTTTCGACTGGAGGTTTGGTGGTCTACAGCCGTTCACTATTGTAAGAAAATAAAACACCTACAGCCATCCTTATGATGTCATGTATTGCATAGCTACCAGTTTCGGCCCTTCAGTACACCATCACCATGCCTTACTTGATGCTGAACAGGTTATCACGATCAATATATACGATGCATCAGTGGCCAAAATAACTGGTTTAGCCAAACTACCTGTAACTGTGAGGGGACTGATGACCTCAGAAGTTAAGTCCCATAGTGATCAGAGCCATTTGAACCATTTGTAACTGTGATGTCGGCTTTCCAGCCGTCAACTGTCAACTCTTCCAGTTCAGAAAAATAATCTCTCATAAACACTACTATTTGTCGAAAATGTCACACACACACACACACACACACACACACACACACACACACACACAGGCAAGCGTGCACCTGCATTTGTGAGGGATACTGATGGTCATTTTACCACCATTCCCCCTCCATTGCCCTCGTTGTTCAAGACCGCCGTTTAAAGAAATGAACGTCCACCGTTCAAAGTAATAGAACGAGTCACTGTTTGTAAAAGTGAAACGGACCATTGATTAAAGAAATGGAACAGATCATCCTTTGAGAAAACTGAACCTGTCGTCGTTGAAGATTTTGAAATCTCGCCACCTGTGGCGTGTCGCACTATCGAGCCACTGCCTGGCGGACGGTTTCGTCACGTGAGACTCGCAGCGTCCCCTCGTAACGTGCCGTGAAGCGGAACCTGCTAACAGTATAGGAGGCAGCTGACTGGTGCCGGCACGGCAGCTCAGCGTGTTCGGTCAGAGGGTTAGCAGCCATCTGTAATAAAAAAACTGAGCTAATCGATCAACAACGAACTTCAACGGATGTCTTGTGACGTCCGCCCCGAGCAGATGCAGCGAACAAAAGCGAACATAATGAGATTAAAAAAAAATGATTCCTAAGAGCCCAGGTTCGATTCTCGGCTGGGTCGGAGGATTTTTCCGCCCAAGGACTGGGTGTTGTGTTGTCCTAACCATCATCATTTCATCCCCATCGACGCGCAAGTCGCCGAAGTGGCGTCAAATCGAAAGACTTGCACCCGGCAAACTGTCTACCCGACGGAAGGGCATAGTCACAATACATTTACATTTTTAAGGAACTAACATAGTCTGACACCATTTTTAAGCATTATTTTAGCATGAATCTGATTGTACGTAGAAGTATGTATGTGTACGAAATTTTTCGCATAATCAGGAAAATCATCTTGGGTATTAATAACCGTTTCGGCTGTATTCTGTCCTTTATTTTGGATCACTACCGCTTTCGTGCCACTAAAATCTACATCTTCAAGTGAACGTATGACTAAAACATTAGAGCGGAGAAGCTCGGAATCTTTTTACCCAATAGCTTTTCCGCTCTAATGTTTTAGTCATACGTTCACTTGAAGAATAATAAAATAAGTATGTCTACAGAGATAATTTAATGTGACACCATTGTTACATAATTTTAATACTTCAATGTGAATTACAGCCACATCGGTCACACAAGATTTTTTGTCAGTTGACACTGGTTTCGAGTGCAATAGGGCAGTCTTCATCACAATAAAAAACTACATGGATTACATGTAATCACACCACGGGTAAAAATGCATGAGCAAAAGTGTTCTCCTCAAATAAATGTTACAGGAATAAAATGTAAAAGTATAATATGTATGTTTAAAACTTCACTGTGACTGGTTTGCAAGTCGGGGTAGAGGCGTGGAATGTAAAGCACAACTGAGCTATTTCTACCCTATTTCATTTTTTAATCTGTTTTATTGGAACCAAATTCTGATTGGATGTCCCATTTTATTACTTTACTGTACTTCGTATGAAATAGGGGGAGGAAGGGTATAGATTATAAGACAGAACTAGGGTAGTTCTGACCGTTACGCTCGACTCTATAACAACATGGCGATTCGATCATCCACACGGAAAAGATATACTGGAGATTTTTTAAGTCATCATTGAACCCAACAATGTGAAATGCTTGCTCTCGGCATATCATCTACGTTAGTACCACACTTGTGTCAGAGGGTGTACTGTGTACTTGGGCTGTTGATAAGATATCCATATTTTTTCCAATAAATATCCGTATACGCCAGTGACGTTCCCCCCAATACATCGATATCGAAATGGCAATACCGAGTGTTGATTTTTTTATTTTATGTTGCATTTCTTTGCAATTTTCGATAAATATTTGAAATTTTTCTTTTGAGATTGTAGTGGAACATAATTTTACTTTTGCTGTGTGAAAGAGTCATATAATTTTTGAGATTTAATCACGTTCAGTCTTTCTCTTTGAGAATAACAAGATTTCGAATATAAAGAAATAGCACACAATTCTTAACGCAGATAATTTGCTATTTCTTCACATCGGCGTTCTGTAAAAACAGTTGCTGAAAATAACAGTACTGGTATTTGTTGTGGGCGGATACGTGCGAGGGGAAGAGGTGACGTAATCGGCGCTCGTCGCTACTAATAGAACTAGCAACGGTTATCTTCACCACACAACCACATAAACAGGTAAGTCGACGTGAATTGTTCCTGGCAGACCCGATAAATGACGAAACCGAATGACGGACATATCGGACACCTTTTATTGTGCAACTTAAATGCAGTTACCAATCTTGGCAAAGTGCTCTTCGCCATGCTTGAACGTGCATCATTTTCCTTTCAATTCTTGCTCTAAGAGGCATAAACATGCTTCAGGTTTGTTAATGTACAGAATGTCTAATAATAAATCAGTACGTAACTATACAGTTCTGAAACAGGCAATATATTTATAATGTTCAACCGATATCTTTATAGGTCACAACCTTGATATCTTATCCGTCAATTTATCGACATCTTTTTTCGATATATCGAGCGTTGGTATTATCAATATATCGGATTCTCGACATTTAAAATGATCAACAATCCTGCTGTGTACCGCATAGCTTCTCCTCTTCCTTTACCAATCCTGAATGCTCTGCGGAAAGTGACTTGTTCGTGCTCATCTAGTCAAAATTCATCATCTGAAACTATAGATTTACCTCACTGTTATTCTGTTGATACTCTGACTCGTTTGAGAGTCGCACAATTGCTTTTAAAGAACATCCGATCATGATTGTTCTTTAACATTCTCGTTGACTCTGCAGTCACTCATTCGTGAATTACTGTAACTGAAAATGTAATGTGAATACCTCCCGCCAGAGGTTCGAGTCCTCCCTCGGGCACGGGGGTGTGTGTTGTTCTTAGCACAAGTTAGTGTAAGTTAGTTTACGTCGTGTGTAAGTCTAGGGATCCATGATCTCAGCAATTTGGTCCGTTAGCAATTCGCACACATTTGAACATTTTGTAATATGATTATTTGATTTGCGTCTGCACGGTAACAAACTGTGAGCACGAGGATTGCTCGGTTTACACTGATGATGCAAAGCATTTAGTTACCTCATTAATACTGCAATAGAGCAGCAGTTCTGCGTATTATGCATTCGATAAGTCCGCCGCAGGTTTCCGGAGCTATTTGGCATCAGTTGTCTTTAAATTCCCATGCATTGTGGGTGCGACGCTGGAGCCAGATAAGAGTCCGCAACGTGTTCCATTCGATTCAGAGCAGGCCAGTTGATGGTCAAGACATCAAAGTTAACTATCATCTCCTGAAAGTAGGGTAGCTCATTTCTGTCCTTGTAACACTAACAGCTTGAGGGTTGTCTTTATTTGTCAATTTCCATACATAATTTTTATTACGTTTCTTCTACTCGGGAGCAATCTTCTTGTCATATCAGCACCTATGGACAGACTTTTGTATACCGTGTTTAAAAAAAATACATTTACAACCTTGCCAATAAACATATCTCCGAAAAAGCTTCGTTTTCCACTTATTGAAGACAGTTGACGTTCAACGGCTTTCCAGGTAGAGCCCAACAACTTCAGTTATCTATGCACCAGTTTGACTCATGGTATCCTAGATGGGGTTGGGTTGCCAGAGAGACTTTTCTAACATTCGTCATTCATCTTTCTGTCTTCAGCGTGCTCGCTGTGTACATGTGCTACAGGTAGTGAGTTAACTGAAAGTGCTTCGTCAAACATGACAGGATTTTCATTTCGTGAGCAGGTGAACATGACTTTTATGTACGGCCGCGCCACTGGTAATGGACACTATGCTTCACGGCTGAATCAGCCGGCATTTCCAGACCGAAGACGGCCGAGCCATCCGACCTTGGTGCTGGGCATAACCGCACCGCCGAGACTCGAATCGTAGCGCCACAGACTACGGATCGACGAAGGCCACGTGTTGCTCGTACGCCTGACCACGAACATCACGTTTTACGGGTTGTCAAAGAACAGCTGGCACGTGGCACACGTCCAAGTTCAGCATGGAGCATGTATTTGTAAAATCTTCGACGTGTGCACGGCCTTGCGCTTGGCATTCACCCACCACGCGAGAACCTTGGCCCATGGTTCGTTGAAAAAATTGTCAATCTGTTGTTTGTCTCTACAGTTTTGTTTACCAATGAGGCAATGTTTGGATGAGAAGGAACATTAAATTTGCACGGCAAGACATATGGGCCGATGGCAATCCTCCTTCTTCAGTCTAGGCTAGTCATCAGCATCAGTTTAAGATTAATGTATGGAGTGGAATTGTAGTTGGCAGGTAGGGCAGTACGTTCCCCAGCACGTCTTACAGGCAGTGCCTACAGGGATTTTATTCAGAATACCCCACAATACCTACTAGAAGCTATGTTTCTGCAAATAAGAAGAGACATGATTGAACTTTAGCACATTCCAGTCTCAGAGTTGGAGATTCACTAGCTACTATGCAGCTTATCAGATGGATAGACAGAGAAGGACCGGTTCCATGGGCAGCACATTTCCGCGACCTGAATCCTTGCGATTATTATCTCTGGGGCACTGTAAGCAACTGATCTATGAAGCAGACTACTCCAATGCAGAAAGTCTTCATCGAGGTGTCATGCAAGCCTGCAAAACCATTCGAAAACGTCAAGGAGTATTTGAAGGGCTCGACAGTCCATGATTCGGTGAGTGGATGCCTGTTTAGAAGCAAGAGGTGTTTTAGAGCGTTTACTATGAGTTTAAGTGTTGATGAGCTCCAGTCACCTAAATTGTAAAATGTAATTGGTACCTGTCATTCATTTCACTCATTGGATACAATGAGTCAAATGGGTGCATAGACAACTAAAGCTATGATGAAGAAGAACGCTTTGTTCCCATCCGCAAACACACAAGCCACTTAGGAGCGTCACAGTGTCCTTGCACCTCATTTATTTAGTATTAACGTCATTCAGATACTCGCAGTCGAATAAGACGTACATTTTGTTTAAAAAGTTATATTACTCAGTTAAATGGATCAGTTAGTACATTTCTCTTCATTTCATGTTGTTGTTGTGGTCTACAGCCCTGAGACTGGTTTGATGCAGCTCTCCATGGTACTCTACCCTGTGCAAGCCTCTTCATCTCCCAGTAACTACCGCAACCTACATCCTTCTGAACCTGCTTAGCGTAATTATCTTTTGGTCTCGCTCTACGATTTTTACCCTCCACGCTGACCTCCAATACTAAATTGATGATGTTGTTGTGGTCTACAGCCCTGAGACTGGTTTGATGCAGCTCTCCATGGTACTCTACCCTGTGCAAGCCTCTTCATCTCCCAGTACCTACCGCAACTCACATCCTTCTGAATCTGCTTAGTGTAATCATCTTTTGGTCTCGCTCTACGATTTTTACCCTCCACGCTGCCCTCCAATACTAAATTGATGATTCCTTGATGCCTCAGAACATGTCTTACCAAGCGATTCCTTCCTCTAGTCAAGTTGTGCCACAAACTTCTCTGCTCCCCAATACTATTCAATACTTCCTCATTAGTTATGTGATCTACCCATCTAATCTTCAGCATTCTTCTGTAGCACCACATTTCAAAAGCTTCTATTCTCTTCTTGTCCGAACTATTTATCATCCATATTTCACTTCAAAAAATGGCTCTGAGCATTATGGGACTTAACATCTCTGGTCATTAGTCCCCTATAACTTAGAACTACGTAAACGTAACTAACCTAAGGACAGCACATAACACCCAGTCATCACGAGGCAGAGAAAACCGCTGACACCGCCGCGAATCGAACCCGGAAACCCTGGCGTGGGAAGCGAGAACGCTGCCGCACGACCACGAGCTGCGGACTGTTTCACTTCCATACATGGCTACACTCCATACAAATACTTTCAGAAATGACTTCCTGACACTTAAATCTATACTCGATGTTAACAAATTTTTCTTCTTCAGAAACGCTTTCCTTGCCATTGCCAGTCTACATTTTATATCCTCTCTACTTCGACCATCATCAGTTACTTTGCTCCCCAAATAGCAAAACTTCTTTACTACTTTAATTGTCTCATTTCCTAATCTAATTCCCTCAGCATCAACCGACTTTATTCCACTACATTCCATTATCCTCGTTTTGCTTTTGTTGGTGTCCATTTTATATCCACCTTTCAAGACACTATCCATTCCGTTCAACTGCTCTTCCAAGTTCTTTGCTGTCTCTGACAGAATTACGATGTCATCGGCGAACCTCAACATTTTTATTTCTTCTCCATGGATTTTAATACCTACTCCGAATTTTTCTTTTGTTTCCTTCACTGCTTGCTCAATACACAGATTGAATAACATCGGGGAGAGGCTACAACCCTGTCTCACTACCTACCCAACCATTGCTTCCCTTTCATGTCCCCCTACTCTTATAACTGCCATCTGGTTTCTGTACAAATTGTAAATAGCCTTTCGCTCCCTGTATTTTACCCCTACCACCTTTAGAGTTTGAAAGAGAGTATTCCAGTCAACATTGTCAAAAGCTTTCTCTAAGTCTACAAATGCTAAAAAGTAGGTTTGCCCTTCCTAACTCTAGCTTCTAAGATAAGTCGTAGGGTCAGTACTGCCTCCCGTGTTCCAACATTTCTACGGAATCCAAACTGATTTCCCCGAGGTCGGCTTCCACTAGTTTTTCCATTAGTCTGTAATGAATTCGCGTTAGTATTTTACAGCTGTGACTTATTAAACTGATAGTTCGGCAATTTTCACGTCTGTCAACACCTGCTTTCTTTGGGATTTGGAATTATTATATTCTTCTTGAAGTCTGAGGGTATTTCGCCTGTTTCATACATCTTGCTCACCAGGTTTTAGAGTTTTGTCAGAACTGGCTCTCCCAAGGCCGTCAGCAGTTCTAATGGAATGTTTCTACTCCGGGGGCCTTGTTTCGACTCAGGTCTTTCAGTGCTCTGTCAAACTCTTCACGAAGTATCGTATCTCCCATTTCATCTTCATCTCCATCCTCTTCCATTTCCATAATACTGTCCTCAAGTACATCGCCCTTGTATAGACCCTTTATATACTCCTTCCACCTTTCTGCTTTCCCTTCTTTGTTTAGAACTGGGTTTCCATCTGAGCTCTTGAAGTTCATGCAAGTGGTTCTCTCATCTCCAAAGGTCTCTTTAATTTTCCTGTAGGCAGTATCTATCGTATCCCTAGTGAGATAAGCCTCTACATCCTTACATTTATTCTCTAGCCATCCCTGCTTAGCTATGATTAAATTGTGCTCTGTGCAAAATTCTAACAGGTGGCTTCCTCTTTCATTTCTTGGCCCCAATCCATGTTCACCTACTACGTTTCCTTCTCTCCCTTTTCCTACTACCGAAATCCAGTCACCCACGACTATTAAATTTTCGCCACACTTCATTATCTGAATAATATCTTTTATTTCATCATACATTTCTTCAGTTTCTTCGTCATCTACAGAGCTAGTTGGCATATAAACTTGTACTACTGTAGTAGGCGTGGGCTTCGTATCTATCTTGGCCACAGTAATGCGTTCACTATGTTGTTTTTAGTAGCTTACTCGCATTCCTATTTTCCTATTCATTAATAAACCTACTCCTGCATTACCTCTATTTGATTTTGTGTTTATGACCCTGTAGTCACCTGACCAGAAATCTTATTCCTCCTGCCACCGAACCTTACTAATTCCCACTACATCTAACTTCAACCTATCCACATCCCTTTTTAAATTTTCTAACCTACCTGCCCGATTAAGTGATCTGACATTCCACGCTCCGATCCGTAGAACGCCAGTTTTCTTTCTTCTCTTGAGTAGTCCCCGCCCGGAGACCCGAATGGGGGACTATTTTACCTCCGGAATATTTTACCCAAGAGGGCGCCATCATCATTTAACCATACAGTCAAGCTGCATGCCCTCGGGAAAAATTACGGCCGTAGTTTCCCCTTGCTTTCAGCCGTTCGCAGTACCAGCACAGCAAGGCCGGTTTGGTTAGTGTTACAGGGCCAGATCAGTCAATCATACAGACTGTTGCCCCTGCAGCTACTGAAAAGGTTGCTGCCCCTCTTCAGGAACCACACGTTCGTCTGGCCTCTCAACAGATACCCCTCCATTGTGGTTGCACCTACGGTACGGCTATCTGTATCGCTCAGGCACGCAAGCCTCCCCACCAACGTCAAGATCCATGGTTCATGGGGGGGCTTCATTTTACAACAAATGATTATAATTGCGGACAGACCCCAATAAGGTTTTTGTACAACTTGCTCATTAATTCGGATGTCTCCAGTATATGGCGAACTCTTGCGGCAGTGTCGACAGGAGCATCGGACAGAGATGAAGAGTTGGTTTTTTTTTTCTCCATGTAAAATAAATGCACATTAGTTTACTATATCCTCTAATGTAATGTATGGTGAAATGTCATACGGAACCATCAAAGGACTTCTCTGCTGATTGCCAGTTGACACGTTGTTCCTTCTTGAGAATCTTTTCAGCCTTTTCTTGTGTTGCCACGTCGACGATGAGAACTTCACTCGTTGTTCGCTCACTATTCTTGCTTTTTGCACGGTTGGATGGATTATTACCGCAAACGTTCCTTCCGCCGCTTTAATTTCCTCGCCCCGCTACGTTATCATTAAGATTATTACTAGAATGAGATTTTCACTCTGCAGTGGAGTGCGCGCTGATATGGAACTTCCTGGCAGATTAAAACTGTGTGCCCGACCGGGACTTGAACACGGGTCTCGGTCTCGAGTTCGAGTCTCGGTCCGGCACACAGTTTTAATCTGCCAGGAAGTTTCAAGGTTATTGCTTCCTGTGGTTTTAACATTTTTAATATTTTCTCGTTTTTTTATGTTATTAGTTGAACAGACTAAAGTTGCAGATGTTTTGAACGCCACAGCGACATCACCTTCCTGTTCTTCCCAAAACCGAAGTTTTTCGGACGTATGTTTATATGAATTTCTTTTGTTTGGTGTACGGAAACTGTTTTTGAAAGCATTTTTTAAACACGCTGCATTCACTGCTGTGTATGTTACACTTCTGTTTTTGCATAAGAAGTCTGAGGCGACAGCAGTCTCAGCCAATGAGGTGCAGGGATACTGTGACGCTCCAAGTGGCTTGCGAGTTTGCGAATGGGAACATCATAGCTTTTTTCCAGATTATTCCAGAGTGAAGGTGTACTTTCACGTCACTGATATAGTGTTGTATGAATTGGTCTGCTATGAACTATAGTGAGAAACCAGCCATGGGTTCGTATTGGTAAAGTGATAATCCAGATTTCATACAGTTCTCCACGTGTCAACACCGGCACACAATTTAATATTTCTCTACAAATGAATGCTTGATGAGCCATATTAGAGCAGCGGGATTTCTTAAGCTCTGACGCCAAATGAAGAACAGGGTGACGTTTGTGGCTACGATTTAAGTGGACCAGATTGCATTTTGTTTACGTTGGGAGCATGTATCGACACCACCCCAAGAGTGTCAAAATTTGGCAATGAAATTACAAGTTTCCGTCAGACGCAGACAGCAGTCCTGTGGGATCCGGAGGACGCAAGGATGTGCACACGCTCAGCCCCCCTGCCAGCAGCTCAGGATGACGACAGCCCTCTCCTGCTACAATGTAGGTCGGCCAGCGGCACCTCGACAGCCTACTCACACATGGCTCGTCGCTACGTGACGCTATGCAGATGGCGCCTAGTCCCGGCTCCGGCACCATTGTTCAGAGAGCCCAATGCTCGTCGCTGTTGAAAAATCTGAACTTATTTCTTCCTGCCTTTTTGTAATGAGTTTGCGTTGGTTTGGAGTAATACAAGTTAAGAAAACCTTGTATTTGCTGTCTTTACTCGTTTGCTGGTCATTTCTACTCCTGTCGGGCTTTCCTACGACGGGAGTTACCACACCCCGCTGAAGCCCACCTCTCCTTACATTACATGAAATATGTTGGCAGTTGTAAACCTTTACAATGGAATGACGACAATGAAAATTTTTGCCGGACCGGGACTCGAACTCAGGTTTTCCACTTTTTGCGAACGGTCGCCTTAACACTTGGCAATTCGAGCACGTCTCACGGCCAACCCCAAACTTCCATATGTTGTCACCCATATGTGTACAGCCTGCACTTCTACGTCTGTTACGTATATTCCCGTGCAGGGGAGACATTTTACTTGAAAGTCGCTTGCTCTGTGCCCTGCCCTCTGTCGTCTCCTTACAGCTGCGGTACACAATATTTATGTGCTTTATTTGATCCGTGATTGGGTATAGCTAGCCGGTATTTCATTCAGCAAAATAAAAAAAAATTATCTCGTATGCTTTTAAACGTACGTTGTGGAACAAGTCTTCATCTAACTCTTCATTCGTGTGGCCATAATGTCGGTAGTTCCTTTATAATTCTTGAGGGTAATTTTATTCTGTCTTTGCAACTACAAAAATGCGTGATTTTTTCATAAGACATGTTTCGTTTTAGTGAGGTAAGGCATCATCAGTGGTCTGTAATTAAGTTATTTGCATTTTGATTTGCTTTTAGATCGAAAACAATTCGTTAAGAATAAGTTTATTTGTACTTACAGTGACTTTCGGTTAATTTCTTGATTACATCGGGAAATGCCGTCTGCTAGCACATCGTTGTGTTTTTGAGTTAGAACTGATAATTTAGATCTAATTTTAAGTTTTCCGCAGCACTACGCATTTCTTACGTTTTTCACAACACAATTTTATGCACACTACTATATTCTGTTTGTTTTCGTACTTCTAAGTTTGTATTGTGGATTGTGTTTTGTAGTGCTGTCAACATAGCCTTTCCACTACTTTGTCTTTCGCCTGCAACTTTTTCTGTTATTAGATTATTGTATATGTGTAAATCTATTTAATTACGTTTCTGTGTATTTGATTTGTACCCTCAGTTTTGGAAAGTGCTTTTTTATGGAATTGTCTGTTTTGTAAGCAATGCTTATTCCTTGTTTTTTTGAATATGTTACCTACTTTGTGTATGAATTTGTTCCGGTAGGTGCAAGTTGTATGAGTTAGTATGGTTTTGTTAGTTTTTTCATTACTTGTCTTTGGTGGAAAAAATTACGCATTTTTGTAGTAGTAACGACAGAACAAACATACTCTCAAGAAATCTCAAAATCCTGTGTAAGAGCTTTGTACTTTGGGGATCCAATAACAATTGCAAGGTTAAGGAGAATCTCTTATCTATAATTATCTTTCATTCCTTTAGATATTTAACTGTATTATATATTTATGTGATACGATATTGGTAAAGAGCAACCATAAGGCCTTGCGCTAATGATTCACGCAGAAGTAATGAAGGAAATGATATCGTAGGTTTAATTCAATCAGTAGCTCAGTCAAGTCCGTATCTGTTCTGCTATCTGTTATTCAGACAGTAAAGATTTTTTCCTTTCAGAATTTATTCTCAGATCACGAAAGATACGTGTGTCACAAAAACTTCAGAGCAGGAGCTGTTTCGTCATACTGGTAGTATGTTTCGAGATAACGTTACATTACCAGCTTATATCGATCAAGCTTTATGGATTCCTGATTGAATTCATGAGTTTGATACATGTCATTTTGATTAAGTGAAATCTGTATGTTACTTATGGGATTCAAACTTAGATTCAGTAATGAGAAAGTGAATCAATGATCACTAATTAATCATTTCAGATTCCAAAGACCATCCGTTGTGTGATGTATCCCTGTCCGTGACGAATCGTACTTCAGAGCACTCAGACAGCGTACAAGATTTATTTTCTGTCGGACTTTATTCACCTTATGAAGAGAGAATCTTTAATTAGGACAATTTCTAGTGGGACATTTAAGTCCACAACTACGTGTTAAGGCATTTTCATTTTCATTCCTCACCGTTGGAGAAGATATGCAGTATGAAGTTATGCAGACCGTCCCCACTGGTTTCACGTGGTCCACATTAATTGCTATGGTGTACTGGATTACAACCTCAGATGCCGTGGAAGTCCTGATGAATGTCCCCCATAGTATAATATTGTGTCCTCTGGACTTTGACCATGGCAAGCTGCATGTTTCGAGCAGATGATTGCTTGGATGGCTACGTAACGTGACACAATCATCGACCTGGTGTAACGATCAACAGCCCAACCCCGCTACTCCCGTGTTACTACGGTTGTAACTGACGATTTGTGAACACGTCTGGATCATCGGTTGCGGAGTCCCGTGTTCAACAACGTGTGCTGAGCGGTGTGCTCCGCAACACTTTTGCCTGCACCAGCATTATTCTCTGCAGCAGACTTGCCACAGCAAGGCATCTTTACATCTTCATGGAGCGGACCAGCCTCAGACCTGCACCTTCTGCGATGAGGCATCCAACAACTTGTCGCCTATTCATGGCTACACCGTCCTTCAGCCACTTTCCATTGATACTTACAACGGTGACACGAGAGCACTCAACCAGATCCACCGTCATCGAAATGTCCGTTCCCAGGAGCCGGACCTTAACAATCTGCCTTTTGTCAAAGCCGCTTCTGTCAGCCGATTTCCCACTTGCGGTTAGAGTCGCCACTGTAACGATTCCCCATTCGTCTCTGCTGCCCTTACACAGGGTGGTCAGAAAGAGCCTGAAAAGCCTTTGTCGTGTTGCAAGGTAGTTTGTGCAGAGTAATAATTGTTAAGAAAAATCATCGATACAATGAACCGAGTTAACTAGCAGTGAAGTTAGCCAGTCAGGCTATTCCGTTTACAAATTCAAGCGGCCCTCCAGGTACAATTTGTGTCAGTGGTTCTCATAGCGAGGTGATAACTCACAAGACTGTTCAGCATTTGGCTCTGGTTCGATCACTGCTAAGGTCTCACGTCAAATTTCGTATCGCTCTCTTTTTCGGTTTTAGGAAACTAAACGAAGAATACGTTTGGCGACACCGTCTCTGGCGCGCCGCTTGAATTTGCTGGCATGAAGGCCTGTTTACTTCAGTGCTAAGGAACTCGGAAACAGCGCAAGGTATCAGATACTTTTCTTAAGAGTTATTTGTCTTCACATCCTACCCTGCAACACTCTTGCAAGCATTTCTGGCTCTACCCGATCACCATTACAATTTTACTATCGCGTCACTCATCCATATCGGCATCTGGTGTTGTTGAATGTCATGGCGGGCGGACGTCATAAGGTTCAGTGTGTTGTCTGAAGCTACAGCTATATCTCCCACAGAGGCTGCCACTTCATGCCGAACATCAGTGGACCACATCGAAGAACTGGTGCTTGCATCTACTGATAATTTTTCTTTCGAAATGAGCGTGAAATCTAGTGTTTAGGTTTAAACATTCCTCCCTCTACGCGGTGATTGAACTAATTGTCTTCGTTTACTTTGTATTGACGTGGTTCAGGTACTCACATTCGAATAACACGCACATTTTATTTATATAATTATATTACTCTATGAATTCGGATTGTCTGTTAAATTGCTCAGTTGGGGACGTTTTCTTTGCTTTACAACAAATGATGATACTTGCAGACGGGAAATGTCTTCTGGATCCTAATAAGGTCTTTGTACAAATCGCACTTTAATTCGCGTATTTCAGTACATGGCAAACTCCTGTAGCAATGTCGAGAGCACATCAGACAGACATGAAGAGTTGTTATATTCTCCATTTAAAATTAATGCATAGCAGTTTACTATACCCTCTAATTTGAATGTGTGGTGAAATATCATACGGGACCACTAAAGTATTTGTTTCCTGATTGCCAAATGGACACGTTGCTGCTCCTTCAAAACCTTTTGAGCTTTTTCTGACGCGCGGAGTAGCCGTGAGGTTAGAGACACCATGTCACGGATTGCCCGGCGTCTCCCGTCGGAGGTTCGACTCCTCCCTTGGGTATGGGTGTGTGGAAGTGTGTGTGTTGGTCTTAACATAAGTAACTTAAGTAGTGTTTAAGTCTAGGGACCGATGATCTCAGCAGTTTGGTCTCTTAGCAGTTCACACACATTTGAACATTCACAACTTTTCTTGTGTTGCCATGTCGACGATAACTTCATTTGTTGTTCGCACGCTATCCTTGCGTTTTGCACGCTTGGATGGATTATTACTGCAAACGTTTCTTTCGTCACTTTAATTTCCTCCCCAACTGCGTTATTGTGATGATTACTGCTTCGTATGTTTTTTTTACAATTTTTAATATTTTCTCGCTTTTATTTCATTAGCTGGGCAGGCTAAAGTGGCAAATGTTTTGGACACCACAGCGACGTCACCTTCCTGCTCTCATCATATTTTATGAGCGCTCGAAACTTAAGAATAGTTCAAATGGCTCAGAGCATTATGGGACTTAACATCTAAGGTCATTAGTCCCCTGGAACTTAGAACTACTTAACCCTAACTAACCTAAGGACATCACACACATCCATGCACGAGGTAGGATTCGAACCTGCGACACCAGCAGCCGCGCAGTTCCAGACTGAAGCGCCTAGAACCGCTCGGCCACACAAGCCGGCTCTCGAAACTCCCCTAAGTGCACAAATAATCAGTGCTTAGGTGTGTGTATTGTGTACTGAACCGGGACCTAGAAAAGAGAGAGAGGCTTCGTCCAGCCGTAGCTCGGTGTGGTTCACAGCCACACAACAGGCAACAGCAGTCCACCCACCCCACCAGCGCCCCACACCGAATCCAAGGTTATTGTGCGTTTCGGACCCCCAGTAGACCGTCACCTCCCCCCCCCCCGCCCCCCCCCCCACCCGACGAGTGTAACCCCAAATGTATGCGTACGTGGAGACAGTGTTTCCGCAACAACCGCCGACATAGTGTAACTGAGGCGGAATAAGGGGAACCAACCCGCATTCGCCGAGGATGATGGAAAACCGTCTTAAAAACCATCCACGGGCTGGCCCGTAACAGGACCTCGACACAAATCCGCAGGGCGGATTCCTACCGGGGACCGGCACGCCTTCCCGCTCGGGAAGCAGCTAGCTAGTCCTTGCACTGATTAGGTAATTACAGTGGAAATGGTAAAGCATAAAAGCAAAGGACATACATCGAAATAATCTCGGTTGATTTCCCATATCGCTTAAGCAAACGCTGTGTTTCGTTCCCCAATCCGGACGTGTCGCGTCGACGTGATACTAAACCCTAATCTTCCTTCCTTCCTTGATATTAAGTATCATGAAAATACACTTCCCAGTGTTACAAGTAATCTTCGAATTACTCTGACTTACGGCTCGCACTTGGGTGCAGCACGTGGGCTTCGGCGCAGCAGATTCACAGCGGGGCACGCGCTGTTGAAAATGGACGATTTATCGGAAGGAGGGTTTCAAACTATTCGAGGGTCTGACACGAATAGCGGACCTGCAGGAGATAACTCATTAATCAGGCCCTCCAGCGCCCCGCCGGCAGCAGCGTACAGCGCTGGTGGTGGTAGGGTACACCGGCGCCGGGCCACTTTGTGACGTGATCTGAATGGCTGCCGGTGGACAGCGGTGGCTGCCCCGATGGAGACACGCGGCCGGACGCATGCACAAAGGGGCCGGGACGGCTGCACGGGCGCCGATCTGCGTCCGAATCAATCGGCGGCTGTGCAGTAAGCAGAGATCAATACGGCAATAAATAGCGGATTACTGGCGGCGCCGTGGCCGCGCTAAATTACCTGCGGGGGTGGCGAGGGCGGCGGGGGCGGCAGCGCAGCTGCGGTGTCAGCCAGCAGGTAAGCCCGCAAATCCGCCTGCCGCACACAGCAGAGACGCCGTGCCGCGCAAGGTCCTGTCTGCATACGGCGCCTGCTCCACTGGACACGTCACTTCAGCTGTTGATGTTCCGCCTGCAGCTACTTTATTTCCAGGAGCACAACGTCATCGTTCATCACATTACTGACGGAAGCACGACTATACAAATAAACGAATTACTTGATCACTGTTATGTCATAAGCTCGTAAATTTCTGGGAAGTACACAGAACTACAAGAAAAATTTAAAACCTATTGCATGAATATTGCGAAAGGCGTTCATTAAGCAATGCAACAATTTTTTTCAGCCTATTTCGACTCAAGAAATGCGGAATTTGTTGTGGGACATCGTGAATTATTCCCGCTTCAGTGAATATAGTTTCATGACGTTCCAATAGGTAGGGCCGCTACACGTAAACTTTAACGGAATTGCGTTCGAAGGAGAGAGCTGTAATTGAGTTTCTTCTGCCCGAAAACTGGAGCGTCACAGATATTCGTAGAGGCTTGCAAAATGTCTACGGAGACCTGGTATTATACAAAAGCATGGTGAGTCATCGGGTGAGGCACCTGTAATGATCACAACAAGGTCGCGCAAACCTGACTGATCTCCCGCGTGCTGACCGGCCACACACAACTGTGACTCTTACAATGCTGGAACGTAGGGACCTCTCATTCGAGGTGATCGACGGATCACAATCAAACATCATCCTTCTCAACTGGACGTCACTGTTGGTTGTGCTGACGCATCGTCCATAGGTCCCCACGCTGTTTCGCAGATGGGTTTCTTTCCGCCTGCAGAAGACCATAAAGAGGAACGAAGGGCCATCTGTGCTGAATTGCTTGAGCGCTACGGCGCTGAACGTGACGATATTTTGTCGAATATCGTCACAGGTTTCATCACTTCGAGGTGAAACAAAACAGCATGAAGTGACGCTACGCCACCCCTCCTACAAAGAAAAAGTTCAAAGCCCCACCTTAGCCGGTAAAGTCATAACGACGGTCTTCTGGGACTCTGCAGGGGTTACTCTGTTTGATGTACTCCCTTATGGTGCAATGATCAAGTCTGCACAGTATGGTGCCAAGCTGAGGAAACTGAATAAAGAACTGTATCGTGTTTGCCGCCACAGGAATGCAAACGATCACTCTCCTTCCCCATGACATCACACGGCTTCACCCAAGTCTGCTCACAAAATTTCATTGGACTGTTCTTTTACATCCGCCCTATAGCCCGGATCTGCAACTTTCCATCTGCTTAACCCAATGAAGGATGCACTCTGCGGAAAGCAGTAGCTGGACGACGTGGAGGTTATTGGGTTATTGATACAAGAGATAAGGTGGCTCCGCCGTCGATCAGTAGAATGGTACCATGCAGGCATACACACCTCACAGAAGGGTTGCGTAAGGAAGTCGCACTGAACAGAGATTATGTTGAAAATAGGGTTTTGTAGGCAAAAGAGTGTGTGGAACAATACGTCATACTGGACTCCCGAATGAAACTCATCTGATTTCAGAAAAAAAAAATTACATTACTTACGAAATCCCCCTTACTATTTGCTTCCAAGCAAAGTGGAGGTACATTTCTGACATGATATCTCATTTGCGGGTGTAGTAAGAATAAACGATTTAACGAATTAATTAACATGCTATATGTTGTCAAAGAGGGCGGAGGAGCGGATAGAGGTTCAGAGCACTCTCTCGTCCTAGGGGTGGGAAATTGCCCCTAAAGGCGGAAGAATCAGCAATGATCAACGACATGAGGATGCAGAAGGCAATGGAAACCACTGCATTAAAGACACGTAACGTGTATCCACAGGACATGTGGCCTGTAGTTGAAGAAGTGTCATGATGATCTCGCCATTGGCAAAAGATTCCGGAATAGTCCCCCATTCGGATCTCCGGGAGGGGACTGCCAAGGGGGAGGTTACCATGAGAAAAAGATTGAATAATCAACGAAAGGATAATGTTCTACGAGTCGGGGCGTGGAATGTCAGAAGCTTGAACGTGGTAGGGAAACTAGGAAATCTGAAAAGGGAAATGGAAAAGCTCAAGCTAGATATAGTAGGGGTCAGTGAAGTGAAGTGGAAGGAAGACAAGGATTTCTGGTCAGATGAGTATCGGGTAATATCAACAGCAGCAGAAAATGGTATAACAGGTGTAGGATTCATTATGAATAGGAAGGTAGGGCAGAGGGTGTGTTACTGTGAACAGTTCAGTGACCGGGTTGTTCTAATCAGAATCGACAGCACACGAAAACCGACAACGATAGTTCAGGTATACATGTCGACGTCAGAAGCTGAAGATGACCAGATACAGAAAGTGTATGAGGATATTGAAAGGGTAATGCAGTATGTAAAGGGGGACGAAAATCTAATAGTCATGGGCGACTGGTATGCAGTTGTAGGGGAAGGATTAGAAGAAAAGGTTACAGGAGATTAAGGACATGGGACAAGGAATGAATGAAGAGAAAGACTAATTGAGTTCTGTAACAAGTTTCAGCTAGTAATAGCGAATACCCTGTTCAAGAATCACTAGAGGAGGAGGTATACTTGGAAAAGGCCGGGAGATACGGGAAGATTTCAATTAGAATACATCATGGCCAGACAGAGATTCCGAAATCAGATACTGGATTGTAAGGCGTACCCAGGAGCAGATATAGACTCAGATCACAATATAGTAGTGATGAAGAGTAGGCTGAAGTTCAAGACATTAGTCAGGAAGAATCAATAAGCTAAGAAGTGGGATACAGAAGTTCTAAGGAATGACGAGATACGTTTGAAGTTCTCTAACGCTATAGATACAGCAATAAGGAATAGCGCAGTAGGCAACACAGTTGAAGAGGAATGGACGTCTCTAAAAAGGGCCATCACAGAAGTTGCGAAGGAAAACATAGGTACAAAGAAGGTAGTTGCGAAGAAACATCGGGTAACAGAAGAAATACTTCAGTTTATTGATGAAAGGAGGAAGTACAAACATGTCCCGGGAAAATCAGGAATGCAGAAATACAAGTCGCTGAGGAATGAAATAAATAGGAAGTCCAGGGAAGCTAAGACGAAATGGCTCCAGGAAAAATGTGAAGACATCGAAAAAGATATGATTGTCGGAAGGACAGACTCAGTATACAGGAAAGTCAAAACAATCTTTGGTGACATTGAAAGCAACGGTGGTAACATTAAGAGTGCAACGGGAATTCCACTGTTAAATGCAGAGGAGAGAGGAGATAGGGGGAAAGAATACATTGAAAGCCTCTATGAGGGTGAAGATTTGTCTGATGTGATAGAAGAAGAAACTGGAGTTGATTTAGAAGAGATAGGGGATCCAGTATTAGAATCGGAATTTAAATCAGCTTTGGAGGACTTACGGTCAAATAAGGCAGAACGGATAGATAACATTCCATCAGAATTTCTAAAATCATTAGGGGAAGTGGCAACAAAACGACTATTCACGTTGGTGTGTAGAATATATGAGTCTGGCGACATACCATCTGACTTTCGGAAAAGCATCATCCACACAATTCCGAAGACGGCAAGAGCTGACAAGTGCGAGAATTATCGCACAATCAGCTTAACAGCTCATGCATCGAAGCTGCTTGCAAGAATAATATACAGAAGAATGGAAAAGAAAATTGAGAATGCGCTAGGTGACGATCAGTTTGGCTTTAGGAAAAGTAAAGGCACGAGAGAGGCAATTCTGACGTTACGGCTAATAATGGAAGCAAGGCTAAAGAAAAATCAAAACACGTTCATAGTATTTGTCGACCTGGAAAAAGCGTTCGACAATATAAAATGGTGCAAGCTGTTCAAGATTCTGAAAAATGTAGGGGTAAGCTACAGGGAGAGACGGGTCGTATACAATATGTGCAACAACCAAGAGGGAATAATAAGAGTTGACGATCAACAACGAAGTGCTCGTATTAAGAAGGAAGTAAGACAAGGCTGTAGCCTTTCGCCCCTACTCTTCAATTTGTACATCGAGGAAGCAATGATGGAAATAAAAGAAAGGTTCAGGAGTGGAATTAAAATACAAGGTGAAAGGATATCAATGATACGATTCGCTGATGACATTGCTATCCTGAGTGAAAGTGAAGAAGAATTAAATGATCTGCTGAACGGAATGAACAGTCTAATGACTACACAGTATGGTTTGAGAGTAAATCGGAGAAAGACGAAGGTAATGAGAAGTAGTAGAAATGAGAACAGCGAGAATCTTAACATCAGGATTGATGGTCACGAAGTCAATGAAGTTAAGGAATTCTGCTATCTAGGCAGTAAAATAACCAATGACGGACGGAGCAAGGAGGTCATCAAAAGCAGACTCGCTATGGCAAAAAAGGCATTTCTGGCCAAGAGATGTCTACTAATATCAAATACTGGCCTGAATTTGAGGAAGAAATTGCTGAGGATGTACGTCTGGAGTACAGCATTGTATGGTAGTGAAACATGGACTGTGGGAAAACCGGAACAGAAGAGAATCGAAGCATTTGAGATGTGGTGCTATAGACGAATGTTGAAAATTAGGTGGACTGATAAGGTAAGGAATGAGGAGGTTCTATGCAGAATCGAAGAGGAAAGGAATATGTGGAAAATACTGATAAGGAGAAGGGACAGGATGATAGGACATCTGCTAAGACCTGAGGGAATGACTTCCATGGTACTAGAGGGAGCTGTAGAGGGCAAAAACTGTAGAGGAAGACAGAGATTGGAATACGTCAAGCAAATAATTGAGGACGTAGGTTGCAAGTGCTACTCTGAGATGAAGAGGTTAGCACAGGAAAGGAATTCGTGGCGGGCCGCATCAAACCAGTCAGTAGACAGATGACCAAAAAAAATGTTGACAATTACAATGCTGTCTAGGCTAGCCACCGTGGCTTCCTCTTCCAAATGGTGTTATTTGGATTTCGTGTGGAGGGTTGCGGCGTGAACATACTGTTATCTTACCTGCTGGCGGGTTTCCAGACCATGTCATTCAAGTAGCTCCTCAATTGGCGTCACGAACTTGAGTGCTCTTCCTCGTAAGGTAATTACTTTGCAGTACCGAGAATTGAAAAAGGGTCATCCGTACGGCATTCAGAGAAGCGGATTGTACTGCTAATGACTTGGATACTGGAAGTCGGAATGGGCTACATAGGTCATCATACACTGCCATATATTGAGAATATGGTTTATATATGTAATTATGATCCAGAGAAGATATTCTTACCTTGGGGTTAGTAATGGCTGGAACACACACACACACACACACACACACACACACACACACACACACACAATGTATTGTTATCACCGTTACGTCAATATTTCGTTCTGCACATCACCCCCCCCCCCCCCCCACACACACACACACACACACGCACACGCACCACACACACACAGACAATGTACTGTTATCACCATTACGTCAATATTTCGCTTTCCACATCACCAAGTTTGCTCAGATTACTGCGCAAGATTAGGGTGAACAGGTCTACAGACGTTGATCACTCAGAACATTATGACCACCGATATGCTGTCGATATAAACCCTTCCAGGTGACAGCAGCGTCAGCTGGCGAGGAGCGACCGCTGGTTATACACTCCTGGAAATTGAAATAAGAACACCGTGAATTCATTGTCCCAGGAAGGGGAAACTTTATTGACACATTCCTGTGGTCAGATACATCACAAGATCACACTGACAGAACCACAGGCACATAGACACAGGCAACAGAGCATGCACAATGTCGGCACTAGTACAGTGTATATCCACCTTTCGCAGCAATGCAGGCTGCTATTCTCCCATGGAGACGATCGTAGAGATGCTGGATGTAGTCCTGTGGAACGGCTTGCCATGCCATTTCCACCTGGCGCATCAGTTGGACCAGCGTTCGTGCTGGACGTGCAGACCGCGTCAGACGACGCTTCATCCAGTCCCAAACATGCTCAATGGGGGACAGATCCGGAGATCTTGCTGGCCAGGGTAGTTGACTTACACCTTCTAGAGCACGTTGGGTGGCACGGGATACATGCGGAGGTGCATTGTCCTGTTGGAACAGCAAGTTCTCTTGCCGGTCTAGGAATGATAGAACGATGGGTTCGATGACGGTTTGGGTGTACCGTGCACTATTCAGTGTCCCCTCGACGATCACCAGAGGTGTACGGCCAGTGTAGGAGATCGCTCCCCACACCATGATGCCGGGTGTTGGCCCTGTGTGCCTCGGTCGTATGCAGTCCTGATTGTTGCGCTCACCTGCACGACGCCAAACACGCATACGACCATCATTGGCACCAAGGCAGAAGCGACTCTCATCGCTGAAGACGACACGTCTCCATTCGTCCCTCCATTCACGCCTGTCGCGACACCACTGGAGGCGGGCTGCACGATGTTGGGGCGTGAGCGGAAGACGGCCTAACGGTGTGCGGGACCGTAGCCCAGCTTCATGGAGACGGTTGCGAATGGTCCTCGCCGATACCCCAGGAGCAACAGTGTCTCTAACTTGCTGGGAAGTGGCGGTGCGGTCCCCTACGGCACTGCGTAGGATCCTACGGTCTTGGCGTGCATCCGTGCGTCGCTGCGGTCCGTCCCAGGTCGACGGGCACGTGCACCTTCCGCCGACCACTGGCGACAACATCGATGTACTGTGGAGACCTCACGCCCCACGTGTTGAGCAATTCGGCGGTACGTCCACCCGGCCTCCCGCATGCCCACTATACGCCCTCGCTCAAAGTCCGTCAACTGCACATACGGTTCACGTCCACGCTGTCGCGGCATGCTACCAGTGTTAAAGACTGCGATGGAGCTCCGTATGCCACGGCAAACTGGCTGACACTGACGGCGGCGGTGCACAAATGCTGCACAGCTAGCGCCATTCGACGGCCAACACCGCGGTTCGTGGTGTGTCCGCTGTGCCGTGCGTGTGATCATTGCTTGTACAACCCTCTTGCAGTGTCCGGAGCAAGTATGGTGGGTCTGACACACCGGTGTCAATGTGTTCTTTTTTCCATTTCCAGGACTGTACATATGCACGGTACATGCAGTGTCAGTGAGACTACTGTCCATGTGAGGAAGTGGAAGGCGCGCGATCTATCTGATTTTAATTGAGGGGAGATTGTGATGACCCGGAGGCTCGGCTCGAACGTTTCGGAAGCTGCGCGACTTTTCAGGTGTTCGAGAAGTTCTATGGTGATTATCTTTATCAAGTGGCAAAACCAATGTAAAACCGCGTCCAGACGTCAAGAGGGTTGGGTGGCCACCCCTTATTACAGATGTCGGATGTTGTAGGCTGGGCAGGCTGGTAAAACAGGACAGGCGGCGAACTGTGACGTACCTAACACCTGATTTTAATGCTGGGCAGAGTACAAGTGTGTCTGAACACACTGTACATTGAACACTCCTAACGATGGGCGTCTGCAGCCGACGACCTATGAATGTGCCAATGTTAATACTACGATGTCGGAACTACGACTGATATGGGCGCGCGAACTAAGGCTGAAATGTGCGCGTGACCATCGGCACTCTACGATGGTGTAGTGTCACAGCGTTGCATGGTCTGTTGAATCCTGATGCCTCCTTCATCACGCGGATGAGAGAGCGCGAATCCGTCGTCTTGTAGGGGAACAACTGTACTGCGGAAGGAACACAAGCTGGTGCGGACTCCATTATGCTCTGGGGAATATCGACATTGGCATCCATTGGCGGGTGAAAGTCACAATGACGGCCATGTGGTATCGTATATTAGTTGGAAATCACGTACATCCCTTCGTGGCGGTCAGGTTTCCCGACAGCAGTGGCATTTTTCAAGAAGATGATGCGCCATGTCACGGAGCCATGAGTGTGGTGGAATGGTTTGAGAAGCACAGTGTTCCAATTGATGTGGTACTTCCCCCCTCCCCCTCTCCCCCCCCCCCCCCCCCCCTCGCAGCTCACCAGATCTGAACCCGATTGAACACACCTGGAATGGGATTGAACGCGGTGTCTGAGCTCGTCGCCACACTCCCCGGAATTTGCGGGAATTAGGTGACTTGTGTGTGCAGATGCTGTGCAAACTCCCTCCAAAGATGTACCAAATCCTCACTGCTTCCATGCCATGACACTTTCCGTTGTTATCCTTGTCAAAGGTGGGTGTACCATATACTAGGTAGATAATCATAATGTTGTGGCTGATTAGTGTATAAGCGAGACTGACACAAAACTAAACAAAAAGTGTTGTAAAATTGAGCTGATTGAGGGACTGTGCAAGTAACGTCGCCCCATGTTATGCTCCAAAATCTGTAGTAAATAAGTTGAAGATCTCGGCTGTAAACAGTGATAAGGCAAAGTCGATGAGAAATAGAGTTATCGCATGTTGAACAAGACATGAGATGTGCTTTATTCATATTAGCTGATAGTTCAACGAAAAACCGAGAAGTATGTGATTACTTTAGAATAAAGTTGAAGCACTGATTTATCTGGAAAAAACTACAATGTATGTACTCGAAATATCTGATTTATGAGATTTTATTGAAACTACACTGTTCAATTTCTCGGAAAAACCAACTTGTTCCTTACCTTTGTTTAAGCCATGGTCTTCATTTCATTAAGAGATTCGTGTGCAAATGACACTAAAATTAGGTAAATTAAAGTGATCAATCATAAATACATGGAAACGTTTAATTTTTTGTTGTTGTCATTCATAGATCAAAAACACTAATATAACTTCGGCGTCACTTTGACTTAGCACAGACTCGCTAACTGTACAAGTGAGTGGGATTAACGGCAGCGTCTCACCACTTGGTGGATCAGAGTGACATCCCGGCCTATGTAGCTGATACGATGCTGGCACTATCTGTCTATCTCCGCGTGTCGTGTGGCTGGCTGCCTGGTGAACGTCATAGGTGTTCGCGTACTGTTTCCTGGGGCCCTGAGGCGTTGTTCTCCGAAACTTAACTCTTCCCCCCTTCGCTGGTTAATAGCCAGCTGAGTCTGCCCTGGTAAGAGGTCTGCCTGATGACCGATGCGATGTTATGTCCTGTACGATCAGTGTCTGTCGAATGCAATGATTAGATCGCGGGGACAGCGCCAATATAATATTGGAAAAATGAGGTCATACAAAGGGCACACAATCGTTTACCTATTATACTCTAAGAAAAAGTTCATTCAAGTTAGAATGTAAGATGAGAACGTCAAGAAATGTTGCAGACTTCGGAATGGAAATATGGGTCCGGTTCGAAATCGAAAACACAATCGACAAAGCAGAGATAGAATGCTGTATGCGAAGCAGCATGCAAATCATTTTTCTCCGGTAATACTGCGTCCTCCCTCCACTGATCGACTCCCGGACTGCCTTTTCTTGGCAATTTCATTCATTTTCCTCCACTCTGTCTACCGATCCTAGAATTTCCCGTTGTATCGTCTTCGTAACTGGCAGGTTCAGTTTGCAATCTCACCCAATGAATAATCAACACTGAATAACCAAACCTATCAGCTTCCCTGCAGGGAGCTGAAATTTCCGCACATATGAATAGAGAAGTTTGCGAAAGGCGGCTGGAGTGTAGTATTCGAACTCCCGCACTGTTCTCTCACTCTTGTCGCAGACTGGAGGTATTATGGTGGCTTTCACGTTGGATTTTGCCGTGAAGTCCCCTGTGAATTACTTGAAATGCTTATCTGCATTCCTGAGTTCTCGAGGAGCCTGCAATCCGACAACATACCTATTTGTTTGTGGCGGGAATGCCTGTGAGCCTTCGCTCAAATGCCCCAGATGCTCAACGCTCGGGAGTACCCTCTGCTGTCAGCCAGCCTTTATACGAGACAGCTCTGTTAAAGTAAAGAGAACACTTAAGTTCAACTGTGTCTGTCTGGCTTTCGAGAAAGTGTCATTATGTTCAGGAGCGGACTGAATGTATCTCGCTTGCTCTGAGGGTCTGATGGCAATTTGAATACAAACTGTTACACATAATCACTCAAAAGATCAATGAAATGTCTTTAAGTGAGAAAGTTATTAAAGAATCAATGGATTAACACAAAATTGATAATATCACTGAATTGAAGGGTATTACAGTAACAATCGCAGTGACACGAGATATTATATACTAATAGATTTTAAATCTGAAGAGTATCAGCTAAATTCCGTCTTAATTTAATAGGTTTATCAATCTGGCGATGTCATAGTTGGGTGTCCCCTTGGTGTATACGCAGAACTTAAAAAATATAAGTATTTATCAGCAGTCGCGTGAAACAGGTTTGACTGAATGTGTTGAAAAGTTTATTTGATGTTTGAAGAAATATTAATTCTGTTCTAACGGACAGACAGGTTTGAGGTGCACAGTTCACAAAGCGCGTGCAATTTTGATTAGTTTGAAGTGCAAAAAATGAAATGAACGTATGGCATCGTTGGCCGGGAAGACCCATGTGGGGAGTCCGGCCGCCAGTTGCGTCTTATTTCAGTCGACGCCACATTGGGCGACTTGCAAGCCGGAGACGATGAGGACAACACAACACCCACTCCCCGACCGGAGAAAATCTTCAATTTGGCAGGAAATCGAACCCGTATCCGCCTGCATGGGAAGCGAGAACGTTACCACCTAGCTAAGCAGACGGACGGTTTGCAGTGCAGATTCTAATTGATTGATCTGGCGTCAATGTGAAAAATCTTTCTCCTTCTCGAACGCTACCGTAGATGGTCTTCGTCATTGAGACAGTACATACTGTTTATCTTTTTATGTGTTAAAGTTCACAATATTTTACAAAAAATTTAGAAATATTATTGGTTAATGCCCAGTCTGCGATGAGATCATTAGAAACGGAGCACAAGCAGAGTTGGAAAAGGTTGGGTTGGAAATCTGTCATGTGTGTGTGTGTGCGTGTGTGTGTGTGTGTGTGTGTGTGTATGTGAAATCTTATGGGACTTAACTGCTAAGGTCATCAGTCCATAAGCTTACACACCACTTAACCTAATTCATCCTAAGGACAAACACACACACCCATGCCCGAGGGAGGACTCGAGCCTCCTCCGGGACCAGCCGCACAGTCCATGACTGCAGCGCCTAGACAGCTCGGCTAATCCCACGCGGCGAAATCGGTCATGACCCTTCAAGCGAACTATCACGCAATTATCGTATAGCGATTTAGGGAAATCATGGAAATCAGGATGGCCATACAGGGATGTCAATCACCGTTTTCCCGAAAACGAGTCCAGTGGCTGCATCACTGCGCCACCTCCGTCGGTCTTTTTCGTTTATCAAAACTTAAGTACTGAAGACGTACATATATTTACGAGTTTCAGTTTGCTGTAACAGTAAAAATTAGTTCTTACAAAGGCTTAAATCGGTATCTAACTAGCAGTAATTTCGCAATAGGGACATTTAATTGCTTGTTCTCTCCGATAAAGTATCATTCTTATGGAAAACGTATTTCAGTAAAGCGGTAGTTTTAAGTGTGAATTTAAAAAGGTGATTCATAGCCGACTAAAAAAACACTGTAATAAGAGACATTCGTGAAGTTTGTAACTCTTGGAGAAACAGTGCGAATTAATGCACATATAGGCCATGAAAGCATAACGAGATCTTCTACTGACGTACAAAATGGCGAGCGGAAAGAAAAGTTAAGAGTTTAACTCTGTGTTAACAAACAGGTCTCACGAACAGTGACAAAATGGATTAAAATCGAGAAACCGCACCGGTCTTCGGTACTATTGACATTGATAGCTTTTTCAGTATTAGACATCGACAGTTAGGATTTTCAGGTAGCAAAAAGTTTGACGAACTTTGATGAGGTAGCATTCTTTCACAGGAAGGAGAGTACGCCGTGCAAAGCTATAGCAAAATTAGAGAGGGAAAATACTGCTACCTTGTGTCTTGTCTTTTCTTGTTTTATGTCACACAAAAGAGAATGCTGTTTTAGTTAACAGGCAATACAGAGCGCAAATCTTCTGGAGAGTTCTTATTCTCCCTGTCGCAGATAATTCCACCCAGTATTAATTGTGAGCTGCTTTTAAGGGGGGGGGGGGGGGGTGGAATGGATGTCAAACTGACCGACTGGATCCGGAAGAGGCACCACAGGACATTTTAAATACCACTGTCCTGAATATGGGTTTGATGCCCTCCATTGCAAAATATACACAATTGAATTCCACAGAGAGAAATAAACTGGCGCGCGATAGAAGAATGCCGAGTGACGAGCCGCTGCGCTTTGGCATACTTAACACCGAATAACGTGTCTTGCATTTCCTCCAGCATCTATTTTTTATATATCCAACTCTTCAGAAAGTTGTGCTCCACAAAATGAACATATTTCTGAGAAACCGATTTTTTAATTTTTGACTTCCTACCTCAAACGCTCGAGCGGGGAAGGGGGAAGGGGGGGGCGGTGTGGAAGGGGGGTGGGGTGGGAGGAGGTGAAACTATCAAGTTTTTGCCCCGGTTTGGAAATATCGTAGATCCAGGGCTGCTGCTTCCGCGTATCGCTCTCCCTACCCATAGTTGTTAGGCATCAGTACTTGTTACTTCTTAGGTTGCCGGTTTGGATTGATTGTTATTATACGTTGCCGCCTCCGTTGTCTGTCTTTCTCTTGTCACGCACCTGTTCACGCTTGGTAACTCACTGTTAAACACCGTTGGCCGGTTGACCAGTTCTGCGGGTTCTTGGGTCTTTGCCGTTATTGTTAGACTCCCTACACAACTGTCGCTGGGGTAAAAGATCAGCAGCATCCTACGGGTACAAAGGTTGTGCAGCTGTCTGAACTGTGGCAGCAGTCGTAAGAGAGTTCCAACAGCAGGTTTCTCCAGCAGCTGCAACACCAACAGCACCAAAATGAGTTACTCCGTCAAGAAATTCGGCTGTTGAAGGACCAACTGCAGGTTCAGGGGACCCATAAAAGTTGTTCTCTCTTTCCAGCCATACAGTCACCCACTTTCTTTCTCGCCTTTTAACGATGCCAAGGAGGACTACAACATGTCTTTACATCCTTTCAGGCCACAGATGACGCTCTCCAACGATCGCCCCTTCTTTCTTGGGCTATACCCGAGACGCTTTTCCTTGCTAAAAATGTTGGCACCCATGTCGAATCCAATCACACTTGGAACGTGCTATTTGCCCCCAACAATACGACGGGAAGCAGCAGGGCCATAATTACCAAACATACATAGCTTCTGTTAAACAATGTTTATTAGCTGGCACAGTTTAAATACAATGACATCAATCAGTTTAACAAGCGCAATTAAAAATTTTTTCTTAAAACCCTGTTGAAATCTGCATAGCAAAGTAAGAGTCCAGGAAAAATAAGGATGAGGGTCCAGTAAACAAAGTTTTGAGAAAATAGTGGTTTTAATTTTGAAACGAAATAACTAAACCCTAAACAAAAAACTATTATTATGGTGTTACACTGATAAGTAACATATCTGGCACAGTTTTACTATGTAGACAGACTTTTTGCATTAATATAGTATCTATAAAAACAACATAATTGATTCATATCACAATGATGTAGGCTAAGAAGATGATTGTCTATTCATTTGTTGTGAAATCTATGAATATATTATTTGTGTGGTATTTTTTGCAACACTTAAAATATCACTTGATATAAGTTGGCCTACATCACCTCCTGAAATTAATACAAGGCTTCTTAAATACACAGTACACTTCACATATGGGGGAGTGATCCATATAATTTTTGGGCTTTGACACAAAAATTTTCAGATGCTGAAGGTCATCAGACTTCTCTTTTGGAACAGTTATAGGTCCATCATATGCTAGGTTAAGAAGGTGAAAGCAGCCGTCAGGTAGAAACAAGATTTTCCTCTTCGGTTTGGTGACAACACTTTCATCATCCTTGCCAGCGTAGGTTTGCCGATGTAAGATCATTGTAGGAGGGCGACGGACGATCTTCAGTTTCCACACTGGACGTGTTATAAAGAGACTTTGTTTTACATACAGTGAGGGAACAAAGGTGGTCCACGATCTGAATACTTCTTGATTGTTACAAGAAGTGACTTCCAATGATGTTGGTTTGTTTCCCGAGTTTCGGAGAACTTCGCTCCACTCAGATAAAAGTTCAAAAATGCTTCAAATGGCTCTGAGTACAATGGGATTTAACATCTGAGGTCATCAGTCACCTAGAACTTAGAACTACATAAACCTAACTAACCTAAGAACATCACACACATCCATGTCCGAGGCAGGATTCAAACCTGCGAACGAAGCGGTCGCGCTGTTTCACACTGAAGCGCGTAGAACCGCTCGGCCACAACGGCCGGCATGGAAGTTCAACCACATACTTCTAGTTAACTAAATCCATGTTTTTATCGCCTTCTTAATACGAATGTCCTCTTATTGCAAAAATCATTTGTATTATATCTAATAGTTAGGTGTTACGAGAAACGTAGTGTAGCATCCTAAACACAGTAGTTCTTCTATTGACCACTACACAAGTCACGTAAAATTAGAAGTTACTTTACTTCAGAGTCCAGACGATGAAAAATGAAATCCCACAACATGGAACATAACTCGCCTCCTTTTTGGCCGGAGGTTTGAGGATACTAGTAGAAAATAGCTTCAGAATTTGATAATTGGTGTATGTTAAACATGTAGAATGATAGTTGCCGTCGAGAGCAAACATCATTTGTGCTAATATTTGGAAGAGGCACGTTTTTCTGAAAGTCCATGGCGATTGCTTATTTGGTCTCGTCTTTTTGTGCTGCAAGTGTAGCATTTTTCTTCAGTTTGTAAAAAATAATCAGCTCGCTTTAAGTGTCATTCTTTTTTTTTGGTGGTAGGTTCTTTAGTTCATAGTGATGTTTTATTGCTTTATTCTGAGTAGCAGTAACAGTACTAGTAGGCAGACTTTGTTTCGAATGAACAGATTCTGTTTCCATAGCAAATTCGTCACAAGTGCCACACGTGTCACACCTTGGATAGGCAAACGTCAAATTGAATGTGGTGTTGAATATATCTCTGGAAAAGTAGAGTGATATTTTACTGTCTGGGAAAGCCTTTTTGTAGAGAGAAAACATTTTACTCAGTCAAGTTCCTCTGGTAAGTAGCGTTAATGAGACGTAGCTAAACCATAGTGCGACTTTCTGCTTTTAAATGACTGAATGTGTTCAATTACAGAATTTCCACATCAAGAAACGTCTTAGTTTTGCTCGCATATCCAACGGTAGTAAACCTGTTTTAAGACTGTTGTAGTGCCATGAAGTGATAAAAATGATTAGTAACGTAAAGGTATTTCTGAAACCTGTTCATTCCTTATTTACTCTTACGTTATAAGAATATGAATATTAGTGAAAGTCAGCCTCTGATTCTGGTTCCGTACGCCGATCACGAGTGACACGAGAGCACTGTATTAATCCACAAAGATCAATCGAATGTTTTTCATGTGATTCAATGTGATTAAACTACCTTCACTTCCACTTATGTATTTAAAACACTCTAGTATTAAGTACTTACAGTCTGGTCCTGTTTCATGGCTACTTAACCTCAACTTTTTCATTGCACCTCGCATGCGGCCAAAGGATTTTCTCTTCGTTGAACTATTTCCAAAGTTTGTATCCACTTCATTTTCACACATTTTCATTAACGTGTTATAGACAAACAAGGTACAACAACCAATAAACCAACATTGGGGTAACACGCTTCATTGGTTAACACCACATTAAACCACCACCAATTGGATGAACTGAAAGCAGAACACGCTGCAGTCAGCACAACCAATTAAGTGGACCTCATCCTTGTAGCTCATATACAATGGCTCCCTCATCTTTCTCGCCTAAACTACACATTTTTGTTGGCTGTGTGTCCACAGACATTCATCGTTTTGAGCCTTCTGGGAGTAGTTCAAAATATTCTGTTGGGGTTAAACTATACAAATTCACTGCAAGCTCATTTTTCATAAGTGGACCCTCGTCCTTTTTCCCCGGAATCTTCAAATGCGGAAAACATTGAGAAAATTTCTGTTGGTGTAAATACTTACTACAATCAGAACTTGACAAACTCTGAACCCGTAAGACTATCCTGTACAATGACTTCTCCTTTGCAATATAAACTCATAGCAAGATATAACACGAAGGCATAACATAATGCACACAAGTAACAAAAAGGCAACTGCTGAAACTTCAACGCTTGGCAATGAAAACAGCGGGCACACGAACTTCTGACTCAGGCGTAATCCAGTTGACGCCAGTACAGGTAGGCACTACTTCATAACAAACAAGTAATGAAAAACATCTCCTCGGCATCTAAACATTCCCTGAGAACATACCCACATGAAACTCTCCTTTATCAGAATTAAACTTCACAATTAGCATACAAGGGACAAATACGATAAAAGTGGCTGATCAGGCACTAATTACAGCGTGACCCAGTTTTACAAGTTTAAATTCATATTTCGAGTGAAAGGTGCATCCGCCAAGGCGGCGGAGGGACGAGCTACCAAGCTTACCGACCTGACAGAGTCTGAATCAAAGAGAACAGCAATACTAAACTTAAGAATGAGGTCGATACAGGAGGCCAGGAACCTGGTCCAACGAAACGGTTCCACTGGCAACGGCCAAGTCGTCAAGCCCCGGTGCCACGTCCCACCGCACCGGAGCAAATAAACTGCTCTGAGCCCAACTGAAACATAAATCAACTACAACAGCACACTTGCGATTGCACATTCAAATTACATAACAGAATAAAACGTAGCATTGAAACAGGAAGTCTCGTCAAGAGTTATATTGTTTTAAGCTCAACCCTAAAGAATTTATTTAAACACTGCAGTACCCACGTAAATAGGATTGTTCCTTGAAACGTAATAGCAAGAGATGAGTATTACCTTAAACGGGTAAGAGCCCACCAGAATTACACTTTCTACACTTTCATCGAATCTAATGTAGTTTTTCTAGACAACATAGTATTCCGTTACTTGTTAATTAAGGTGGCAATTTTGGTACTTAATCACCAAGTTTAAAACAATTTTAGATATAACCGCTGGTAAACCTTTCAGCATGTGAAGTCCTTTCCCAAGAAACTCTTCTGTTCCTGACGTTTCGTTCAGGACTGCGCTGGACATCCTCAGAGGCGCTCCTCCGCTGCTTCTTGCCGACTGCCCCTACAGATTTTTTTTCCTACTTAATGAATTTCCATTCCCCCATGAAGAGGGGGGAGGGGGGTGGCAGCAGCGTAACATGCCGCTCTGCAGCCTACAGAATTTAAAAAAACATAATGAGGAGATAATAAAACAATAAAAACAGGTGGTAAAACGGTGACTGGTTAAAACTGTGACATGGCGAAAAGTTAGGAAGTAAAAATAAAAAATAAATAAAGGGCTGGTGATGCTGAGTAAAACACACAGTAATTAGACAGGCACAATTAAAAAAAACAGGGCGACAGTGTTTCTTTTCGAAACAGTTAAAAAAAAACGCACCTAGCGAATACATCTAGTGAATAACGACACTGTCAGAACATACAACAATATCCTCAGGAGCCAGAATGAGTCTTTCTAGTTTCTCAATGAAATGACGCGAATCTTATTTGTGAGTCAGTTTTCCAAATATACTGTTGTAAACGATTTGCCAGATATCTCGCGATTTCGTACTTGGGTGAATTGATGGCACTAACTAAAGGTCTCAAAGGAAAATCTATTTTATGAATTTTGGGTTCACCATACCCTCTAGGACACACAGCTTCACTCTTGAACAAAGCACTTTATCAGATTATTTGTTTTCCTCAGTACGCTGGCTGTAGCGTCCTTCTTAAGTTTTTTCTGATGTCCTGAGGTTAAAAAGTTCAAAATTTTGCTTCGATAATCCTCCGTATTAGTAACAGTAGCATTCCCTTTATCAGCAGGAAGAACCACTATCTTTCTATCTTTTCATCTGCATTTAAATCTCTGAGAGTCTTCCTCTCGCCTTTTGTTAAATTACTTTCCAAAGGTTTACTGTAGCATAAGACCCTGATGGTTTCGATTCGAATTGCATTTGCAGTTTCCTTGGTCAGATTTCGTATACCTGTTTCTATATTCACGATGATATCTTCAACTGGTACCCTCTTAAGTGTTACAGCGTAGTTTCCTCCTTTTCCAAGGAGGGAAATCTCATCTTGAGACTACACTCCCTCCGACTTGTTAACAAAAATATCAAACATCACCGTACTGATTGTAGCTGCTACATTAGTTTGTTACTTTCCGAACTATTTATGTCTACTAGTAGTCGTTTCCATCATAGCTTCCATAGATGTAAGGTAATCTATTTTATTCCACAGATCTTTCTGTACCTTACTAGCAAGGAATAAATGCAGTTTCAGTAACTTACGGACAACAGAATCCATTTCTCGTCTTGTGTAATGTAGCCTTTTTCGGAGTAGTGGTCTGTCTGTACAAACATAAATGCGATGCTCCCGAGCTGCGTGGAACACCCTCTTCAGCTTTAACAAGTTCGGTATGGAACATGAGTCTCTACAACGTAACAAGAACGTTAAAGTACAAATTAAATGTGCTGTCTTTTACGTAAAAATTCCAGACGTCTGATTTAGAGAAATCCTCCCTGTAGACTCTTCTAATCATAGAATGAAGGCTTTCACGACCGGATGACATAGCTGATGGTTAGTGCCATCAGTTTCATATGTACTCAATAGCGAGATATGTGGAAACTCGTTTACAAACATATATTGGGAAAACTGACTAATGTATAAAAGATTCGCGTCATTTTATTGAGAAACATGGAGGACTAATTCTGGTTCCTGAGGATACTGTATGTTCTGACAGTGTCGTTATTCACTATGATTCCGGTTAACGAAGTTTGATTTTATAACGGATATTTTTCAGGAAATTTGATTGCCTTTTTTTTGTTTTCTTTTTTAATTGTCTTACTTAGTCAGTTCCAGTGGGGCGATGAATTTTATGAGCAACCTGACAGTGTAGCAGTGGGTAACCCAGTAGGTCCTGCGATCGCTAATTTCTATATGGAGAAATTCGAACAGTGGGCTCTGGACAAAACAAATAAGAAACCATCTCACTGTTATCTGTTTGTAGATGACATATTTATGGTGTGGTCCCATGGTGGAAAGGTTTTGGACGAATTCTTTGATCATCTAAATAAAATTAAGCCGAAGATCCAGTTCAATATGGAAATGGAAAATAACAGAATATATTTCTTGGATACTTTAGTTACGGCACGGTCCGATGGAAGTTAGGAACATAGTTTTTCGAAAAGTAATACATACCGACAGATACTTGCACAAATACTCTAATCACCTTCCGCAACAAAAGAAGTGTCATTAAAAGTCTTGTCGATAGAGCTGAACGGGTATGCACACCTGAACACCTGGACGCTGAAATAAAACATCTGAAGCAGGTCTTCGAGAAAAAGCACTACACAGGGAAAGAGATTTTACGACCACAGAACAGAGAGCGAAGGACAAGGATGAACCACAACGACGGAAAAAAAACAGTTTCTCTCTTTTTATTATAAAAGGAATGGATCAAATCGTTAAGATTTTAAAGAAACATAACATCAAACCGGTCTTTAGGCCAACAAAGATAATAAGTCAAGTACTGGGTAATCAAAAAGTCAGTATAAATTTGAAAACTGAATAAATCAAGAATAATGTAAATAGAGAGTTACAAACTGACACATATGCTTGGAATGACATGGGGTTTTATTAGAATTAAAAAAAAATACAAACGTTCAAAAAATGTCCGACAGATGGCCCTTCATTTGATCAGAATAGCAATACTGAACATAACAAAGTAAGACAAAGCAAAGATGATGTTCTTTACAGGAAATGTTCAATATTTCCATAATCATTCCTCAACAATCCCTGTAGTTGAGGAATAATGTTGTGAACAGCACTGTAAAGCATGTCCAGAGTTATGGTGAGGCATTGGCGCCGGATGTTGTCTTTCAGCATCCCTAGAGATGTCGGTCGATCACGATATACTTGCGACGCCAATAATCGCACGGACTGAGGTCTGGGGATCTGGGAGGCTAAGCATGACGTTAGTGGTGGCTGAGCACAAGATCATCAAACGACGCGCGCAAGAGATTTTTCAGGCGTCTAGCAATAATAATTATTTTTTTTATTCTAATAAAACCCCATGGCATTCCAAGCATGTGCGTCAATTTTTACTCCTCTATCTACATTATTCCGTGGTTTATTAAGTTTTCACATTTATACCGACTTTTTGATCACCCGGTACTCCGATCTGCCAAGGATAAACGTCGTCCTCTGTCGACCTGTCGTGTACACAAACTTCAGTGCACGTGTGGTAAAGTTTACACTGGGACTACCAAGACGAGCGTAAATGCACTGCTAAAAGAGCACAAAAGCCTTTGTAGACTTGGAAAATAGAGCAATAAGCTGTAGCAGAGTATGCTCTTCCGTCAGGTAACTACAAAGTGAAGTTTTCTGAAACAGAAATTTTATCTGCAACATCTAATTATTACCAACGACTATGCAGAGAAGCCATTGAAGTATGCAAGCATCAGGAAAATTTTGATAGGAAAGAAGAGCCAGTGAAACTTAGCGACATATGGACAGTAGCTCTGCAGAATCGCTAGACAATTTTTATCTTTGACAAGACAACGATCGATAGTTTACAGGTAGTTTTATCTTGACGTGTTACTTAGACCACGCTCCTTTTCGCTCTGGGTGTCCGACCGGTCAACCGGCATGACTCGGCGGGGGAGCGCCTCTGAGGATATCCAGCGCAGTCCTGGACGAAACGTCAGGACTAAGAGTTTCTTGGACCACGAACTCACATCCCGAAAGGTTTACCAGTAGCTTTGTCAGCCGGTGAGTAAAGTCTTCATTCCACAACCATTTTAGATATACCTTCTATTAATAACGAGGAGCTCGCCAGGTTTCCTTGCGTATAGTTGCAGATCCGTTATCGAGTGGTCGGAAACTAAGATGGAAAGCCCAAGCCTCGTTATATCATGTGTGAAATAACTGACATATCAGACTCGTCACTGAAGACAACATTAGTTAACCATCAACAAATAAAAATAAGTACTCAATTGCACCTGTTTGAACGCCCAGGCGAACTGTTCATGCGAGGCGACGCTCCAGCAAGCTCTTCTTGTCAACAAGCACTGCGTGGCGGAAAAGACGAGACGAAACACCCCGCGCCGTAACCCAAAACCTTTCCGCCGTCTCCGTTCGCAGCAAGCCAGTAATACAACGCACATTGAGCACAGAGAAACCACACAGTGAGCTCTGTTGCCTCTACGCTGCAGACAAATAGCGAAACCCGCGATGAACAACTGACTCGTGGTGGTCCAAGCAAAATAAATGGGAGAAAAAATACTACAAGAAAGAGTTACTGGCGCCAGCCGGGAGACGTATCAATCTCCCCCACTAATGCCCGACCTGGCCCCGAGCAGTCAACCACTCTCAGCCAGGCTCACTGTGGCCCGGCTACATGTTTAAACTGGCCAACCTGAACGTGAAATACTTTGCCAGACGGGATCTCCCTAACCTCGAGATTAACCGGACTAATTATTCTAATAATCCTGCAGGGACCTCTACACGGCAGTCTCATTTTCTCCTTAACATTTTGCCTGGTTCTAGCGGCATGATTCTTGATAAAAATGAGATCACCGATCTTACCCTTAAAGGGGACGACGTCCTTGATTATATCTAACGGCCAGGCGATGGTGAACCAAATTAATTTTTCTCCTGACCCGTTCCCAATTTTCTCTTGGGTTCACCGGAGTCATGGTCGCACATAGAAGGTCACTAATACTCCGGAGATTACATAATGGAGAATTGAGAGTGTCGGCAAACATGAGTGACACAGGCGTTGCCCCGGTAGCCTCATGGTGTGCCGAATTAAAAGCCTGGTTAAGCCATGGTAAGGTCACGTCCCAGCGTTTTGGAGTCTTGGCATGATAATACTAGGAGCAGCCTTAAGGTTCCTATTAACCTGCTCTGCAAATGGGATAATATGGTGTGGCGTTGATGTGTCTAATCCCACGATTAAAGCAAAAGTTCTTAAAGAGCCTAGAACCAAGAATAGGGGCATTATCACTCACGAGAGATATCGGAGAACCGAACCAAAAGAATAGACAACAGCTTGAAAGTGAACTCGGACGTAACACACCGAGTTGGGAGCAACCACGTGAAGCGCGAAAATGCGTCCGCAACTACTAAGATGTAACGGTTACCTCTCCGAGGCGAAGGATCTATATACTCCATGAGGAGCCTATCTAGTCTCCCTCTGAGACTGAAGAAGACTTCTGTGGACACCTGAGTCAGGCTGGACGAGTTTGCAGCGATCGCACCACACCACAAATCGAGGAGTATCGAGCGGCCACACAAATCCCTCACAGACCACGTTCAGAGTTTCATAAAGGCCAAGATGGTCGCCAACTGCCGATTCTTGAAAATAGTGCAGCACCATGGGTAACGACAGACCCTCAACTCCTGACCGGCTCCCACCCGTTTACAAATGTTCAAATGTGTTTGAAATCTTATGGGACTTAACTGCTAAGGTCATCAGTCCCTAAGCTTACACACACTTTTTTTTTTTTTTTTTTTTGTCATCAGTCTGCTGACTGGTTTGATGCGGCCCTAGCGCATTCTCAATTTTCTTTTCCATTCTTCTGTATATTATTCTTGTAAGCAGATTCGATGCATGAGCTGTTAAGCTGATTGTGCGATAATTCTCGCACTTGTCAGCTCTTGCCGTTTTCGGAATTGTGTGGATGATGCTTTTCCGAAAGTCAGATGGTATGTCGCCAGACTCATATATTCTACACACCAACGTGAATAGTCGTTTTGTTGCCACTTCCCCTAATGATTTTAGAAATTCTGATGGAATGTTATCTATCCCTTCTGCCTTATTTGACCGGAAGTCCTCCAAAGCTGTTTTAAATTCCGATTCTAATACTGGATCCCCTATCTCTTCTAAATCGACTCCTGTTTCTTCTTCTATCACATCAGACAAATCTTCACCCTCACAGAGGCTTTCATTGTATTCTTTCCACCTATCTGCTCTCTCCTCTGCATTTAGCAGTGGAATTCCCGTTGCACTCTTAATGTTACCACCGTTGCTTTCAATGTCACCAAAGGTTGTTTTGACTTTCCTGTATGCTGAGTCTGTCCTTCCGACAATCATATCTTTGTCGATGTCTTACACACTAGTTAACCTAAATTATCCTAAGGACAAACACACACACCCATGCCCGAGGGAGGACGCGAACCTCCGCCGGGACCAGCCGCAGAGTCCATCACTGCAGCGCCTAGACCGCTCGGCTAATCCCGCGCGGCCCCGTTTACATTAAACGTCCTTACTCAGGCAGTACTCCTCACTCCGCTCGCCCGCTTCGAGGCGCTGGCTAGTGGATCCCCATATGGGATCTTCCCCTCGCTTAGTCTACAGATCAGGAAAAGGATCGGGTGTCAGCGATTGTTATTAGCGACTAGAACCGGCTGACAATTCTCCCCGCCTTCCCCCGACCCTTCCGTGAACATCCGGCTAAGAACATCAGCTATGACATTTTCAGAACCCCGTACACGCTTAACATTAAAGCGGAAGCCAGATTTCCGGACCGGCCAACGTGCTATTCGACCGGTCTTGCGACGGTTGGCTAACACCAAACTCAGGGCTTGATTGTCCATATGAAGATGGAATCTTTGCGTTGAAAAAAAAAAAAAAAAAAAAAAAAAAAAAAAAAAAAAAAAAACTGACTTCGAGATTGAAAAACACCGCCAAAGCCTCGCATTCATTTACTGTATGATGATCCTCGGCCGTAGTATGCCGACAACAGGCATAAGCTACAGGATGGCCTTCGACTTGTTCTTGAAGAAGAACGGCGGCAATTCCAGCATGATTGACATCAGCCTACACAATGAAAGTCTCATTGAAGTTAGGTACTGCTAAACCCAGAGAATTAGCGATAGCGGTTTTAATCGCCTCAAAATCATGTTGCTGCTCTTCCCCTCCCCCCCTTCCTCCCAAACAAACTGGTGATGCTTCTTACGCAGATCATTAAGTGGCGCGGCCAGTTGCTCAAAATTAGCACCGAACTTACGAAAGAATTTGGCTATGCCAATAAACTTGAGCCGGCCGGAGTGGCCGAGCCATTCTAGGCGCTTTAGTCTGGAACCGCGCGACCACTACGGTCGCAGGTTCGAATCCTGCCTCGGACATGGATGTGTGATGTCCTTAGGTTAGTTATGTTTAAGTAGCTCGAAAAACGCCACCCTGCCCTTTAGGCACAAGGAAGACCGGCGAAGCATAAGGGAAAGTAGAATAACAGATAACACCGTCCTCCAACACACGGTCGATTTTAGCCCACAGGATTTTTATCTTATGGGGAGAAAGTCTGTAGGGCGCCTGGTTTACAGGAGTTTTATCCAGTAGATGGATATCATACTAGATATGGGTCGTGATGCCTAGCCTCTCCAACACAAAATCAGAGTAACGATTCAACAAATCCCTCGTAGACCTACGCTGCAGATCATCTAAATGATTAAGATCAATGTTGCCTCACAGATGTGCACGTTATGCCCCCTACTGCCCTTACGGCAAGCACAGAATCCAAAGCAATCTCTAGGCGAGAACTGCAAGTGGAAGGTACCGCCAGCGTAATCAAGTACTAACCCGCTACGATGAATAAAATCACAGCCCAGGATGACTGGTACGCTGAAGTTTTTAATAATAACAAATTCCATGGCCCATGAGTAGTCCGGCAACGCTAAACTGCCGCGCACCTTGCCTAACAAATGCAGCTCCTGACCACACGCAAATCAACATCTGTGTGCGACCGCCCCGGAATCGAAAATCGGCACAAATGCCGATACTCCAGGTACCAGCACAAATCAGTGCGAGAAACCGAATTGTCCCAATCAAGCAGGACACATATGGATTCGTTGCCAACGCTTGTACTAATATGAGGGAGGAAGTGGGTGGCCAATGAGCCAATAACCCTATTATTAACTGGCCAATTCCTACGATAAGTCGATCCCTTCTTCTTTAAGCGTCAACTATTAGGACGGCAAGCTCATTGCTTCGAACATTGGTGAAAAAAATGGTTGTCAGCGCCATAACGAAAACAACTTCGGATGTCTGGTGTTTGCTTCTGTTAAAACGCTGACTCACTAACGCATTCCTGACAATCCTTGAAAGCAATGGGCTGTTAGTCAGCAAACTCGAGAGTTTGTGCTATATCTACAAGATCCATGAGAAAGGCTTATTCGCAAAAATAGAACGTGAACGGTACTGGGACCACATCCCCTCAATAGGGTGGTCAATGCTCTGTGCTTCAGGGATGCACATGTCTAATGCTTCGACAGCGATGCCTACTCGGTCAGAATATTGTCCCAATGTTTCCTGCTACGCCTGTACTTTTCCAATAATATTCTTCCTCTATATGAACTCGCATACGCGCTGACAGTTTTTGCTTTAACATACTGTACCTAATCTGTCCTAACGGCCCACGTTCCTGCAAGACATCCGCCCAAAGTATACTAAACCCGCCTTTAAACAGCTGTTGAAGTAAGGCTAGCAAAACGGGATGATGAACATATGAGGCATCCGCATGAATCTGAAGACGTACAAGCAACCACAACACCTGCTGAACGTGTCACAGAATCCAAGGACTGTCCTTAATATCCTTGGTAAGCTACAATATCGGATTAGACAAACGACAAATTGAACACCTAAACTACCTGAAGCCGACTGTTCAGTCAAAGAAGGTTGTATCTCGGCCGCTGGTTCAGACCCAACACCTCCCCCCTCTAAAACGACAGCCAGCAGGCGAACCTGCAACGAGTGCACTTTATCACCTAAGTCCTGATGAAGGCGGGTAACCAATCCCACAGCATTAACAATTCCTCTATCAGATAAATAGTAACTGTAATGCACCAAATGTGTCTGAACTCTACAGACGTGACGGTGTAGGTTGAGACGGTTCTAAAAATTCTACAGTTTTTGTCAGTTCCTAAACTGCTACCGAGACACAGGAAAGGCACTTACCAAGATCAACTAAAAGTTCCGGACGGAAGGTAAGTAATGCTTTTACTGCCAACTGAGACGGGCGGCAACATCAGACACTCCTCCTTCGGTACATAATCCTCTGATTTTAAGTTCGCATATGAGATGTTCCTTACGTAAATGAGCAATGCTGGTAACGGCGCATGCATGACAATGGCCTTGGTAACTGCAAAACTACAGAATTAGTGTAAATGAAGATATACAAGGTTACAATCGACACAACAAAAAAATCTACACAAGGTATATATGTAAACCCCCTGTCGTTTTAAGGAACCGAAGGCTCTGCCACCATTTGGAACGTCCTATTTGCTTGTGTTAAACAATATTTATTATCTTCCACAATTTAAGTACAATAGAATCGATCAATTCAAGGAGCACAATAAAATTGTTTCTCAAACTCCTTTTGAAATCTGCATAACAAATGCGTAAAACATTACGAAAATTTCTGTTTGTGTAAATACTTAATACAATTAGAACTAGCCAAACTCTAAACCCGCAAGACTATCCTGTACAATGACTTCTCTTTTGCAATATAAATTCGTACCAAGGTATAACATTAAGGCACAACATAATGCACAAAATAACAATTAGGCAACTTCTAAAACTTGAACGATCGGCAATGAAGACACCGGACACACGAACTTCTAAGGCGTGATCCAGCTGAAGCCAGTATAAGTTGGCACTAATGAAATAATCAATAAAAAACAGCGTCTCGACATCTAAACGTTTCCTGACAACATACGCACATGAAACCCTCCTTTATCAGAATTAAACTTTACAATCAGTATATAAGGTACAAATACGATAAAAGTGGCTCATCAGGCACTAATTACAGAGTGAACTAGGTCTACAAGTTTAAATTCATATTTCGAGTGAAAGGTGCATCCGCCAAGGCGGAGGAGGAACGAGCTACCAAGCTTAACGACCTGACGGAGTCAGGAAGAAAGAGAACAGCAATACTAAACTTAAGAATGAGGTCGAGACAGGAGGCCAGGAACCTGGTCCAACGAAACGGTTCCACTGGCAACGGCCAAGTCGTCAAGCCCCGGTGCCACGTCCCACCGCACCGGAGCAAACACACTGCTCTGAGCCCAACTGAAACATAAATCAACTACAACAGCACACTTGCGATTGCACATTCAAATTACATAAAAGACTATAATATAGCACTGAAACAGGAAGGCTCGTCAAAAATTATTTTATTTTAAACTTAACCCTTAAGAATTCATTTGAACACTGCAATACAAGCTCAAATAAGATTGTTCCTTGAAACGTAATAGCAAGACCTGAAAATTACCTTAAGTAGCAAGAGCACACCAGAACTACACTTCCATGGAATCTGATGTAGTTTTACGAGACAACATAGTATTTCGTTACTCGTTAATTAAGGAGAAAGTTTTGGTACTTAATCACCAAGGTTACAACAATTTTAGATACACCACCACTCAGTAATGAGGAGCTCACCGGGTTTCCTCATACACAGCTGCAGATCCGTCATCAAGTGGTAGGAAACATAGCTTTGACATACCAGAATCGTCACTGTAGACAACATTAGTTAACCATTAACAAATACATATAAGCAAACAATTGCACCTATTTAAATCGAACACACACCGTATGCCCAGGCGAGCGGTTAACGGGAGGTGATGCTCCCGTAAGCTCTTCTTCTCAACATGCACTGCGTGGCGAGAAAAGGTGGAACACTACGCCTCGTGCCGTAATCCAAAACCTGTCCGCAGTCTCTGGCCGCAACTTTTCTATAATACCAAGCGCAATGAGCATTCACACCAAGTAAAGGCTAATCTACCGACCGTGTTGTAACCTCAACCAACAGACCACACTGCGAGCACTGCTGCCTCGACGCTGCACACTTAAATATTCGAGCTCGCAATGAACAACCGACTCGTGGACGGCCAAGCGAAATCGATGGCAAAGATGGTACTACAAGAAAGAGGTGCCTAATCTGCAAGGGTTGAGCAGCCACTGCAGTTTCAAGTGTGGATATTCAGCCTCTAAAACCTCCTATGCAGACTCTTTGATTAGAAGCAAAGTGGTTCAGTTGACTCCCGATCTGGAAGTGCGCACTGGAGCTTTCAGTCTGGACCGTCGTTTCTTGTGCGATGTTTTGAACATCTCACACTCTTTAGAAATAACATAGACAAGAAATGAATGCCTTTCGGCTCGACCGCAAGTGATGGCCGGTGCAGCCACCGAATTGCGCCCCGGAGGGGAGATGGAAACTCGTAAGCCTTTCACCCAACGGCATCGCCGTGTTTAATCCATTTCTCATGTGCCAACGGCTCTGAATAGCAATTCACACCCTGTCGACGTAGGCCTTCCGTTATGTCCCGAATTCTTCACTGCATACCCACGTGTGAACTGTTCGGATCGCTGGCCATACTGCACTCCTTGTGTGAAAGACGAGCATCTCCAACTGTTTGCTGTAAGCCATCAGAATGGTCGTACCTCTCTCCCCGTATGCATAAAGGGACTGTGCATGACCTTCAGGCAGTTGTTCTCCAGGGTGATACTTACGCAACCAAGTTGTTTATTGACCTCACATTTGCAAATCCGGACGTCTCTTTCTAGGTCGACACTGGTGCTACAGTTTCCTTGGAGAATTTCCAAACGCGTGCTCTGGGTTCACCTAAGTTATCGTTGTGTATAGTGACAGTTCAATTGCCCTTCGGGGAACTTCACAATCACCGTCACATAAAAAAAGGACTCACACCTGGTGACGCTGTTTGTTGTTGATTGTCACTCAGCTGGAAATGTTTTCAGTCTAGATGCCCTCTTGGTCTTTGGATTTTTGTCACTGCTGAATTTCAGGTAGTTTCTGCCATGGTTCTCTTCCAGGAACTCTACGAGCTTCGCGATCCTTTTGAGCCCAAAGTCGAACCTGACACGTGGTGAACCACACATTTTCAAGCTCATGTCTACCTGCGCCCGGCGGAGTGATCTGTCAGTGCCGGACGCGACCCATTGCAGTCTCCCTACGGGTCACAGTAAAGCAGAAACTCGATCGCCTTCATGAGGCCCGGGTGAATGAACCTTGAATGAACCTCATGAAACCAGTTCTTGGGTTACGCCTGTGGCAGTGTTGAAGCAAACGTATGCCTCTCTCTGGCAATGTTGAGACCTTAAACCAACAATCGATGCCTAGGAACATGTGGAAACAAACATATACCTCGTCCAGAGGGCCTCCTGACAATGATGGTTCGGTGTTAACATTTTTCCAACAAATAAGATAAATCTAGCTCATATTTGCAAATCCCGCTTAATCAGGAGTTGCAAAACGTCATGTTTATCAACTCTCCCTTTAGCTTATATAGATACAAGCACTAACACTTTAGGATTTCTTCTGTTCTGGCAATATTCCAGAGATACCTGGAACCACGTCCATCCTTGCTTTTACTTACAATCTTGATGACTTAACTGTCATGGGCACCACATGTCAGCACAAACTGTGCAGTCTCTGCACCCTATACACCACCTTGCATTATGCTTGTCTCAAGTGCAACTTACAAAAATATTAGCTTTTTCAGGAGTAAGTGAAATACCTCGGAACTTGCTCGAGGATGGAGGGTTTCAACCCACTACCTGCAACATTACAGCGTTGGACAGTTTGGCCTGCCCCCCAAAACAAATATGCGCTGCGAACTTTCTTGTGAAGGGCCAGTTATTATTCTAATTTCCTCCTTCGTATTAATCACATTTTTGTTACATTAGGTCGATGGTTGTCTCCACAAACGCCGTCATCGAGGTGAACGGCGGCCCGAAACGTACAGTGCGCCTACGATGCACTCTGGTGGAAGCAGTATTATGCTATGTGAGACATTTTCTTGCGCTTGCGTGGTACTTGAGCCGAGCACGGCTCTCTTTTATTCCAATTACTGTTTGTCATCATCTATTGGCGTACTGACGCCTCGATTTCTTATTCCATTTACTGGCATCACTAACTTGCTGTCTTACTTGCCCGTGAGTGGCAGCAGCATCGCGTATCGATAACTGCACTGTCGTACCATCTCTTGAGCGAACTATTGTATTTCTGGGTCGTAGTGTGTCTGACAGTCAGTTAGAGACGGACCAACAGTGCAGTCGGGACGCAGCAGCATGAAGTCGGGGACGGAGTGCTGGTCAGGCAGCGACAGCCGGTGCCCGCCGACCGCTGGCGACACACGTTAACTGTCCGACGGAGGGAGACTGGAGCAGGATGACTGTTGGTAGGTCGTTCGGTTGGTCGGCTTATCGGCCGACGTATATTTGGTCCTTTCACCGTTTCCGGGCCTGGGCAGTCGGTCGGTTGGCGGGGAGCAGCGAGGAATTCTCAGCGGGACGTAGTTTGGCCGGGGCCGCTGGAGGTCTCTACACGGTGATGGAGTGTGTGAGGCTGTTCCCATTGCTACGAGATGTCCCTGGACACGAAAGTTGAGTTTTGATTTAATCTACCAGAAAGTCAAGACTGTTCACATTGTCTCGTTTAAAGTTCGTTGTCGGCTGTTGGGATATTCCCGCGAGCAACAACGTAGTTTTCAAGTTGGAAAATTCTAGCCACCCTCCTGTGGAGTTCCACTGTAATTGGTTATCTGAAGTGAATTGCACCAGCAATTCCTCGTTGAACCTCGAACAACTGAGCGCCCTTGGGTATACTGCCATTTTTTTATTTGTTATTGTTGTTTGTACTTGTATGGCTTCTAGGCGATTTTTGTAAAAATTAGTGTTGTTTTGCCCTTAAGGTGTGAGATTCTGTAGGCCTTCGGCCTAATTTAAAGAACTGTTTCACCTAAGGCTTTTGACATTTTAAAGGTTTTAATGTTGTTGAATTTTAAGTGTTGGACCTTCAGCCGATTTTAATTTAACTTGTTTGCTCTTGAAGCGTCTGATTATTTGGGCCTTCATTCAGCATAAATAAAGAACTGTTGTAAGACAAGGCTTGCCTTTTAAATTTCTGATTGTATTTGTGTTTTAAGGTACTGGCCTTCAGCCGTTTTTAAATTAAAGTGGCTTTCAGCGGTAATTAAGTCCCAAAGATTAAAGCTTTGTGTTTAAAAAAAGGTTTTGGAGGCTCTCGTAATGTTTGATCAAATAATAAAGTTGTATGTTCGAGTGTAACTGATAGCCCCTTATTTTGGCTCCTTTCCACAGTTTAAACTACCTGTCTTGTCCTGCGAGTTTAGCAAAGCGTGTCAGTTCTTCTAGTAATAATCGAAGAACACGGTCACAACTGCGAGCCACCTGTACGCCTTCATGCTTGATGTCCTTCCCGACGACGATGTCATCTTTCAGCAGTATGAGTGTCCGCATCTCAAAGCCGGAAAGTGCTTCAGCATCATTATAATGAACTCACGTAGATGTCTCGGCGCCCAAATTCGCCTGATGTCAATCCTATGCAAACCGTCTGGGTCGCTGTCGGGCGCCATCACCGAGGACGCAAATCAGCGGCTCGTAATTTACGCGAATTACATTACCTGTGTGTAGACATCTAATGGCATATACCTCGACAAACCCACCAACAAAGTGTTGAATCTGTAACACGCAGAATAAAATATGTATTTCGTTCCGAAGACGGACAAACCAGCAATTAAGCAGGTGGTCATAATGTTTTGGCTCTTAAGTGTATATGTGATATCAGTTACCCATTAGGGGTAATCGTGAAGTTTTAACTATCCCCGCGAAGAAAGTAAATTTATATTATACTTGTTTGGCTTGTGTGCAGGAACATATCTGCAGGTGTGATATACATTTATTCCATCCACCATAGTACTGTAACACATGGGAGATGCTAAAACAAAAAAACAAAAAAGCGGTCCGTTTGTAAAGGGGATATGGTATGTGCCTTTTGGTTTCGCCTCCCCTTACAGCGTGCTATGGTATGTGGCGTATGGATTTCTGTGCTTACCAGGACTGCAGAAGTGTACACGCAAAGAGAGGTAGATTGAGAGGACAGAGTGAGATAACACAGCGACCGAGAGACTGGTCACGTATTGGGAAAGAGTAAAATTGAAGTACGAAAATACGAAGGGAAAAACACTATTGTCATCTCCTTCCTAATCTTAGCCCAGGTTTCGTCTAGCCAAAATTTGCCCTTCGTTTATAACTTATATCTTGCTATTCTTCAGTGTCGTTCGATTCATCCCCCCTTACTTCCTCTTCAGCCCTTGAGTCTTGCTGCTCCTTTGTTAGTTGATTTTGCAAAGGATAATGTTTCGTTTAAGGTGTGATAAAATTATGTCAATTCGAAAACATAATCTGCTTCACCTCCAAATACTGCTACTCTCTTCAATGTCATTTATTTGTTTCCGTCTTTTTTATGTGTGCTACACAAGTGCCTTCCTATTAAGAACTGAAAACTGCGTCTTTATTTTTCATGCAGTTTCTACACGGCTTCTGTGGATATGCTCTGTTGATCCTTTTAAATGAAATCAACAGAACTTTTATGGCTAATTTTTACCACATGCGCTTGTCCTCGTGTCGTGTGGGGTATCGTAGGATTGTCAAGGAGATCGCCGATATTGAACTCATAGGGCACATGTCGTTTCGAAGTACGTCTTTTATTTTTGCATCGTTACCATTTAATAATCCGTTATGTTTTCTCAGTCACGTATACAGAAGACTTCCAGTAGGGAGACATAGTTACACCACGAATATGTTTCATGATTATCCAATGCAAAAACCAGGTTGATTATTCACGCTGTAGTGCTCTAGTCACGTGACAGAATCGGATATGTGCGGACGACTAACGAAAGTGACCTTGAAATCTTACATGGGAAGAGCAGACTTCTGATTTTTAAATGAAATTTACACAGTGTATGAAAAAATGATAAATAAAAGACTGATTTATCTCAGAATCCATTTTCATTGAAGGGTTAACAGATCTCCGAGAAGGGCAATCCTATAGCGGCAACTGTTTACAGTAATACGGGTAACTGAAAGACTTTTGAAAGTCTCCTTAGAGACATATCTAGCTACCGTGTATCTAAAAAAGAACTGTTTAATGTTATCCGGAAGAAGGTACTAGCGACAATGTGGAAAGAGGTTCTCCTTGACTCTTATAAAAGTGATTGTAAGTTATTAAACTACGCTTAGTATCATTGTAGACAACGTCAAGCAGTCATCGTCACAGACAAACGTAAAATAGAGAATTAGACAGGGCTGTCACTATTTAACATCTATATAATGACTTGACGAGAACCCGTACAGAAATGAACTTTACTTTTGAATCCAGTTAGGAAACTCCTAACATGCAAAAACCATCTTCTGTGCTGACGAACAAATAATCAGTCAAGATTCTGTAGACAAACTGTTGTGAGCAATACAACCGAAATTTCTTAATACGAACAGTGACACATTCACGACCACTTCTTATGTGGAGCCGGCCAGTGTGGACGAGCGGTTCTAGGCGCTTCAGTCTGGAACCGCGCGACCGCGGTCGCATGTTCTAATCCTGCCTCGGGTATGGATGTGTGTTATGTCCTTAGGTTAGTTAGGTTTAAGTAGTTCTAAGTTCTAGGGTTCTAAGTTCTAGGGAACTGATGACCTCAGATGTTAAGTCCCATAGTCGGCAGAGCCATTTGAACCACTTCTTATCTGGGGGGGTTCTTGGCACGAAGAACCCGAAACAGTCACCTCCCGGCAGTATATTAGTGTAAACTTATCTTTCCTAAGAAAGTAACCACTGAAACCAAAACAGATTAGGATAGTTGTTTCATTTTGTGGTATTTCGTATGCGACATAAACTACAACAAGAACAAGGATACAAAATGTAACAAACATCTATCAGAGAATGAGTAGTATTGGTGCAAGAACCTTATTAAACTTAGCCAAATACTGGGTTCCGAAAAAGAAAGGTCTTACACAATTATAAGAGTCAGAAGTGAAATTCTTTAGATCTCCAAAAGTTGAGGCACAGAGAATGAAATCATGAACAACCATATACGAGCAGTTTTATATGTGAAATATCTTAAGGAGAAAGATACAGAGACCAAACAGGAATGGAAGGCACGTGTTTTGCTTACGTAGAAGACTACAATCCCTAAGGGAATTTTAATTATAATTATATACCGAGCGAGGTGGCGCAGTGGTGGCACACTGGACTCGCATTCGGGAGGACGACGGTTCAATCCCGTCTCCAGCCATCCTGATTTGGGTTTTCCGTGATTTCCCTAAATCGTTTCAGGCAAATGCCGGGATGATTCCTTTGAAAGGGCACGGCCGACTTCTTTCCCAATCCTTCCCTAACCCGAGCTTGCGCTCCGTCTCTAATGACCTCGTTGTCGACGGGACGTTAAACACTAACCCAACCCCCAACCCAATTATAATTATAACAAACGGGCAAACGGATAGAAAAACAGTAGGAGTGGAAAGTTTTCAGAGAGTGGTTAAACACATGAGCAGTTTCTGCTAGCACTGCTCGGATGAGATGAAACGACGGTACACCATTATTGGCGGGGAGAGACCTCGCCTTGAGTTGTTCGGCCAAATGGTGCAATTCTCTCTATTTGACGCCACTTCGGAGACTGTCTCGTCTTTGTGATGAAAATTAGATGAACTGATTAGGACGAAACAAACACAGATTCTCCGAGCGAAGAAAATCTCCGACCCCAACCCCAACCGAACCAAGACCCACGATGTAGAACGAGCGCCACCAGCCACTAAACATCGAGGTGCGAACACGACCCACAGAAAGGAGTGACAGGATGTTACTGATTCAGGCAAGATTAGACAATGAGGCTGGAGAGAGGAAGTGAGAGAGAGAGATATTGACGGATCATGATTCAGCAGCAGTAATCTTTACATTTACCTCAGCAGCAGGTTGATTGGTCTGGAAGCTGGTGATGTTACCATTGTTAACAGCAGGTGTGGTATTACGATCTGCCGTAACAAGATTAACAAAATAATATCGTCTAATTATTTGCTTTTCTTCTAATCTCAGCATTCAGGGAATACTTGAACCAATATGACAACGACAGTGTAGGTCCATGTTGCCTAGTAGCAGACTATTCCGATCGCGGAAACGGGTATTGTCGCCTCGGAATCTAGAAAAATCGTCTAATATCGCTGCTTTCTCTAGATTCTATTCAAGGACTACTGTCTAAAAACGAACAGTGGGCTAACGAAACTGGAACTTCTTTCTGTTTCTGTGATCGACCAAGCACAGCCTCCATTCAACAAATTTTCACTTAATCACCCTGTGCCGTTAAGCTGGTAGGTCCTGCCGAAATTTTACCGGCAATTTCAACTTACAAGTGAATCACTATACGAATAGATGTATACGTTCACACAAAAGATTACGTTTTAACAAAAAACGCCAACTTTGCGTCAGTCGACAATTTAATAATGCCAAAATTCACGGAGCCACAAACACATGGGAAAATTTCCCATATCAGAGAAAAATAATTAAATTATCATAAACACTCGATAGGCTCACGAAAAAAATACAATTGAAGTTTAACTCTTAATAACATTTTTGCATCAAGCTTTAGATTAGTAGACGTCTTCTGCTAGTTTTTAATTCGTTTTTAAGCGTAAAATTGGGACCATGGTTCATCACTGGTGTATCATCACAATCTGTGGGAATAACGAGGACAACATCATGAATCCGTAACAGGAATGCCATAACCTAAACTTGGAAAGCTAGAAGAAGAAGACTTTGACCTACAAAAATTTTTGGTCTCGACCGTCTGGTGTATACTTCACCCTTTGATCATATTTCGTCTTTCGGAAACGACAGTTCTTTAATCTAAGAGATACACTAATACATGGTCATTAACATAGTGACACAGGAATGTTAATAAGTAAAGTAGTTTAAGGTACGCATTTATGCAAAAGATTCAAATAGCTGCTTGATTGTTTATTATAATCTGGTTATGCCTCAATGTGTATATTAAGCTCCTACATTTTAGTTATTGTAAAAATAAACAAAGTTTTACTCTTAAGACAGACTTTAGGAGGGCAAGAGTACGCAATGAGTTCAGGAAGAGCACTCGAAATTCTCCAATAGCGGTCACAGAGATAAGGTCCTAGATCATAATAAGTGTAGTCCTTATGTCGCCGTTCATTCCACCTGCCACGCTGTGTCCAACTGTCATCCAACAAATCACACTCTGAACCTAGGAAAATGCATTTTTAACAAAATCAGATTTTTATTGAGTTAAGAGCAATTTATTTTCTTTAGAAAGCTGTTTGTCTGTTATGGAAGATCCTATTTCTCTTTTTTTCTCAATTATTCACCTGTGAAGAGGTGAAGAGTTCTGATTTTTGGGCCCTTCGCTCCCATTTACCAGCTGACGAGAATTTTTTCTGGAGACATTCCAGAGATGGACGTTCGCAGTTTGCACACTTGTGGCACTAAATTCTAACACTCTCGTAGAAGCTGCTGGCTTCGTTTTCTTCACTGTAGCAATATTAAGTCGTGTTATTATACTGCATTGTCTGACTGCCTCCTGCATGATAAGGTGCAAAATCCTCCACTAAATATCCTTTAGGTTCATATGGGCATATTCCCATTACCTGAATTGTTTTTGCTCACTTCTATGTTGCTGCTTTACGCCAGTAAGCACTTCTGAATAAAAGGCTGCAGTGATAAGTGCTTTTGGTCGAAGCTTTAGTACTTGATGAATGTATCGTCTGATCCCACCACGCGATTGACAGACAGCTGCTCTGCTACCACGTGAGAAAGGAGCCAGTACCATGTAGGTTAAACAGCTAATGCAACAAAGTAACTTGCATCGACTGTTTGGTTAAAACCACATAAATTACGAGCTGCGTTCGTTACTTCCCTTCCAAAAACGTATTCCTGTCTGAATACCAAGAAAGAATTGAGGAGCCAGAGCGAAAGTGTTGTTTTTATGTTGCTACGCGCACCTACAATGGGTGGCGAATGCAAGTTTGCCACCAAGCTCAATCAACACAGAAGAACTTAAATGCGCGTATCCTTACACGATGTGTACTCCTGACCGATCGTCGCACTGGTTGGTTGGGTAATTGATTTGGGGAAGGGGATCAAACAACGAGATCATAGGTCCCATCGGATTAGGGAAGGGTGAGAGAGGCGGTCGGCCGTGCCTTTCAAAAGAACCATCCCGGCATTTGCCTGGAGCGATTTAGGGAAATCACAGAAAACCTTAACAGGAAGGCCGGACGTGGGTTTGAACCGTTGCTCTCCCGAACGTCGCATCATAAGTAGTGCCAACAGTGATGTACGGAGGAAGAGCTATTACGGTATGGGGATGTTTTCCATGGTTTGGATGTGATCGTATTATTGTGCTTCAGAAAATACTAAATACGTTAGGATCTGAATACATTTTATAGCATTGTGGACTGTGTATAATAGAGAAACAGTTCGGAGACCTCAATTCGATGGAATACCTTAAGGATGAGTCAGAAAACCGAATTCGCTCCTTATCCATCATATCACTATCTTCTCTGGTTTCATCTCTTGAGGAAGAATGTGCTGCCATTCCTCCTCAGAGATTCAGACACCTCACTGAAAGTGTCCGTAGCAGAGTTCGAGCCGCCGTAAGGTTGCAGAGTGGACGTAACCCATATTAATGTACAAATAATAGATGTCTGCATACTTTTGATCAGATAGTGAATATTATTTGTTGACTTCACCAGTTGCGACATCTACGCCATTCTCGACAGTCCTTACCACTTGTTACGTCAGTATGTAGTACGAACGTACACTACCTCAGGTCTCCTACTAGAGTCCTATAGAAGGAGACCTGTGGAGATCTGTGACCCTACTACATACTGACACAGCCACTGACTGTTGCACCACAGAAAGATAACATGGGCAAATACAAAATTTGTTAAAATTTTTCTTCAGTTAGCGTTGAGATAACTCAAACCAGGCCAGCACGTCGCCAGAATGACAAATAGAGAACCGATACTGCAAATAAGATGGCACACTCTAGAAGCTACTGCTTCCCCTCGCTCGAGGGAGAGATATGCATCTTTAATTCAGTTACGTGACCTCTCTGAGGATGGATCACAACGTTATTCTGACAGCACAAGGCAATGTCCAGAGGACGAGCAGACGTTCAATAACGACACCTATCAAGCCGCTGACAAGGCGCAAAAACACCAAGCAGAAGTCCTGAAAGCCGCTGCTAAGACACCGAGGTGCAGAAAAGAATGCTGACGAGCCCAGGAAACGAGGACAAATGGGGTCATCCTCGGCAAGACATAACATCATTGCCTCAGATGGACGCTAATAAGTAATCAGGCTTCCCAGCTCACACTCGATTCAGTTACAGTGAACCAGTTACGATGCAGAACGAGCGATGTGGTGCGTACCATTCGCCATATGACTTCAACCCTTGAGACTGCTGTCAGTCTGGTCCGCCAGATATGGTTGGTGTAAGCTGCCAATATTTCAGCTGCTGATGTCAAGTACTGGGGACTTCTTCCCCTGGCTTGCTGGGAGGCGAACTGTTGATGTGTGGGACACCGTCAACCTGTCGCTGTATCTGGGATGGTGTTTGGCACGTCGTCAACCAGTCACTGTATGTGGGAGGCTCGCCAATGGCATCTGTGAACAGACACAGGCCCTACCTCTGGTGAAGAAGTCGTGCTGCAGCTTTTCAATACCACCTACATTCCGTATAGAGCTTATAGGGTTTACCGGGAAGCACCCCTACATGACCACAAGATTACACTGGTACAGCTCGCGCAGGATACGGTTTCCCATGCACAGTGACCAGTTTTCGCCAGAAGAAGGGGAGCCCGACAAGCATTTGCCACCTTTAGGCCTGTCGGCGATCACAGAATCGCCGCTCACGCCCTGCAGTCTTTTTCAAACGATTTCACCGGATGTGTTCGCCAAAAAAATTCCAGTTTTTACTTGTTGCTTTATATGTCAGTTTGATTATGATTTCCTTAATGGTCATAGTTATTGGGATATTTGCGTGGAAGTAAGACACTTCGCGAAATTCGAAAAAGTTTGCAATGAAAATACAGGTCGCTATGATTTTCCGTCTCCTAAATATTACATAATATGTTGCTGCGTGTGAAATGTAGCTAACGTCTTGAATTGATCTGATGTAACGCACTCATTTGCGTTCGCACCGCGCCAGCGATAATGACAGAGTACAGTATCCACAACATTCCTCATATTTCATAAACGGTTTGCGATATTGAAATCTGACTTTGGCAAATGAGAGCACAAAAAGAGGAGAGTACTCTTCTGTACCATTACTACGCAAAACTTAATTATCTACCGCGTTATTCCACTAATTACAGACTTTTCCGAAAACGATTGTAATTTTTAAGGGCTGTCTATAGCTGGCGAAACGAGAAGTGCTATGGGTTTTGGAACAATATAAGTAAAGTCATTACACGTTTATTTTGTACTGAGGATGTCTTTTTTCATTAGATGCTGACCATACCGTTCCTCACTTGTCACTTAATATACTTAATAAACCACTGTTTCAGAATTCTCTTGTAACTGTATCTGCACAACGAGTAAAGAGGTGAGAGTGTCTAAACTCCGCTGAGTTCTCGCAAAATAAGCAAATTTTAACATGGCAACAAGAGAAAAGTGTAGGTTTTACTCAAAATTCCCCACTCGTGACTCTTCTCTGCAAGTTACAAATGATTAAAGAACCAGGCGAAAATAAATCGATGCATTTTCATTGGAATTATTTTTGGGTACTAACATACAAGAGGTGAGAAATCTTTTTGAATAGCCACCATGCAAGAGTGGGCGTGAAGCAGCCCCGCTGATTTACCAAAAATGTGAGTGTAGGCTTCAGTTTAGAAAGGCGACCCCTCACCACGGCAGCTCACCGCACGCTTCCCCAGCAGACTGCCCATCTAGCGGCCACTGCGTTTTGTGCGCGCTACAACAAGTGGCCTAGGATTTGGTGGTTGACGCCACTGTACAAGCTACGCCTGCTAGCCGCTACCCTGCAAGACATCGTGGTGTTATGTGGGCAGCCGCGACAGAGGTAGCGGCCCGATAGTCTGCAGAGGTGGACGAGTCAGCCTGTGCTGTGTCTGCAGGGTTCCTCACTGCTACCACAGAGAAGATGATTCAACTGTAACAAATAAATGGATGTCTTGCTAATGCTATTTTATTAAAAATAATTATGAAAAATCCGCCTCGATTGGCACAAACTACCTGGTATTTACCTAGGTTTGAGCGTGGGTAACCACGCCTTCTCCAGAACAAATATAAAACAGCTTGCCTAAATAGGCATAGTCAAAGGCTAAAATCAACACCTACAGCTGCAAGGCCCCATAAAACTTTTTTAAAAATACATGGTACATATGTACCAAGTCAACAATATTACTTATCTCAACCCTGTGTGTGCTGCCTGGCCCCAGCCAACGTACGATGGTCACAGGCTCTCCACCGAACTGAGGCACCGCAGGCAGCTCACATGCGTGGCTATCGAAATCACTGCGCATGCGCGCGGCCAGGAAACGCTCTTCTTATGCATGGGAGCGGGATTACTAAGTTAACACGGATCGGGACCCAACTGATTGCCAAAAGTTGTCGCACAAAAAGCAAATTGAGCAAATGATAAGAGCGATGATGCGGGAAGTAAGACATATTTAATAGCAACGCACGGCAGACTTTGTGCACGGATGGTAAATCAGCCAGAAGCTATTATGGAGGCCCTAGAATTAGGTAGAAATTACAACCAATCTAAAAACATAGCTATGCTAAGGACGTTATTGTTAACGGATAAAACCGCACTAATAATATCTGCAGCAGAAACAGCCATAGTCGCTACATCGCCATAGTACTAAGCGGCCAACCAGGCCGTAATCAGAAGACGTTTAATAATTACAACGAAGATACATAAAATACCTCCTGAAAGCGGGCAGCAATAAGAAAATAAAATGGTGTTCTTCTTGGCTAACCAAACCCTAAACACAGTAGGAGGGAAAACGTACCAAAATGTGGGTGGCGTCGGAGGGGGGGGGGGGGGGCGTCGTTACCATCCGTGAACAATCAACATCGTGCGCGTTGTAATGGTACTTGAATTACGTAACCATTACAGCACCTCAACTCAACCTCTCGATACCAGCAATATTCTACTGTGTTTCTGTAAAGTAGTTAACATATTTCTGAGACCACATTCAGATTTGATTTCATTAATGTATAGGTACTTCGATACATCGATATGTTTATGTTGCGGTGGTATTATTCTTATTTGTATTCTTTCTTTTGTCACTATGATCTTTGACGTACTTGTAAATCTGATTTTTGGGCACGTAAGCGATTATTAGAGAGTAAATCTAGATCGTCATTTCGAAAAGACGCAAACTGTAGTGAGTTTGTAACAGTGAGGAAGATATTTTCAAGTATGTTTTATAATGGGAAGTGGTGTTTTGTGTGTTGCGTGATATTGCAACAAAAGTACTAAAAAAGAAGTGTAACTTAAATTCGGAGTGCTGATTACTTTTTTACATCTCCATTGTCCTAACTTGCAAAAGATTAATCTTCAAGAATGATTTATGAAACACATCTATAATAGTTTTGAATATCGCAGAATAACACCTAGGTCTCTTTGCATCCGAGCTTGGAATCATTACCACCTAGATTTTCGACGATTGATCCATGATTTCACAACGAGACAGGCGTGAAAAACACGAAAATATGAGTGCCTAGTTTATCCATTATTTCATGAAATGACTGTATTAACTGTGCTCTAATGACACCTGCCACATAATGTAACTTTGTTGTTGCCCGAAATTGCAACACTACAATCATAATTAAATTTCACCTTTGTGCTGGTAGGGTTGTTAGAGCGTGCATCAACCAACTTCCACATCATGCAACTTAATGTGAAGAATTAAGTTGTTGTTGTTGTGGTCTTCAGTCCTGAGACTGGTCTGATGCATCTCTCCATGCTACTCTATCCTGCGCAAGCTTCTTCATCTCCCAGTACTTACTGCAACCTACGTCCTTCTGAATTTGTGTAGTGTATTCATCTCTTGGTCTCCCTCTATGATTTTTACCTTCCACACTGCCCTCCAAGGCTAAATTTGTGATCCCTTGATGCCTCAGAACATGTCCTACCAACCGGTCCCTTCTTTTAGTCAAGTTGTGGCACAAACTTCTCTTCTCCCCAATTCTATTCAATATCTCCTCATTAGTTGTGTGATCTACTCATCTTCAATACACCACATAACTAATGAGGAGGTATTGAATAGAATTGGGGAGGAGTTTGTGGCACAACTTGACAAGAAGAAGGGACCGGTTGCTAGGGCATGTTCTGAGGCATCAAGGGATCACAAATTTTGCCTTTGGAGGGCAGTGTGGAAGGTAAAAATTAAGTAAGGGACCAACACCTGCAACGACATTTCTGTTTTTTAATTGTAGCTGATCGTTAAGGACATCGTCTTTGGCATTCTTCAGGTGTTTAAAAATCTGCATTTCATGTGTTTTATTGGCGCACAGAGCACCAACTGGTCTTTACGACTGTGCTTCACGCCTCGTCGTCCTACAACCGTAAGGCTGTCAGCCCAATTCCTTAAAGGACTGTCAAGAATCATGAATTTCGAAAACAATCTAGAGAACAAATAGGTGAGAATTTACTGTTAACCTAAATAATTCCGATTTTGATTCTTATGACGTATGGTTAGATTGAGCCACGACAAGACGTTCCACTCAGTACCATGATTTTTGACAATATCGTAGCAGTCGCAGACTCTGCCCGAGTCAGCTGCGCCCAGTGGTGAGTGCCGACCGTGGTTTCCCCACCAGCCTGCAGCACGCTCCCTGCTGCGGGCAGCCGCTTTCAAAACGATCTCCGGCGGCGCTGCAGACTTTGTTTACGGCCGTTTCTGTGGAGGCGGAGGTTCAGCCGCCGCAGTTGTGGCTCTTCCTTCCCTCCAGCCTGCAGCCTCTCCCACGTCTTCCCTCCCTACCTCCCTCTGTCCCTCTCTCTCTCTCTCTCTCTCTCTCTCTCTCTCTCGTTTCACCAGCCAGCTTCCAGACGAGTCGACTCACACACGTACACACAAGCACACATCGTCGCACGCGCATTCACAAGAGCCTCTATTACGTAATTCCCACTTGCCCTTGTCGGCGCGCGGGTTTACGACGCAGGGGGATTATTACTGATGAAAGGGTCGCTACACAGCCACTTCCCCGCGTGGTCTGGCCCTTCTGCAGGGAGCGACTCAGGGCTCGGGCCTTCTTCCGGAACTGCTGCTGCCGTACGTCTCCGCCACTCGTGTGCAAGCTTACGCGGGAAAGCACGTGTTTTAGCGTCGGAAATGTTTATAGCGACACTCCCAGTGCTTTCGGGAGCAAACATGTGTAACCTAAATCTAGGAGACTTTAACAGTGGCACTTTTTCGAGTGACTTAGCATTTGTTTGTGTCAGAAAGTCAGGCTTCATTTGGGCACTTTGCGTAACAATGAAACAGAGTACACTGCTGCAGCTATTATGAGAAAATTTTTGTTGAAGAATAAAATGATTTCCTGAAGGGGGATTACAGTGAAACTTTTGATGGATGAAAGTAGGGAATTAACCGTAACACATAGACAATGTGTGATCTGTAACAAGACTTTTTGACAGAATATGTTCAAAGCAGGTTTTAACTGTGGATTTGTATTAGTGTCTCTCATAACAATCATTTGTACTGCGACGCGAGGACAAAGCTTGTTGTGAGGACGATAACACGCTGGTTTTGAGTGGTTTATTGATTAGTTTGATTCATATTATTTTAAGACACACGAACTCTGGTTGTGTTTCACAGTCAACACCCAATGTGCTTAATATATTCGGCGTTAATCAGAGTGATCGTACGCATCAAAACCGACGATGACTTACGAGATAATCCTTAGAAATGTCTCACCAGAGAGGCGCATAGAGTCTGAGGAGGTGCTCAGTTTGAAATTATTATGGCAGAACCAGTCGTAGAACTCCTACAACTGAGCTGTTAACTACTCCACGGTGGGATGAACAGCAAGCAGTTCATATGTATGTTCCATTGTGCTTGCTTTTTGGCTGACTTGCGAGGGTATCTGCTGCCACGAAAGACACAATTATCTGCATTTGCTGTAGTAGAAAATCCTCCCGGTTGATCAAATTTTCGGTGGACCTGGCTGTATTATCTGTATCCTCATCGAATGATGGACCGCCTAGAAGAAAGTTTGCCCGAATCACGTGGTCGTGCCGTAGCGTTTTCGCTTCCCACGCCCGGGTTCCCGGGTTCGTTTCCCGGCGGGGTCAGGGATTTTCTCTGCCTCGTGATGGCTGGGTGTTGTGTGATGTCCTTAGGTTAGTTAGGTTTAAGTAGTTCTAAGTTCTAGGGGACTGATGACCAAAGATGTTAAGTCCCATAGTGCTCAGAGCCATTTGAACCATTTTTGAAGAAAATTCGGAAAGGAGACGACTATCCGATAACCAGGCGTAATTGTCAACAAAGAGTAATATAGACGACGCTTCGTGTATTCCTGTCATGACATATTGCAGACGCATCCCGAGCTTCCTCGAGTTTCGCGCATCATACGTGACTGGTGACTCTCGAGATACTAGTCTGTAGATGCCTTCTGCGGTGATAAAATATATACTACTTCTGATGTTTGGATTTTCACACCAGCAAACTTGACTGCTGTAATCTTAACCTGCCACAGGTCACTATCAAATTCATTGTCGTAGTATCTTCAGTATTTTCAAAAGCTTAGAGAAAACTAAGGTTACAAAATAATAACTGTATTGCTCATCTTAATTATCTCGTTGTTGTTGTCGATGGCTCAAAGTCTTGTCCGGGGGTACATAACTGCTGCTGAAAATATTGATTTAACGTTACACGTTCTTGTTGCACTAAATAACAGTTGAAGGTTTTCTGTAAATAGCTTTATATTTTATCCCATCTTCTAAATCACACCGACTTTATAATTTCCACATTCAAAACAGCAATAATTACATTGTTGTTGACAAGATTAGCAAAATACGTGCGTTTCAGTCTACTTACATTCTGCACTTCTCACAATTTCCAAAGAGCTTACAAAGCAAAAGAGTTTACAAACTTTCCTGGCAGGAGAAGAATTTTTATCAAATTATATCATTGTATCATAAATACATCCAGAAACAAAATTCATAACTAGCATTTGATTGCGCAATTAATAATATTAATCCTAAGTATGCCAGAAATTTTGTAATTTAAACTATTTTTAAAGGAAGCGCAATTTTAACTGTTGGTACATGCGAGGTTCCAGATCATATATGATGTTGGCTATCTCTATAAAAATAAAAAGGTAATGTTGGAGGAGGATGATTCATTACACTGCCTTTACGCACCATTGGCTTGTTTAGCATTTTAAATGTATTTTGGTATTTTTATAGTCATTATCTTCGTCATGAAGTTCCTGCTGTCTTTTGAATTGGCACTATTCAGAAAACGGAAGGAAATGAACGAATATGAGTACTTTCGGGGTTTTTGACGGTGGTTATTCAGTTGTTCCTAGTAAGAATGAAGACACGGAAGGCCGTGTGAATTAATGTTACAGTTCTGTGGACAGTTCTAGTCTCAGTGGGATCACTACACCCGTAAAAATGTGTTAAGGTGGCAGTACTTTCAAGAAATTCCCACAATAACGATGACGATGATTAATTCTCGTTAATGATTTTTTTGTCACAATGTTAAGGAGAGATCCCAAATGTAGAGAGAAGATCTTCAATAAAACTGATTAAAGAACTGAGAAAGACGTGACATTGGAAGATGAGGGTGTTGTTGGCAGAGGTAAATTAAATTACATCAAAATTACTATAAAATATGAAAAAGAAGTAGACACAAGTAGTGACGAAATTGGAAAATATATCTTAACAACGGCTGATCCGGAAGTTATTCTTAGTATAGTAGATCAATACTAACTAACCAGACACTTCCTTAAAGATCAAATTTATTTTCTAATATGGTCTCTCTTGAATTTTCTCAGTGACTGTTACCAACACTGAGTACCTGATTACCTGCAGAGTAATAGCTTTTCAGCGACGCGCTTACACGGGACCAGACGAGCTCCCCTATGTCGGGAATCGAGGCGTCACTCGCCGTCGGCAAAGTCCATATCAGTTCTCCCAGTTTATACTACTACTACTACTACTACTACTACTACTACTGTTATTATTATTATTATTATTATTATTATTATGCTGTCTGTTGATTTTCCCAATTTAGTAATTGACACAAAGAGAGCGTAAGAGGGCTGAAAAGCACACATGCAGCACACAAGATACTATCACATTGGAGAAAGACATGGCGGTCCTTTGCGAAAATAACAGAAAAATTATCACTCTCAGTTTCGAGAAATTATTTCAAAAAGCGGTGGTGTAAGAAAATGATCAGTGGTCATAAAACAGCAACAGAAAACAGTGTTCGTTTTGATACCCAACATACCATTGTAACAAACCACATATACATGTACGTCTAAAAACTCAAGCAGGCACTCACACACGCACACACACACAAACACAAACACTGTCAAATGACGCGAACAGCAGTTTTCTGAATGTAGTTCAGTGGGAACATTTATTCAGGGAAGTCTAAGCCTCGAAGTGCCTACAAAAGAGCCAATGGACGCAAAGGAAACCCAGGACCAATTACAGTAAGTGATCATTGGCAATTACCACGTTTGTGAATAGTAAGTTAATCTAAAGTTTCTTTCTGTTTAAGAGTAAAATAAACAACAATACCCTTTGTGCGTTTATAAGCCAATGGAGGTGCCTAAGCGTAATAGATAAAAAGTGTCTGACTAAAAAGTAAAGTGAAATTCAATTGCAAAGTATGAGAACAGTGTTTCTAATCTATGAGATCAACATTATTGAACTAGCAGGTGAGGAAAATTTGGTGCAGATATTACCAAATTTTATATAGTTACCAATGGGCGCACGTGAGATTGCTTTATAGATGTCTTATAAAACCAGCATGTCAGGAGCAAAATTTAGGAGAGAAATTGAAAAAAATGGGTAAGGAAAAACTAATTGGTAAACAAGGAAATACAACGAAAAATGCAGGAATGGGGTTAAAATACGTCGAAGACATTGTGTAAAATATTAAGATTGTCTGACATTCGTGGCGTGCAGGGATTCAGTGAAAAGCCGAGGTTACTGCGCAACAAGTATAAAACAAAATATAATGTTGTAGATGGAGATATTCTGAATGAAATGCGTTTGGTTTGAAAAAGCATTCAGTCACTACTGGAAAAGAATCTCATAGAAAGATCTCATTCAAACCTCAGAGAAATTTTGGTACTATGTAAAGGCAGTCAGTGGCTGCAAATATAGTGTTCAGGAACTCATGAATGACACAAGAACCTGAGGGTAGTAAAGTAAAAGCAAAAATTCTAAACTCCGTTATCAAATGTTCCTTTGCAACGGCAGATACATAAGCACTGCCCCAGTTTACCTCTCACACCACTGTAAAAACGAGAGACATACTAGCAGATATCAGTGTCAGTAGCTTTGAGATACAGCTGATATCGCTATAATCGAATAACATTCTAGAACACGATGACGTTAATCCACAGACGTTGTTGCTGAATTAGCTCCAGTTTTAACTATAACGTCCCACAGATACCTCGAACAAAAAACTTCGTCCGTTAACAGAAAGAAAGTACACGTCACACATCTTTAGAAAAAGCTTTTCAGAAGTGATCAACAACACTATATATCCTATCTCATTGGCGAACATCTGTTGTAGAATCTAAATCATATTCTGAGCTCAAAGACACTACGCGACAGAATTGAAGATCATTACTTCGAATTCCTGTACAGTTGCTTCCCATTGCGACACATAAGTTTGAATTTTGGTACAGAGTTATCTGCAAACTTTCTCCGAGATGGTGCGAAAGCGTGGCGCCCTGCAATGTCAACCCTGGGCTCGGCAAGGAATCAAACAGCAAGCTGTCGACTGTGAAAGACACGCGACGGTTCAAGTGTTCGTGTGAGTTGTAAGATGGGCTAATGATGCACATTGGCCCCAATTTTCACCACAATTCTATCCACCGCCAGCGTGGAAAGTTTCACAAGCTGACAAGGTCGCTAAAGCTCCTCTCATCCACATGCCACCCCTTCCTCTAACGTCTATGCGATGGAGGACATAACCACGCCAAACAAAGTTGAAACCATCTGGTTTTTTATGGCTTGCCGAGAAAAACATTCTACACTATTGGGCATTAAAACTGCTACACCAAGAAGAAATGCAGACGATAAACGGGTATTCATTGGACAAGTATATTATACTACAACTGACATGTGATTACGTTTTCACGAAATTTGGGTGCATAAATCCTGAGAAATCACTACCTAGAACAACCACATCTGCCCGTAATAACGGCCTTGTTACATATGGGCATTGAGTCAAACAGAGCTTGGATGGGTGATGCAGCGTCAAGGGTAACCGCAGACATGGTCTCCGAACTGATAGTCCATGCTGCTGCAAACGTCGTCGAACTGTTCGTGCAGATGGATGTTGTCTTGCATACGTCCCCATCTGTTGACTCAGGGATCGAGACGTGGCTGCACGATCCGTTACAGCCATGCGGATAAAATGCCTGTCATCTCGACTGCTAGTGATACGAGGCCGTTGGGATCCAGCACGGCATTCCGTATTACCCTCCTGAACCCATCGATTCCATATTCTGCTAACAGTCATTCCATCTCGGCCAACGCGAGCAGCAATGTCGCGATACGATAAACCGCAATCGCGATAGACTACAATTCGACCTTTATCAAACTCGGAAACGTAATGGTACGCATTTTTCCTCCTTACACGAGACATGAAAACAACGTTTCACCAGGCAATGCCGGTCAACTGCTGTTTGTGTATGAGAAATCGGTTGGAAACTTTCCTCATGTCAGCACATTGTAGGTGTCGCCACGGGCGCCAACCTTGTCTGAATGCTCTGAAAAGCTAATCATCTTCTTCCTGTCTGTTAAATTTCTCGTCTGTAACACGTCATCTTCGAGGTGTATCAGTTTTAATGGCCAGTAGTGTAGGTGCACCGCCGCTTCGTATCGACACGATAAGGCCCCAGGGCGTCAATGAAACTGCCTCTTTTATTAGGACGTTGGTTTCCATAAATTCTGCAGTCTGAAAGGACTGTTCGTTAGGTGATGAACAACAGAAAAACGTTGTTGGCAACCTTTGGCACTGCTGACACCGTCGGACGTTTCAACCAAGCTGCAAGGATACTGTGAGGCTGTATCTGCATCGAACTTGGTGGCACCATTTTGAAGTGCAGTGCGACAGCAACTTCTGCTCTCGTGTACGCGTTGGAACCTATAGGAACCGTTCAAAATCATTCGACGAAATTTCAATGTGATCCATAGCACCAAAGGGTCGTTATGCTTTTTTAACCCTCCTCTCTCCTTCGTACACGGTGATCAGGTGGGAATGCTACATTACCATTCGCATGAGGAAAACAGAAAATGGTCCCTCTAGGATCCCTGAGTAGGTCGACACACTCTAAGCCACCCACGCAACTTTATTGATAGCGTTACAAGTGTACCAGTCAGGAAATTTGATACCAGGTCAGCCTGACGACTGCTGTAGCACCTTAAAGTAGACAAACCGCACGAAATGGTCGCCGAAGGGTGTGCCTAACTCTCAGCAGTGAGAATAGCCGATAGGCTGATTTGGTGCCGATATTTCTAAAGATACATTTGTAACGTGCTCAACAAAATTGTTTTCGTTGGCACAGAGGGTGTATCCGAAATGGGGTACTAGAGGGATCGCTTGCAGTTTTATTCACCCAAATATTAATGTCGCATTCTTTCGTGATCGTGACACAGGAGGGCGGAAAACAGGAGGGTTGAAAAAGCATTATCATGCTTTGATGCTTCGGATCACATTCAAATATCGTCGGATGGTTCTGAATGGTTCCTAGTGGTTCCAACCTGTACATAAGAGCAACAATTGCGGTCGCGCTGCAGTCCAAAGGGGAGCGATAACGTGCAATGAGGATGCAGCCCCACAACGTCACTAGGGAAGGCCTCTAATAACCGAGGGAGTCAGAAGCGTCAAAGGTTGCGACGAATCTATTCCTGTCGCTCATCGCACTGAGAGCTGTTTTCCTCGACCGCGAAATATATGGAAGGGAAGCGGTGGTTTCACTGACGCCCTTTATGCCACTCCTGCGTCTTTTAGCGTCGGTTCTGAGCGGCCGCGTGTCAGAAATATTTTCCTAGGCCACTTGTAGGAAAACCGCATCATTTCAACGTCGGGCGTCGCGGTTCTGACATTCACCGCTGAGACGTCAAAAGAAGGACTCACATGTGGGATGAGAGGGCTTGGACGACCTTACCATTGTGTGACACGTCCACGGTGGCGTTCGGCAAAATTGTGGTGCCAATGTGACGTCATTAACCCACCGCCCAGCTCACATGAACTTCTACGCTGTGGCCTTTTTTTCGCTTGTGTCGACAACATACTATTTGAAGCGCCGCCGAACCCGAGCGGAACGTCGCAGGGCCCACGCTTTGCTCTATTACGGATGAAGGAGTTAAATCTGAAAATTATGGGAGACAATTGTGGGGTTTCGGAAAAGTGATCCTTTAATTTTGTTGCGCCGTATATAATGGCTCTGAGCACTATGGGACTTAACAGGTGAGGTCATTAGTCCCATAGAGCTTAGAACTTCTTAAACCTAACTAACCTAAGGACATCACACACATCCATGCCCGAGGCAGAATTCGAACCTGCGACCGTAGCAGTCTCGCGGTTGCGGACTGCGCGCCTAGAACCGCGAGACCACCGTGGCCGGCCGTATATAATGAACCAACAGAATGATATCCGTATCAGTCAACATGGATACCGAAATTACCGGTCATGTGAAATCCAGCTTGCATTTTTTAAGTTGACGTCTTAAAGGCTGATGCAGATGCAGTATTTCTTCCGAAAAGCATTTGATTCGGCAAAACACACCACTGTTTAATAAGAAAATTGGGATTATTTTTTGTCTGCTCAAAACTTGTGAATGGGTTGATGACTCACTGGCAGGGCGGACGCAGCATGAAATTTCCGATGAACAGTCAGCGACAGAAGTAGAATTCAATCTTCATTGGTCCGTTATGAACCATAGAACAACGGCTGGCATGTATTTCTTGATTCAACAGCCGTATGTATTGTAGAAATTTGTTTTATGAACTTTTTATGTGCTACCAGTTTCGGCCCCATACGCCATAGCCTAAAATCGCTATACACGGAAGGAGCCATATAACTGGATCCGTGAATTAAATCGTTGTGCAACAGCTCTTGGTGGCCAGGCGACACTAACAGTCCCACCAAAATGTTTTACAAATACTTAACTAGAATGGTTACATTGAAAGGCAATCTGATTAAATTAGACTGAACCCACTCAAATGTGTTATGCAAATGCTTAACTAAAGCGATTACAGTGAAAAGGCAGTTTGATTAAAGTAGACTTCAGTGTATTTAAAAGGAAGAACAACACAGTTTGGCCCTCAACGTGTTCTACGCTAAGCCACTCAAAACATGAGCAATTTAAACAGGCAGTTCTGACGGACGTAACTCCACCAGCTCTGTAACACGGACCACGCAAGTTCCACGCATTTCACAAACCGTTGCAATTAAGGTCTGTAACGAAAAAATTATTACCATTAAGGAAATCTTCAATTCTTTCAGAGCGAACCACCATAAAACGGCAAATACAACAGACCTTCCGGGACGGAGAAACTAGTCGCAGCACTACAATTTCAACAAAACAAGGCGCAGAAGCTAAAAAAGAAGTCTCACGAAAAATATTTGGTGATTCGATAGCGAAGTGGATCTTAAAGTATCCACACACTTGGCAAATGCAAATTTCCAGAGTCCCATCGCCACCACAGCCAACCCAAAACAACATCTTCGCGGCATGAGGACTGTGTTCCGGAAAAGCCGTTTACTATCAGCTCCAAATAGCGGAGGCAAACCGGCCTCGCACCCCGCAAGTGCTCCTTCCACTCGTCCCGCCAATTCTCGTGCCGATTGAAGCTCCAGATGTGGAGAAGCACCGAGGACCGTGCTCCGCTATAGGGATCTTGCGATCGATTGGTCGATGCAAGCCGGCACGGCTCGCACGATTCAGACAGAAATAAGCTTTAAAATTTGATAAAATGAATGACAAATACTCACGCGTAAAGACAGCCATTCATGTTTGGGCCTTCTTCCGGAACGGGAAAGTGCGATGACGACAGATCGAGTCCGCGCAGTCGATTAACGACGATCAGTGTGCTGGCCAGCCTGGATGTGATTTCTAGGCAGTTTGCCCCATTCCATTAGGTGAATACCCGGTTGGTACCCAAATCTCGTCTCAGTTACATCAGTCACAAACAGAAAACTGTAGCTCACTTCCTCATGCAGACAGTTTGGGTGGACTTAATGCGTCAGGCGGTTGGTGGGAAGGGAGAGGGGGTGGGGCGGACGGGCTCGACAGAGGGGTGGTGGAGAGGGGAGAGGTGTGAGGAGGGTGGGGAGCTGGTAGGTGAGAGGGAGGGTATCCGGTCATCCTTTAAGTTACCGTGCCAAATCAGTCAACAAAAATGCCGACGCTGAGTCGATGCAGGGCCAAGGCTTAACAAAAAAAATAAAATTTAAAGTACTTTTGGCCATGCACTTCACTTTCATTTCCGGAATGTGCATGTAGATATATAAGGAGTGTTCAAATGAAAAGGTACGAAACGTCGTAACAACCAAACTGGTTGAAATTTTATGTCGTTTTGGGATTACGTAATGTGACATTTAGGGATGTAGTGGCGTCATCTCCCCTTCAAAATCAAAAATCCGTTGTTGACAGGTAAGGTAATGCTCACCGCCTTTTTCGACGTCTCGTCGAATTCCCCGTGCACGAAAAAACCGTTAACAGTGACGTGTACTGTAACACATTTCGTAGTTTTTTTTTTTTTTTTTTTTTTTGCGTAGAACCTCCTCATTCCTTACCTTATCAGTCCACCTGATTTTCAACATTCGTCTGTAGCACCACAGCTCAAATGCTTCGATTCTTTTCTGTTCCGGTTTTCCCACAGTCCATGTTTGACTACCATACAATGCTGTACTCCAGACGTACATCCTCAGCAATTTATTCCTCAAATTCAGGCCGGTATTTGATATTAGTAGACTCCTCTTGGCCAGAAATGCCTTTTTTGCCATAGCGAGTCTGCTTTTGATGTCCTCCTTGCTCCGTCCGACATTGGTTATTTTACTGCCTAGGTAGCAGAATTCCTTAACTTCATTGACTTCGTGACCATCAATCCTGATGTTAAGTTTCTCGCTTTTCTCATTCCTACTGCTTCTCATTACCTTCGTCTTTCTCCGATTTACTCTCAAACCATACTGTGTACTCATTAGACTGTTCATTTCGTTCATCAGATCATTTAATTCTTCATCACTTTCACTCAGGATAGCAATGTCATCAGCGAATCTTATCATTGATATCCTTTCACCTTGTATTTTAATTCCACTCCTGAACCTTTCTTTTATTTCCATCATTGCTTCCTCGATGTACAGATTGAAGAGTAGGGGCGAAAGGGTACAGCCTTGTCTTACTCCCTTCTTAATACGAGCACTTCGTTCATGATCGTCCACTCTTACTATTCCCTCTTGGTTGTTGTACATATTGTATATGACCCGTCTCTCCCTATAGCTTACCCCTACTTTTTTCACAATCTCGAACAGCTTGCACCATTTTATATTGTCGAACGCTTTTTCCAGGTCGACAAATCCTATGAACGTCTCTTGATTTTTCTTTAGCCTTGCTTCCATTATAAGCTGTAACGTCAGAATTGCCTCTCTCGTGCCTTTACTTTTCCTAAAGCCAAACTGATCGTCACCAAGCGCATTCTCAATTTTCTTTTCCATTCTTCTGCATATTATTTTTGTAAGCAGGTTCGATGCGTGAGCTGTTAAGCTAATTGTGCGATAATTCTCGCACTTGTCAGCTCTTGCCGTCTTCGGAATTGTGTGGATGATGCTTTTCCGAAAGTCAGATGGTATGTCGCCAAACTCATATATTCTACACACCAACGTGAATAGTCGTTTTGTGGCCACTTCCTCTAATGATTTTAGAAATTCTGATCGAATGTTATCCATCCCTTCTGCCTTATTTGACTGTAAGTCCTCCAAAGCTCTTTTAAATTCCGATTCTATCTCTTCTAAATCGACTCCTGTTTCTTCTTCTATCACTTCAGACAAATCTTCACCCTCATAGAGGCTTTCAATGTATTCTTTCCACCTATCTGCTCTCTCTTCTGCATTTAACAGTGGAATTCCCGTTGCACTCTTAATGTTACCACCGTTGCTTTCAATGTCACCAAAGGTTGTTTTGACTTTCCTGTATGCTGAGTCTGTCCTTCCGACAACCATATCTTTTTCGATGTCTTCACATTTTTCCTGCAGCCATTTCGTCTTAGCTTCCCTGCACTTTCTATTTATTTCATCCCTCAGCGACTTGTATTTCTGTATTCCTGATTTTCCCGGAACATGTTTGTACTTACTCCTTTCATCAATCAACTGAAGTATTTCTTCTGTTACCCAATGTTTCTTCGCAGCTACCTTCTTTGTACCTTTGTTTTCCTTCCCAACTTCTGTGATGGCCCGTTTAAGAAATGTCCATTCCTCTTCAACTGTGCTGCCTACTGCGCTATTCCTTATTGCTGTGTCTATAGCGTTAGAGAACTTCAAACGTATCTCGTCATTCCTTAGAACTTCCGTATCCCACTTCTTTGCATACGCAACTTGATAAAGAGCAGACGGCCTGGGTTGCTCACAGAGGGAATGATTCTGCTCAACGTGCACCTATACAAGTCTCGAAGCTCAAACGAAGTGTAGTGACCAAGTTCCAGCGGGAGCAGTCTGGGTGTCCACCCTACAGCCTTTACTTCCATGCGTTTGGTACACTAAAGAAACATCTAAAATGTAAGAGCTTCAACTCGGGAGACGAAGTGAAGGTCACTTCATCTCGGACGACGAATTGAAGGACACATTGGAGGTCTGGTTCCCGTGACAGCCACAGGAATTGTGGGAACAGGGAGTCCTTCTGTTCATGAAACACTGGAATAGTTGTGCTTAGGCCTCTGATGATTACTTCTGAATAAGTGCTTCAATTACACTCACAATGTTGTTTCGCAGCTTTTCCTTCGAACACTCCTCGTAGATCAAAACAGTCGCAACAGTGGTAACTAAGAAAATGAAATGTGCAAGAGTTCTCTAAGTCGGAAACGAACACGGTAGTTACTCACTTGTCCTCAGTTTCCTTGCGCTGGTTGAACAATTGCTACTGAGGCGTTGTAAGCTTTCGTTTAAAACAAGCCAGATTGCGTCTCTTTGTGCACGACTCTGGCGAACGGAAGAGAAGTGGGCAGCGCCTCGCCGGCACCTGGTGCGGCGGGGGTCCTCAGCCGGCGGCTGCGCTGATGAATTGCGCGGGCTCGCGCTCTCCGCCGTGATTGCCATTAATTGCGGCCGAGCTGCATATGTGGACGATAACGCCACCGGCTGCGCTGTAATCCGCGCACACATGCGGCGGCGGCGGCGGGCGCTGCGGAGGCGGACCTGCGGCTGATCGATACATCTCATTAAGTCAATTAACAAGGCGGCGCGGGAGGGGGGGGGGAGGGGGCGGCGCATTAGTCAAGTGGAACATGCCCGCCGCCATTGTGTGCACCAACAGCGGCGTGCGTGTGTGCGCGTGTGTATGTGTGTGCGCGAGTGTCTGTGGGGGTGTGGACGGGAGCCACATCGTGACTGGTATGGTCAGAGCGAAAACTAATATGAACTATTTCACACCAACGATTAAGCCACAACCATTCAGTGGAACGAGCTATTCTCATCAGCTCTAAGTCCTGAAGGCAGTGCGTTATCACTGTAATGACTCGACCTTGTGCGATCATCTACATTTTTTGATACTTTGGGAATCCACTTTCCGTGATTTTATCTCCCCAACCCATAACAATTACTGTGGACCCGCCACTTCTCTCTAGTCTACCCTATGAATTCACATGTGCAAAATTCTCGATAGTCATTACTGTGACAGGAAGGTATCTGACAAAAACAGTCTTTCGTTTAAACACTGTAATTTATTTCATTTAACCACTGATTAAAGTAGTCTAGGGGAAGAGCCAGCACAACAGTTGATTAATTTTATCTGCATGAACTTTCTGATTTTACATTATTAAGAATAGCAGTGTTACTCCACTACTTGACAAAACTTCTCCCAGTTAATTCCCTATCTGAGATTCAGATTTAACATCACAAATTCCAATTGAAAAATAAACAGACTCACAGCTTGGTGACTGATCAAATCGATCACACATCCACCACAACAGGAGACAGGCGATCGTATGACACTCCACAAGTGCGGAACCGAATGTACTAGCGCACTGGTGCCGGTTCTAATGCTCTCTACAAATTTCTCGTGAGTGAAGGTGAACCCCGCTGGTGTGGAAGTGGTTCTCCAGAGGAAACAAGAGCCTCTTATGATAACTGCAACACCGCTCCCCGGTCATCTGCTAAGATGCGCTCCTCTCCACTTCGACCGAAGTCTGCCAACGAATTTCAACGAGCCTCCACAGAGCGAAGTCCGTCCATGGAACACTATGGTCCGTCACCGACCTGCGTCCGCCCTTCCGTCTCTACAGACTGCCACCGACCTAACTCCGCCCATGAATCGTAAAATCTGGCTTTCATTTACGCTCTCCACTTTTCTTTCCTACCAAACAGTTTCTGTTGCCAATAGCAAAATTAAACTACACTGCGGCACATTAGTGAGGTTCCCCTGCAGCGTAGAGAGTCTAGCCAAACCGGTGTGCCCCCTTCATTCGCCAAACATGTCGTAAAACTCTCCCCAAGTGTTAAAAAAAACAGTGACCACTCTTTGCTTGTGATGTTACACTCTGACAAACCAACCCAGTGTCTTCGCGCTCATGGAGTTAGCCTCACATCGGAGTGCCTGTGGAATAAGGAAATGCGGCTTACTAGCCCATTACTTGGTGCAACTCGTATTTTCGAAAGCAGCCGATGGCTGTCTATACAGATTGAAAAATGTGAGAAAACCGCCCTCGCCTCCAGCTGGTGACGCCTCTCCGGCCCCTGGAAGCCTATTCGGCTACCTGAGGTTGTACCCGGGCAATGCTTACTGGCCCCCTGGAACAACACGGTTGTCCCAGTTTACGAAATCAATGCCTATCGCACTCTCCGTAACATTTTCCGTTTGTCCATGTCAGTTTCAATGCGTTGTGTTTTCCCACACAAGCAAAAGCATTCAGAAAGTAAGACCTCCACCATGTTAGAGAAATGAAATTATGTAGGTCACCGTACTACCAGTCACTGTGGTCCAAGATCTTTAGTAAATATTTTCTTACTGCAATCTCCATCGTCCTCGTTCTCTAAATTACTATACTGAGATCAAAATTAATGAAAAAAGACATCCACATTTGACTGCCACTGTTCAACTTCTGATGCTGTTCCCACGATAAGAGCTTCTACTACAAAATTATTGATGCTTTGCTGGCCACATGTTGAAACATTGCCACATACTTTTCGTCTCGTAAAGTTCAGCCGACATTCTATGACGTTACACTTTGAAACCTTCCCGTCTCCTCTATACCTCTTTTGTTAATGATAACCTACCCTTTTACAATAACCTATGTAACCTTTCCTTAGGATTTCTATCTCTTGCTTAATAATAACAAATGAAATCTTACCTCTGAAATTTATTCTCTTTCTCAATCTTCGCATACAAATTTAATTGCTGCTTTTTGAAAGTGATTGTCGGATTATTTCGACGAAACGTAGAATGTGTCGTCGTCGTGTGGCCCTCAGTCGTTATCTGCAACAACCCAAAACTCTTCCTTAACTATTTTACTGTTACTGGATCGCCATCTGACTGCTACATCGAATTATGACATGAATATACTCACTCTGTTTTACTATACTGTATTAGCTGCTGGTGGGCTTTCATAATAAGTGGCTGTATTTATTACCAAAGCAAACATTACTCTTTAATAGCAAAGCTGACGTTATTCTTTAATTAATTAGACTGAAGTTACGTAATTCATAGTTAAACATTTTCTTGACAACAATAAAATTTTGCAATATTTTACGCTGATGGTTTTTGGGATGGATTGCAATTAGAAATGTAATATTGCTTGCAATAGTTTATTATATTCTGAGTTAAATGATTTTACAAACGTTCAAATGTGACTTACTTTTTACAATAATCTTACAACTAGCAATGCGCAAACATACTTTCAGTAGTCTTGAGTTTCTCAAAAAATTAATTCAATAATATTAGTTCCTTTTATTATAATAGTTAGCTGAAGTCTCTGTACATCCGTTTATAATCTCTTGTAAATCATAGCTAGTGACTGGCAGGCACACCGCTCCTCTCAGCCTCTCGCTTCAGACCTGCTACCGAGTCGCTTCACTTCTCGCCTACTACTGATTTCCTACTAACGCTAAAGTGCGGTCTCTCTTGTCAACAATACTTTGGTGCAGACATTCCCTGCTAGCACAATTATTTCCAACATGACAAATATTAATTATTCCTTCTTAATCCTACTATTAAAATATAAACATGTTTCATAAATTGTGATTTGACAATAAACAATAGAAATATACCCGTCTTACATAACCCTCCACTGGGTTTCCTTAAAATTTTCCTAAGTCGTTAAGTCATTGAATTTGACGCAAGGAGAAAATTTGATTATTAAAATATGTGTAGTAATAAGTAAGTTAATGATAGAATATTTCTTTCAATAAAGCACATGCATATAATGTCGTAAGTATTTGTTTTCCTAAGTCTAACAAAGAGAATATTCAAAAGAGTATACATCAAAATATACAAATAAAATGAGTCAGTAAGTTGGAAGTGTACATCTGGTAGCAAAAGTTATGTATATTTCTAATAGTAACGGATGGCAAAAATTAGAACATAGTTTATATTTCATTATAAATTGGTATCTATTAGTACCATATACAAGGAAGGGAGGAAAAGGAATTGGATAGCATGGTCAAAGCACAGGCAACTGTCAGTGAATGCACTCAAAAGTCCGTTTCTTTCCCTCACGTAGCACAACACCAGGTTTCGCCATGTGATTCCGTCGTCTCTTTAATCCATAGTTTTAGTGTAACCAAACACTAAGTTAACCATCGAATTGCCTGAGTTGCCACATTTCTCCATATTCAATACTACTTTTATAACTAAAACTACGTTTATTTTGGTGAACTATGACAACAATGCTGCATGCACGGGTTAAAGAATACACCTAATTGCTACTACTGTATGAAAATTATTTGTACGTGTTATACATTTACATTTAAAGTAGTCCTGTTAACTGCTTCACTTACCCTACGTAATGTGAAATAAATGTCCTGCGAGAACGCTTCTAAGACTGCTATTGATGTTCAGTGTACTTATCTGTGGTCGAATCGAGGTGACCTGTTGTGCACGTAAATAACCCATTAGTAGCTCACTGTATTCGGGCTTGCTGGAATGTGTCAAAAAGCTCATTGTTATACTCTGTCAATATGTATCCCTGTAAGAAGGTTTTTCTGTTTTAAGAATTTCTTTATGTTTGACATATGATGGTTTCCTCTCGATTTTTTTGTTCTGAGTGTCTTAATGTGTACTACATTACCGTGTGGAATATTTCGAATTCTGTATGGTCCTGCGTATAGAAGTTCAAATTTTTTGCATCGTTTCTTCCCTTTATGTGATAGATAATGAGTACGAACTAGTACCTTATCGCCAACCTCGTACTTGCGTAATTTACTTACCTGCTTTTGCTGTCTCTTCCGACGACCTGCAGCTCGTTTAATGTTCGCTAGTGCCATGCCTATTATCTCACAATGACGAAGTCTACACTTCTTTTGAAAAGTAATCATTTCAGTAAGTTTATTCGGTGGGTCTTTTTCGTCATTATTACAGTTGGTGTGAGCATCGTTGACTCATTAGGTATTCCATTTATTACTTCCTGAAACTGTGAAATGTATTCGTCCCATGTTGTATGCTTTCTAAGGCAATAAGTTCTACAAAGTTTCCCGATCTCTTTCATTATTCTTTCTGAGTGGTTAGAAGAACTGTGATATCTTGATATGTAAATTGGTGTTATGTTCTTACTCTCTACCACTTGTTTCCATATGTTTGACCTAAACTGTGGTCTGTTATCTGAATTAACCTTCTGTACATGTCCTACTTTTGATAGAAAATCTCTTACAAATGCACCTGATACTGATCTAGTTGTTGCTTTCCTTAGAGGAGAAAATGTTGCAAATTTGGATGTCAGTTCTACGGCTACTAGAATATAACTATAACCTTTACTTGTTCTGGGGATTTGACCGAAAAGATCTACTGCTGCCATGTGTCTTAACTTAACTGGTATGATGGGATACAGTGGTGGAATATGTGATACTGTAGATGATTTAGCTTTCTGACATATCTTACAGGATGCTATAACTATGCGAATGTGTTTTTCCATATTATTGAAGTGACAATTTTGTCGAGAATTGGAAAGTATTTCCTACCTCCGTAATTTGCATAGCTTAGGTGCGTATAGCATATCAGTTTGTTTTTGATCCCTTCTGGAATGCATGAAAGCCAATTGTTGCCATCTGAGCACGAGTGAATAAACAGAATATTTTGATGTATAGTGTAATTATGTTGATTTTTGCGTTGCCCTTGTCTCGCCAAAACCGTTACAATCTCTTTTAGTGTTTCATCTTTCTGCTGTTCTCTCTCTATGTCCTATAATGCTGATGATATAAAGTTTTCGAAAGCTAATTGTTTGATATACATTATACTAAGGTTGTTGTGGCAGAAGGTATTTTCTTTCTCTAGTAGTTTATGCTGAATAGATCTCGATAGTACGTCGGCAACAATATTCTGTGTGCGTCGAATGTGTAAAATAGTAAAGTCGAACTCTTGTAGATATAATTTCAAACGGCTTAATCTATCATGTCTAAGTTTTGCTGATAATAAAAACTGGATTGCTCGGTGATCGGTATATACTGTGGTGTGTCATCCATATAGATAATGACGGAATCTCTTAAACGCCGATACTATGCATAGCGTCTCTACTTCTGTTACAGAGTAATTGCGCTCTGCTGCAGAAAGTATCCTTTTTGCAAACGCAATATGTTTAACGATTGTCATACCGTCCTCCTCTACTTCTTGGAAGATAGGCACTCCTAGTGCTGTAGTTGAACTATCTGTTGCAATGGAAAAGTTTTGTGTTGAGTCAGGATGCGATAACAAAGGTTCCCTTACTAACGCTTCTTTCAAATTCTCGAATTCAGCTTCACCGTTTTCATTCCATGACCAAATTGTGTTTTTACTTGTGAGCTGGTATAGCAAATGCTTTATAATGAATGAATTTCTCAAATAATTAATAAGGCCTAAGAAGCTCCGAAGTTTCTTCTTATTTGTTGGCACGTTGATATCTTTCAGTGCTTGCAATTTGTCGGAGTCTGGTGCAATACCTGTTTGTGAAATGATATGACCTAGAAATTTTATTGAGGCTTTTCCAAATTCAGATTTACCGAGATTTATAGTTACACCGTTCTGCTAGAATGTACTCAGTAATTGTTGAAGGGTTTGGTTGTGCTGTTCCCAGTTTTCAGCTGCGATTAGAATGTCATCTACAAATGTAGTAATTTTGTCTTTAAGATCCTGTGGGAGAATTGTATTCATGCCTCGTATAAAGGCTGCAGACGAAATCGTTAGTCCAAACGGAAGTTTACAAAATTGGTAACATTCACCAAAACAAAGGAATGCCATGTACTTTCGGCAATTTTGATGCAACTGGATTTGCCAAAATCCTGATTTGAGGTCAAGGGTGGTATATATAGAGATGCCATGAAACGTTTGCAGTAACTCTTCTAACCTTTGTGATCGGTCAGTTTCTATAATGATTACTTTATTAAACTGCTGAGAATCTAAAATTAAACGGAGTGATCCATTCTTCTTTTCAACGATGTGTAATGGATTTATATATTGGCTTGCTACTGGTTCAATTATACCCTGATCAGTCATTGCTCGTCACTCTTTCTTAACTACTTATGTGTATATATGCGGGATTGGATAGTGTTGTGCTTTGAAAGCCTCGTGTGACTTCAACTGAAATTCGTACATAAATCCTGTCATCGTTCCTGGAACATTGTTAAAAACTGTTTTATGCTGCACAAGAATATTTTCTAATTCTGTGCGCTCCGTGTCGCCCTTTGCTATACTGTCTCCAACCTTGCGTGTAATTGTTTCTAATACATTATACTCCAGTTCCTCTGCCATATCGTAATTACGTGTATTCGTGTATAGTGTGAGATGACAATCGTTATCTTTAGTATCTGCAATAATCTCGATCCTGTGCATATTTTGTTCTTCTGAGGATACTGTGTTTTGAAATCTCACTACCACTTCACTGTCTTCCTTCTGTAATGTCAGGTATGGCGATTTAAAGTCAATCTTTGCGTCGTACTGCACGAGAAAATTCATTCCTAATATTATATCAGTTTTTAAATGTGGAAGTATCAAACAATTGCTGTGGAAAGTTTGCCCTGCAATAACAAACGTTAATTGTATCTGTCTTTTGACTTCAATGATTTTTCCTGGAAATGCTCCCTAAACTTTAGTTCTGCGTAATGAGAATACTGGGTAATCATTATTGCTATTGCATCTGTTAAATGTGTCTTCATTAATTATGCACATTGGTGAGCTTGAATCAATTATTGCTAAAATATTTTGTGACTTTAAATTTATCTGGATTATTGGGCGGCATATAGTTTTCTGCATGATCGGTTTTTTCGTGCAACAATGTGTCTCGAACGTCGTCGAATGTAATGGCATTCTCTATCGTTATCTTTTGTCTGTCCTTATCCATTGTGTCGTCATTTAGAGATTCATCACTGACTATCTCTAGTCATAAATGTTCTGACATTTCATTTTCTATCGGGGAGTGTTGTATGTTTTCTATTGTAAGAAGGCTGTTTAGGTTTTTCTATTGGTAACGCCACATAGCGCTCCGTATGAAAATCACTGGCTGTGCTGTGTGCAGTCAGTGGCTGGTTGGCATTGTTGTAATTCTTGCCATTGTAGCGTTGGGCAGTTGGCTGTTAGCGGCGCGTAGCGTTGCGCAGTTGGAGGTGAGCCGCCGGCAGTGGTCGATGTGGGGAGGGAGATGGCGGAGTTTTGAAATGTGTAAGAATGGATGTCATGAACTGATATATATATATATATATATATATATATATATATATATATATATATATATATATATATATATATATATAATGACTATTAAGGTAAATACATTGTTTATCCTCTATTAAAATCTTTCATTTGCTAACTATACCTATCAGTAGTTAGTGCCTTCCATAGTTTGAATCTTTTATTTAACTGGCAGTAGTGGTGCTCACTGTATTGCAGTAGTTCTAGTAACCAAGATTTTTGTGAGGTAAGTGATTTGTGAAACGTATAGGTTAATGTTAGTCAGGGCCGTCCTCTTGTAGGGATTATTGAAAGTCAGATTGCGTTGCGCTAAAAAAATATTGTGTGTCAGTTTAACCACAGTCTTGTACAATTTTTCAAAGGGGACGTTTCATTATGAGCTGTACTGTTCTACCGTTTTGATTATTAGTGGTAGATGGCGGATGAAATCTTGTGTCTGGTACATTCATATGATGACTTGGTTGTTGTGCACTGTTTGAATTTCTATGAAAATTATCATTGTATAATGTCCTTTGCGGTCGGTGTTAGTTTTCTCTCCTTCTGTCGTCATAACTGTGGTTATACGGCGAGGCACACGTGTTTCTCTGAGAAAGTTGTCTTTGTTCGTTTTGTGTATTTTGCGGCTGATCCATGTAATTGTTTGCACGTGTCGCATTTTCTTGGCGATGAGTCATGTGAAAGTTTGACCGGTTCGGCATTTCCTGTCGTATATGTGTCGTGTTATTTGGATGGCTTTGTTTTTGTCTTGAGTTGTAATGTACATTGTTATTATACTGTTGTTCATCTAATCCCAATGTATATTCTCGACTAAAGTTTTCACTTTCGCTTCTAAAGCGTTTGTTATTATTGTTGTTACCAAATCGTGTTAGCTCAAAATTAGTATTGTTTGTCTGGTTTGCGTTATGTCGTGAAAGGATCTTATTAACAAACGCATAATGTGCCTGGTATACCGCTAGCAGTAGCAGGATGTCTGTAAATGCGTACACGCTCTCATTTTCCTGGCCTGTTAATAATGACACTTTTAATGCTCTGGGGAGTTTTGAAATACACTGCCGTATTAATGCGGATTGACTATATGGCTCATTGAGGTATTGGTTTTGTTCAACCATGTACTCGAAAATTTGTGTGATTGTTGGGAAAGTAGAATTCTCGAAATTTGGCAGACTAATTAGCAGATCTTTAATGTTACTCGGTGTGTTATCTGACCAATATGCTGCTAGAAATGCTTCCTGGAATGCTTCTATTGAAAAACACTGTCTAGCAATTGGTCGCATTCTTCTCGCTGGTTCCCCTTCAAGAAAACTAATAATAAATTCTAGCTTATGTTGAACTGGCTATGATGGTGGGAGTGCCACATTGAATTGTTGGATCCAGTCCAGTGGATATATTTGCGTCCAGTCGTTTTTAAATGTTTTAAACTTTCTCACTGAAAGGAAATGCTTGTGGTCGAACCCGTCATATCTTTGTGTGTAATTATTTTCGTAATGTTGTAAATATGAATTTGTGTGTCTTTCTGCCTGGTTAAGATCTCTTACTCTCTGAAGTCTACCGACATTATATGTAATGTGCATCTGAGGCATGTCGTAATGGTGTGTGTTCTGTTGGAATTGATTGTTTGCAGTTGGTTCTTGTGTCTCAGGTATCCCTTGCTGTAAAGAATTGATTTTCTGATGTAGCAAATAATTACGTGATTCTAGGTCTGCGATTGTTTCTTGCACATTTGTAATTTGGGTATCTTTACTATTAGAAATCTGTTGAACTGAGACTGGTGTAGAGTCATCTCATTTACTGTCATTGGTAGTATCTGACAGGTCTATGAGTTCGTTGATCTTTTCTGTCAATTCGTTTCGTAATTTACGATTACTTTTGGTTACTTTCTTAAAATCTGCTTTCAAATTTTCTGAGTCTTCATTGATTTCTATGTGTTCCATTCTGTCAGTTTGTGTCAGAACTTTTTCTTCTAATTTATCCCTAATGTTATGGATTTCAGTGTGTGTAGAAATTTTCGTCTCGATTGTATGTGACTGGATTTCCGTGAGCCTCTCTTGTATTTGAATATTTGTCTCCTTAACCATTTCGATTTCTTGCGAAATCGAGTGTATGTGATTGTCCACGTAAGTTTTTCCCTTAGCAAACATTTACGTTTTGTCGTCCTGTCGCTGTTTATTAATTGTTTGTGACAGTTCTTTTCGTTCTTTATTCTGAACAAACACTATTCAACGCAGAATCAATAGAACAAACAGATGGGCTGTGAATTAAAGGTATACAGTTTAGTGTAAGCGTTGCGCCACTTAACACTAGGTTATTCATACAATTGTCAGTGTCAATATATCCATTTTCACAGTAGATTCACTAAAGAGTCTTACCAATTGGATGTCGCCAAGTGAAACCTTCGCGTCTCCTCTATACCTCTTTTGTTAATGATAACCTTCCCTTTTACAATAACCTATGTAACCTTTCCTTAGGATTTCTATCTCTTGCTTAATGATAACAAATGAAATCTTCCCTCTGAAATTTATTCTCTTTCTCAATCTTCGCATACAAATTTAATTGCTGCTTTTTGAAAGTGATTTTCGGATTATTTGGACGAAACGTAGAATGTGTCGTCGTCGTGTGGCCCTCAGCCGTTACCTGCAATAACCCAAAACTGTTCCTTACCTATTTTACTGTTACTGGATCGCCCTCTGGTTGCTACATCGAACTGCGACGTGAATATACTTACTCTGTTTTACTATACTGTATTAGCTGCTGGTGGGCTTTCATAACAAGTGGCTGTATTTATTACGAAAGCTAACATTATTCTTTAATACCAAAGCTAAGGTTATTCTGTAATTAATTTGACTGAAATTATGTAATTCATAGTTAAACTTTTTTCTTGACAACAATAAAATTTTGCTAAGTTTTACGTAGATGGTTTTTCGGATGGATTATAATTAGAAATGCAATATTGCTGGCAAAATTTAATTATGTTCTGAGTGAAATGATTTTACAAACGGTCAAATGTGACTTACTTTTTACAATAATCTTTCAACTAGCAATGCGCAAACATACCTTCAGTAGTCTTGAGTTTTTCAAAAAATTAATTCAATAATATTAGTTCATGTTATTATAGTAGTTAGCTGATGTCTCTGTACATCCGTTTATAGTCTCTTCTAAATCATAGCTAGTGGCTGGCAGGCACACCGCTCCTCTCAACCTCTCGCTTCGGACCTGCTACCGACTCGCTTCACTTCTCGCCTACTACTGACTTCCTACGAACGCTAAAGTGCGGTCTCTCTTGTCAACAATACTTTGGTGCAGACATTCCCTGCTAGCACAGTCATTTCCATCATGACAAATATTAATTATTTATACTTAATCCTATTATTAAAATATACAAATGTTTCATAAATTGTGATTTGACAATAGACAATAGAAATATACACGTCTTACAACCATTCATAGTAGGACGCCTTTAGTCGTCATTTGCAGCATCCTTACAGCACAATGGTACATCAACAATATTCTTCGCTCCGGTACATCAACAATATTCTACGCTCCGCTTTGTTGCCCTTCATGGCAAGCCATCCGGGACTTACGTTTAAGCAAGATAATACCTGCCTGCACATGACGAGGGTTTCTACCACTTGCCTCCATGCTTGCAAAACCTTTCCTTGGCCAACAAAGTCGCCTGATGTCTCTCCAACTGAGAACGTTTGGAGCATTATGGGCAGGGTCCTCCAATCAGCTCCGGATTTTGACAGATAACTCGCCAATTGGACAGAACTGGGGGCACTATCCTATCAGTGCCAAGCAGAATAACTGCTGGCGAAGGGCCCAGAGATGGAGCTACAAGTTACTGACTTGCTCAAAACGTGAAGCACTTTCTCTTGAATGAATGATCCAAATTTTCTTAAATTGTATTAGAGTAATACCTTCAAGCTGCGTCGGTTTTGTTTCCTCGTTCTTAGAATATATTACAAAAATTCTTGATGCCATCTGCTATGATACAGATCCTTTTACGAAAAGTGGGCTAAGAGCTGTATTATGGGAGATTCTTTTGCGGGCAACTGAGATGTTTTGTAGCTTCGCTCTCTATTGAGAGTGTGGTATAATACTGTGGTCCAGCCACATCTGAAGTCGAAGAACTATCATACGAAGAACAGCAGCAGTGCTGATAAAAAACTTTCAAATGCTGCAAGTCGTGTAACTACCGGTAAACAATTTCTTTCTCTATGACGTTCGAATTGCAATACTGCTACAATGGACAACCAACGAATCACAGCTAGGCACACCGACTTTGTCTCTTGTACAGCTATCTCTCATCATTTTCATTTTGAACTAAGTGAGCATCAAACTCTGTATAAAAGTTACGTTATTATTCCGGAGTGCTCATTGTGTACTAGAGCTTAACACAACTGTATTCAACATACTGTGTTAACAATAACTACTTCACATCTAAAAACCGAAGCTATTGCTGTGATGTAACGTCAGGGTTCACTTCACCAGTAACAATATTTTGGTGTACATTGCAATAGAAACCATTCTTGTGGACAACCAGATAAGAAATTGCATTCGTCTTAATGATATAATGCTCTTCGAGCAAAAGCAGCTAAAGATGATAGCATTGTATTTTGTTAAAAGTTTGCAGAAGTAAAACTAGTTTCCACGTCTGTGTTCACTTACTAATTGTGGAAGAATAACTGCAGAAAATTTGTGAAAGCTCTACTGTGAATAACGTAGTAGCCAGTTAGTAATTGCGAGTACATAATCTTGTGTTAATCTTAAATGAAGAATAACCATGGACGATGGATTAGCTTCTATTCACATAAATGACTATTACGTCACAATATTACAGGTACTGTTATTACTGCTGCGAGTATGTATTATGGCGTGAATGTATGCAGATAAATGTGACTCTATAGAGCCGCTACGTATTACGTTACGAATGCTTGGTAAAATGTAAGGCATTTCCTTTAGAAAATTAATAACATTGCAATTGAAGTAAGACAATCTTAATGGTGTTTAGTTTATATTACCAAATCTTCTGTGCACAATTTACTTATTCGCTATGAAATAGAATAACACAGCAATGATTCTCGCAGAACTCCGTCCTGTGTGATAAAATAACTATTCTTGAAAAATAAACCTAGCTATGTGCTGTACATTCTGTTGGTACACTACTTACTCACCAGTCTATATGCAGTTTTCTGTAGCATTATTTTTTATGTGCCTCTATCCGTTTTCACTCATTTCACATTTGCTTTTTACACCTGCTAGTGTCGCTGTGATTACGAGAATAACAACAGTTATTTTTTCAACTATAAATGCAAGTACTAACACAATTTTACTAGTTATCTCTATTACTACGACCAACACATTTAACTTTCTGCATAAACATCTTCTACTGACACCTAGGATATTAAAACTAATACCCTGCAACCATTACGCTTATTGTACCATGTTAGTGTATATTTTTCGCTTGATACTTATTTGATCACTGTAGCATTTTTAATCTCAGGAAGGAGCTCCTATTTTACTGCTTTAACAGAATAACTACACAAAATTATTGAGACATTTGAGGTCGTCTGTTGACAAAATCCCTGTTGGCCTCTGTCTCAGATTCTCCGGTCGACGACTTTCCTGACGTTTCGCCAGCATGAGCCGATGGCATTATCAAACCTCATGATATATTGCTCGTGGCAGACTGTTCGGCCCCAGAAACGAAGAATGAATTTCTGACAATGCCAGCCACTCGTTCTGGCGAAACGTCAGCAAAATCATCAAAGAAACGTCAGCCGAAGAACCTGAGACAATAGCTAATAGGCACTTTGTCGCTGTAACTACACCTGATCAGCCAGAACATTATGACCACCAACCTGATAGCCGGGTGACCACCTACATGATAGCCGGTATGTCCACCTTTGGCACGCACAACTTCGGCGACGCATCGTGGCATTGAAGCAGTGAGACCTTGGTACGTCGCTGGAGAGAGTTGGCACCATATCTACACTCACAAGTCATCTAATTCCCGTAAGTTCCGGGAGGAGGCCGATGAGCTCCGACGCCACTTACACTCACATCCCAGATGTGTTCGATCGAGTTGGGCTCTGGCGAGTTGTGAGGGAGGCCGGGGGGGGGGGGGGGAGGGGGGGTGAAAATCACCACTGTGTTCCTCGAACCTCTCCCTCACGCTTCTGGCCTTATGATATGGCGCATTATCTTGTTGAAAAATACCGGTGCAGTCGGGAAACATGATCGTAATTAAGGGATGTACATGGTCTGCAACCAGTGTACGATACTCCTTGGCCGTCATGGTGACTTGTACGAGCTCCAGTGGACCTAATGGATGGCCACATGAATGTTCCCCAGAGCGTAATGGAGCCACCGCCAACTTGTGTCCGTCCCGCAGTATAGGTGCGAAGGAGCTGTTCCCCCTGAAGACAAAGGATTTGCGCTATTCCATCGTAATGAAGAAGAAGGTATCGGGGTTCATCAGACCATGCAAGGCTCTGCCACTGCGACAATGTCCAGCGCCCTTGGTCAGATGCTCATTTCAGTTGTAGTTGCTGACGTCATGGTGTTAACGTGACACATACCAGGATCAACGTACGACGTCCGACATCAGTAACGATGAGTGGACGCCCAACGTCTGGTCCTGGCTTCACCTTGGATTCGCCACGTGTTTGAGAGACTCACTCCATCACTCCTCGGACACCCGACAAATTGTGCAGTTTCCGAAATGCTCGTACCGAGTCTCAGGGACATCACAATCCGCCCTCTCAAACAGATAGACAGTGCGCCATCCCCGTTCTACACATGGAGAGCACGCTTACTGATACTATATGCATGGAGCTTGTGTCTGACCAGCACTCATTCCTCGCTAGGTGACGCTGGTATCCCCTATACGGGTTTATATAGATATTAGGTCGGTAGTTATAATGTTCTGGCTGATCAGCGTACATCCTAAGGCGAAAGAAGAACCCAAAAGTTGGCAGCACTGATGCAAGCTTTCTACTGCGAAACGCAAAATACTGCTGGCGGAACTGAAGCTATGTTGCTGAAAATAAGAGTTTCTATGAGTTTGCGGAAACAATGAAGCGTTGCCATAGAAACAAGTAAATGTCTGGTTGTGGCAAAACACTATCTGTTATAGATTCACCTCGTTTTCCTGAAACAGCGTACACAATAAAATGTCAAAATCCTCTTTTACGATGATTATATCATAAATATTTTTGAAGACTTGCAATGGAGAATCACTGTATAAGATGGTAAATGCTATGGCAGGATGCGGCTGCAACAGATCACACTTACGGCAATGGATTCTTCTTAATGGAAGAGTACGTTTGTGATGGCAACCTCACACGATGGCCCTTTGTGAATCAGCTAGGGTACCTGTTAGGAACCTGCCAACCAACAAATAATGTGCTCTCGTCTGTTCATGTCCAATACCTGGCTACAGACCTTCGAGCTTCCAAATTGCGTCAGTATTTCGATAAGATGTTTCAAATGGCTCTGAGCACTATGGGACTTAACATCTTTGTTCATCAGTCCCCTAGAACTTAGAACTACTTAAATCTAATTAACCTAAGGACATCACACAACACCCAGCCATCACGAGGCAGAGAAAATCCCTGACCCCTCTGGGAATCGAACCCGGGAACCCGAGCGTGGGAAGCGAGAACGCTACCGCACGACCACGAGATGCAGGCTATATTTTGATAAGAACTATACTTATTGGTATTGTTGCTTTCTCAGGAATCGTACTTGTTGAGAAGTGTATACGTTCTGCATTCCACGTTTCATTGGTTCTTCGTGATTTGCGTTGGTTGACTGATTGTTGATTATTCGTATTAGCCATGACATCGGCAAAGAGCATTAGTGAACACATCACTTTTACCTGTAAGGTTTAGTGTAGTCGAATATTACATAAAATGTTTAGTGGTTAAGTCGGTTTCAATTTAACCGTCATTACAGTAGCCTATAAACAATTCTTAACCTCTGATTTGTAGCACTTCTACCTCTGGGAGCCCCAAAATTTACTACCCCGCTTCACATCTCAGCAGAGTGAAGATGGAGTAGCTACCAAATGCGTTCCTAAAGTAGAGTGGGGTATGAAGAGCAGAAGACTATACGAGTACACCCGCAGTGAGAAATTGCGCAATGTGAAAGTTATTGTAATCTGATGGATTGCTGTGATAGAAGATCGAGGAATTACCCTATGGCCGCGCGCCAAAGCTGAAATTTTCATTCAATAATTATTACTAAAGTATAATTGAGAGTTTGTTTGCAATACGATTAGAAGGGGAGACTCTCTGGAAACTAGCCAACAGCGACGTAGTCAAAACTCCAGTGTGGTATCAGTTTTTAGAAACGAATTAAGTAACTTCGTTTGTCGCCGGCTTCGTGCCGGATGACTGCCCAGTAAGACGTTTATTGCTACCCAGTACATTCTTCAAGGAGGGGCCAAACAGTAAAGTTGCTAAGATTTCAGTGCACGTACAAAATCACGACTCTGCGAGTCATTTGGTTTCGAAAATATTTCCATTAGTTTCAATAATGTTCATTAGTGTACAAGAAAAGTGATTAATGACTAAATGTGTGTATGATTCCTTAAAATTTCTCTGCTTAGAGACTAGACTATTCCATAAAATTTCGGGATTGCAACTGGATAAATTCAACTTCCTATTATGATGTATAGGCAGACAACCATTCAGCCATCTTCAGGTGAGTGTTTTGCACTGGAAGTTGCTAGTTCACGTAGCTGCCTTTGTACAAAATATAAGTGCGAAAACGTATGCGCAAAGACAGCTGCTACTGACAAATCTCTATAGAGTTACGCTCTCTCTTCGAGTATGTTCCATCTTTAGTGCGCTGACTATCGCGTAAACTAAATGATTGATTGAATAATTCATGCAACGACAACCGTGCCGTTATTCTTACTGTATGAATTGGTTTTGAAAAGGAGAAATGATGAATTTTTTCTCTTTTATGTATGTTAAATGCCACAGCTGATTTTTCTCTGGGTGCTATCACCAACAATAGCATACATGTCCCAACGTGATGACATCCTTCCTAATCACGATGAATTAAAATCCTTTTTAACTATTACGCGATAATACATTTAAACAATTCTTAATTATTTTTTATGAGGGGCTGGATGTTTCATGATAGTTGCCTTTGTGCAATGGCAGCATAAGTATTTATTGATATTGTTATTAATAAATACTGTACTTCTGGTCTAATATGAACTGAAAAATATTGTAAGACGCCGTTTTCAGATTATTAAAATCCTTCTTTTTATACTTTTAGTATTATATGACTGTTGGAAAAACTTATATAATTTTTCTCATTAATGGCGTCGCTACGACAGTGAGCTTAACAGAAATGGCCAGGGCAACATTTAATTTATTACATACTGAATCGTGTACAGGATAGGTACTAGCTATTCACGAAAATACTCACTACAATTGCTAATCTCATATATATTCAAAAAATTATATTCCTACTACAAATAATTGCATCAGTTACAGACCTTGAAAATTTAACGTTCGTCAGTGAGGACCCCAGATACGACAAGACAATGAAACAAAAATGAAACAAAAAGAACTGATCCCTCTTCCACAAAAAAACAGGTAATAATATCTGTAATTCCGATAGCACAGATAACTCTTCTCCATTGTTAGGTATCTGCAATTTATGTCTACTATTTTTTGCCGGACGTAATGCTATAAAAGCCCCCTAGAATGCTATTTGTATTACTACATACAGTCTTCTAAACGGCATTCCACTCTAGGATATTTCGTTTTATCATTTGTCTACGTCCAAACGTGTGACGATACACGTGTTTGATTTAATCTTTATTAGTTAATTTTTATGTTTATCTGCGTCCGAACAGGTGACACAGATTGATGTGATTTATTTTGTTATTATTATTATTGACTAGATTCGTCTGCGTCCAAACAGGTGACGACATATACATGTGTTTTTTTAATCATTATACCAAAATGTTTTAAGTTTGCCTGCGCCCAAACAAGTTATTTTAATTGTTATGATAATACATGTGCTTTCTTACAATTCGTGCACTTGGATGCTTTTACCATAAAGTTCAGTGCAGCCTTTTTTAATATTTCTCCTCGGAATGATTTGTTTTATGCTGCCCCATTTGGGTAAAAGCCACTGGAAACCGATGGAAAACCAGGACAGAACTATAAGGACTGTACTGTTATTAAACATTTAAATACGTAAATACAGACATGGAGATCCATGGGGTTGTGAAGCAGCTGAATGGGTTGAAAATAAGCCAAACGGCAGGCCCTGATGAGATTCCAATTCAGTTTTACAGAGAGTACTCTACTGGTTTGGCTCCTTACTTAGCTTGCAGTTATCGCGAATCTCTTGCCCAACGTTAAGTCCCGAGCGACTGGAAAAAAGCGCAGGTGACGCCTGTATATAAGAATGGTAGAAGGACGGATCCTCAAAATTACAGACCAATGTCGTAAACATCGGTTTGTTGCAGAATTCTTGAACTTATTCTCAGTTCGAATATAATGAATTTCCTTGAGACAGAGAAGTTACTGTCCATGCATCAGCACGGCTTTAGAAAGCATCGCTCCTGCGAAACACAACTCGCCCTTTTTTCACATGATATCTTGCGAACCATGGATGAAGTGTATCAGGGTTTTGAGTTCCGGAAAGCGTTTGACTCGGTGCCCCCCTGCAGACTCCTAACTAATATACGAGCATATGGAATTGGTTCCCAAGTATGTGAGTGGCTCGAAGACCTCTTAAGTAATAGAACCCAGTGCGTTGTTCTCGACGGTGAGTGTTCATCGGAGGTGAGGGTCTCATCTGGAGTGCCCCATGGAAGTGTGGTAGGTCCGCTGTTGCTTTCTATCTACATAAATGATCTTTTGGACAGGGTGGATAGCAATGTGTGGCTGTTTGCTGATGATGCTGTGGTGTACAGGAAGGTGTCGTCGTTGAGTGACTGGAAGAGGATACAAAATGACTTGAACAGGATTCGTGATTGGTGTAAAGAATGGCAGCTAACTCTAAGTAGAGATAAATGTAAATTAATGCAAATGAATAGGAAAAAGAATGCTGTAATGTTTGCATACTCCATTAGTAGTGTAGCTTGACACAGTCACGTCGATTAAATATTTGGGCGTAACATTACAGAGCGATATGAAGTGGGACAAGCATGTAATGGCAGTTATGGGGAAGGCGGATAGTCGTCTTCGGTTCATTGCTAGAATTTTGGGAAGATATGGTTCGTCTGTAAAGGAGACCGCTTATGAAACACTAATACGACCTATTCTTGAGTACTGATCGAGCGTTTGGGATCCCTATCAGGTCGGATTGAGGAAGGGCATAGAAGCAATTCAGAGGCAGGCTGCTAGATTTATTACTGGTAGGTCTGATCTTCACGCGAGTGTTACGGAAATGCTTCAGGAACTCGGGTGGGAGTCTCTAGAGGACAGGAGGCGTTCTTTTCGTGAATCGCTACTGAAAAAGTTTAGAGAACCAGCATTTGAGGCTGACTGCAGTACAATTTTACTGCCGCCACCTTAAATTTCGCGGAAAGACCACAAAGATAAGATAAGAGAGATTAGGGCTCGTACAGACGCATATAGGCATTCATTTTTCCTTTGTTCTGTTTGGGAGTGGAACAGGGAGAGAAGATGCTAGTTGTGGTACGAGGTACCCTCCGCCACGCACCGTATGGTGGATTGCGGATTATGTATGTAGATGTAGGATTTGGTTTGTCGTTAAGGTTTTTACAATAAGTAGAATGTTCATCGTTACTCTTCTTTCGTCGTAAGTTGGTGAAGTGATGAGGCAGTGGGCGCCGGATTGCGCCCCGTCAGCGCGTACTGCAGATTGTGACGTCGCCGAGGCGACAGCGACGAGGCGCACGCAATCGCGTACCGGACGTGCGTTGTCTGCTACCCTCCTTGCAACTTTTCTCCGCCGTCGCTGCACAGCCAAATTTCACGAAATGCAAAAACAACAGCAGCATCAGTTCATTACAGAAAAATAGATGCTTATTCCTGCGGATGGGAAAAACGAATGGTTATTAATCCTGTTTTATTGCTTCATCCAGCATCAGTTTATGTCGTTTTGCGTATGGATTAATCGTCCTCTCGTTAATACAAAGGAAGTCCACTGTATGGTACTGCTTAAGTACAGTTTGTCATACTCTTGTTGAAGTTTATAAAAAAAAAAAAAAAAAAAGTGGTTCAAATGTCTCTGAGCACTATGGGACTTAACATCTGATGTCATCAGTCCCCTAGAACTCATAACTACTTAAACATAACTAACCTAAGGACATCACACACATCCATGGCCGAGGCAGGATTCGAACCTACGGCCGTAGCTGTCGGGCGGTTCCAGACTGAAGCGGCTAGAGCCGCTCGGCCACAGCGGCTGGCTGAACTATATATATTTCGATTTCTTATTGCTGCATGACACGGTTCAAGTTCACAGTTTGTCCCACGTTAACGTTTTCTTTTTATAGCTTTATACAGTTGCTGTGCCCCAGAGTAGGATGTTTACACAGTCTCACTACTTCTGTTGAACACCCCCCTGTCTATAATGTCGCGAATAAGTATCTCCGGACACCCTTGCACAGATCAGTTGTTCTGTTCGCTTGCGGATTCCCATTCTTGACTTACTCTACTCCAACCGTTGGCGAAATATTGATTTTCTGATGTCCGTAGAGATCAGCTGTGCTTCGACTGCGATAGGTAATGTCCTCGTCCGAAACACACTTAGCAGTTTGCCACGGTCTGTAATCCATCTACTACATTTAACCTTGAAACTTCCTGGCAGATTAAAACTATGTGCCGGACCTTTGCCTTTCGCGGGCAAGTGCTCTACCGACTGAGCTACCCAAGCACGACTCACGCCCCGTCCTCACAGCTTTAATTCCGCCAGTACCTCGTCTCCTACCTTCCAAACTTTACAGAAGCTCTCCTGCGAACCTTGCAGAACTAGCACTCCTGAAAGAAAGGATATTGCGGAGACATGGCTTAGCCACAGCCTGGGGAATGTTTCCAGAATGAGATTTTCACTCTGCAGCGGAGTGTGCGCTGATATGAAACTTCCTGGCAGATTAAAACTGTGTGCCCGACCGAGACTCGAGGTTCGCAGGAGAGCTTCTGTAAAGTTTGGAAGGTAGGAGACGAGGTACTAATTAAAGCTCTGAGGACGGGGCGTGAGTCGTGCTTGGGTAGCTCAGATGGTAGAGCACTTGCCCGCGAAAGGCAAAGGTCTCGAGTTCGAGTCTCGGTCCGGCACACAGTTTTATTCTGCCAGGAAGTTTCATATCAACGCTCACTCCGCTGTAGAGTGAAAAAATTCATTACAGACATGTAACCTTAATGCTCTATAATATAACCCAAGTCTCTGGCGTTGTACCTTTTATAACGTTTCATGAACAATATTTATTGCACGATAGTTCCCGTAAATGACGTTAATGACGATACTTTTGGTCACACCGAATCCAGTTTATTGACACGACGTTCATTCGGGTCTATGCACAGACAGTCACTGTACCTCAGATTCTCTTATGTCACATTAAATCGTTCATGAAACCTTTAATATCTTACGTTCATGACGATACACACAATGTTTTCGTATTCACATTATATCTCATTACAATTCACATTAGATACTGGTAGCATTAGTACCCTCCTGTTACATATGCTTTCCCAATTAGACCTTTTTTTGGACTTTTCGACACTGGTCTGGTTTATAAAATAACTCAGATGGTCACATATTAAGATACATATAAATGTATATTCACTGAATACAGGACTCCTGAATATGTTTCTGCTTCCGTGATACTTTTAAAATCACTGTACTTGACAGTCCGGCTAAAATTCTACGTAGACCACTGTATTTGCCATTACATAATTCTAACAAATTCTATCATGACGTTAACTGCATGAAACGTTTACTACATACTAGGATAAAACTTTCATCTTGAATACAAATGAACTGAAAATTCATTAATGAAAAGAAATATTACTAAGCCTAAACTAACATCTATTACGTTGATACATATTATTTATAAAATTTCTTTAAATCCTTATATGGATATAAACTCACTGGTTTCTTATTCTCAGGATTGGTTAGCACATTACATCTTTTGTAATCGCTAGTAACAGGCTGCTATATTATTCCCCATTCTAGCATCTTACGTATCTGTTGTTTCTCTGCCTCGTATTTCGGCCATGGTATCACATTGATATTATACATATAACCTCTGATGATACCTGGTCTCTCAGAGAATACATCTACATGTTCCTTCAATATCTGAGATAATTGTAATTGTTGCTCTGGTGTCAGATACTTTGATTCCTCTACTTTATTGTTTACTGATTGACAGGACTCTGTGGTACTAACATTCTCTACACCGTGATGGTTATAATCTCGCCCCCCAAAATACTGCTGCATATGCAGTATTTTCGGCAGGTAACACTTCACTTTAGCATTCTGACAATACTTGCCATGTATAGCTTTAGTGCGCAGCAATTCCAGTTTCACTCTCACTTCTCTGTTCTCCAAACTTCAAATGCCTTGAGAGAGGTCCATATAGGCATTCCTTTCCCTCAAAACCTCCCAACCCAGAATACAGGCGACTCTCAATCCCTTTACAGCCAGGAACGTGCAACTGAATGCTCCATTTCCCATGAATATGTCCTCCTGTACCTGCCGCTTCATTACCTGTGCCTGGGCACCAATGGCATCCGACACTTTGCAGTCTTGAACTGGCAACAATGGCACTTTATGCAATTGGCACAGTTTCCTACAGAAAACATAACTCATCACATTAACTGTAGCTCCTGTATCAATCATGATATTGACTGGTATACTAAGAACTTTAACCTGAACCACAGCCTACATCTTACATCTCTTATTCTGGTTACATCTCTTATTCTGCGAGAAAAGTTGCTCCTTCATTCCAACACCATTATTATATGTTAACATATTCACTACATCATGTTTCTCCTTATTCTCTTGTGGGCTCTCCCTCCGTTCCACGGCCGACAACGGAGAGCTAATTGCGGCCGTCTTTAGGTGTCGAATCGGTTTATGTAGGGCGATTGTCATTCGTAACATCAACTCTTCTCACACTTTGATTCTGATTCTGTCAAGCCGGGTTGTTTGAAGTACCTGTTTGACCATGTTAGTTCCTATTATTGCTATTGTACGGATATCATTCTGTGTTATTCTGGCTATCCTGTCTCGCATAGCATGGCATTGCAAATCTATTCTTCCACTGTGGCCCTTTGTCTCGCATGTGCTGTTGATTGCCATCTCCTGGGCCAAACCTTTCCTCATACGTGCGTTTCCGTTTATATTGGGGTGAACTGTTTCCCCAAGCCTGTCTGTTGTGATTACCTTTGTCGTGATTCGAATGGCCGTTAAACGACTGGTTTCCTTCATAGGTTTACAACTGTGGTTTCGCCCATTAGAACAATTTCCACAATTATTCCAACCATTTTGTCTGTTTCTGTTCTTTTCCTTATAGTCCTAACTATTTCCATTGCCACTTTGGAACTCTATGTCTTCCTGAATTAAATCTATTGAATCCAAGACAGACAAGAAGTTATCCAGATCATTGTCTGAAACATGGATTAATCTCTCTCTACTATTTGGCGGTAGTATGACCTTGAATAACTTGATCACAATCCGAATTCACAGTTGCAGCAAAACGATTTTCTTGGAAAAAGTAAGGGCCAATGATGCCTACTCGTGATATGTCGCAGTCACGCAGTATCGTTGCCTGAGTGCAGAGGTCTCTGGTGAATTTTCCTGGGGTTCATGTAACTCCAGTGCGGCATATTCTGTTTGTTTTCACACCTAGTGAGGTGAAAGTGTGCCTCATCAGAAAAGCACACATTTGCGGTCGCGGGTTATGTCTTCACAAGATGTTCTTCGTGTTACACAGTCCCGTTCTGGAATTACTGTACCACGTACATTATGTAAGGGAGAAAATTCAGATTATTATCAAGAATCCGGTGGAGAGAAGGTCTTGAATGCCAAGGGCAAGTGCGTGTTTCAGAGCTGAGCGTTTCGCACATAGCAGTACTGCTGCTCTAACTCGTTCGACATTTTGTGGATTTGTAACACTTCCCTCACGACCTCTTCGTACAGATGACACACCGCTGCTGCTCTTAACGCATTTACCCAATTGAAAACTGATTACCTGCAGGAACGTGTCCGCGTACCGCAAATCGTAAACGAAAAGGACGCTGCACTGTAATGATCAAGGGGGAATTCTAGACATACACTTCAACACAAAATGAGCGCTCCTCATGTGTCCATTGCATTATCGCAGCTGAACAACAACTGAATAAAACCTCCGGTCGGTCACAATAAATCGCACCCACTCTCCCCTCCATTCCGACCAACAGCGCCGCCACAACGCGATTTCTAGAAAAGCAATTTACCGCCCTCCGCCTTGCATAATCTTTCAACAAAAGTTATTAAATGGTACCTTTTCCTAGTTGAGGGTCTATTCAGTTGCTGTTTCGAAAGCACAGATCACCTGGGTAATGCAGGGCTAACGATAGAGAAAAGTTTTTATGATGCGAACTGTTAGGAAGTCGGTGATGAAGCTACTTTGTCTTGAGAGGCTGCTACGCACTTTCGCGTCGCAATTTGTGTCGAATGCTGAGCAGCCACATTCTCATTTTTTCCACCCAATAATTGGGTACATTGTTCCCGAGTAAAAGATTTCTCAGTTTTCGAAAGGCAAATATCTATTGTTCCCGAGAGATCGCATCACGAGCATTCCGTGCCGCCGCGGGCGGTCGGTCCCGCGTAACGAACTCCTTAGTGGCCCTCGCCCCGCCGCCTCCCACCACCTACGCGCCATCCCGGCCGCCTGAATACATTACTTAGCTGGGGTCCGGGAGCCTGCAGCCGGCAGCCGATGCTATTAAAAAGGTCGCGCGCTATCGTGTTCTCCGGGGCCCGGACACGGGCCGCTTTTCATTTAAATAATTGCCGGATGGAGCGATGAGGGCTAAAGAGCGAAGGAAAGAGGAGGAGGGAGCGCAGGGAGAGGAAACGATCCAGAGACAGAGAGAGAGAGAGAGGGAGACATGGGTCGAGCTGAGGGTCGAGGAATGCGGGGCGGTTCCGGACGGAGCCCAGAGTGGGCGGCAACGCCTAATTGGCAGCTAGCCTTCGGGAGAGAAGAGGGGCGCAGTTCTGCTGGAAGGCCTCTTAGCCACAGAACGGCCGTAGAAGGAAGAGGAGGAGGAGGAGGAGGAGGAGGAGGAAGAGAGGGAAGTAGGCGGGAGGGGAGGGAGGCCGGTTCATCAGCAGAACCGATCGCCGGCACAATCGATCAATTAGAGGGGCCTCGATCTGCTTTCCGCACCGCGCCGCGCCGCGCCGCGCCGCGCCGGGCGGAGGTTTTGGTTGTCGCCACCTGCCATTGTCCGGCCGGCAGGTAATCCCGAGCCGAGGGCGCGGTCGCCGTGGGATCACTGGGGCCTCGCATCCGCCTCAAGGACGGCCCCACCCTGCCGAGGAGGCGCACACGCGCACGGCGCCCGCCTGTCTCTGCGCACACATACAACTGGCGGCCGGCGTTACCCGTAAATGTCGCGACCTCCGGCTGCATCTGGCGCCGGGTCGACTCGTGATAAGATACGGTGTCGTAAAATTAAATGTACGTAAATCTGTAATTTTATCTTGGAACTCTTCCATTTTGTCCGTGTTTGCATAGAAAAACAACAATTACAGAAACTGAGTCCGCCTTGATGAAAAACTCATTGTTATTCATCTATTTCTTTACTAGTTTCGGAGCAAATATCACCATCATCAGTGTTTTTTTTTTTAATCTAAAACATGCAGAAAATAGGATGGTTATTCAAACAAAGTGGCACATCGTTACATTTTTACTGTTCTTTTTTTGAAATATAGTTTTCTATGGATACTTTCATACTACCTTATTTATTGTGTGACTTCCATTTTGTCCCTGTTTTCATAGAAAAACAACAATATCAGAAATTGAGTCCACCTTGATGCAAAACACCTTGTTATTCGTTTATTTATTTATTCTACCCAAACTAGTTTCGGCGACAAATATCACCATCATTAGTGATTTTTTTTTAATGTAAAAATCGTTCAAATGGCTCTGAGCACTATGGGACTCAACTGCTGTGGTCATTAGTCCCCTAGAACTTAGAACTGCTTAAACCTAACTAACCTAAGGACATCACACACATCCATGCCCGAGGCAGGATTCGAACCTGCGCACGGTTCCGGACTGCGCGCCTAGAACCTCGAGACCACCGCGGCCGGCTTTTAATCTAAAACATGCAGAAAATAGGATGGTTATTCAAAGAAAGTGGCACATTATTACATTTTTACTATTATCTTTTTGAAATATATTTTTCTGTGGATACGTTCATACTGTCTTATTTGTTGTATGTTACAGCATGTTTTTGAAAATTGTTGTCGCTGTTTCCGACATATTTCCTGTGCGCTTTTTTTCTGTTGCCGTTTTTACTCAGCGAACATCATGTCATCTGCAACTGTGTGAGCGGCTTTTAGTAAACAAAATACTAGAAGGTAAACATTTCGTATTTCCACTAGAATACTAGAAGGGGAACATTTCGTATTTTTACGTTCTAGTATTTCGTTTGTCAGTTGCAGATGACACGATGTTCGCTGAGTAAAAACGGCAACAGAAAAAAAGCGCACAGGAAATATGTCGGAAACAGCGACAATAATTCTCAAAAACATGCTGTAACACACAATAAATAAGGTAGTATGAAAGTATCCATAGAAAACTATATTTCAAAAAAAGAATAGTAAAAATGTAATAATGTGCCAATGTGTTTGAATAACCATCCTATATTCTGCATGTTTTAGATTAAAAGAAAAAACCACTGATGCTGGTGATATTTGTCGCTTAAACTAGTTCGGGGAGAATAAAGAAATAAACGAATATCAAGGTGTTTTGCATCAAGGTGTACTCAATTTCTGATATTGTTGTACGTAAATCTGATAAATGGTTCAGGATACTGTTGTAAAAGTAATATTTCCGGTTTTTTTACCGTATGCATTTGGTATTCTCCAGACTAATACACAACATGAACTATTCTTGACCCTTTACGATACAATGGACACACAGCCTTAGAATATATCTGTTACAGACATTACGTAATAAAATTTAGATTGTTGATATAGTAAAATGGTTCAAATGGCTCTGAGCACTATGGGACTTAACAGCTGTGGTCACCAGTCCCCTAGAACTTAGAACTACTTAAACCTAACTAACCCAGGAACATCACACACATCCATGCTCGAGGCAGGATTCGAACCTGCGACCGTAGCAGTCAGACGGTTCCGGACTGCGCGCCTAGAACCGCGAGACCACCGCGGCCGGCGTTGATACAGTAGTTTAAAGATGTATTGATTGTCATGGATCTATTTCGAGAGCTACATAACATTTTTATTGTATTGTAATGTTGGCAATCATATTTTCGGATACGCATATTTGGTACTTTCGTCCATATATCGTCAGTAGTCCTAGTCTCTGTTCAAATAGCTCTGAGCACTATGGGGCTTAACTTCTGAGGTCATCAGTCCCCTACAACGTAGAACTACTTAAACCTAATAACCTAAGGACATCACACACATCCATGCCCGAGGTGGGATTCGAACCTGCGACCGTAGCAGTCGCGTGGTTCCAGACTGTACCGCCTAAAACCTCCCGGCCACTCCGGCCGGCATACTCTCTGTATTTTATTACATGGTCTTTCAGATGTAGGACTCTTTTGGCGTAAGCTGTTTTGAGGTTCGCTCCTGTTGTTCTCCTTCCCAGTAATATTTAGAATTTGACCTATTAACGTCAGGTCTGTGAGACTGATAGCTGACATAGCTGGCCAAATGTGCTATACGGTTACCATTGTTATGGTGTGATGCTGTTAACGATTCACGCTGTACGTATGATCTTTCTAATCGATGTGTCTGTAACTTGTTGCTTGTATCTATCCGTTTTCTTTGCTTAAAAGTTCAGTAAAATTTTCTATAATATTTTAATTGAACGAGCACATTTAAAGCATAAATATTTCATAGAAAACTTTATTGAATTCCTAAGCATAGATAACGGATAGACACACACACAAGTACCTACAGACACATCGATTACAAACATCATACACACATCCTGAAATGATAACAACACACCATACCAATTGAAACAATACAGCATCTTTGGCCAACAATCACAACTATCAATTAGTCATATCTGACTATTAAATATCAAATTCCAAAAGTTACAACGAAAGGCCAGGGCCATTAACGAAAGGGGTAAACCAGAAAATAGCTTATAGCATAAGAGTCCTGGGTCTACACTGAAGCGCTAAAGAAACTGGTACAGACATGCGCAGTTAAACACAGAGTTATTTAAATAGGCAGAATACGGCGCCGCGCTCCAGGACGCCTATATAAGCAACATGTGTCTGTCGCAGTTGTTAGAACGGTTACTGCTGCAACAATGGCAGATTATCAATATTTAAGTGAGTTTCAAAATGTTGTCATAAAGGACGCACGGTAGATGGGACATAGCATCTACGACGTTGCGATGAAGTGGAGACTTTCCTAAACGACAATTTCATGAGTGTACCGTGAATATCAGGAATCCGGTGAAACATCAAATCTCCCACATCTCCGCGGCCGGAAAAAGATCCTGCAAGAATGGAACCAACAACGACTGAAGAGAGTCCTTCAACGTGACAGAAGTGCAATTCTTCCGCAAATTGCTGCAGCTTCCAATGCTGGGCCATCAGAAAGTGTCAGCGTGCGAACTATTCAATGAAACATCACCGATATGGGCTTTCAGAGCGGAAGGCCCACTCGTGAACCCTTGACGACTGCACGACACAAATCTTTATCCCTCGCCTGGGCCCGTCAGTACCGACATTGGGCTGTAGATGACTGGAAACACGTTGCCTGGTCGGACGAGTCACGTTTCGAATTGTATTGAGCGGATGAACGTGTACGGGTATGAAGACAACCTCATGAACCCATGGGCCGTGCATGTCGACAGGGGACTGTTCAGTCTGGTGGGGGACTCTGTGACGGTGTGGACCGTGTGTAGTTGGAGTAACATGGGACACCTGATACGTCTGGATATGACTCTGATATGTGACACGTACGTAAGCACCGTATCTGTTCACGTCCATGCATTCGTGTCCATTGTACCTTCCAACGGACTTCGGCAATTCCAGCACGTCAATGCGACACCCCATACGTCCAGGACTGCTTCAGACTGGCTCTAGCAACACTCTTCTGAGTTTAAACACTACCGCTGGCCACAAAACTTCCCATACATCAACATTATGAGCACATCTGGGATGTCTTGCAACGTGCTGGTCAGAAGAGACCTCCACCCGCTGTTACTCTTACGGATTTATGGATAGCCCTGCAGGATTCAGGGTGTCAGTTCCCTCCAGAATTACTTCGAGGCATTACTTGAGTCCATGACAAGTCGTGTTGCGACACTTCTGCGTGGTCGCTCGGCCCTACACGATATTTTTTTGGCTCTTCTGTTTATATCACGCTGTAGTACAATACAGACTGGTAGCAACCACTGATGATATACAGACACAGGTACCAAACCAGCATATCCTGAAAGATGATTAACCAACATTATAATAAAATCAACTTTCATAGATGGTCTGAAGATATCATTGCAGCCGAAATGCATCCACTATAATAAAAGGATCCGTTACAATAAATACATTTAACTACCAAAGCAAAAATCTCTACTTTATTATGCATTTGGTTCTCGTTACTGAAAGTCACTACCGACGTACGTATTACACATAAATACGTTTTAGCTAACGTGCACTATGAGCATACCAGGCTCTTTAGTATTCCATTTGCGGGGGCAGATTTTTCTATTCTGCTTTCTGGTGTATAGTCATCATGGTATGTGCTGATTCACATTTTGTGTTTCGCAACTCCTATACAGGCCACTGGAGGCTGTAGATTGGAACTAGCACATAAAATTTTAATAAGAAACTGATTTCAGGAAATATACCGTTTGGATATAAAATATGTTTGAAGATGCGATCATGTTCAAAAATGAAACAATCGTATGGCTTTACTGGCTGGGAGACACCATTTGAGTTGATTCAGTGTTTTCCATGCTGTCTTCTTCAAAGTTTGCATTTCAGGGTCATCTTTACTCATGTTTAATTATCAATCTTCTCCGACACGGTACAGTGTCGGTTTCTCAAAGTCTACTGTGCGAAACATCCTTTGTCGACAAACATGCCCAGCTCTCCGTGGCATGAAGAAAGTTTATGTTCACGACGATAAATTTCTTCCAGTTTGGAAGTCTCCTCTTGTGATATTGTTCTTTGTTGTGTAGATTGAAGGTGGAGTGAGGAGGCAGAAATCGAAAGGGAAGTAACTAAAGAAATCAGCTGCGTCGAGACTTTATGCGAAATGAGCGGCGACGAGTGAAAATGTGTGCTGGACTGGGTCTCGAATCCGTGATCTCCTACTTACTGGACAGTTGCGTTAATCACCGTGTCATTCGGACGCAGGATTTATAGGGAATGCGCCACAAAGCCGCACTCCTCATCCATGACCTTCGCGCTCACTAATTTTAGTTTCCCACTGGAGGTCGTACGTAGACAGGCATCAGCATTGAAGGTTGTGAATTCATTGCCCATCGAGGCGAATCAGTTATATATGAATGCATGATCGTTCTTTCGGATATGTCCGACACAACAGACAGCATGTAATCGTGTAACTATTCTGTTCGCTTATCTGGCTACTACATCGTGCAGGAACGTACGATAAATTCATGTCTGCAAGTTCCGATAAAAAGCAAAGCTCCACCTTTGACAGTAGCCATGAACTGTTGACAGTAACAAACTTCGCCGTGGCCACATCATAGACTGTTACTGTGCATTGTTTTTCAATGTATCAACACCATCGAGAAATCAGGCAGCTGTCTGTTATAAAACATAAATAGTTTACAAGCATTTGTGACGCAACATTGCTCATTCGATAACTAGTGACGCTAGGAACACTTGTTCTCAACCGTTCCTTAATTATCGTAAAATAAGTTAAGGTAATCTACATATATAATATATGATCTTGTCTCCAAAAGAATGAAACACTCCGTTTACTTCTTCTATAATAAACCATTACGGAACTGCAGAATTAAATGATCTGGCTACGAGTCGACTACTTAATAAACAGCTATATAGTTGCAAATAATAATTAAAGACTTATAAATGAGTGTACAGCATAATTAATCACGTTGCACAAGACATGAAAAATAGCTGATTAAAAAATTATCGAGATAAAATCTAAAATATCATTAATTATTGATGAGAGTACAACAGTTAGCCAATATAACCTTTAATAATTTATCTACGAACCAGATTCTCTGACCTGATAGAGTCTACAAGTACTTTCATTGGTATACTTGAGCTTAAAAATGTTACAGCTGAAGGTATTTGTAACAGCGTGCTGATTTTAATATATCAACATTTTTGCACCAGCAAACTTTTTATTTCATGAAGTGCATATTACAAATCTGTCACAGCTGCTACACATGTGTTTTGGCTACTAGTTTCGATCCGTCTGGTTCATTCTAAAGCCTGACCTGCTGAGGCTGCTCTGAAAATGCCTGATCTTAATGACAACCATCTAAAATTGGCAATACATGTATCACATAGTGACTGTATATAATCGTCGCAATATACATACGCTCACAATACAAGTTTGATTCTGACTAATATAATGAGCGACGAATGTTGTGATATTTATCTGACGTCTCAGTGTAGCCAATTTTAGATGGTTCAGTGGAGCCTCAGTCGGTCAGGACTGAGAATGTAGCAGTCGGTTTGAAACTAGTAGCCAAAGTCTATATACTGTAATTATAACACAGTTGTAATAAACACTTCATGCTGGGCGGGGTAGCCGCGTGGTTGAGGGCGCCTTGCCACGGTTTGCGCGGCTTAACCCCCGTCGGAAGTTCGAGTCCTCCATCGGGCATGTGTGTGTATTGTACTCAGTGTAAGTGAGTTTAGGTTAGATTTAGTAGTAATATGTAAGCCTAGGGACCGATGACCTCAACATTCTAGTCCCATAGCAACTTACCACAAATTTCATTTCAACACTTATGACGTATTGCTGAACTGTTTGCTATACAAGTGAGTCCCTAACGAGTTCCTGAATGAAAATCTCGTTTCAGTTTATAACACTACCGTCTGCTACTGCTGTACCATAACCTTAAAGTTGTAGGCAGGTCGTGAAATAAAACTATCTTGTTAAAGCAATTATGGTATAAAGCAACAGAGCAGTGTTACCCTCTGAGAGGAATTTTGTTAAGTTGACCGTGTTGTACCTAACAGAGAGGGCTTATCGGAAATGAAAGTCAGAATTACGTAAATATTTGAACAGTAACAAACAAATTTTGCCTATCTGCATTGTTTAACGGATAAAGAAAACGGTCGCCAGCCTACCTAGGCAAGAGAATGATTAACATTCTCGTTCAAGAAAATAGTTATTAATAACTTTAATGGATAAACACAACCCATACTTTGTCACACACGAGTGCAGTGAACTCTGACACATACATATGTTTACGGTAAGATTGAAACTAACCGTTAGAGCAGCACAAACTATTTGCAAAATCATAACAGATACGGAAAGACACTATTACTTTCAGGCTTACACAAACTGTATGGTCTTTATAACGTTATTATTACTATTCACTGCAGAATCATTAGTTGGATATAGGTTAAGTCTCTCTCAGTTAAATACTTTACTATTTAAAATGAAAGTTAATTGGAATCCACTAACAGGTTGCTCATCACTATCATTTGAATAAAGAAATAATGTTTTTCATAATTATTGGTTTTCCCATCACTTGTTACCTAGCATTAACACAATAGACAAACTGCAGATCCTGTTATATTATTAATATGCACTTCTAATGCACCAGAGAGACAAACACTTAGCTAACATGAGTATATAACGTTTCAGACTGCAGTTTTCCACCTTTACTACATTTAGAGACAAAATTAACATATATGTAAGATACTGACTCACCTTCTGCGATTTACAACAGGCAGTAATGTGATCATTTACTAAGCAAAACTTTATAAGCCTCAGTCTTACGAACTCTTAATTTGAAGTTGGCAACAACACATTAATAAGCAGTTTCACTAGGAAAATTATTTTCAGCAAGCATCATTAACTTTAACTCACTCTCTTGCCACATTAACTTTAACTTTCTTTTCACTATGTTCAAGAGGCATTAATTAGCAAAAACACTGGTCTTTAATGTTATTTCAATAGGGACACTCGGTAATCACTTTAGTTCAAACGGAGGGGAACGTGTGAAGTGTTATGCTAAGGAAAAAATCAAGGTAGGTACACAAATTCAGTTATAAGTTACCTTATATTTTTGCACACTAAAACATCCGATGAGCTGGTCCTTCACTGTACATTATTATAGCATTCCGATACAGTGATAGCGCAATGTGGTGGCAACAGCATGTTGGTAGGTGGATTTGCACGTAGAATTGCTGGGCTCTGTCATTTCTTGGTGACGATGATAGATACAAATTCCAGAATAGTTCCAGCTATTTATCCATCCATCCGAGGCATTGGAAAGTAGCAGAAAAAGCCTCTCTCTGAACCAGCACAATATGTATCATTTACATGGCAATGCACAGTTTGGTAGCTCGTCCCCGACTCGTAGCTCGTCCCGACTGACTCTCAGTTCCACCTTTTCTACCTAGGCCAACCACAATTTGCGCGCGTTACACAGTTCCGTTCCCGAGGGGAATCACAACAATTTTTACATACAAACTAACTAAGAACCCTAAGTGAGGATCAGCAGTTTACATAACAGCAACCAAATTCATTCAATAAAACAGAATATTTGCACATATTGACATTTCTACAAAAAATTATTCACACAGAAATTACAATTATATGTAGTAAGTTTTGTTCCCTCCAAATGGGACAAAGAATTTAAATGACAGATACACTACTTTGCATAGAACCAAACCATGACATCAAAGTTTGTACAAAGAAAGGAGTATACAATTCTGTGTTATCTATTCACTCAAACACATTTACAGAAGCTTAACGATGTAATATTAAATGAAACAAAAGCAAAATAAATCAGTACGGCATTAGACTTATGGTGTTACAAGTACAACATGTGACGCAGCAGTGATGATGAGAAGAAAAAAAATGAGTTGTATCGTTCATGAAACAGCACTTCTCACAGATTGTGGTTTGAAAGTGTGATAACCAAAGATTTAAATCATCAGTTAGTGGTGTAGTTAAAAAAAACTTACCATCACATGTGAATCACTTCAGATCTTTCCTTGCCACGCTATATTCAGTGTACCCCAGTCAACGAAGACCTTTCGAGGGTTAAAGCAGCATGCAGAGTTACTACGTACATCTACCATTTACCCTCTGTTAGATCGTTGGTAAGCCATTAAATATGTTTACCGTGGTCGGTGACACTCAGTTTTTCGTTACCATTATATCCATTCTAGTACCGCAGTGAATATCAATAAAGTACGAACGTGGAAACCCTTTCCTTATTTTTCATTGTGTGTGATTGGACTTCTGTACTGTTTCCAGTCCACTTAATAACAATGTAGATAGCAAAAAGTACAGCGTCTGTTGCATCGAAGTACATCAATCACTTCACGATTACGAGTAACGTGGAGTTCACGCTTGCATCTCTGGATGTGTAATAGCAGCGCGTTTCATTTATTTCAAGCGTCAACTTCAGTTTAGGCTTTGTCGGGATATAATTGGCGTATTGCGATTAACCATCCTCATTATTTTTGAGATTTCTCGTGTTATTTATTGGGTAACAAATAATACCTGTAAAGAGGGTGTCTACTTAAGAAACCTTAGTTTCATTTGAAGATAATATTTATCTATGTTTTGGAATGTCTCATAATATCTACCCCTGCCTTAAATTCATAACCATGAACGTCGTTTTTCAACATTTTTAGCTGTTCTAGAGATATTTGTGTTGAAACGTTGAAGCGGGTCACCCCGTAAACAAGGTGAGTCACGTAAGACATAACACCCCTTTTATTTCGTGAACGGTTACAAACATCGAATCGCGGTTTTTGACCATTCTTAGACCGTCGGGGGCACTTGTTCTTTGTTTGGTTAATTGTAGCACTGGTATCAACGGAGATATTGAAGCAAGTACTTTTTTTAATGGAACCATGTAATTTTTATAACTGCATTCGACAGCTATTGAGAGGACAATTACAGTGATACAGCGTTTGCGAGTGTTGACACTGAAACCTGTCATTAAAAAAAATTAGAGAAATGTCCTAGAATTTGAGAGTGCGTCACATAATGGACATTTGGGGAAAGGGAAAAGAAGTTTTTGTTATGCGACGTGTGAACCATAAATTATCTAAAGACTAAGTACGTCTGCGTGATGTATAACAAATAGTAAAGTACGTAAGTCATTGTTATCAAAACACAAATATCGATGTAATTAACAAAACACAGTTTTTGTATAATCTCTGTGTAACATAGGCCATGAAGATCAGAAACAATGTTTTGATTGAGCTCTGTCTCCTGTTTCTTGTTTCGTCTAGAGGTAGGCCGCCATTGTAGCGCTGGATAATAATCAGTGTAAGTTTTTCTGTATTTTTTTGCCGGCCAATGTGGCCGAGCGGTTCTAGGCGCTTCAGTCCGGAACCGCACTGTTGCTACGGTTGCAGGTTCGAATCCTGCCTCGGGCATGGATGTGTGTTAGGTTAGTTAGGTTTAAGTAGTACTAAGTCTAGGGGACTGATAACCTCAGATGTTAAGTCCCATTTTCTGTATTTTTGCAAAATATAATAGTAATTGTTATTATAAAGGACGTATTATTGACTTAGTGGGCACCTCTCATGATAGTAATCATCAGTTACAATTACCAAAGGTTTTTTTTCAAATTTTCGAGTTGCGGGGAGCTCTTCTTCCATAGCAGCATTTGGTCGGCCATTACGCTGACGATTCATGTTGTTAAATGTAAATGCGTGAAACTTCTCAATTTTGATCTTTCATTAATTTCAAAGTTAAAACGAGTAATTATAGATTTCATTTACCAAAATTCACAGCATTGAATGAGTTCAGTATGTTTTATTTTGGCCGCTTAACGGCAGATGAGATCCTCTCCAGTTTTTACTTGCAAATAATGAAAAAGAAATATTGAAAATCATTCCATTCAATACGCTCCGCAATATCTCAGTAAATCTCTGTGACATTTGGTACATAAATAACCAGTTGTTCCTGAGAACCATATTAATAATTACAGTTTGCGTAAGAATACGCAGATTTTCTTTTCTAACTAGCAGAGCTCACTCAAACTATTTATTAGAACCCGGTGAGTCGCGCGTTGTGTTTAAAACATATTATATCGTACGTACTTCAGGGCAGCCGTTGTCCGAACGAGAAGTATCGCGGTATAAGCTAATTAAAAGTCTCATTCTAGCCCGCATTATTTAAAGCCACTCCAACCAAATCATAAAATGTGTAATTATAAAAATAAAAATATAGAATTATCCCGTAATAAGTTGTCTCACACATCCATACACAGTTATACCGTGATACACGGTGCACACACATCCAAGCAAGGCTCTCGTGCTACGCTGTATCACAAATTGAACACATTTGCCTGAATACGTCTCTGCACTGCAGGCCGCTCAGTGTTACATCAACATTCGTTGCGTGCAGACATGTACACAAATGAGGTGACGTTGGATATGCTTCTTCTATGTCGTGAATGTAAAAGAAATGCCGTAAAAACAGAGCAGTGGCACAGGGCTGTCTATCCGGATCGCCAATGTCCGACACGACATGCAATTGCACGAATTATTAAGACGCTAGTGCTGACTGGCTGCTTGGATATTTAAAGAGAGAGAGAGAGAGAGAAGTGTACAACTAACAGAGAACACGAAGAAGCTGTTCTGGCTACGACGCTAATGAATCCGCAGAGTGGTACGATAGATACTCGTACTGCTAAGGAACGTGGAATCAGCCAGACGAATGTCATTCGAATCCTACATCGACAGAATTTCCATCACGATTATCTATCTGTACCTCAGGCATTCGACGACCGTGATTTCGAACGTCGTACAAAATTTCATCGGTTTGCCCTTCAGCAACTGAGAGACGGCTCCCTGCGTTTTTCCAACGTGTGCTCTTTACCGATGAAGCAACGTTTACCAACCACGCCAATGTAAATTTGCATAACATGCACTACTGGGCAGCCTTAAATCCACACCGACTTTGTAAGGTGCAACATCAATCTCTGTGAAGCGTAGACGTAGGTTGCGGCATCCTAGGAAATTACATTGTGGGACCTTACTTCATCTCCGGTGTTTTAAACGGACATTCGTACGCACCCATTCTTTCCAGAAGAGGTACCTCTGGATATTCAACAGTGTACCTGGCTGCAGCATGACTGTTCACCAGCTCACTCGTCCGTGTTGCAACGCAAATACTACATGAGAACATTTCTGGACAACTGATAGGACGAAATGCTGTTGTCAAATGGCCAGCGAGACCCCTCGATTTGACTCCTCTTGATTTTTTAATTTGGGAGCTATCAAGGATGCAGTCTATAAAGAAGTCCCAATTACGACAGACGATGTGTGTCGTCCAATTGCCAGTGCATGCTCTACTCTATCATCTACTGTAATTAAATCTGTTTATCGTTCTTTCGAACAGAGATGTGCCTTTCCGTCCATGGTCAACACTCTGAACACATGCTTGAATGAAGGATAAATCTACATTTCCGGCAGACAAAAGTTATGGTTCAAATGGCTCTGAGCACTATGGGACGTAACTTCTGAGGTCATCAGTCCCCTAGAACTTAGAACTACTTAAACCTAACTAACCTAAGGACATCACACACATCTATGCCTGAGGAGGATGCGAACCTGCGACCGTAGCGGTCGCGCGGTTCCAGACTGTAGCGCCTAGAACCGCTTGGCCACACCGGGCGGCGACAAAATTTATGTTATGTGGTTTGGGCTGTTGCCATATCCTTGTTAGTAAATTGTTTATTTCACTTAAATCTGTACTAAATTTCACTGCAACATCAAATAAGTCGACAGGTGTATTGCACGTAGATGGTAGCTTTGTCAGTACGCAGTTACGTTCAGCATGAAACGGAAGTTTCATTAAGAATATTATTTATTTTGCAGTGTACCGGCGATCACCGAAGTATTTTTAATAAAATGTTTAGTTGAACGAATGTGTCCCATGTGATATGATTTAGAGCAGTATAGGTAGAGACGGTTATTTAAAGAATAAACAGTTGATTACTCTGTTTCAGCTCACGTAAATCTAGGAGGATGCAGAGATGTGAAATGATTTTCTTAGACCCTTTATGATACACTAGATTCTAGCCTATGTCATATTTCCATGTGCAACGTTCGTAAGTGTACCTGCATCTAGGTCGTAAGTTGGTTAAAGGGGAAGTAAGGCTTTATTCTCGTAGCGCAGGCCTACTTTACGGTACACAACTGCGCAGCCTCGTCCATGACGCCTGCTTGATAGCGTGTGCACTGCACATGTCGTTTACGGCCACTGTGCTCTCACATTCTAGGACACTTCAAGAATTTTTTTTACGACAGGATTTAATGTCAACATTAAGAAACGCTATATCACTGTAACTGTCTTCTCAAGACCTACTGAATGCAGTTATAAAAAACACACGGTTCTATTTTTTAAAAAAAAAACTACTTGCTTGATTATCTTCGTTGATACCAGCGCTAAAAACACTAACCAAACAAAAAGCTCGTGACCCTCGACGCTCTGACACTTGCCGAAAACCACGTTTCCATACGTGTAACCGTTTTCGGAACAAAAGGGATATCGCGTGTTTTGTGACTCACCCACTATATAGCTCCATTTCCTGGTGCTCTACCATTTTCGAATTGCTTAATAGTATCCTGTACCTCCGCTGTTGTTGGCTCCTGGGTTTCTGCTTCATGTTCGTTGCCTGCAATGGAGCACATATCTTGAAATTCGGATACATCTTCTTTAAACAGTTCCTCATGGTATGTCTTCCATCTCTCTAGGCTTATCAGCTGTAAGTTTATACTACTTCTGTCATTTCCTCTTAGCCGTTTTGCCCACGCTTCTTTGGGCCTGAGGCATTCACATATGATGTCGATTAAGAGACCTATATTTTCGGAGTCAATGTGATTCTAACGTTTCTGGTGCAGTCGACTTTGACCCCATTAAGTTCATATCTTCCATCTTGAAACTAGAAAGAACATGCATTACATGCGAAATGCGATGTCACCGCTGCTACTGGAATCTTTATAGGCATAACTACCATATACCCTTGCTTGGAACTCTGAGACTGTCTTAATGTTGAATAGGTATTCTTATCTCATCGTTATTATTAAACATTGCTGAAGCGAGAGATATGTGAGAAAAATATTCCTGAGTAGTGGTATGCTCGGAGTTGTTAATCGAGTGACATCATTGTGAGGTTTTAGTCCTTAAGAAACTCGTAATTCTTGTGTGCTACCATAGTCTGCTATCGCTGCAGAATGGCACTGTATATATCCTCTACGTGCGCGCTGCTTTTTGTGAAGATGTATCATAATTTGCTCACCATAGTAATCGATTTCGATTTACTTTCTGATCTTTTATATTCAGCACGGTATGGTCTACTATCTGAACAGTCACTGGGAGGGTTGTTACGTTGCTAGGCGCCTCCACAGTTTTATAATCTGGACCCACTGTAGGGAAGAATTCGTAGTATATAGTCTGGATTAATCTGTTAAGGTACGAATTCATCACGATATTTCACTCAACACGAATTGTATTCACTATCAGTATATCCGCTTGTAGATTTGACTCATAAATTTTATCAGTATTATTTTCCAGTAGTCGACTACTCGATAAATCCTGATGAACTTTTATGGCTAAAGTCCACTGTCTCTTCTGTCTTTCAGTTTTACATGTATCAAATTTGCATATAGCTCAAACTCTTTCACAAATCATTTGGTACAAACATTTGATACATCTATGTTGTAGGAGTCAGGAGATGTTAATACAGCTTCACTACTTCTGAGATGTAGTTTGTCTCAGTACTATTAGCTATGCTATTGTATGTTTGCAGACCGATAAATGCAATACCCCATTCTACCTTGGTTATATGTACGGGAGGAAAGTACTTCGATTTTAATGTAGACGATTGTTATTTTAAAGTTATAACGTTCGACATCACATCTAAATGTAAGCTGATGCAATGATGTTCGTATTGCTTCTTTTTATGCAATTGTTAGACAAAACATTAGAACAGACGACCAAAGAGAATGAATTTAGGTCTTAGTAGCACTGAAAATTGCAGACCACGTGGGACTTGTCGGTAAAATAACGACACAGTTCTTCTGGAGGTCTTAAATCTATGAGTTAATCAGAGTAGCAGATGTTTTTAAACAACACAATCCAGTGAACCCCATATCCCCCTGCAACTTCTAAACAGAGCAGCCCACATTCTCTGGATTTCTACATCATCCTTCGGAATATATTCTGCAGAAACACACCGCAAAATTTTGTAGTCTTAAGGTTTGTGACGAGTTTGTAAGCAGTCTGGCTGGTAGTATCGATATATTTTTTTTTTTAATGAATAACCCAAGCCCTTTCCTGTGCGTTTTAAATATAGTCTTTCAGCCAGATCAATAGCACCCATTGTCCCATGATGTCGTTCAGGCTCCGATAGTTGCTTCTCTGGGTTTTTTTGCGTTCCTTATTGCTTGAGCCGTGGCAGCAGTCACTCCTGCTATCAATCGCTGACAGCCAAGTAAATGCAGGAGCCAGAAACAGAATTACTCCAAAATATGTCTTAGGTATTAGTAGAAACGTCTTTTTCTTCCGCTTTTCTACCTCGAGGAAACTTTTGCATTTGCACCGCTGATTGGATACAAATTTTTAAACATCCTGTAGATTTTTTCTGCTTCTTTAGTGCATGGCATTTAATTGACACCCAGTTTAAGGTTGGCATGCATTGCCTTACCTAATGTGACCATGCTAGTTGGCGCAGTGGCCAGTACACTGGACTCGCATTCGGGAGGACGACGGTTCAATCCTGTGTCTGGCCATCCTGATTTAGGTTTTCCGTGGTTTCCCTAACTCCATTCAGGCAAAGGGCACGGCCGACTTCCTTCCCCGTCCTTTCCTAATCCGATGAGACCGATGACCTCGCTGTCTGGTCTCCTCCCCCAAAACAACCCAACCCAACCCTTACCTACTATGAATACAGCAATATATTGTCATACACTAATGTCCTTTCTTCGACGTATCTGTTTTGTTTTATCAGTTAATAACCGGTATGCAATGTGACTGTCTCTATTTCTGGCATAAGTAAAATCATGCACCTTGCATGCATCATCATGTATATTAATTCCCTCATGATCACGAACTAGAAACTTTTTCAACTTTGTTCCAGGCCCACAGAAGCTGTATCCAGGAATGTGAAGCTCATCAGGGAGGCCTATCGGGAACACCACCCCTACCTCTGCGGATTGCTTCCCGGCACACACGTCACGCTACTGTGTGGTTTGAGATGTGTGTGTCCTATTATAGAACAAATCGCTAGCTCTCACCCAATTGCCTTTCTCTGACAGGAAGGAAGTCATTTCACTAATGCCTTGCTCCCTCGACATCTTATGACCAACTCTATGAGGAACTTCTCTGGTTCAGAATTTTCTGTAATCGCTCTGAGCAAAAACTCTCTGCAATTTCTTCACTGTCGCTGTCCTTTAAGATGTAAGTTTGTGCAGCATATTTTGGAAACTGTAAATACCTCTGTTGACCAGTTCTGTGGATAACACTTCTCAAAAGAACTTTTGTGTTTCGAAATGTGAAACAAATCACTTACATTGAACTTTTGACTGTGTGAATTCACCACCTTAATACGACTGTGAACTCAATTCAGAAGCCCATTGTCATCGACCTCAATAGGTGTTATCTTCATTCTGTGATGAGTAGTCCAATTATATTTATCAATGATTTGTGGTAGAATGTATAGCCATTTGTTTGATCCTCAAAGATTAAATTACTACCACATCTGGTTTATTATCGTCCTGTTAAACCTTTCCATAATAACAGCTTTCTAATGGGTTAATATTGAATAGTGGTTTATTTCATATCGTTCCATTACTGCTTTGAAATGCATGTTGTAAAATTCACCTCCATGATCGGTTTGAAAGTTGTCACGACACCTATTCATTCCAGTCTGCAAGAACTTTCCATATATCTGCACAATTTCATTTCCCATCTATACCTTCACAGAGAGAGCACAGGCAAATTTGGAATATGTATCTACGACCTACAAATGTACTTGAAACCTTTATTTGATCATGAATGTTCTCACATTTCTATGAGATCATCTGGCCACAAATCATTCAATCTTAATATCACGACATGTCTGCACGAGAATGTTTCGCACACTGCCCTTTGGTGCTCGTGAAGTACTGTCTTCATATTCACCCAATGATATGTCTTTCTTGGAACTCTGAAATGATTGATATTATTTGATTTGCATGACGTGTATTCTCTGTGGCAGCTGAAGCTGTGAGTAGTTCTAATCACTCAATGATTTTGTTCAGATCATAAGCCAAAGGTAAGTCACACATCCTTTACACTGAACTTCAGCACCTTTGTCTTTGGTATGTGCAACTGCTAAAGAGGGTTTAATTACATTCTTGTATTTATTGCTCTGAGGCTCTAATTCGTCCTTTCAAGGTGTTGCCCTTCCTTTAGACGTTAGTCAAACTTAATATCTCACTATAAACTTTTATCTCTTTTCGGAGATACTTTCTGACATTTGAAATTTTTAGAAACGTTAGCTCTAAACAACCAGGTAATCTTCCAGTTTCATTGTTCCCAACTTGTATTTATGCCTTGCAAATGCAACACCTTATGTTGGTGGACCCAAACAGGCGATGAATCTTCTTGCCATTCTGTTGCATTACCATCATTTGTCGAACAATATTCCTCCTCTCTACAGTCATACGACTCTGAATTATCATTTATTTCCATTCTCGATGCAGAGATCTGTTATTACATTTCTCCAATGGAACTTCACAACAAATAAAGTTGTTAAAGTCTTGGTTGTTCAATACAAACATCTCACCAGTTAAACACATGAGAGCCAGATGTATGTGCATATATAAAAGAAATTACGGTGCTCACGCTAGTGTTATGCATTTACAAATATTATATATTAAGACATTCTAGTGACGTCACAATTGCAGACACTGGCAGCCTACAGCTTGTCTACAATGCACTGGTACGATGGTAAATCTGCACCACATGCAAATTAATTCTACAGTGACGAGGGGCATGGGGATATGGGGATTACGGTGGTGAAAGCATGGCGCATGGGTTGCCTTCACTGGGCGGTGACACGAAGATGTCAGAACCTTGGGAGTGATGATATCATGGCCTTGGTGCACACGTACAGATGTGATGATGTCAGGAATCCGGGAATGTGGATGCTGACATCAGCACGTTTTGGGCTAGCAGCGATACCGCAAATAACAAGAGCGAACTATTCCAGCTAATTAAAGAGGAATCAGTTTACATGGCTGAAATGCTGAATGACTATCAATTTGCAGGACATTAGGTACTGCACGAACTCGAAGCTGCCCATCTTGTAACACAGACTAGTTCTCCATCATTAAAACACTATCTTTTTGTAAGAACAAAGAGAAGCGTTACCTACCACGACGAATAGCTGCTGCTGTATCAGAGCTGTACAAAAGAGGTATGGGGGTATCGTAGTTGTGGATGAGAAGACATGCTGGGTTTGTGGGGAATGAAAATGCTGACCAACTGTCTTAGGACACAACGGCGAATGGCATGCAAGAATGATGTACTACAGAGGATGATCTCAGTGATGTGGTTAGAGACTAGGCCAAAAGGGAATGGAACAAGACGTGGAAGACTGAAGATCCGCACAACAGGTCTGATACAAATAAACCCAACTGCATTTACTGAAGGACTATTGTACTGAACAATGGTCTCTGAAGTGCACCTCAGTTGGCAAAGGGGACAAGACATGGGGTTGTGAGGCTCACTGCCAGACTGAAATTGAGCCACAGCTGCTACGACAATGTTTTTATAGAATCCATCTAATACTAGTGCCGCAATACGACCGTGGAAAGCTGCAGGGCGTCTATCACACCTATTTTGGTTACCCTCGATGCAGAAGGGAATGAGACTGGATCACTATAGAGCTGGTATGCAAGCATGAACCACTTCGTTCTCATGTTTTAAGCCTGGACTACCTATTTATAAACAACTTGTGGCATTTGTTTTAAAAGTAGGAATAAATTTTAGCCATCTAATAGACCAGTGTGTTTCTTCTTCACAATGCAATTAAAGTTCCTTTTAAATTTCTACGAAGCTGTATCTTTGGAAAAGCTAAATACCAATCAATTAAGGCCAGCAGATAGAAAAATAATTTCCTTTTTACGTTCGGCAAACATTTATTTGGAAACAAAACCACTCATTGTTGCTGTGAGACAAGAGATTGTGTTGGGACTGTGCTCTGTTATGCTACTTCTATAGCATCTGACACATTGTGATTTGTACCTCATGTATTTTATCACGTACAACAGATGCTAAAGTAAAAGTGCTGGCACAAGTCGCAGCCAGTTGATGTTGAGTGTTTGATTACTTTTGCACTTGCTCTTTGGTGCAATCAAAGGCTGTTCCTTTTCCTTTTCTTTTTTTTTAATGAATTAAAGTTTCATAGCAAGTTCTTGCACATCCAAGTTAGAGCAATTTTCTCAGACATAATGCAAGCTGTTAAAGTTAAACGACGTTAATGTAATCTAACAACAGTTTTGTGTTTGAGGAAATATGGTTTTTATTTTGTTTGAAATTTCATTTATGTTGTCTTTTTCAATAAAACAATTATAAACAGTCATTCCTATGGACGTCCTTTTTATCTTGAACATGCATACTTACTTCCGAAACGCATTCTAGGCGCTACAGTCTGGAGCCGAGCGACCGCTACGGTCGCAGGTTCGAATCCTGCCTCGGGCATGGATGTATGTGATGTCCTTAGGTTAGTTAGGTTTTATTAGTTCTAAGTTCTAGGCGACTGATGACCTTAGAAGTTAAGTCGCATAGTGATCAGAGCCATTTGAACCGAAACGCTTTCAGCTAGCAGAAATATTAATTATGTCTGCTGAATTATAAGTAACAACATACTTGGCCAGATTAGATTTGTAACTTTTTGTTACCGTAAAAACTATAATTACGATCTTTGTAGATTTATAGACAGCTTTTGGAAATATTGACTGCAATACGCTCTTTGAAATTCAGAAGACACTGCTGAATAAATTATCTACAATTTGTACAGAAACCAGTCAGCAGTTGTAAGAGTCGAAGAACATGAAGGTGCTTCAGAACATAATGAGATAGTCTTGGAATTATCCCAGATTTTATTCAGGCTGTTAACTGAGCACACAGGAACGGAAACTAAGGAGAAATGTGGAACACAAAGCTCAAGGACAAGAAACTGGAAGCTATAAGCTTGCCGATTTCATTGTAATTGTGTCAAAGAAGGGAGAAAACTTTGGATATCAGAGGAAGTGAATGTTTAGAGCCATAGAAAGAGGTTCTAAGATGAATACAGTAAAAATAGGGTAATGGAAAAATAGTCGAACTAAACAAGGTGATGCTGAGAGAACTACGAGAACTCGTAGGTTAAGAAATTCTACACTAAAATTAGTAGAACAATTTTACTATTTTTGGCACTAAAAGAACTGAGCATAACTGATGAAAGATACCTTGGTTTCAACGTATGATTTTCTGTTTGTTTGGCACATCACACGTCCTCCATCGCATGTGAAAATTACGTGTGGAATCCGAAATGGAAGCTTCCGAAATGGGTGTAATTTTGGTATCAAAGCCTGGCAGGTTTCCCCTCTTTCTGATCTCATACTTATTGACAGTCAATTTCTATTTGTCCATCTGTTTCTGTTCCAGAAGGCTAGACCATCCTATAAATAGGATATAAAAACAGCGAGAAAAATGTTTCTGAAACGATAAATTTGCTTACCGAATACAAATTTAAGTACTAGGAGAGCTTTTCGGAAGGTATTTGCCTGGAATGACCGTTTCATGAATGTGAAACGAGGCTCCAAACAGGACAAGAAGAATTTAGTTGAAAGAAGAAAGTTTCCTGCGTCGGGTGTTATTTATTTCCATTTTTCTTAAATGCGTACTACGACGTTTCTGCTGTGTAGTCATTCTCAAGTAAAATGACGTGCAGTTAACGGATAAGGCATTTCACTTGTTAATGGATACACAGTCAAAACATTATAGCACGAAAATAAAAACAAAATGCAAATAAATATTGGTAACAACAGACGCAGGAAACACATTTCTCTCTAGGTCATAAAGAGTTCTGAAATGTGGTGCTACTGAATAGAACTGAAGAGTTGGTTGATAAGTCGGATAACTGATATCGAGGTACTGAATCGAACAGAGAAGAAAAGGAGTTTATGACACAGCTCAGGCTTGACTTCAGTAAGTAGCTTCAGAGGGGTGTGGGTTGCAGTAGTTACGCAGGATGAAGAGACTTCCATAGGATAGATTAGCGTGCACAGGCAGCACCGAACCCGTCTACTACTGGAGACTAGAGTAACAACATCGGATGGAGTAGTTGTACAGTGCTATTAGGTAGGTAATTTATAATTAGGTAGGTGTTGTGACTTGCAGGCATGCCATTTCCTCATGTCTGTTTAAACTGTTCAAATGGCTCTGAGCACTATGGCGCTGAACTTCTAGAACTTAGAACTAGTTAAACCTAGCTATCTTAAGGACATCACACACATCCATGCCCGAGGCAGGATTCGAACCTGCGACCGTATCGGTCTCGCGGCTCCAGACTGCAGCGCCTATAACCGCACGGCCAATTCGGCCGGCGTTTAAACTGTAAAATAAAAATTTGAATTCCGCAATCTGTTCTTATTTCTCATTTCTTATATATCCACCAAAGAAAATAAGTCTCGCGTGGTGGAGAAAGAACATAACGTTTGGACAGGCAAGTGTATCACTGAAACAATTATAAATAGATGGCTATGATATTATCAGTTAACGGGAACATACAAACTTATTGATTAAAGAGCATGTACACACAAGGACCAACGCCGAACACACTTTCAAAGATCTTTAATAAAAACATATTATTCCAGTGAAAGTAGTTTTTCTTGTTACCTCAACAGATAAAACAGTCATTTGTTTTGACCTTACAGCACATGTCACAGACTTCTTTACCGATTCCAATGAGAGACCTTCATCAAGTGTCTACAACCTTTCTTTTGTTTTTTGCTATAAATATTGGTGCCCTCGATACGTAGATTAAGTCATACATGAAGCTAAGCTGCAAAGGGCTGCCAAATTAACAAAAAAAGTAATGGTGAATTCCGTATTATAGAAGATGTAGAAACCTTTCTTCGGCAAGACAAATACCCTGCTGCCAGGGATTAACAGATATTTAAAACAAATACCGGTAGTAGGCAGAAAACGTCTTCCGAGATTGTCCTAAATGCTTTCTCCGAAAATTATTTCGAGCAGTTAGTCCATGAACCCACGCGAATTGTAAATGGTTGCGAAAACACACTTGACCTCTTAGCCACAAACAATCCAGAGCTGATAGAGAGCATCATGACTGATACAGGGATTAGTGATCACAAGGTCGTTGTAGCTAGGCTCAATACAATTTCTTCCAAATCCATCAGAAACAAACGCAAAATAATTTTATTTAAAAAAGCGGATAAAGTGTCACAAGAAGCCTTCCTAAAAGACAATTTCCATTCCTTCCGAACTGACTATGCGAAAGTAGACGAGATGTGGCTCAAATTCAAAGATATAGTAGCAACAGCAATTGAGATATTCATACCTCATAAATTGGTAAGAGATGGAACGGATCCCCCGTGGTACACAAAAAAGGTCCGAACGCTGTTGTAGAGGCAACGGAAAAAGCATGCGAAGTTCAGAAGAACGCGAAATCACGAAGATGGGCTAAAATTTACAGACGCCCGAAATTTGGCACGTACTTCGATGCGAGATGCCTTTAATAGGTTCCACAACGAAACATTGTCTCGAAATTTGGTAGAAAATCCGAAGAAATTCTGGTCGTATGTAAAGTACACAAGCGGCAAGACGCAGTCAATACCTTCGCTGCGCAGTGCCGATGGTAGTGTTATCGACGACTGTGCCGCTAAAGCGGAGTTATTGAACGCAGTTTTCCGAAATTCCTTCACCAGGGAAGACGAATGGAATATTCCAGAATTTGAAACACGAACATCTGCTAGCATGAGTTTCTTAGAAGTAGATACCTTAGGGGTTGCGAAGCAACTCAAATCACTTGATACGGGCAAGTCTTCAGGTCCAGATTGTATACCGATTAGGTTCCTTTCAGATTACGTTGATACTATAGCTCCCTACTTAGCACTCATATACAACCGCTCGCTCACCGATAGAGCTGTACCTACAGATTGGAAAATTGCGCAGGTCGCACCAGTGTTCAAGAGGGGTAGTACGAGTAATCCATTTAACTACAGACCTATATCATTGACGTCGGTTTGCAGTAGGGTTTTGGAGCATATACTGTATTCAAACATTATGAATCACCTCGAAGGGAACGATCTATTGACACGTAATCAGCATGGCTTCAGAAAACATCGCTCTTGTGCAACGCAGCTAGCTCTTTATTCCCACGAAGTAATGGCCGCTATCGACAGGGGATCTCAAGTTGATTCCGTATTTCTAGATTTCCGGAAAGCTTTTGACACCGTTCCTCATAAGCAACTTCTAATCAAGCTGCGGAGTTATGGGGTATCGTCTCAGTTGTGCGACTGGATTCGTGATTACCTGTCAGTAAGGTCGCAGTTCGTAGTAATAGACGGCAAATCATCGAGTAAAACTGAAGTGATATCAGGTGTTCCCCAGGGAAGCGTCCTGGGACCTCTACTGTTCCTGATCTATATAAATGACCTGGGTGACAATCTGAGCAGTTCTCTTAGATTGTTCGCAGATGATGCTGTAATTTACCGTCTAGTAAGGTCATCCGAAGACCAGTATCAGTTGCAAAGCGATTTAGAAAAGATTGCTGTATGGTGTGTCAGGTGGCAGTTGACGCTAAATAACGAAAAGTGTGAGGTGATCCACATGAGTTCCAAAAGAAATCTGTTGGAATTCGATTACTCGATAAATAGTACAATTCTCAAGGCTGTCAATTCAACTAAGTACCGGGGTGTTAAAATTACGAACAGCTTCAGTTGGAAGGACCACATAGATAATATTGTCGGGAAGGCGAGCCAAAGGTTGCGTTTCATTGGCAGGACACTTAGATGCAACAAGTCCACTAAAGAGACAGCTTACACTACACTCGTTCGTCCTCTGTTAGAAAATTGCTGCGCGGTGTGGGATCCTTACCAGGTGGGATTGACGGAGGACATCGAAAGGGTGCAAAAAAGGGCAGCTCGTTTTGTATTATCACGTTATAGGGGAGAGAGTGTGGCAGATATGATACACGAGTTACAGCATAGACGTTTTTCGTCGCGGCGAGACCTTTTTACGAAATTTCAGTCACCAACTTTCTCTTCCGAAAGCGAAAATATTTTGTTGAGCCCAACCTACATAGATAGGAATGATCATCAAAATAAAATAAGAGAAATCAGAGCTCGAACAGAAAGGTTTAGGTGTTCGTTTTTCCCGCTCGCTGTTCGGGAGTGGAATAGTAGAGAGATAGTATGATTGTGGTTCGATGAACCCTCTGCCAAGCACTTAAATGTGAATTGCAGAGTAGTCATGTAGATGTAGATGTTATTCGAAAAGATTTAGAAACTTTCATGTGGTTGTAAAAATGTTTGCATTGAGGTAAGGTATTATATTATTATGTGAGTGGAAACAGCAACTAAAGAAGTTTTTTTGTTACAGCTATCTGTTGCAAGAGTGCTGTTAGTGTGCAACACAGAGAGGATTTTCCCTGATTACGCTGTGCAAGAATGTGTCCGCAACGCATATCAATGCAAAACTCTTTCCGCAAATGTCTCGCCATATGTAAAGGCTTGAAGCAGTTGAATCCGATGCGGTTTCATTTGCAAGCGTTTTTTTAAGCTGTCTATAAACTGTTGGCTGTGGGATCCCTAGGTCGTGACTGGCACAAAACGTTCATTTTTATGGACTTCTGAAGAATGTTTCCTCGATCCGTTCAAACAGTTCATTAGATATTACCACCCTCTGCTTTTGTCTTTACAAAAGCTTTCTGCTTTCTTAAACTTCTATTCCCATTCCTAAATTGCTTGTCTGATAGGTGGAACCTTGTTAAATGAGGTCCAGAATTTCCGAAGTACTGCGGTGGCTGATGCGTCTTTACAGGACGCCGTTACGCAAAATCTCTTCGCCATTGATCTATGAGCAATGGTGAGGGAAATCACTCTACGCCAATACAAACATTTTTCACAGTCTTTTGATTGTGTGTATATCATTGCGAATAAACTTGTATTTTCACAGGTGCAAGTGTGAAAGGAGAACCACGCTACGATGTTAACTAAGAAGCGATTGCACTCTCCCTCTGCCTCTCCCTCTCATCTCCACCTCCCTCTCCCTCCCCTCCTCACACTCTGTCCCTGCTCTCTCTATCTCTCTCTTTCTCCCTCTCATTCTCTCTCTCTCCATTTCCATCTGCATCTCCCCCCCTCCCCCATTTCTTCACTCCTTCTATTGCTCTCACTATATCTCTCCCTCTCGCTATCGCTATTCCTCGATCTTCATGGCCTATCCGAGATTTGAAGCTCGATGATCCCGAATAAACAACCAGTGACGTAACCACTGCAACCTCTCGCTCGGTACTGCTTCATATTGAAGTGTGTTTACGAAAATTAAGAAGGAGTTGATAATTTGTCTTTTGCAATCTTTATCATCGAACGCAGCATGCTGGCAGTAAATTGTCTTATACTTATCAAGTCTCTTTCTTTCGTTCATTGTGTCCCCTTTAATCAAACTGTACGGGAACACAAGTAGAATTTCAAACTGGAGTTGTACATGCCACGCCATTCAGTGTAATTAGTGACAGTTCAGCTGCAGTTTTGTTCACTTATTCACTCAGCGATTACAAGTGAAAGCAGCCACAGTGCTAACGCAGACATGGCACGTGAATTTTTAAGCATTTCATTAAAAATTTCTTTAGTTGTGTATCTGTGGCGTTTGTAAAGTCGGAAAGTGTTCCTAAAAGCCTCTCTTCACTCTAATTCATTGTAACCATCTTCAAGTGTAGTGCCATTTTCTAGTCAGCTGTAAATGCTGTTGGTTTATTAGAGAATAGTTTATAGTTCGGGATGTGGAAATATGTTTCTCAAGTTGATCGTCAATTGCTCTCGAGATCACTTACAAAATTTGCTTCAAATTATTTGTGGCACCTAATGTGCTTCCTGCTCCAGAGAAAACTCTGTGTAAGAAATGCTGAGGTGAGCTTTTTTTAAGTCCTCGCGTTAAATTCAAGGTATAGCCATAGATTAAATGACACATGCCAAACAAAATGATATAAATTTCACTAAGTAGTAAAGTAGTAGCTGTTAACTGTTTTAAATGTTCCATAATAAGTCTGTTTCAGCCTCAAATAACCTTTCAATTTTAACCGTTATGATGGTTTTATACAGCGTGATATTCATTTGAAGTTTCAACAACAGACAGAAGAAAATATTTTCCATATACGATGTGGAACATGTACTTCGAAAATGTCACAATATTGTTCCTACTACCTTAATAATTTCCCATTGTGATATAATACCTTTGGTCAAAGTTATTTAACGATTTTTATTAATTTTCTTCTATTTGGGCTTTAAATAAATTATTACAATACTCTTACAATTAGTCACGGTATCATCGTTGACATTTACTTACACACTGTATTTTATTAATGACAGAAATAACTGATATCAAAATTGAGCGGATTAAACCATAATAAAGTAGTGTTTAGGCATATAAGTGATGGGAGAAATCAGACGTTGCATGGAAATCTTGAAAATATTTGCAAAATCAAACCATACTTTCGCCGAACGAAGATAATGATTTGTGAAACAACAGTAAACGAGGTCAACTGCGATTAGGACCAGCACACTCAGGTTTCCGTACAAACTTAATTGTATATATAGATAGTTCATCCATCCTGGGAAACGAGAATGCTGAAGCTGCAACACATCTCTTGCAGCGTTTTGTGATCTTATGATGAAATCAATAGTGGTTAATAAACGTCATGTTTACCTTTAAAACTGTAGTCACACTCCGCTTGGCCATTCTCGAATAAAATTCACTTTCTATGGTTCGACTTAAAAGGTCTTGTTACCTAACCAGCATATCGAAAATAAAACTTTCAAGTATAACTGCTAGCAGAGAAGATAAAGATTCACCAATTTTACTGGGTGTCTGTTTAAACAGTATCACTAGTTACCTGGGAAACAAAGAGACTCAATAATTGAATTTTAGAACGATATCTGAAACTAATCGTAGAAAAGAATCGTCCTTTCTTTTCCTTATTCCTCCTCGAATATCATGAAGCTGCAGATGTAGATGAAATTAACAGCATTCAGTCAAAGGAGTTATTTATTGAAAATAGAAGTCTGATGCATTTATTATTACAACGTAGGCTTGGACGTTCAAGTCCAGTAGACGTATTAATTAAAATTTATTGACCTTAAACGGACAGCGAGAAATAACAACGATATACCACCAAATATCAGACGAAGTTGTGATGGTCACGGGACATCACATGGTCGGAAGATTATAAAGCACTCATATATTGTAGTAAATGTGTGTGAAATCTTATGGGACTTAACTACTAAGATTATCAGTCCCTAAGCGTACACACAGCTTAACCTAAATTATCCTAAAGACAAACACACACACCTATGCCCGAGGGAGGACTCGAACCTTCGCCAGGACCAGCCGCACAGTCCTTGACTGCAGTGCCCCAGATCGCTCGGCTAACCCCGCGCGGCACACTCCTATATTCTTCATCAACTTTTCATGTTAGGCACAAAAGCGTTACACCGCTGAGTTGCAACCCGACAGGCCTACAGTGGCCCTGATTAAAGTAGCTGCATCGGTTTTCTCTATGTACGAGAAAGGGATAGCTGGAGGTTACTTCAGTATTGAGTGGTTATAGTTAAACTTTCCCTATTTAACACGTTATAACACGGAAACTAACTACCGTCCGAGTACTAAACTTGGTAGCATTAACGTCCAGAGTATGGAGTGCATGATTTACACACGTCACAGCGCCACCGTCCAGTTCCAACTATGGCTACCAGGAGAGCCAGGATCAGCCATTGTGATTCATAATCTCACACACCTGACCAGTCTCGGTGCAATTGACCTGTTAACATGAGCGTGGACAATAGGAGCAGGGCATTAATGGTGAAGCTCTGTTATCAAAACAACAGTAATGGTGCAGCTGCACTTTGAGAAAATCATCGGCTGAAAGGATTACGGCAGAATCTTCTTTCTCCACCTATTGTGTGGAGCATGATGTAGAAGTTCGAATCAACTGGAGAACTGCGGGAAGAGGCCGAAGACTGGTAGCACTATACGTGGTTGATGATATCGCTGTTACTATTGCAGACAACGCTGCGCCCAATTCCCAACCGTCAGGCAGTGTCACGAATGTTAAAAATTTTCAATTACTTTCGCGGCGTGTTATACCTTTATCCAAACGCAACTACAAGTGAACAGAAATGTAAACGACGTTGCTCTACGTAGCAATGCGGTCTACTCGCTCCACCTGGCGTGTTTAGTAGAACTGTGTGGACAGGTAACGTCGGTCTACGTAAAACGAAGCAGTACTAGTATGTTCCAATATGTATGTATATGTACAATTATTAAGTGTACAATACTGAACGTGTCATTATTAACCGTTATTTGAGCTTGCTATTCCGTATTCCAACCAATAACTCACATAGACCACCTCCATTTTGCTTCGTTGTAATACGCAGCATGGTGTTTCCAAACTTACGGAGGGCAGTGTATACTGTGGGGCCAAAGAAACTGGTACACCTAGGGCCCCCGTAAACTCGCAGAAGTGCAGCAACACGACGTGGCATGGACTCGATTAATGACTGAAGTATTGCTGGAGGGAACTGACACCATGAATCCTGCAGGGCAGTCCATAAATCTGCAAGTATAAGAGGGAGTGGAGATCTTTCTGAAGGGCGCGTTGGAAGGCATCCCAGATACTCCCAATGATGTTCATGCCTGGGTAGTTTGGTGGCCAACGGAAGTATTTAATCTCAGAAGAGTGTTTCTGGAGCCAGTCTGTAGCAATTATCGGCGTGTCGGCTGGTGTATTGTCCTGCCGGAATTGGCCAAGTTCGTCGGAATGCTCAATGGGCATGACTGGATGCAGGAGACCAGACAAGATGCTTACGTACTTGTCACCTGTCAGAGTCGTATCTAGACGTATCAGGGGTCCTATATCACTCCAGCTTCACACGCCCCACACCATGACAGAGCCTCCACCAGCTTGGACAGAGTCATGCAGAGTCCATGGATTCATGAGGTTGTCTCCATACCTGTACAGGTCTATCGGGTCGACACAATTTCAAACGAGACTCGTACGACCAGGCAACTTGTTTCCATTCATCAACAGTCCAATGTCGGTGTTGAAGTACCCAGTCGAGGCATAAAGCTTTGTGTCGTATAGCCATTGCCGGCCAAAGAGTCCGTGCGGTTCTAAGCGCTGCAGTCTGGAACCGCGAGATCGCTACGGTCGCAGGTTCGAATCCTGCCTCGGGCATGGATGTGTGTCCTTAGGTTAGTTATGCTTGAATAGTTCTAAGTTCTAGGGGACTAATGACCTCAGAAGTTGAGTCCCATAGTGCTCAGAGCCATTTGAACCATTTCGTATAGTCATCAAGAGTACACGAGCGGGCTTTTGACACAGAATGCCTACATCGATGACGTTTCGTTGAGCGGTTCGCATGCTGACACTTGTTGATGGCCCAGCAATGAAATCTGCAAGGATTGCTGAAGGATTGCACTTCTGTCACGTTGAGCGATTCTCTTCAGTCGCCGTTGGTCCTGTTCTTGTAGGATCATTTTCCGGCCGCAGCGATGTCGGATATTTGATGTTTTACTGGATTCCTGATATTCGCGGTACACTCGTGCAATGGTCGTACAGGAAAATCCCCACTTCATCGCTACCTGGGAGATGCTGTGTCCCATCGCTCGTGCGCCGACTGTATCACCACGTTAAAACTCAGTTAAATCTTGATAACCTGCCATTGTAGCAGTGGTAACCGATCGAACAGTAACCGATCCAACAACTGCGCCAGACACTTGTCTTATATAGGCGTTGCCGACCGCAGCTCAGTATTCTGCCTGCTTACGTCTAACTGTATTTGAATACGCATGCCTATACCAGTTTCTTTGGCGCTTCAGTGTGTATCAAGATCGTTCCACAGGTTTACACTGTGATACAACATACAGAGTTTTCAAAGATGGTGGATGAATTTAATTACGCAGGTTTCCATTTATTCAATGTAGCTTCTACGGCTACCGAAAGAGCTAATTTAATTAGGAACGATGTGATTTCAGAGATACACACCTGTAGAGGCCTATGGATTGGTTGAAGTTGAGAAGAAAAGAAAGGGGGAAAGAATCGTTTCGACGACGTTGGTGCCAGCGATCGTCAGGCGCTAATTCGCGTTAACGCGCCTGCAGCTCGTTAGGCTGTGCCGGGCCGAAGCCGAAGCGGGGCTCTTTATCGCAGCTGCGAGAGAGCGGCCGCCGGTGCTCGGCAAACGCCGCCGGCTAATTGGACGCTATTTTAGCGTTAATTGGTTTGTCTTGGCAGCGGCGGTGGCGTCAGCGCTGCCGATAAAAGCGGCCGATCCGCCGGCAAGTGTCCGCCGGATTTGGCTCTGCCACAGGATTCCTGTTTTTCTTCCGCGTTTTCCGTTTACCTTTCCCCTTTCCCAACCACGTGAGCGTGCACTGATAGTGAATCGAAGCCCAGTAACTACCTGTCAGATTGGCCAATGACGTTCAATTACAGAACAAACAAAATACAGTTCAGGAGGCGTCAGATACCCACACAGACTTGGTACTATCAAGGAAATTTAGATCATAGTTAACTGTCTCTCGATCTTTAAAATTTTTCCAGCGTTCACAGCTCTTCTAATCCGAAGTGCTCTTTTGGTTCAAATGGCGCTGAGCACTTTGGGACTTAACTTCTAAGGTCATCAGTCCCCTAGAACTGAGAACTACTTAAACCTAACTAACCTAAGGACATCACACACATCTGTGCCCGAGGCAGGATTCGAACCTGAGACCGTAGCGGTCGCGAGGTTCCAGAATGTAGCGCCGAGAACCGCTCGGCCACCCCAGCCGGCGAAGAGCTCTTTTGCCTTTTCACATAAATTCAAGGCAAATCGAACGATTTCACAAAGGCAGAGTTGTACTTTATTGGACGTAAGTGAAGAATAGCCATCACGAATCCAGCTAAAATTCTTTGCCGCCAAGTACATTGTTATTAGTTACTATCGGTTATTAACAGTCGCAGTGTCCGTCACTTGACGCCGAGCAACCTTTTCTTAAATCGTTGATGGTCACTTTACCGAAACTGGTCGTCCGTAAATGAATAAACGTTACTTCAGCTTTTGCTGGTTTCGTGATAGCTTTCTTTAAGTGCTTGAAGCTCTCAACACTGCTTACAGAAAATATTTTGTTCTACATCTATATCTACATCCATACTCCGCAAGCTACCTGACGGTGTGTGGCGGTGGGTACCTTGAGTACCTCTATCGGCTCTCACTTCTATTCCAGTCTCGTATTGTTCGTGGATAGAAGGATTGTCGGTATGCCTCTGTGTGGGCTCTAATCTCCCTGATTTTATCCTCATGGTCTTTTAAGGAGATATACGAAGGAGGGAGCAATATACTGCTTGACTCCACGGTGAAGGTATCTTCTTCCACTGGAGTTTATCTATCATATCCCTAACGCTTTCGCGATTACTAGATGATCCTGGAACGAAGCGCGCTGCTCTTCGTTGGATCTTCTCTATCTCTTCTATCAACCCTATCTGGTATGCATCCCACACTGCTGAGCAGTATTGAAGCAGTGGGCGAACAAGCGTACTGTAACCTACTTCGTTTGTTTTCGGATTGCATTTCCTTACGACTCTTCCAATCAATCTCAGTCTGGCATCCGCCTTACCGACGATCAACTTTATATGATCATTCCATTTTAAACTTCTCCTAATGCGTACTCCCAGATAATTTATGGAATTAACTGCTTCCAGTTGCTAACCTGCTATATTGTAACTAAATGATAAGGGATCTTTCTTTCTATGTATTCGCAGAACATTACACTTCACGAAGATAATGGTCGATTAAGTGACAGGTGTGACTTGAGAACAACAGCCGCAGGACTCCAGTAATAACACAAGCTCTTACGATTATTTTGAACGCAGTAGGGGGGAACAGTATCTACAGACATCACCTAAGGTTGACTGCTTTATTACAAATGGAAACTAATAATAGAAGTAGAATCATTAATCCTGGTTTAATGAAACAATGCCTTGGTATAAATAAATTCATGATTCAATACTCAGTGTAATGCGTTTTGACTTCGATAAGGAAAAAAATTTCAAAGCGTAGCTCAAACATTAGATCGCGCAATGAATGGCATGCACAACTTAAGACGAATGACTGTGAAAATTACGCAAAAGATCCTATCAATAATTAGTACATGTATTGCGAATACATAGAAAGAAGGATCCTTTATTGTATGATTATATGATAGCGGAACAAACACTGGTACCACTTACTTCTGTAAAATATCTGGGAGTATGCGTGCGGAACGATTTGAAGTGGAATGATCATATAAAATTAATTGTTGGTAAGGCGGGTACCAGGTTGAGATTCATTGGGAGAGTTCTTAGAAAATTTAGTCCATCAACAAAGGAGGTGACTTACAAAACACTCGTTTGACCTATACTTGAGTATTGCTCATCAGTATGGGATCCGTACCAGATCGGGTTGACGGAGGAGATAGAGAAGATCCAAAGAAGAGCGGCGCGTTTCGTCACAGGGTTATTTGGTAACCGTGATAGCGTTACGGAGATGTTTAACAAAACTCAAGTGGCAAACTCTGCAAGAGAGGCGCTTTGCATCGCGGTGTAGCTTGCTCGCCAGGTTTCTAGAGGGTGCATTTCTGGATCAGGTATCGAATATATTGCTTCCCCCTACTTATACCTCCCGAGGAGATCAAGAATGTAAAATTAGAGAGATAAGAGCGCGCACGGAGGCTTTCAGACAGTCGTTCTTCCCGCGAAACATGCGAGACTGGAACAGGAAAGAGAGGTAATGACAGTGGCACGTAAAGTGCCCTCCGCCACGCGCGGTTGGGTAGCTTGCGGAGTATAAATGCAGATGTAGGTGTAATAGTCAACCAGACTGCACTGGTTACTGAGTCTCTTTTCATAATCACAACGCTAAACCTCGAAAACGAGTAGCTGCTGGTGGCACTTCCCCAAGTTATTTGTTTGAGGACACGGTTCGAATGAAATGAGGTTACTTGAACTGCTACGTAGAGGTGAACGCATGTGGAGAACGAACTATTTATTGCTAGTAACAGGAGTAGATTATCAGCAAACTGAATTATTTCGTCGTCTTTATCATATGCCACGGTTAGACAATGGTGATTCCTGTCAGCAGTACGTGAGTACGCAATGGGAGCGGACAAAGTATGCATCAAACTATTCATAGATGTCCATTAAGTGACATAGAAAAGTGGAAATGAGGAGAATTGAATGCAGTGAAACTGTATATTGGTTTCAAATCGAGCAAGCATAGGACACAAGCCACACGGCACTCAAGACACACGTGCAACACAGTGTGGAAGGTCCCACAATCACGAAGATACAAATATAGAAGTACGATTTTAAGGAAAACATTGATTGACCTGTCAGTTCACGTTTGTAGTTCATAGCAAGCTTAATACGCGAAACTGGTGAAAATAAACTGTCGGATACAAACACCACACGAACGAATTGACTGCAGAACCTTTCCTATGAACAATTACTTCTAATAAATGAGTCGGTCTCAACAAGAACTACGGACGTGTCGCTCCACATCTGACCTCTGATTGCACATAGCACTCATCCCGGAACAAATCAGTTTCAGTTTCGTCCGCGAGAGTACATCTTCAACTGATAGCGCGCTGAAAAGCTGAAAGCACCCGCATTCGATCAAGAGGTAATGGGAAGACATAGAAGAAGTTCCGAAGTAATCGAAACTCAGAAGTTAATAAGTCGGAGGAAGAACGAGAGGTAACGGCCTTAATCGGTAGATAAAGAAAATCTGTATGGTAAGTCGAGGTTTGAACCTCATTCTTCCGAATAGAAGTCCAGTCTCTTAATCAATAATTGAAATTATGCAAAATACTTTTTAAGCTGTATTAAAACCAGATAGAGAAGAAAATGTTTTGGGAAAGGTTTGACTTCAAGTACGTTAAGTCACTTGTCTCTGATTTCTCCGTTAAGAAATAACAAATAAGTGAAAAGTAATCCTGCAATGTTGAAATTAAAGGTATACTGAATGGACTTCTACAAAAATTTAGTTATGTAACAGGAAGCTATTTACTTCCCAAGCGACCAAGAGACAACTACAGCTAAAAGCATCACTCGAACCATTTCGGAGACCACCTGGCATTGGGGCTTCAGTTTTTGTTGGTGAGATTACAGTCTGTTCGGTACTGGGTGGATATTCCTTGTGGAATTAAGCTTTAGAATATTTAACTGAACAACTTCTATGTCAATAAATCTATTGTGTCATTTAGGCATGTCACAATTACCATTTTAAACAAATCATCCACAAAATAAAATTTGACTGAGGCCGCTCCATGCGCATTGTACCAAACCTCTTTTCAAGATAAATTCCTTTAAATAATGCTATTGCATGCTTGCAGCTGACTGTTTTACGCGTATATCTCCGAGCGCAGCCGTTGCAGAGTAAACTTCAACACGTCGTGTTATGGCTCAGAGCGCCATTGAGCTACTGAGGTTACGACCGGGCTCACGAGGATACCAGCAGTCGCACGATGTTTCTAGTAGCCGTTCCCCTCCCCCCAACAGTATGTGCTTCGTTCCGACCACACAAACGCGCCACATTTGTCACTTGTATCCTGTCACATATTACCGGCAGGACGACGGCAAACTGCCAGCGTTAATGGGCGCCATATTTCTAACTCTTTTAAAGTGCGAATGACGTCTCAGTGCTGGATGCACATTCCGTCTGCCGACTGTGACTCAACGAAATGTCCCTATTTCGTTCAGTATAAACGTGTTTTCCACACATTACTCGAAATGTATTACGGTACGTAGTTTTACTTCTGTTGTACGACGTACTGGAATAAATTTTCTCTGCGTCTTGTCTCTTGTCTCGTTAATCATATATCAAATGGATTCCAGAACTTGAAGCAAATCATGTTTTAGTGGGCAAGAACCACACTTTGCGACAATATTAAAGTACTGTCTAGTTATCTGCAGTAAGAGGAGGTTGAACTGATTTAGTGAAACCAATTTTTTTTTTTTATTTTGCCTCTGACTCAGAATTGCTGAACACTAACCAAAACAAAATAAAATTGAATTATTTCGTTCGACACTACAGGTGACTGCTTTTTCGCTAACAGTAATAAAGCATTCAGTAGTAAATGACCTGCCTTCGTTTACTTATACATTTTGCTAATTCGTCTGCATATCTCTTGCTAACGAAATTCACGGTTTAAACTTCGATTACAGTGGGATCAAATGCAAGAGAAATTTAATCCAGTATCAAAAACAACGGATTTAATTTTCGGTGTATTAGATTAGTTATACCTTCATATAAAAACACACATTTCCACTCTCTGAACTTGCAAGAAGGAAGTTTAGTGATGTAAACGCTAATACTGCACTTCATAAATGAATAACGCTGTAACTATTGTCTTACTGGTTGCGTCGCTGGAAACTACGTAATAAAAATTATCGTCATTAACACTAGGCTACTGTAAGGCAGTCGGAATTATTGAAGATTGCGATGTCACCTTAACAAACTATTAAAAGGATTCTGCCAGTGAACCGTAAAACAAATTAGCTCCGTTTGTATACTGGTACCAAAGTTGACAGGTGCTTCAGCGATCGTTTGTTCGCATAGTGACTGACAGCTTCTCAAGTACCGTGTGCTTAACATTAAACTTTCCATATTTAACACCATATAACATGGAAATTAATTTCCGCAAGAGGAACAAACTTGTTACCATTAATGTCAACGACAAGGGCAAGAGAAATAATGCAGACTCAATTCAACTGAAGCACTTTTAACGTGCTGCTACGGTACATAATACCATTACACATCGGTACCATTACTGCTACAAAAGGGTCTCAATATGGCGCCCTTCAGTGTCCAGCAGAGTCTGAAAACGCTGGATTGCATTCTGCACATCAGAACGAAGCACGTCCTTAGGTATGCTGGCTACCTCTCTTGATGTGCTGCCCTTCAGATCAGCACATGTGTGAATGTTCCCCTGGAAAACCCTGTCCTTTGGGTAGCCCTACATCCAGAAATCACAGGGAGTGTGATCAGGTGATCGTGCCGGCCAAGCATATGGAAACGATCTGCTGAAAATTCGATCGTTTCCAAACGTGTTACGGAGAAGAAGGTGAACTTAACGAGCTATGTGCGGTGGGGCCCCATCTTGCAAGAAAACTGTTGCGTTCAATGCGTCTCTCTCCTGTAGAACGGGTATGATATGGTGGTGAAGCATATTGCAGTAACCCTGGCCAGTCACACTGCACATGTTTGGTCACTGAGCGCCACCCTGTTGGAAAAAGAACGGGCCAATAATGAACGTAGCCGTGAAGCCACACTATACAGTGACACTTTCACCATAGAGAGGAACTTCATGCACAGTCATTGAAGGTTAAGATCCTCACACTCCGCAATTCTGTGTGTTCACCTCACCCGTCAGAGATAAATGACCTTCGTCTGTCCATTGGATGGTGCAGGGCCAAACCTCGTCAACTTCAGTCCTTGCGAGAAAGTGGAGAGAGAAGTGAACATGTAGTCGTGCGTGTTGTGGTGTAAGCAGATGCCATATGAATCACGGGTAATTATAATCACTTTGCACTAAGAAGACAATAGTATCCGATAGCAAAGAAACTGATGATTTCCATCAGCGGAGTTGTCAAAACCATACACTGGCATCGAGAAACAGGCTCCTATGGAGATCGTCCCCGCGCAGGAGCACCCAGGAAAATATCAGAACGCCAGGAAAATTATTCGGTAGTGACCAGTAAACGTAACAGATTAAAAACTGTCCGCGAATTGAGTGTTGAACTAAACGCAACGAGGGATACACCGGTGAATGAGTCAACAGTGAGACGACGCCTGGTAGACAACAACCTCCGAGGTTATGTAGCAACAAGGAAACCACTGTTGCGCCCTGTTAACGAGAAGAAAAGGCTTCAGTGGGCTAAGACACACCAACGTTGGACAGCGGGGGATTGATAACGAGTCTTATTCACTGATGAATCCAAGTTCGCAATATTTGGAAGTAAACGCCGTCAATTTGTACACCTTTTACCCCATGAACGCTAGAATCCTGATCGCGTAATTCCAACTGTAAAGCATGGAGGAAGTTCTGTGATGGTATGGGGATCCCTTGAAGGGAATAAAATAGGATATTCGGTGAAAATAGATGGAAAAATGAACAAAAAGTATTATCATGCCATTCTGAAGTTACATGCTAAGACATTTGGTTTGCGTCTGACAGGGAAAGGGTTTATCTTACAGCAAGACAACAACCCGAAACATGCGTCTCGCTTGTGTCAGAACTATGTGAAGTCTCTAGAGGTTCGAAAAATATTGAAAAAAAATGGAATGGCCGCCCCAATCCCCTAATTGTAGCCCAATCGAGCTGCTATTGGATGAATTGGACAGGAGGATCCGAAAACGATAAATCATGAGTGGGTCACAATTGTGGGAGGTCCTTCAGCAAGAATGGAGATTAATCCACCTGAAACCTTGGCTCATGCCGAGAGTGTGCAAGACATTGATGAGAGCAAAGGGTAGCTATTTTGAGTAATCGAAAATTAAATTGTTGCCTTTTCCTGTGTATTATTTGAGCTTAATACACATTTGGAAAACAACAAAATGTATTTTTATACTGAATTTCCTTTCCATTGTCTATAATTACTAGGTGTTTCCTAACTTATGTAGGGTAGTGTATACCATAAGTAACAGTAATCAACAAAATACGCCTACATGCTTTCACGGCGTGTGTTACATCACAGTGAAACCCTTATATAACAGCCCAAGTCCAGCGGACTTTTCTGCGCTCGAAGTAGCAAGTATAACATTATGTAACGTTGCATATGACATAATACTATGTTTCAGGCTGCTCTGTGGCGATTTTGTATGGTATGTTACTATATGCGTATTTCAATATGGTCTTATTTTGTTCTTATAGCAAAATTCTGCCATGATAACTTGAATATTACTCAGTTTTGACGTTATGAGGAGCCTCGTTTATGCATTAAAAAACGGAGAGGAAAACATAGCAACGTCTAACATTTGTGACATTGTGTTCCGCATGTGTGTAATAAAATGGTGAAAGCAGTGGAGGCAATTCGAAACATGTGCCCTGTATGGGGTGAATGCTGTCGGGAAAGTCAAGTTCTATCGTTCCAAATACTATCGTTTTGAAATAAATTAATGACCACTTTCAGGATGACAAACAGGAGTCGATGAAGAACGTTTCTGCGATTTACTAGTATGGTCAGTGATAGCCTATGCGATAACTGGTGGGTGTGATGACCAGTTAACTTCGTGGGACACTTGCCTTTAGCATTCATATTGAGGTTGAAAGCGTTCAAATAATTGATACTGGCATTTCCCTTAATAGATTTAACGTGGTCACCATCAGCCTGACTCAGTGTGGGCGGATGGTGATTTGAAGTACGGTATGGTAACTAAATAACGACAAAATAGTAGATAAAGCATAACAAACAATCTCAAACGATAGCCTGTATACGATCACAAAATGTGCTTTTATTGATGTATATCTGTTGGCACTAAGAAGGTATTTTGTGCTACGAACTGGTATAGGGACGCGTGCTTCGCAGCTCACGTTTGCTGCCAACAGAAGAGATGCCTTGCAGTCACAGAATGAGAAATGCTACGTGGAACACAGCACCAAGGAGTTTGGTTGGCAAACACACCTACTTCACATCTTACAATCTGGCTCCGACATGTGTTTACCTTACTCGCCCCTTATCGAACAATCCTCCAAGGAAGTTAGTCTTTGTTTTCTTTTGTATGTTTTCGTTTCATTTTGATTTGGCGACTGCAATGTAAATGTAGCTGAAATCAGAATCAGCAAGTCGCTAGATAGGTAGAATCGAAAACCTACTACGAATTATCGGATGGTTTTCGATAACAAGGTGGAATATATTATTGACAATTTCTCTGATAACCAATGGGCTACATCTGTTTATGGTGAATCAGTGCAGCTACTGCGTCTGTAGTATTCTTTTCCTTTTGTATATTTTCTTATCCCTGTATTACTGTAATGAGACATTTCCCCGAGAGGTGCAGTGTAATTTAGAATCTTCTCAGATTCTTGTACCTCAACTTTTCCTTCCAAGTCTAAAGCGTTTGTTTGTTCATACTGTTGGTATAATGTGCCTCAGCTCTTTGCCTGAGTATGTTTTCTCATTTGAATCTGTTTTCCATTTTTTGTAATCAATAGAAAACATGGGATGTGAGACTCCCGCAAAACAGATTTCCAATGATTCACTTCTTACAGAATTGCTGTAATACCATAACGAAAATAAACACTATTTCTGTTCTGCCTGACGTGAAAGGCGCCACATTAGGTGAGTTTTTTGACCCGTTTACTTACGACTAAGTAAAAAATTAGAGCAGTTCTTAACGTATCTGATGATGGCACTATGAGACAAAGGGTGTTGTGGACAAAGGTGTATCATAAATGAAAGCAAGAAAAGGTGCCATCACATCGAAGACAAGATGATAAAAGTAGCATCATAATGGTTCCAGACTGCTGCTGCCGGCAATTATCAAGGCAGAGTTTGGAACTTCGCCCTTCCTAATCGGTCTACTGGATTGTCATATAAGTGACCATAATTGCATATAGCTAACGAAATTTTGCAGTGGGTAAGGCTTTGGCTACCGAAGGAAAATAACACCTCTTAGTTGGAGAAAAGTGTACAACAACTTCTTCTTAAGGAAGAATCTGTTCTAATCTTAAACTAAATACTGATGATAATTTTAAAATGGTGGATTATTGTGCAGTCGCTCACGAACCGCATAGGGGAGGGGGGGGGGGGGGGAAGGATACCATGCAGTATTTACTACAAAAATTACTGATAAAGAAAGAAAACACTGAGTAGCTAAGAAGAGGATAATTCAACGATCGCCAGCCCACTAGGGCAATGAGTTTGCAGAATCTTAAAAAAAGGTAACGGCCAAGTAATTTAATCAGTTATCACTGGCATGGTAACGAAAGCTTGCAATTCTGAAATACTAAAAATTGAAAATAAAATTAAATGGAATTACTTGTTAAATAAATGACTGGCTTAAGTTAAACTCTCTCTGGACTCTCTGTGGACTCTGACCACAATCTATTGGTTATGATCTGTAGATTAAAACTGAAGAAACTGCAAAAATGTGGAAATTTAAGAAGATGGGACCTGGATAAACTGAAAGAACCAGAGGTTGCACAGAGTTTCAGGGACAGCATAAGGGAACAATTGACGGGAATGGGGGAAAGAAATACTGTCGAAGAAGAATGGGGAGCTTTGAGGGATGAAATAGTGAAGGCAGCAGATGATATAGTAGGTAAAAAGACGAGGGCTACAAGAATTCCTTGGGTAACAGAAGAAATATTTAATTTAATTGATGAAAGGAGAAAATTTAAAAATGCAGTATATGAAGCAGGCAAAAAGGAATACAAACGTCTCAAAAATGAGATCGACAGGAAGTGCAAAATGGCTAAGCAGGGATGGCTAGAGGACAAATGTAAGGATGTAGAGGTTTACCTCACTAGAGATAAGATAGATAATGCCTACAGGAAAATTAAACAGACCTTTGGAGAAAAGAGAACAACTTGTATGACTATCAAGAGCTCAGGTGGAAACCCAGTGCTAAACAAAGAACGGAAAGCAGAAAGGTGGAAGGAGTATATAGAGGGTCTGTACAAGGGTGATATACTTGAGGTCAATATTATGGAAATGGAAGAGGATGTAGATGAAGATGAAATGGGAGATACGATACTGCGTGAAGAGTTTGACAGAGTACTGAAAGACCTGAGTCGAAACAAGGCCCCGGGCATAGACAACATTCCATTAGAACTACTGACAGCCTTGGGAGAACCAGTCCTGACAAAACTCTACCATCTGGTGAGCAAGATATATGAGACAGGCGAAATCCCCTCAGAGTTCAAGAAGAATATAATAATTCCAATCCCAAAGAAAGCAGGTGTTGACAGATGTGAAAATTATCAAACTCTCAGTTTAACAAGTCACGTCTGCAAAATACTAACGCGAATTCTTTACAGACGAATGGAAACCTCGAGGAAGATCAGAAGAAATATTGGAACACGTGAGGCAATACTGACCCTACGACTTATCTTAGAAGCTGGATTAAGGAAAGGCAAACCTACGTTTCTAGCATTTGTAGAGAAAGCTTTTGACAATGTTGACTGGAATACTCTCTTTCAAATTCTGAATGTAGCTGGGGTAAAATGCAGGGAGCGAAAGGCTATTTACAATTTGTACAAAAAACAGATGGCAGTTTTAAGAGTCGAGGGACACGAAAGGGAAGCGGTGGTTGGGAAGGGAGTGAGACAGGGTTGTAGCCTCTCCCTGATGTTATTCAATCTGTATATTGAGCAAGCAGTGAAGGAAACAAAATAAATATTTGAAGTAAGTATTAAAATCAATGGAGAAGAAATAAAAACTTTGAGGTTCACCGATGACATCGTAATTCTGTCAGAGACCGCAACGGACTTGGAAGAGCAGTTGAACGGAATGGATAGTGTCTCGAAAGGAGGATATAAGATGAACATCAACAAAAGCAAAACGAGGATAATGGAATGTAGTCTAATTAAGTCGGGTGATGCTGAGGGAAATAGATTAGGAAATGAGACACTTAAAGTAGTAAAGGAGTTTTGCTATTTGGGGAGCAAAATAACTGATGATGGTCGAAGTAGAGAGGATATCAAATGTAGACTGGCAATGTCAAGGAAAGCGTTTCTGAAGAAGAGAAATTTGTTAACATCGAGTATAGATTAAGTGTCAGGAAGTCGTTTCATAAAGTATTTGTATGGAGTGCAGCCATGTGTGAAAGTGAAACATGGTCGATAAATAGTTTGGACAAGAAGATAATAGAAGCTTTTGAGATGTCGTGCTACAGAAGAATGCTGACGATTAGATGGGTAGATCACATAACTAATGGGGAGGTAGGATTGGAAAGAAGAGAGGTTTGTGGAACAACTTGACTAGAAGAAGGGATCGGTTGGTAAGACATGTTCTGAGGCATCAAGGGATCACCAATTTAGTATTGGAGGGCAGCGTGGAGGGTAAAAATCGTAGAGGGAGACCAAGAGATGAATACACTAAGCAGATTCAGAAGGATGTAGGTTGCACTAGTTACTGGAAGATGAAGAAGCTTGCACAGGATAGAGTAGCATACAGAGTTGCATGAAACCAGTCTTAGGACTGAAGACCACACAACAACAACAAGTTAAACATCGTTATATACAGAATTGACTTTTAATAACCGCAGTGTGTCGTGATGCAAAATTTAGAAACAGGCAATCAATTTACTTTGGATTATTGAAAGATTGAATTGAACTTACCTTAAGCAAACGAGCTACTGAGTGTACTTTTAAAATAACAACAATAAAATACATACCAAGGCAGTAACAGTCACTCCCTAATCTAAATACAAAATAAATGAAATTGCGCACTTTTAATTTGTGCTGTATATTTAGTTATTAGTTTTGCGAGTGAAATTTTACGTTACTTTCAGTAAATGAAGTTAATTCTAAAATTTGTTAATTAGTTTAGCCTCTGTTGCGCAGTGCAAGAATTAACAGCCAATGAGGCAGAAAATTTAGACTGAAACTTACCATTAGCAACAAAAGGAAAACTGGTAGTAAATAGTTAATCAGTTGTCATTTATTTACAACAAACGGTGACTGCATGGAAAGGAAAGGGGTCGTGCTGGTAATAATGTCTGAGGACAATGACAAGTGCCCTAAAAGTTTTAACTACTGCAAGTTATTATTCAAGCTAGTCATACTTTGTGAAAGAAATGTTACTGGGTGGAGTCTCTACAGTACTATGTCAGTCAGTTAACAGTCTTACGATGTTGTAGCTGTGCGGACGGCAAAGAACGTAGCCGACGACAGTGCAGAGCTGCTGTTGTAGCCGTTGCTGCTGTTTGAGAACCCTGAGTCGTCTCAAGAGCCACGGATAATTACGGGACAGGCAATAATTAGAACTGCAGCTTCCTCCACCTCTACATTTCTACCGTGCTCCTCCATACTCGCAGGTTAACGAATCAGGCGTGTCTTCTCTGGCGCGAGCATAGTTGCACACTTGCGCACTCTTTCATGGGTCAAGCTGCTCTGCTTCCTCTCTGCTCGCAACGCGACGGTCTCTCCATACACACAGATAAACAACGGCACAGCAACTGCCATTTCTTCATTGCTATCGATACATTTAAATAAAGTTCCCTTGGCTATTACCCAGAAATTTACAATATTCTCATCGTAGTTATTATCAGTTATATACAGTCAAAAATAAATACGGTATTACATCGACTATGTGTTAAATATAGTTTCTGTAATACAGCTTACAGCTTCAGAATCAGAAAAACAGTAAACGTTATCAACGGATACTAAACGGCAAAAATTCTTGGATGGTGGAGAAGGTATTTTATCTGCATTTTCCGTTTCACAAGTCCTTTCAGCGTTGTTGCTATTAATCGTGGATAAATAGCTCCTAAGCAATACGCCAGATCGTGTATCAGCTGGATAACTACGAGCACTATGTTGTGACAGCCACCACCGAACATTGTTTAGAATAGTACCATGTGACGGCACTGGGTTGTTCCTAAATCGATAATATTGTTCAGTAAGGGTTTCAGTAAAGTCTGCCGACAGTGAAAAGTATCGGCACACTCCTCTCATCCAATCAAAACTCGCATTCCGTGATGTTATTGATAGCTGATAAGAGGGCAGCATGAAATTTCAATATTTCAGGGCTGAACTGGAACAGGTCCCGTAGAGAATAAACCGCTTCAACCAAGATCAGCTGCAGCAATGGCCCAAAACACTGATCAGCTTAAGGGGTCGGTGACATACAGGGCTAGAATTTATTGAAACCCGAATCCACAAACCTTTTTGAATTGTTACTGTCACCTTGCGAGGTGGGGAAAAGGCTTGAGAGGTAGCAGAAGCCCCCTCTCATATTTCTATCTTACTCTGAGTTGCTATTCCTTCCCACGCGGACTTCCCACGCAGCGTCTCTCGTCACCCAGGTGGTCCGGTGACAGGCGGGCTCTGCTAATCTTCAAAGGGTTAAGCCGACGGGTCTGAGGGAGTCGAGTGAATGGTTTCCAGACGCCGACATTGGCATAATAGCGGCGCAGACACGCCCGCAAGGGCCTGAAGGAGCGGCTGGGCTAGAGGTTCCGTTACTTAGCAGAAACTTAGCGAAAACACTTTCTGGCGGGCTGCCAGCGAGGCGTGGGAATGACTTGTGTACCCAGGCAGTCTTCGCGGGCAAATTCCCGCGTTTTCTGCAAAATCGTAACTGTGATTGACTTGTTCAGGACATAGCTCCGTGACGTAGCAAAATCGGCGCAGAAATTGGCGCCAAGAATCTCCATTGGTGGAATGGTAGTGCTTCGGCAATAGAGTGGAATTTTCCGCCGGTTTTCGAGTTGCTGATTGGAACGTTTAACCACGGCCACTGTCGTGGGGTTCGGGAATGTTCTGTGTTCGGTTTGTGCGGGTGCTCTTGTGATAGTCGGCTCTCGCCTTTCAGTCGGAGCTGCTCTGGACAGCCTGCCTTCCGTTGGCTGTCTAATATACTTTTATTTGATTGTAACTGTTTAACGAAGTTGCTGAAGTTTCGACTTCAACGTAACTTTCCGAGTACACTTGGCAATTGAGCGTTCTGCGTACAATCGGCCTATGTTGTCTGTCTTGGGCAGTTTTGGCTAAAGTTAACCTGTATTGGAGTTACTGTGTGACTTCGCTTGTTAAAATCAATCACTGTACCGTCAGTGATTGTGTGGCGAGCCTTCTTCGTCTCCCTCAGAGGCGCATTTGTATTGATAGGAAGTCTTTAGTCTGGAACAACCAGACCAGGACAATTTGTTTCGGGCTATACTCGCGACATTATCATCACCACGACGGGACGTCGAAGCAACCAGCCATCGCTTCCAGTACGCCATATCGTGTCCTTGCAGTTAAGAAGACAGCTTGGTAAAGTATGTCCGCATCACCGGCAGACTAGGGAATTTGCACTGTGATAATCAGAGCTCAGCAGAGCGCGCCTGTTCATCTTTTCTAACTTTGTTCTGTCTTGGGTGTTCATTGAGTTATCACTACCGCAGCAGCAATTTAAGTTGAGTTGGCTGAGTGTTTCTCTTAAGATTTGAGTTGCGATGAATTGGCTCCCCATACCACATCGTCATAAATGTCTCAATCTAGTTTATGGACAACTTCACCTTCACAGCATTTATTTGAGTATCCAGTTTGATGTATTGTAAATGTTTCATGTGTTTTGTTTATGATTTTGAGTTTAGTCATAATAAATCAAATTGTTATTTTGGACAGAACTTTCGTTCTGTTAATCGGTAGAGCAACCCTTTCATTTCTCACTAAGTTACTGAAACTTTCCTTTATTTAATTAATGTCTATCAAATTAAATTATTGCAGGTGCCGAACTCTTTTCTACTCCATTTGCAGGGTCGATTAGAGCCAGTTCGCAGTTCTTCTTAATCCATGTGCAACAGCAAAAGTAGGAGTTAGAAAAGGGGGCGCTTAGAGCATCATTTCCATATGAAGATTGGCGAAGAATTTAGTGTTAAATACACTGCTAGCCCCCACACCTCGCAGGCTTAAGTATTGAAATCCGTTATTTTTTCTCGGCGATTGAATTCAGATGTATGACACGAGATAATACACATCACCTTAACGTCTGTTAACCTTATCAATCCGTTTTTAGCCTGCTATCATCGACCCAGAAACTGGACAAAAGAGGTCACCAGAAAACGCTGCGTCAGACATTGACCTCATGCTATTTCAAACAGTAACAACGAAAAATACCGGCTGCCGCTCACTAATCGCAGTTCTTTACGTTTGCGATTTGCATGTCGGCTTTATTAAAAACGGACGGATCGCAGGAACAAAGTAGCTAATCGCTCCGGCTGCTGCGTGGCTATGGGCGCCAGGTGATCCGCAGCAGCGGGCTGGCGCCACAGGAGCAGGCGCGCGCCGTGCTTTAACTTATTTCATTTGCAGTTCGCTGTTTACGAGTCGCGTGTCAAATGAAATCCCGTCGCTCGGGGATTATTCAAATCCCCAATCAATACGAGATTAGCTGCTGAGCCTTTTTCCCGGTGCAAGCAGTAAAAATACGGTTCCGGTCCCGCAAAACGACGTTAATACCGCCGTCGCTATATTTCATACACTGTCACAATAATGAATATTTAAACTCAGCGAATTGCAGCACAGCTTGTTATTTGAGGATTGGCTTTTGAGTCTCATCCTCTTCCTATTTATTTTAATTTTCTTCGAAATTTTTGTTGTTGAAGGAAATCGAGAACAAGCTTAGAGAAGCTACAGTTCTCTATGTACAATTTTACTATCGTAACAAGTATCTCAGTAGTTTATTAACTGAATATTAAGGATACTGAACCGTGGAGGGTCAGATTAAGTGTCCTTACATTGAGCCGACCGAAAGCCACAGTGGATAAAGCCTTAAATCGTAAGTACAGTCAAGGCGTCGTTTAGAAATTCCACAACGATCACGTTAATGAAAACAAAACTCAGTGTTCCCATACGTTTACAACCGAGAAACACAGTGTTCACGTAACTGCTATAACCTTTTATTAGATCACAGAGAAATGTCAGTAACCTGCCAGTCCACAACCGGATCACAAGCTAAATTCAACCTGTCTCTTGTCAGTAGTATATATCCTACTGAGTGGAAGCAAAGTTTAATCCAGCCTATACCCAAGACTGACAACCCTAAGTCGCCAGGTGACTACAGGCTGATCAGCATACCACCTGCAATATCTAAAGCCCTAGAATACATCGTCCATGAACAGCTGACGGATTACCTCAAAACTCATAACATCCATGACGAATATCAGTCAGGCTTTCGAAAGCACCATAGTACAGCAACTGCATTAATCAAAGTAACTGATGACATTAAATATGCTATGGACAGACGTGAAGCTACTATCCTAACACTGCTTGACTTTAGCAAGGCTTTTGACACAGTTGACTTCGATATATTACTAATTAAAATGAAACAGCTGAATTTCTCAATCAGCGCAATACACTGGTTCGACAGCTACCTCAAAAACAGAAGTCAACAAGTCGTTTGTGGGTCGGAAAAGTCATCATGGAAAAGCGTGCACTCTGGAGTTCCCCAAGGCTCCGTCCTTGGTCCACTACTCTTCTCACTGTATATTAATGATATTTCTTCAGTGATTCACTCCTGCAGCTACCATCTATATGCTGACGACATCCAACTGTACATAAGTGCAAGCCCCAAAAACATTGCTGGCGCAGTAGCGAGTATGAACGCAGATCTTTGCTCTGTTTCTCGATGGGCACAGAACCTAGGTCTGAAACTAAACCCCAAGAAATCCCAGGTCACACTTATATCTCATCCAAAGTTAATCAGCCGGTACTTTCGCGAAACGGTCCCTAAAATACTCCTCAATGGTACCCAACTACCATACCAAAAAACAGTAAAAGACCTTGGAATAATCTTGGATGAACACCTAAACTGGGAAGAACAAACAGTCACAGCTTGCCGGAAATCGCTCTCCTCCCTACATGCAATTCAAAAATTTAGAAAAATATTTCCAACCCATGTTAAACAAAAATTAGTCCAAACACTAGTCTTGCCTAATCTTTACTACTGCGATGTAGTTCAACACGGCACAAATAGTGAAAATTCTAGATGCCTCGAGCTAGTGATGAATGCTTGTGTCAGATACGTGTGCAATATTCGGTTGTATGATCATATCAGTCCTTCATACTCCCAGCTAGGTTGGATACGCCTACATAAGGCACGCGATCTCCACACGATGTGCTTACTTCATCGATTTCTTAGCCACTGGTCCCCTCAATACTTATCTTCTCACATTAAACATCTATCATCATTCCACAATCGCAATACCAGATCGGATACGTCTATCATCTTGGCTGTACCTTTACATAACACAAAATCTTTCTCCGTGTCATTCTCCATCTCAGCCATACGACTATGGAACGCACTCCCCTGTGATCTGCGTCTTATCCAGAACTACTCAACATTCAAGAGGGAACTCAAAACTTACTTATTAGGGACGGTATAGCCACCATTGTTGTGCCCCTAACATCTCTTTCTTTCTTCTCTCCATCTTTTTCTCTTCCTCAAACCTATCTACCTCTTATATATCTCTTTCACCCCATTCTATCGTCTTATGTCTCTGCTCGATGAGAATAACTCACAAGCTGCAAGAATATAACGAGAAAATTCCCAACTAACTGACATTCACAAAACAAATGTATGTTTACTTTCATATACTTAGTCACTATTATTATTATTATTATTATTATTATTATTACTATTATCTTTATTATTATCATTATTATCGTTGATTGTTATAATTATTTTTATTGTTATAACTATCATTGTACTACTGTTATAATCTCAAATTTTTTTCATTTGACATCAAAACTGCATAATACGTTAAATGTTCTTAATGTTATTTAGTAACTGTAACTCGTTCAATCTGAGTATGCCTGGTTTGGTGTAAGAGAGGGCCTGAAGGCCCTAATCTTGCCAGGTAAAATAAATGCATAAATAAATAAATAAATAAATAAATTGAAAAACCAGTACCAGAAACTTAAACCTTTTGGTTAATCTATATTTGCCTTAAATATATAACTTAAAATGAATAAACTACTGGATTTCGTGCAGAGTGTGTTTCTTTTAACTTCATACAACTAAATATCTCGAACACGACGCATAGCACGTACAAATGTTCTAGGTGAAAAGGTAAAGGTAATGTCAGTAACGGAACATCTGTTTGTGCTACAACTGTCCACGTACTAAGCACCCCTACGGCCTGGGCAGCATCAACATCGTATTTCCAAGTGGAAACCTCAGCTCCCTTCCCAGTTTTACTGCATATACTGATTTTGCGTAAAAAAAAAACAAAAAAAACAAAAAAAACTAAAAATCGTGTCGTTTACTCAAACGATTGTTGTCCATTCATGGTAGATGTCGCCGTAGTCGAAAAATATTGAGGTTCTTTTTTTTTCTTTTTGTAGTTACGAAACGACGCGTTTGATTCTACATTTCATCTACGATGTAAACGTAAATCTTTGTTTTCTAACGGTTGATACTTATGTTCGAAATTTACTTTAGCCTTACAAATTTGATTCTACAGTACAGTATTGTTAGCCAATTCAGTGACTGATTCAAAACTACGTTTAGCGTGACCCAGGAACAATGGATGTAATAAGTTCCTGCTCCCATCAGGATGCTTGATTTTGGTGAGTCCCCTTGTCCCCAACATTGGGTTACTTGATTTGAATGAGTCCTCTTGCCTCCCACCATTGAGATGCTTGATTTTGGTGAGTCCTAGTGTGGTTGGATGGAAACACGCCCTGAAATCAGTGTACACGATGGCAAGGTTAGAGATCGGCCACCGAAATGAATCATACTGATGTTTGACTCAGCATAACCGATGCCATAGATTTACATTTGGATCCTCAATGGAGTGTAGAATCAAATGCGCCGGTTCTTAGTTGCGAAAACAGGCGCACTTCAACTTTGTTGGTTACAGTAACTGACTCGAATGGGAAAGAACATTTTAAGTAATCCACACGTGGTTTTTGGGGTAGAGTCCGAATATGAAGTAAAAATTGGGGGTTCCCATTTGAAAATGCAAAGTTGACCCCACTCACATAGGAGGGATGGTTAGAAGGTGGCCAGTTTTCACTGTTTGTCTTCGTGCTTGTCAAACCTTACCTTGGCCAGCGAGGTCGCCGGATCTCTGAGAACGTTTGGAGTATTATGAGTAGGGCCTAGCAACGAGATCGGGAGTGCGACGATCTAACGCACCAATTGGACAATATTTGGCTAGCTATCCCCCAAGAGACATCCACACATTCTAAAACACTTTCAATGTCAATCCGAATAAATACCTGCATAAGACCAGAGGTGCACCATCGTGTTACTGATTTGCTCAATTTGTGAAGTTCGTTCTTTTCAATAAATCATCCAATTTGTCACCATCAGCAGACAGGTAGTGGACAGTGGGCTCGCTAATTCAAATCACTGAGTGGTTCTTAGCCCGTGTAAAATAGTCCATGTCTGGGAAGAGAAACTTTTACGCTGTGATGCTGCCAGGAGTCGTGCGTGTGATGAACACTAATATCTGGCCGACCAAACACCAAACGTCATTAGCCTCGTCGAAGACAAGACGACGGCCACCGTCGTCTTACGCGCCACACGTGGTGCATAATGGCCATGACGCCAGATGCATCTGGTGGAAATGCGACATCCATTAACTGTCACAGAACAGATGGGACGACCGTGCTTTAGGAGTCGCAGTCCGCCTTCGGCGTTTTAGCGGCTCGGTCGTGCCTAGCGCCCCCCATGCGTTCCGTTAGCGCGAGGTTTGTTTACACCCATGAGACTTCACATAGCAGTGTATTGCTTATTCCAAATGGCTCTTTCATACCGGAAAGCGACAGTCAATTTTACGTTCGCCCCACAATATATAAGACCGAAAGCGCACGAAGTCGAACGTTTCATGCTCGATGTGGTGAAGTTAGATGCGGAGTTCATAGAGAAACACCTGTCAATAGTGTCCAGCACAGCATATGTCAAACTTATAGACGAAACAGCGTGCGACGACTCTTTCGTCGATCCACCGACGGTTATCGTTTTTGCCACACCAACTGGATTATGGATCTAGTGTCAGCTGATCATGACGGTAACGGAGTTCGAACGGCATCTGTATTTGAACTTCGAAGTACCTGTGGACGTGGTAATCGAAGCATTTCGCCCATATGGCACGGTCCTTAATCAAGCTGCGGAAAAATGGGTCATCGTCGAGATCTATCCCTTTCTCAGTGCGTTGAGGAAAATATAGACTGAACTTCGGAAGAACATACTATCTTACGTGTCAATAGTAGGTTGTTACGCCATCGTAATTTACGATGGTCAAACGAGGACCTACTGTGTTCACGGTAACATCCGAAGTGACTGTCTTCAGCGATGTCTTGTACAGTTACCTCGGGCATCCAGCATCTGCCGCTGCAGATGACATCTCTGCCTACTACGTACGTGGAAGCACTCCGGAACAGCTTGGGCAACTTGCATGACAATCCTTTGGCTAAGGAGTCTACGAGTATCGCCCCCGAACCCCGTTATCGTCGATGCAGATGAACTTGTCACACCATCATCCAGATGTCCAACAATAGCTGAGGTGTCAGGGTCCTCCCACGCTCCCTCGAACCCGTCTTCGGATAGCGAATCCCCCTGCAGAAGTGGAGGAGCGGAAAAAAATAGTGGTCGCTGAAGAAGCGAAAGAAGGGGTCGCTGTCAACAGAAGACGAGCAGCACGAACGAAGTGGTGCATAACATTCTAGCAGTGCACACCCGACACGATCTCCCACGTCTACCGCATTGGGAATTGTGAGAATGATCACGATTCATCTCCACAGACTGGCAAAGGCTATTTCCCACCCACAGCACCTTTTCTACGGAGCATAGAGGGACAACAACGTCAAGGAGAGGCGATGGAGACGACAATGCAACAGGATGTTGTCCCACCTGTCAGTAGTACAGACGAACACCCATCAACAGCGAGTGTCTCCATCAATTCATTAAGAGACAGGGCTCAAGAAATAGGCCAAACTGACGGGATGCAAGAGGTGGGTGTTCAATCACTGGCTCCCAACAACAATGAGTTGGGAGGGAACCCTGTAAACAGCGGCCAACGAGGCGGTGTCGCGTCGTCCTGGTCGAGGAAAAATTCTCCGTTCCCAACGTATTCGTTATTGCATAACATACTAACAGTGCACACCTGATACGATCTCCCACGTATACCGCGTTGGTACAGTCAACAATAATGATATTAGCACCCCAGTAATGATCCAAACACCGTGAGCCACGCTACTGGCTCAAATGGCTCTGAGCACTATGGGACTTAACATCTGAGGTTATCAGTTCCCTAGAACTTAGAACTACTTAAACATAACTAACCTAAGGACATCACACACATCCATGCCCGAGGCAGGATTCGAACCTGCGACAGTAGCGGTCGCGCGGCTCCAGACTGTAGCGCCTAGAACGGCTTGGCCACTCCAGCCGGCGCGAAACGGTACCACTGTAGAGATTTATGATTATGACGTCTATCGCTTCAAGGGCGCAGACGGTAGCGGTCACGCGGCCGTACTGTTACGAGGAGGAATAGCGGCGGAAGACTTGGAATACTTACCGTCGGTAAGGTCCTTTACCAATAGGCCTGTAAAGCAAGTCGGTGTACGTCGCCACATCTTGACATGTGTGATGGAAAAGAGGCCTGTTGCTCGATGTTGAACATGAGAAACATTGAGACCTCCTTTGTACTTCGGGATGGTCAGGGACTCACAACTCAGTTTAATAACATTGCTTGACTTACGAACAATCCCAATGTCGCCTACACGCCTCTGGCTATTGAGAGAGGGATGGGGAAAGTCTGAGCCGTGTGCGGTTAGGTAACTCGGCCCTCAGCAACATGTACAGGATTCGGAGTCGATGGTCAAGGAGCTCTGCCCGGATTCTGTCTAATAAGCGCCTACTTTTAAGGGCCACAGATCACCGCAAATCGACCTTGCAATCAGTGCCCATAAGTCTTATCACTCCGTAGACCAGCAGGGAAGCGACGCATTCATCGCGCAGGCCTCGTCCTGTAGGCAGCACGCGAGATTTCCGAATGTTAATTACCCTGCCTATAGCAGCTCCGTAGGACACCACCCACTCCAGTGCTGCTTGAACATCGCTGTCGCTGCGCAGGAGGAGGATCAGGTCGTTCGCGTAGGCTGTGCAGCAAAAAGTGCGGCCGCCAAGAGTCATGCTGACGAGTCGGTGGAGGCAGCAAATAGCGACAACGCACAGGATCGCGGAAAGAGGGCCTCATCGATCGTTGTCCAGGATGCGTGGCTGAGACTACCATTGTACGGGGTCCGAGATATCGCGTCCAGGAATAGACGCATTATTACTTCCACGAAGCTGCTTGGGAATCTCGTATTCCATATCACTTCTGCCAGGTAAGAGTGATCAACCCTGTCGCAGACCTGGCTAAAATCAAGGAAAGCCAAGACCCCCGTCATGTGCTGTGTCGGCGCTATCACGTCACAGCATCGCCATAATATGTCCGGATGTTGTGATCGCCTGATAAAGGCACGAGTGGGAGATTACGAAGTGGACGAACCAGTGGAAGAGTGCTGCCAAAAGAAAAATAAAGATGTTCGTGTCACAGTAGCAAGAGGGAGGATAGTCATTACCGCTGATTCCGTCGATTGGTTCATGGATAGGAACAAGCAACCTTTCGAGAATGACACCAGAAAGCTCTACAGCAGGGGACATCAGGACATGTTATATATCTGTCCAGGCAGTCGTCAGCAACTGTAACAGTAGGTCGCCGGTCCCGGCGACTACTGTGGTGCATTGTCCAATATGCACTCCTGGAAATTGAAATAAGAACACCGTGAATTCATTGTCCCAGGAAGGGGAAACTTTATTGACACATTCCTGGGGTCAGGTACATCACATGATCACACTGACAGAACCACAGGCACATAGACACAGGCAACAGAGCATGCACAATGTCGGCACTAGTACAGTGTATATCCACCTTTCGCAGCAATGCAGGCTGCTATTCTCCCATGGAGACGATCGTAGAGATGCTGGATGTAGTCCTGTGGAACGGCTTGCCATGCCATTTCCACCTGGCGCCTCAGTTGAACCAGCGTTCATGCTGGACGTGCAGACCGCGTGAGACGACGCTTCATCCAGTCCCAAACATGCTCAATGGGGGACAGATCCGGAGATCTTGCTGGCCAGGGTAGTTGACATACACCTTCTAGAGCACATTGGGTGGCACGGGATACATGCGGACGTGCATTGTCCTGTTGGAACAGCAAGTTCCCTTGCCGGTCTAGGAATGGTAGAACGATGGGTTCCATGACGGTTTCGATGTACCGTGCACTATTCAGTGTCCCCTCGACGATCACCAGAGGTGTACAGCCAGTGTAGGAGATCGCTCCCCACACCATGATGCCGGGTGTTGGCCCTGTGTGCCTCGGTCGTATGCAGTCCTGATTGTGGCGCTCACCTACACGGCGCCAAACACGCATACGACCATCATTGGCACCAAGGCAGAAGCGACTCTCATCGCTGAAGACGACACGTCTCCATTCGTCTCTCCATTCACGCCTGTCGCGACACCACTGGAGGCGGGCTGCACTATGTTGGGGCGTGAGCGGAAGACGGCCTAACGGTGTGCGGGACCGTAGTCCAGCTTCATGGAGACGGTTGCGAATTGTCCTCTCCGATACCCCAGGAGCAACAGTGTCCCTAATTTGCTGGGAAGTGGCGGTGCGGTCCCCTACGGCACTGTGTAGGATCCTACGGTCTTGGCGTGCATCCGTGCGTCGCAGCGGTCCGGTCCCAGGTCGACGGGCACGTGCACCTTCCGCCGACCACTGGCGACAACATCGATGTACTGTGGAGACTTCACGCCCCACGTGTTGAGCAATTCGGCGGTACGTCCACCCGGCCTCCCGCATGCCCACTATACGCCCTCGCTCAAAGTCCATCAACTCCACATACAGTTCACGTCCACGCTGTCTCGGCATGCTACCAGTTTTAAAGACTGCGATGGAGCTCCGTATGCCACGGCAAACTGGCTGACACTGACGGCGGCGGTGCACAAATGCTGCGCAGCTAGCGCTATTCGACGGCCAACACCGCGGTTCCTGGTGTGTCTGCTGTGCCGTGCGTGTGATCATTGCTTGTACAGCCCTCTCGCAGTGTCCGGAGCAAGTATGGTGGGTCTGACACACCGGTGTCAATGTGTTCTTTTTTCCATTTCCAGGAGTGTAGATGCAGTGACCTCCTCCTCCATTACATCCTCAGGTAATTTTATTTGCCTGTCCCACAGTAGTGTGCTGCGATAGGTCTCCCCAATCACATCTGGGGGGATGATGGTGGTCTGTGAAGACATGGCTATAGTTAGCGTTGAGAGCGTGTCCGACCACATTTTGCGTGGCGGAACAGCGACCGTCAGCCAGAGTTACAACACGGATCAATCCCTGTCATCGACACGGGCATTCAGCAAAGATGTGATACATCGAGGGCCATCGGTGGCCCATTAACTCCATGGTGCATACATGAACAATCGTTACTTCAAGGTGCAACCTCGTGAGTACTTTGTCCGAGCCTTCCCATCATTCATTGCTTGTTGACAGGCAGACAAATGCGGCGCTGTGGAATGGTCATGTAGAGTACAGCAATAAAAACCCAGTGAGTGCTGTCTCCAGGCTGCGACCTATGTACTTTGTCCAATGAGTACCTTCCTAAGGGCCAGCTTGGTGCAAGACAGCTGCCAACAGGTGCACGGACTGTTGTCAGTTAGGTGTCTGTAGGAGAGACAAGTTCAGTTCTCAGGGGCCTTGGCGTGGCAAGGTGACAATTTGTAAGTAGAAATAATTTGTAGGTTCAGTCTCGTTCTGTTCCCTATAGAAAAATAACTTGAACCTACAAATTATTTCTACTATCCTACTTTCTTTCAACTCGTTCACTTCATCCTAAGAGACAAACAAAAGTAAATGACCACTGCTTAGGTATAATATTTTACTTTATTTTATATATTTTATGAGTAGAAAATGGGCATGCTGAGCGCCTTAGGAGGGAGAAAATGGCACCAGCGCAACAGCAAGTAAGAGCAATAATAACAAAAAAATTAAATTAAACTGACAATTTGAAATCATGGTATTCATTGTTATTATTTTTCATTTTCTTTAATCCATTGTATTTCAATTTAATCTGTTCATCTCATAAAAATCGAAAAACTCAGTTAGTTATGAGTTTCAAATATTTGTCTGGCAAAATAATCTTGAACACATTATTAAACTCCATAAAATATTTTTTTCCATACCTAGTACTGAAATATTCACATCAAATAATTATTACTTCTAGCTTTTAAAAAAATTAGAATTTCTTGCATTATTGAGATTCTTGAGTAGAGTTATACAGAAGACTTTTAATTTTTATTTTTGTTGTTAAATTTTTCTGTATAAAAACAACAACGAAAAACCTGTAATGGTTTATATTGTTGAAGAGACAGTAGAAATGATATCTAATATGGCTGAATTATGCTGTTCTCTTTTTAAAGATGAAGAAGACAAATAGAATCCAAATTTTGATTCGGATAATGATGAAGAAGTGGCAGAGGCACTGCATAATGTCCTTATGGGAATTTATCTATTTTATTTTTCAATGCATGTGTCTTAACCTCATGAGGACTCAATACTCTTTTATTTACCTCAACTGAATAAAATTTAGTTTAATGCTTTTTATCAAACTCATAGTTCTGTACTATTCAGTATTACTGTATTATTGAGCAACCAATCTTTATAATGTGACTTTGCATGTTTTCTCGACGGATCTGTAGCAAATAGGCTTCTCTGGTTTGCCGCCGGATCGTATTGTGTAAATCGCACAATATTTCTTCGATGCAACTGCTCGGCATCATCAAGTGGTGGTAGCTGCTACTGTCACTGCTGTAAGGCGCGACTGATGATAATCGCTGTGCACTGCAAATCTCTGGTGACGTCAACCAGAAGTGAAACAGGCTAAGCAGCGAAGCTGCTGTTCCTGTGTGGATCTCATGAACGATTTCTGGCCTCACGGGTAGAATTGGCCTATGTGAGCGGCCGTGTGGGAGCGGACGCTTCGTCAAAGCGTCATCGTGGCAGTGGAAGAAACTACAGCCGCAGCAGATCAGGCCAACGCATGGTCGGCCAATGGTGATGATAATCGCGCGGCGGCGTCGGAATTTATCATCACGGAAGCAGGCAATACTCGTGAGCGGGAAGACCCTCATAGTTGGAGGAAATGGCGCTCCTGGTGCCCCCTACAGGGAACTGCAGAAAGGCCATCCACACGTGCGCTATGGGCAATAACTGTGCTGCCGTACGCTCCTGTGTTTAAAGTCTGAACTAAGTCTCAGCTACGCGTTGCGTCATTTGAGGAAACGGAAGTTCTTGTTTTCCCTGTTTTTGATTTAATGGCAGCCAGTGCTTGATTCCAGGCGGCGCTCAGTTGAAAGCCCGCATCCCTATTGATAAGATTGTCCGCCGTGCGAATATGTATGGCCTCCTTAATAACACAGTCCCAGCAAGATGACGCTGGGGATAAAATTTCCGTTTGTTCGTAAAGCATACGATGTCCTGTGTCCAGAAAATTTTCCGCTACCTCTGATTTATCAGGTTGCCCCAGGCGTGTATGACGATGATGTTCAACGCAACGTTCTTGCACGGTTCGGCATGTCTGTCCAATATAAGATTTTCCTCATTGGCATTGGATTTTATACACGCCGCGTTTCCTGAGGCCAAGGACGTCTTTGACCAAGCACAGTAAATTCCTCAGTTTTGCTGGTGGCTGAAAAACACACTTAAAGTCGTGCTTTCCGAGGATTCTTTCTATTCTCGAAGACGTGCCGCCAAAATAGGCCACCACTGCAGTGGTGATCAAAACGTTGGTTTTCTGCATCAGTACTTTTGTACAATATAACACAGTACCATACACAGGTATCTTTTAGGTGAGATGAATATGTTTTGATTTCATAACTATACACAGAATCGGACATCGGTTGTTTGGATAAATCAGGTATACTCATACCAATGTAAATTGGCTTGTTAACCTTAATTTTAGTTTTCTTCATGTGAACTGCAGCAAGATTTTGATTGAGTATTGTTCTTACTTCGAAGTTCTGCTTCGCCAAAAGTCTCTCACATTTATTTTCACCTAAAACTAATTCCATATCCTATGTGTTTCTAATATTTTCCATCGTTTTTCCAGATACCGACTTATTGAAAAAAATTGCAGAAATCCTTTTCTAAATCTTTCTTTGCATCAATTCTTCACCCAGTCAGATTGTCTAACTTTTAAAAATCTGTGTAGTTTTGTTATCTTCATTCCTAAAGACAGATACTGTTTAAGATTTCTGTAGTGAACTGCATAGTTCTTTTTATCATCAAGAGTACTTAACAATTTGCTTTCTTTAGTTGCATGCATAGTTTTGTTTTCAGAAGCTAACAGTATATTTTTATGTAAATCATGCAGTTGTCTAAGATATTCTAGGTATTCTTCAAATTAATATCCAAATTCATAATTGTCTGACATTTCATTTATTTATTTATTTATTTATTAGATTTGAAAGGTTCTGTACTATCACACTGAAAGTCAGGGTGTGGTAAATATTGACTCACAGCACAATTATGTAGATTGTTTGCATCTAAATATGCTACATAATTTCATATCTGTTTTATGTCATGATTTTCATATTTTCTTTGTTCGTCTTCACAAATATTTTACAATATTAGGATACACCATTCCTTATTCCTTTTTCGACCATTAAAATCATATCATAATCATGTAACAATTCAAGTGGCTGTCTAGCTATCTCAAGATAACCCCGGTGCAGTAAAGCACCAATATGGATTCAAATCATATGCTTTTATACAACTTCTAAAATTTTCAGGAACGTCAGCCAACAACAAAACATCAGTTTTAAGATACAGCTTTGATGTTCAACAAAATTTTTGATATTCCATTTTCCAAAAATTAACTTTGCATTGTCATAATTTCATCAGGTGCTTCACAGTGATTAAGTTTATTGTAAAATTCGTGTCTCTATGGAAGCTTTAGTTGTAAATTACATCTGCTACTCAATGTGTTTATATATTTTCCTGCTATATGATCATGATGACAATTTATTTTTATTTTTTGTATAATGACTCTACATAATGAAGGTGTTTTAGATCTAGCATGACTTCATTGATCATCAGGCATTAATGATCTCATTCTTCAATATCAGAATAAATACTTGCAATTTCATCAACTTCTCTTTCCATGCATTCAATGATTGTTATGACAATTTCTTCCTCAGTACATGACAGGATCTTTATAGTTCTAATTGATGAACTACATACTATAATGAAAACCACATGGTTCATGTTTCTGACATTTCATAGTGCAAGATATGTCATTTAACTTTAATTCTATTATGTGTAGATTCTTGTTGCTACCTTTATGTATATCTTTTAATATTTCCTTATACAAACCATTTTGAAAATCTTACTCTGTAACTAGTTGATACTTCTGAATTAATTTAAATATTTTTAGCTTTTTTAAATATGGTTGACAACTTGTAATTTTTAATGGAAAACCTTCAAAATCCACATAAATAAAAAACTTAAGTTACTGTGTATGTTTATAATGTTTTTACACTTACATAGAATGTTTCTCTGGTAACTCTACATTAATGGTTAACTAAACAATTTGAAGTGTGATTACCCAGTTTTTCTTTGCTGTGTGATGTGGAGTAAACATATGTCACAAATAAATTTTACTTCTTCATGTTTGGTAACACAACTTGAAACAAGCCTAGATCTCCATTTTTTAAAAGTAGACTAGTTTATATGGCTCTCTTTCCCAAATTTTGTAGCTTTTAATAGATATTTTTCATGAAATGATAAACATTAATAGATACATTAAACTTGGTCTTAATTTTTGAAGTATTATCAACAACTAATGATGATGGTGTCCTCTTGGGTAAAATATTCCGTAGGTAAAATAGTCCCCCATTCGGATCTCCGGGTGGGGACTACTCAGGAGGACGTCGTTACCAGGAGAAAGAAAACTGGCGTTCTACGGATCGGAGCGTGGAATGTCAGATCCCTTAATCGGGCAGGTAGGTTAGAAAATTTAAAAAGGGAAATGGATAGGTTAAAGTTAGATATAGTGGGAATTAGTGAAGTTCGGTGGCAGGAGGAACAAGTCTTTTGGTGAGGTCAATACAGGGTTTTAAATACAAAATCAAATAGGGGTAATGCAGGAGTAGGTTTAATAATGAATAAAAAAATAGGAGTGCAGGTAAGCTACTACAAACAGCATTGTAAACGCATTATTGTGGCCAAGATAGACACAAAGCCTATGCCTACTACAGTAGTACAAGTTTATATGCCAACTAGCTCTGCAGATGATGAAGAAATTGATGAAATGTATGATGAGATAAAAGAAATTATTCAAGTAGTGAAGGGAGACAAAATTTAATAGTCATGGGTGACTGGAATTCGGTAGTAGGAAAAGGGACAGAAGGAAACATAGTAGGTGATTATGGATTGGAGCTAAGAAATGAAAGAGTAAGCCGTCTGGTAGAATTTTGCACAGGGCATAACTTAATCATAGCTAACACTTGTTCAAGAATCATAAAAGAAGGTTGTATACATGCAAGAATCCTGGAGATACTAAAAGGTATCAGATAGATTATATAATTCTAAGACAGAGATTTAGCAATCACATTTTAAACTGTAGGACATTTCCAGGGCAGATGTGGACTCTGACCACAATCTATTGGTTATGACCTGTAGGTTAAAACTGAAGAAACTGGAAAAATGTGGGAATTTAAGGACATGGGATCTGGGTAAGGTGAAAGAACCAGAGGTTGTACAGAGTTTCAAGGAGAGCATAAGGGAACAATTGACAGGAATGGGGGAAAGAAACACAGTAGACGAAGAATGGGTAGCTCTGAGGCATGAAGTAGTGAAGTCAGCAGAGGATCAAGTAGGTAAAAAGACGAGGGCTGCTAGAAATCCTTGGGTAACAGAAGAAATGTTGAATTTCACTGGTGAAAGGAGAAAATATAAAAATGCAGTAATGAAGCAGGCAAAAAGGAATACAATCGTCTCAAAAATGACATCGACAGGAAGTGCAAAATGGCTAAGCACGGATGGCTAGAGGACAAATGTAAGGGTGTAGAAGCTTATCTCACTAGGGATAAGATAGATACTGCCTACAGGAAAACTAAAGAGACCTTTGGAGAAGAGAACCACTTGCATGAACATAAAGAGCTCAGATGGCAACCCAGTTCTAAGGAAAGAAGGAAAAGCAGAAAGGTGGAAGGAGTATATAGAGGGTCTATACAAGGGCGATGTACTTGAGGACAATATTATGGAAATGGAAGAGGATGTAAATGAAGACTAAATGGGAGATACCATACTGCGTGAAGAGTTTGACAGAGTACTGAAAGACTTGAGTGGAAACAAGGCCCCCAGAGTAGACAACATTTCATTAGAACTACTGACGGCCTTGGGAGAGCCAGTCATGACAAAACTCTACCAGCTGGTGAGCAAGATGTATGAGACAAGCGAAATACCCTCAGACTTCAAGAAGAATATAATAATTCCAATCCCAAAGAAAGCGGGTGGTGACAGATGTGAAAATTACCGAACCATCAGTTTAATAAGTCACAGCTGCAAAATACTAACGCGAATTCTTTACAGACGAATGGAAAAACTGGTAGATGCGGACCTCAGGGAAGATCAGTTTGCATTCCGTAGAAATGTTGGAACACGTGAGGCAATACTGACCTTACAACTTATCTCAGAAGAAAGATTAAGAAAAGGCAAACCTACGTTTCAAGCATTTGTAGACTTAGAGAAAGCTTTTGACAATGTTGACTGGAATACTCACTTTCAAATTCTAAAGGTGGCAGGGGTAAAATACAGGGAGCGAAAGGCTATTTACAATTTGTACAGAAACCAGATGGCAGTCATAAGAATCAAGGGGCATGAAAGGGAAGCAGTGGTTATGAAAGGAGTGAGACAGGGTTGTAGCCTCTCCCCGATGTTATTCAATCTATATATTGAGCAAGCAGTAAAGGAAACAAAAGAAAAATTTGGAGTAGGTATTAAAATTCATGGAGAAGAAGTAAAAACTTTGAGGTTCGCCGATGACATTGTAATTCTGTCAGAGACGGCAAAGGACTTGGAAGAGCTGTTGAACAGAATGAACAGTGTCTTGAAAAGAGGATATAAGATGGACATTGACAAAAACAAAACGAGGATAATGGAATGTAGTCAAATTAAATTGGGTGATCCTGAGGTAATTAGATTAGGAAATGAGACACTTAAAGTAGTAAAGGAGTTTTGCTATTTAGGAAGTAAAATAACTGACGATGGTTGAAGTAGAGAGGATATCAAATTTAGACTGGCAATGGCAAGGAAAGCATTTCTGAAGAAGAGAAATTTGTTAACAACGAATATAGATTTATGTATCAGGAAGTCGTTTCTGAAAGTATTTGTTTGGAGTGTAGCCATGTATGGATGTGAAACATGGACGATAACTAGTTTGGACAAGAAGAGAATAGAAGCTTTCGAAATGTGGTGCTACAGAAGAATGCTGAAGATAAGGTGGATAGATCTTGTAACTAATGAGGAGGTACTGAATAGGATTGGGGAGAAGAGAAGTTTGTGGCACAACTTGACTAGAAGAAGGGATCGGTTGATAGGACACGTTTTGAGGCATCAATGGATCACTAATTTAGCATTGGAGGGCAGCGTGGAGGGTAAAAATCGTAGAGGGAGACAAAGAGATGAATACATGAAGCAGATTCCCAAGGATGTAGGTTGCAGTAGGTACTGGGAGATGAAGAAGCTTGCACAGTATAGAGTAGCATGGAGAGCTGCATCAAACCAGTCTCAGGACTGAAGACAACAACAACAACATCAACAACTATATGAAATTCAAAATTTTAAAAAGATTCTTCTCAACATCAGTACCAATTCTACCCACTTTTTTATTTACAGGAAACTATGCTAATGTTATAGCCCATAGAAAATATTTTTGATCCCTATTTTCAATATCAATAGAAATTTCTTGTAGTTTATTGTTTCTGGCCAATCAGTATAAAATGAGATTTCCTAACTGGAAGCCTATAATTCTTTTTCATGACCAACCTGACACTTGTGCTTAAGAATTCGACATATTTGATGAAATATTTTGTTTACATTCCACTTACAAGTATTATTTATCCAGAGAAAGGTTTAAAATTTACTTTGCCCAAAATCAATTTTTAGATAATATTTCACTATTTTCGCAAGTTTCGCCTTCGATACATTCAAGAAAAAGTTATACTCAATTAAGTTTAGATTACTTTCATAATTACTAGTCAGTAGGCTTTCAGTGAATTCTTCATCAATAGATAATCTTTAACTCTTCTGCTATCTCTTGATATCTCAAATTCATAAGAGAAAAAGGAAATATTTCTTTCAATGGTTTGGTTCCATAGGTTTGAAAAACTTCATCATCATTTCAGTTTTAGAGTAAGCTTAACTCTTTCCAATAATATCTATTAATAAATGGACATGTATTAGCTGTATTTAATTTACTGTATCCAATCAAATTATTTCTTGTAGAATAGCCACAAAATTGAACAATCATGAATTGCTGCATGTTAGTATCTTACTTAACAGAAAATAATTTAATAGGCTAAAGTAGAACTAACTGGAAGAACGACATTCCTGATTTTTAATACAGTACCCAGAATTCTTGTTTTGAACGACAATTGTGATTTTTAATGTAGTACCCAGAATTCTTGTTTTTTTTATATTTATCATAGCACATTTCGAACATGTTTTTGACTGTTGGTCTTTACACAAAAGAAATCGGCACCTTTAATAAATAAATACACCTCTTGGATTGGACATGGTCCAAAGATAATTTTGGCTGCTGCTTGACAGCTTCCATTACAGTAGAAAAAATTTAATAGGGAAGTATATAGTTTATATAGCAGTAAGAATTCTAGTTTTTGCAATGTATCTTTTAGTATACTTATTAACTCAGGAAGTAATGCAGACGATTTATTGCAATCTATAACAAATATCAGTTGTGCCAGTTCTACCTTTCTCTATGATTTTGTTATATTCATAGCATATACCACCCTTGAAAAAATACAACAAATTTTCAACATACCTGAATAGAGAGTTTCAGCAGGTAATCCCAAAAATTATCTGCTAATAATTTCTTCTATTTTATGCTTAAAATTGTACTCATACATTTCTGTATAGAAAAACCATCACTAAAGAATAAAAATGCTCTACTTGAATATATATTGAATGTGCTATTTAAATACTAAGTGCTGGCATAACTCTCTACCAAACTAGTGACAATAGATATCCTGGAATTGATTCCAATGTTTCTCTACTTAACATGTATATCAAGTTCATAACAAATAATAGAGCTTCGCCACTAGATCTTTAAAATACTCCATCTCGAATTCCTCTCATTAGATCTACACATTACTTTGTTTATTTAAAATAAAATCACAATTAGTTTTATATCTAAATTGATTTAAGAAGTTTTCAGTTGTGTTCGATGTGGTATAGTATTTTCTCTTGAAATTCCATTATAAATTTTACAGATGAATTTAGTTTAGCTGAAATCAAAAACTGCCTATTTCCCAGTAGTAATCATGAATTCATTCAAAAGAATAAGTAAATTTCAACAAAATTTAGGTACTTTTCCAGTGAATTTTTAACACAAAAGTGTACTGATCACGAATGATGTTTCTGTATAGATTTACAGTGTCCAACAGCTTAGACTGTAATTTTAAAGTGAAATAAAATTTTTTATAGGACCCAAGAAAATAATAAAGCAAAATCAGATTTTGTTCCATCTTTAAATAATTACAATCTTTGGTACAGAGAAATAAACTATAACAAACTACTTGCTTCAGAATTTGAATATATTCAAAAAAAATTTCCATCTTAAATTTTATTTTTTTATAACTGGCATCAGTATCATATAATTCCACTTACAAGTCAATGAATATATTTGACTTTAGTCACAAGAACAAACATCAAGTAAATTAGGTAGCTGGTTTAATGACACTTAGGTTACATTGCATAAACAGAAAGATGTGTTGATTCTAATAATACTTTAAATTTTTACATGGAATTTCTGAGGAGAAAAGTTCACACTCTTCAGATTTTAAATGGTTTAAGAAAAATTATGTTTGATAATAAAACCAATGAAATGAACTTTAGTGGTTTATCATACTGCATAATATTATTGTGAAGATATGGACAGAAATGTTGAGTTGATAAATTATCATAGAAGCACAATATATTGGATTACACAAACTGAGCAAACCACAGAGGTTGAGCCAAATGTTACTGAACAGGATGCAGTTGTACAGTTGAAGAATAGAAACGAAACATGTAAAATGAAACTACTTGTATTAGATTACCTGCTTAGAGAGTAACTAGTTAACATTGTTTCTGAAATCTATGAAGAATACCTTGATCAAGTTAATATAGTAAGAAAAACGGTAGAACAGCTTTTGAATCATGTTGTTGTTCTGGTCTTCAGTCCCGAGACTGGTTTGATTCAGCTCTCCACGCTGCTCTGTCCTGTGAGAGCTTATTTATCTCCCATTACGTACTGAAACTTACATCCTTCTGAATCTGGTTAATGAAATCATCTCTTGGTCTCCCTCTACGATTTTTACCCTCCACACTGACCTCTAATACTAAATTGGTGATCCCTTGATGCCTCAGAACATGTCCTACCAACCGATCCCTTATTCCAGTGAAGTTGTGCCACAAACTCCTCTTCTCCCCAATCCTATTAAACACCTCCTCATTAGCTATGTGATCAACCCATCTTATCTTCAACATTTTTCTGTAGCACCACATTTCGAAAGCTTCTATTCTCTTCTTGTCTAAACTATATATCATCCACATTTCACTTCCATACGTGGCTACACTCCATACAAATACTTTCAGAAACGACTTCCTGACACTTCAATCTATACTCGATGTTAACAACTCCTCTTCTTCAGAAACGTTTTCCTTGCCATTGCCAGTCTGCATTTTATATCATCTCTACTTCGACCATCTTCAATTATTTTGCTCCCCAGATAGCAAAACTCCTTTACTACTGTAAGTGTCTCATTTCCTAATCTAATTCCCTCAGCATCACCAGACTTAATTCGACTACATTCCATTATCCTCGTTTTGCTTTTGTTGATGTTCATCTTATATTCTCCTTTCAAGACACTGCCCATTCCGTTCAACTGCTCTTCCAAGTCCTTTGCTGTCTCTGACGGAATTACAATGTTATCGGCGAACCTCAAAGTTTGTATTTCTTCTCCATGGATTTTAATTACCTACTCCGAATTTTTCTTTTGTTTCCTTTACTACTTGTTCAATATACAGATTGAATAACATTGGGGAGAGGCTACAACCCTGTCTCACTCCCTTCCTAACCACTGCTTCCCTTTCATGCCTCTCAACTCTTATAACTGCCATTTGTTATCTGTACAAATTGTAAATAGCCTTTTGCTCGCTGTATTTTACCCCTGAAACCTTCAGAATTTGAAAGAGAGTATTCCAGTCAACATAGTCAATAGCTTTCTCTAAGTCTACAAATGCTAGAAACGTAAGTTTGCCTTTTCTTAATCTTTCTTCTGAGATAAGTTGTAAGGTCAATATTGCCTCACGTGTTCCAATACTTCTATGGAATCAAAACCGATCCTCCCTGAGATCGACTTCTACCAGTTTTTCCATTCGTCTGTAAAGAATTCGCGTTAGTATTTTGCAGCTGTGACTTATTAAACTGATGGTTCGGTAATTTTCACATCTGTCACCACCCGCTTTCTTTGGGATTGGAATTATTATATTCTTCTTGAAGTCTGAGGGTATTTCGCTTGTCTCATACATCTTGCTCACCAGCTGGTAGAGTTTTGTCATGACTGGCTCTCCCAAGGCCGTCAGTAGTTCTAATGAAATGTTGTCTACTCTGGGGGCCTTGTTTCCACTCAAGTCTTTCAGTACTCTGTCAAACTCTTCACGCAGTATGGTATCTCCCATTTAGTCTTCATTTACATCCTCTTCCATTTCCATAATATTGTCCTCAAGTACATCGCCCTTGTATAGACCCTCTATATACTCCTTCCACCTTTCTGCTTTTCCTTCTTTCCTTAGAACTGGGTTGCCATCTGAGCTCTTTATGTTCATGCAAGTGGTTCTCTTCTCCAAAGGTCTCTTTAGTTTTCCTGTAGGCAGTATCTATCTTATCCCTAGTGAGATAAGCTTCTACACCCTTACATTTGTCCTCTAGCCATCCGTGCTTAGCCATTTTGCACTTCCTGTCGATGTCATTTTTGAGACGATTGTATTCCTTTTTGCCTGCTTCATTACTGCATTTTTATATTTTCTCCTTTCACCAATTAAATTCAACATTTCTTCTGTTACCCAAGGATTTCTACCAGCCCTCGTCTTTTACCTACTTGATCATCTGCTGCTTTCACTACTTCATCCCTCTTCTTCGACTGTATTTCTTTCCCCCATTCCTGTCAATTTTTCCATTATACTCTCCCTGAAACTCTGTACAACCTCTGGTTTAGCCAGTTTATCCAGGTCCCATCTCCTTAAATTCCAACGTTTTTGCAGTTTCTTCAGTTTTAATCTACAGTTCATAACCAATAGATTGTGGTCAGAGTCCACATCTGCCCCTGGAAATGTCTTACAATTTAAAACCTGTTTCCTAAATCTCTGTCTTACCATTATATAATCTATTTGAAACCCTTCAGTATATCCAGGCTTCTTCCATGTATACAACCTTGTTTTGTGTTTATTGAACCAAGTGTTAGCTATGATTAAGTTATGCTCTGTGCAAAATTCTACCAGGTGGCTTCGTCTTTCATTTCTTCCCCCCCAATCCATAATCAACTCCTACGTTTCCTTCTCTTCCTTTTGCTACTACCGAATTCCATTCACCCAAGACTATTAAATTTTCATCTCCCTTCACTATTTGAATATTTTTTTTTATCTCCACATACATTTCTTTAATTTCTTCGTCATCTGCAGAGCTAGTTGACGTATAAACTTGTACTACTGTAGTAGGCGTGGGCAGTCTATCTATCTTGCTTTTAGAAAGCTTTAATTGTCGAGTGCTATTAATAGTGTTCCATAGATTTCGCGTTTGTTTTTAATAGAGTCAGAGAGAGTCCCTTTAGTCAGTCATAGTGCCAGTAGTGTCAGTGTCGCCCTAGTAGCCGTCTGCTTCACGTCTGCTGTGCATCAAGCTACCTTAATTTAAGTGTTAACTGTATTTTTCTTACTTGCCACTTCTTCTTCCGTTTGGTTTTGCTTTTAGGAAGCTTTAATTGTCGAGTGCTAGTAATAGTGTTCCATAAATTTCGTGTTTGTTTTGAATACAGTCAGAGAGAGTCCCTTTAGTCAACCATAGTGCCAGTAGTGCTAGTGTTTGTTTTAGTACAGTCCAGAGAAAGGTAGTGCTATTTTCATTCTTTTCTACAAGAAGTGGTTAGCAATCACAGTTTAGTCAATTATCAGCCGCCTTTAGTGAATTATCAGTCTACGTAAAAGCTGATTAAGTCTCTTCAGTAAATTGATTCCTTAGGATGGATAGGATGTGTGACTGCTGTGTACGGTCGCAGGAGGAGCTGGCCACTCTTCGCGAACAGCTGAGCGTGTTGATGGCCGCGGTCAGCCGTCTTCAGGCTGCTGCCTCGGAGTGTACCGGCAGTGGGGAGTCTGGTGCGTCGAAGGTACACCCCAGGTGTTACATGCTTCACAAACTGTCCCTGCTGTCGAGACATCTTCGCGGGTACCGGACGCGGTTAGGCCACCCTCTCCCCAAGGGGAGTGGCGGGTTCAGCGGCGTTCACGGCGCGTGAGGCGGAGGGTCAATGTGGAGGCTGGCCGTGTGGCATCGCCTGCTCTGCCTGGGAGTGGACATGTGGCGCCTCCTTCAGCAAGGTCCGAGCAGGCACGGGGGGAGGGATTTATTAGTTATTGGGAGCTCCAACGTTAGGTCGGTGATGGAGCCCCTTAGGGAAATAGCCGAAAGGTCGGGGAAGAAAGCCAGTGTTCACTCTGTCTGCTTGCCGGGGGGTCTCATCCGCGATGTGGAGGCGGCCCTACCGGCGGCGATAGAAGGCACTGGGTGCATCCGACTGCAAATTGTTGCTCATGTCGGTACCAATGACTCTTGCCGTCTGGGTTCAGAGGTCATCCTCAGTTCGCACAGGCGGTTGGCGGAATTGGTGAAGGCGGAAAGCCTCGCTCGCGGGGTGGAATCAGAGCTAACTATCTGTAGTATCGTTCCCAGAACCGATCGCGGTCCTCTGGTTTGGAGCCGAGTGGAAGGCTTAAACCGGAGGCTCAGACGATTCTGCGGAGAGCTGGGGTGCAAATTTCTCGACCTCCGCTATCGAGTGGAGAAATGTAGGGTCCCCCTGGATAGGTCAGGCGTGCACTACACGCCGGAAGCGGCTACAAGGGTAGCGGAGTACATGTGGAGTGCACATGGGGTTTTTTAGGTTACAGAATTTCCTCCCTAGGGCCGACAAGACGCCTCCAGAGATGCGGCAAGGCAGGAGTAGGCAAAATGCAACAGGGAATAACAATATTAATGTGCTAATAGTAAACTGCAGGAGCGTCTATAGATAGGTCCCAGAACTGCTCTCATTAATAAACGGTCACAACGCCCATATAGTACTAGGGACAGAAAGTTGGCTGAAACCAGACGTAAACAGTAATGAAATCCTAAACTCAGATTGGAATGTATACCGCAGAGACAGGCTGGACAGTGAATGGGGAGGCGTGTTTATAGCGATAAGAAGTGCAATAGTATCGAAGGAAATTGACGGAGATCCGAATTGTGAAATGATTTGGGTGAAGGTCACGGTTAAAGCAGGCTCAGACGTGGTAATTAGATGTCTCTATAGGCCCACGGGCTCAGCAGCTGATGTGGCTGAGCATCTGAAGAATAATTTGGAAAATATTTCTAGTAGATTTCCCCACCATGTTATAGTTCTGGGTGGAGATTTTAATTTGCCAAATATAGACTGGGAGACTCAAACGTCCATAACGGGCGGCAGGGAAAAAGAATCCAGTGAAAATTTTTTAAGTGCTTTATCTGAAAACTACCTTGAGCAGTTAAACAGAGAACCGACTCGTGGCGATAACATATTAGACCTTCTGGTGACAAACAGACCCGAACTATTTGAATCAGTTAATGCAGAACAGGGAATCAGCGATCATAAAGCGGTTACTGCATCGATGATTTCAGGCGTAAATAGAAATATTAAAAAAGGTAGGAAGATTTTTCTGTTTAACAAAAGTGACAAAAAGCAGTGGCTCAACACAGAAGTTTTGTCTCAAGTACGGATAGTGTTGAGGATCAATGGACAAACTTCAAAACCATTGTACAATATGCGTTAGATGAGTATGTGCCAAGCAAGATCGTAAGAGATGGAAAAGAGCCACCGTGGTACAACAACCGAGTTAGAAAACTGTTGCGGAAGCAATGGGAACTTCACAGCAAACAAAAACATAGCCAAAGCCTTGCAGACAAACAAAAATTACGCGAAGCGAAATTTAGTGTGAGGAGGGCTATGCGAGAGGCGTTCAATGAATTCGAAAGTAAAGTTGTATGTTCTGACTTGGCAGAAAATCCTAAGAAATTTTGGTCCTATGACAAAGCGGTAGGTGGATCAAAACAAAATGTCCAGACACTCTGTGACTAAAATGGTACTGAAACAGAGGATGACAGACTAAAGGCCGAAATACTTAATGTCTTCTTCCAAAGCTGTTTCACAGAGGAAGACTGCACTGTAGTTCCTTCTCTAGATTGTCGCACAGATGACAAAACGGTAGATATCGAAATAGACGACAGAGGGATAGAGAAACAATTAAAATCGCTGAAAAGAGGAAAGGCCGCTGGACCTGATGGGATACCAGTTCGATTTTACACAGAGTACGCGAAGGAACTTGCCACCCTTCTTGCAGCGGTGTACCGTGGATTTCTAGAAGAGCGAAGCGTTTCAAAGGATTTGGAAAAGCGCACAGGTCATCCCCGTTTTCAAGAAGGGACGTCGAACAGATGTGCAGAACTATAGACCTATATCTCTAACGTCGATTAGTTGTAGAATTTTGGAACAGGTACAATGTTCGAGTATAATGACTTTTCTGGAGACTAGAAATTTACTCTGTAGAAATCAGCATGGGTTTCTAAAAAGACGGTCGTGTGAAACCTAGCTCGCGCTATTAGTCCACGAGACTCAAAGGGCCATAGACACGGGTTCACAGGTAGATGTCGTGTTTCTTGACTTCCGCAAGGCGTTTGACACAGTTCCCCACAGTCGTTTAATGAACAAAGTAAGAGCATACGGACTATCAGACCAATTGTGTGATTGGATTGAGGAGTTCCTAGATAACAGAACGCAACATGACATTCTCAATGGAGAGAAGTCTTCCGAAGTAAGAGTGATTTCAGGTGTGCCGCAGGGGAGTGTCATAGGACCGTTGCTATTCACAATATACATAAATGACCTGGTGGATGGCATCGGAAGTTCACTGAGGCTTTTTGCAGATGATGCTGTGGTGTATCGAAAGGTTCCAACAATGAAAAATTGTACTGAAATGCAGGAGGATCTGTAGCGAATTGACGCATGCTGCACGGAATGGCAATTGAATCTTAATGTAGACAAGTGTAACGTGCTGCGAATACATAGAAAGATAGATTCCTTATCATTTAGCTACAAAATAGCAGGTCAGCAACTGGAAGCAGTTAATTCCATAAATTATCTGGGAGTACGCATTAGGAGTGATTTAAAATGGAATGATCATATAAAGTTGATCGTCGGTAAAGCAGATGCCAGACTGAGATTCATTGGAAGAATCCTAAGGAAATGCAATCCGAAAACAAAGGAAGTAGGTTACAGTACGCTTGTTCGCCCACTGCTTGAATACTGCTCAACAGTGTGGGATCCGTACCAGATAGAGTTGATAGAAGAGATAGAGAGATCCAACGGAGAGCAGCGCGCTTCGTTACAGGATCATTTAGTAATCGCGAAAGCGTTACGGAGATGGTAGATAAACTCCAGTGGAAGACTCTGCAGGAGAGACGCTCAGTAGCTCGGTACGGGCTTTTGTTAAAGTTTCGAGAACATACCATCACCGAAGAGTCAAGCAGTATATTGCTCCCTCCTACGTATATCTCGCGAAGAGACCATGAGGATAAAATCAGAGAGATTAGAGCCCACACAGAAGCATACCGACAATCCTTCTTTCCACGAACAATACGAGACTGGAATAGAAGGGAGAACCGATAGAGGTACTCAGGGTACCCTCCGCCACACACCGTCAGGTGGCTTGCGGAGTATGGATGTAGACGTTGAATAATGCATTCACTATGCTGCTTGTAGTAGCTTACTCCCTTTCCTATTTTTTTTTATTCATTATTAAACCTACTTCAAAAGTCTTGCTCCTACTGCCACCGAACTTCACAAACCCCACTATATCTAACTTTAACCTATCCATTTCCCTTTTTAAATTTTCTAATGTACCTGAAATGATTAAGGGATCTGACATTCCATGCTCCGATCTGTTGAACGCCAGTTTTCTTTCTCCTTATAACGATGTCCTCTTGAGTAGCCCCTCACCAGAGATCCGAATGGGGGACTATTTCACCTCCAGAATATTTTACCCAAGAGGACGCCATCATCATATAATCATACAGTAAAGCTGCATGGTCTCGGGAACAATTACGGCTGTAGTTCCCCCTTGCTTTCAACCGTTCGCAGCAGCAGCAAGGCAAAGACTTTTGGTTAGTGTTACAAGGTCAGATCAGTCAATCATCTAGACTGTTGCCTCTGCAACTACTGAAAAGGCTATTGCCCCTCTTCAGGAACCACACATTTGTCTGGCCTCTCAACAGATACCTCTCTATTGTGGTTGCACCTACAGTACGGCCCTCTGTATCGCAGAGGCACACAAGCCTCCCCACCAATGGCACAAGGTCCATGGTTCATGGGGGGGGGGGGGGTGTTTGAATCATAAGGTTATAAAATCAGTGCAAAGAATAAAATATGGAATGAGACAAAAATTATTTTTTAGCCGTTGACTTAAATATAATACTTAAGCATTCATTATCTGTTTTTTTAAGTATTCATGTAATTTCTTTTCCATTTGGGCTGAATAAATAATTCAAATTCTAATCACTTAATAGATATATTAATGAAAATAAATCTTCTTCATCAGGATAAAATGCAGATATAAAATATGAAAGTATCAGTTTTCTCATCCAGAGCGCACACATTTATAAACATGGGACTTTTTTTTATAAATTATTTGTTTGTGTATTTAACCAACTATCATACAAATCACAGCCATTTTAGATATACTTAATCACACTCAACACTTATACAGAGACATACATCAGGATAGTTTGTTTTTTTGTATTTCTTGCTCATAAAAAATTCCTTTTGCTTCCTCTCCATCCAGTGAATTCAGTTTGTATGTGATTGGACTGGAAGCAATAACATTTTCAAATACAGAAACTCCTGTTGAGCATTTGGTTGTACATCCTTTCAAAAAACTTTGCTTTAAGTTTGCTGGTTCTAACTTTATCTTGTGGTTTAAATTTTGGTTTATCATTAGATAACATGGCAGTTGACTTATATTTCTTGGCAGTAATTTCTATAGTCTTCTCTTTAATTTTTGAATGTTTTACATTATTTTATTCATCTACTAATTTTGTAATGAAGCTAACTAACCTAATTTCGTTAATTCACAAATATATGTAGCACTTTTCTGTTATGTTCTAATTAAAGAGACCTCTATTTACATTTTTCACGAGTTCTTGAGATTATTTATTGCAGAATACTGTACCATAATCTGCCTATAGCTTTCTTGCTGTTCTGTCTATTAATATTTTGTAAAAAACAACAGCTGCATATTACCAGTTTTACCTTTAACTGGAATAGTCCAAGAAATTTTGAAAAACAACAGTAACAGTTAATAAATAGTTATAGCTGTTATTTATTTTTTAATTTCCCTGCATGTTGCCTGAGCTCACTTCTACTAGATCAACTAGCCATAAATCATCTATACATAATGTGACAAAACTTCTTACTTAAAAATACTTCCTAATACCCATGCAAATGCTTCAAATTAACTATGTACATTCTGCTTCTCCTGATTTTCAGGACATATACTTTGTTCTTCATAACAGAATACTGAGCAAACAGGGTGGAATGTTCAGAAATGTTGAATGATCAAAGTAACTGGTACTTATTATAAAATTCATTTTTTCTTGTGGTTCAGGTCAAGGGGTCTTCTTTCTAGCTTTTCTGCAGTAGTTTATGGGTTTGATCTTGTTGTACCAATTCTAATCAGGTGTTACTCTGCTGATATATTTGTGAAACCATTTCACAAGTCTTAAATAACACATTTTATTAGTGGTTCACAATTAAAAAGATACTCTTGAGCATTAGCATTTAGGCATATGCTATACTCATCCAACTTTGACCCCATTCAACTGTACAAAACTTCTCTTAAGCTAATCTCCAGCAACTAACTTACTTTCCCCACTGGTAGTCCATAGATTGTTGAACAGAAAGGTAACAACACATTGGTCTAAGATTATTAAGTTCCTCCATGATTACATTCCTTTCTGACTTTTATATTCATCCAAACAATAAAGAAAAATTTTATATGAAATATTTCAAATTTATGACAAAAACGATATTGCAAAATGTGTAACATCTTTATCAGAAATTGCCTTTGGTACATAGAACATAATGTAGTTACACCAGTTTCAGTACAACTTGAAGCAACAGGTATGGTTATCCATTAAACAGAATAAAAATTTATTAATTAATGTTGCAGTCAAACATCATCATTTGATTTTAAAATCTATTCATCGAACATGAGTAGCTCACTTGAAATGGGAACAGTCTTAACAGATTCATTTAGAGATAGAAAATTTTATCTTCCAGTTTCATTTTTAGTGATAATGAATAGGACATAAAATTTGTTGTTCCTTGACTTTGTACCATTTTACCCCTATTTGAAAATCAGTAAGTGACAGATACCATTTATGTTGGTTCCAAAAATAAATATTATCTTATTATTTTTACACTGCACCAAAATGTATGTTTTAATATATTATCACCAGTAACAAAATGAAATTTCTCTGTGTACTTCTCTCATATCCACTTTAAGATAGCTTTATTTTTTTATATGTGAAGTTCAATCTCTCTTTGACTAACAACTAGTGGGAGCCTTTCTTACTGCCTTCTTTGTAGAGTAATTATTTTCTAGCTGTGTTATGTTATCTGATTAGTTGTTTCATTGAGATATACAGTGGTGAATTAATTATTGAATCGTTTTGAATACTTGCATTTTCAGATTTGGTAACACAGTTATGTAAATCATTTTCTAAGTACTGTTTAGTGACTGCATCGTAACAATTTGCAGGATCTTTCATATGCACTAATTTTCTACCTTTAAAATCAGGATACTTATAGTTTGTTCAAAAATATGTCATAATACTTTTTGAAGTTGTTTGATTATATTTGGTTACACATTTACAATTTTAACACTAAATTTTTAATTCTCCACATTTCTTTTATAGTGCTTTGTTCATTTAGTTTACTTCCAAAAATGGCCATTCATTAGGTTTAAAATATTATTGAATTCATCTGTGAAAAGCCTTAATACAAACTGACAGAAATGGCCACAAATTATTCTGTGAAAATTTCAAATTTCATCTGAAGTTAGTATAGCTTATTTTTTCCCAAATAGTTAAGCATTTGCTTTAGTAAGTTGCCACCAAAGGATCAAAATCAATTTTGTGTTATTTGCTGTATGATAACAAGCCCAGTTTGTACAAGCATCTTCAGATGTACCTAAATTTACTGTTGTATATTCTGTATTTTCTGGTTTGTCTGGTAACTCATCGATCATGAAGAAACCAATAATTATTTAATTCATAATTGTTTAACAAATTTTTCTACATCGAAATTACTTAATAAATGAGGCTATATGATTTTTATTATTTGGAATTTCATTTTTTTACCATGAAACACATTTCCTTTGCTTGATTATGCCTTATTTGTTCCTCTAATTCTTTATCACTATCGTTTTATATTTATAACTGCATTTGCAAGAGCAGCTGCTCTGCCAGCTAATGAAGCAGTAGTAGCTAAGTATGATAATGGTCCCAATAATAAGGAAAGAAATCCTCCTTTGTGTTCTGTTTATCCAGAGTCTTCTCTCCATTTTGTTGGATATTTTGTAAAGTTTTCACAACCGGTATGCCTAATGTTACACTCTTTTTTAAGTATTAGTTAAAAAATCATCAACACTATATAATTTTTTATTAATCAGTTTGACATTAATTGTCTTTGGTTTAGTCTTGCCACTAGATAACAATTTGAAACCCAGTGCTAAAGATATTCATTTATATAGTTAAAAATTCTTGTGAGAATGAAATATTTCTATAGTCGCCATACATTTTTATCAACATCTAAATTAGTGACACCTCAAGCAACTGCAGCCACACAAGTTCATAATTTCCTCCATGCATATATTATTGCTCTAACTCAACTTGCAGGTCATCTCTTTTAGTTAATCTTTCAACTAGTTTGGTTCACAGACCACAAAATCAATAGCCTGTAGATCTGAAAAGGTAATCTATTAATTAATGTGTAACTAATGTTTCCCATATTTTTCAGTTTTGCAGAACGTGTGTGGCAGATTATTTAAAAATATAATCAGATGTTATATTCCCTGTGGATTATTGATAATGAAATCACTAAATTTATTTGTTAACATTTGTGTTATTTCCACTTTATTGTTATGATAATTTTTATTCCAGCTAATTTTCCACCATGAATTAATTTCCATACCTCAATAATTTAAACATATTCAATTGTTTATTTCTTGTATTTTTTAGTAAGGCTTCACCTGCTCTCTCATCGAAACTTGAGTCTAAATTCGGGAAAGCGACATCAACAATTGCTTCTATCAAACTTTTATAGTGTTTGTCTTTACTGGATTGAATTTAATTCGGATTATTATCATAGTGTAATGCCCCTGAATGGTAATATATATTTGCATAATTTGATAAAAGAACATTATCAATATTTGTGTTTAAATCGTCCATTGTAATCTGTTTTTTATTCAAAAGATTCATCAGTCCATCTCTATCTTCACATTCTTTTTCACAAAGTTTTCCTTTAGATCCATAGAGTTTAACTGGCTAAATCAAACAAATTTAAATGTACCACTGATCTTAATCCAAAAACTTTATCTCCACTGCTGTTAATAAACTTTAACACTCTGCCTTATATAGATTTTTTAATCTCACCTTGAGGGGTACTCCCGCCATTCTACAATTTTCTTACTTCTTTCTCTTCTTGCATCTTATTTAGTGCAACCATATTTGTGATTCATTTACTGTGGAACGAGCCTGTAGACTTTCATATTATTTTAAGTCTGTTTTCCTTTTTTCATATTTTTCAGTACAGCATGTATTTATGATTCACTCAATGTATATACTTGTATGTAGCAGGGTTACCATTAGATCACTCATAATGTGCACTTAAGTATACTAGTAAATTTCCATTACATGAAATCGTTTGTTTTCCAGCTTTTCTATTTTCTTCAGTAGCTTTTGGAACATTATCATCTAATCCTTCAATTCATTGTTTTACCTGTTTGATTGTATCAATAACAAGCTGTTGTTTTTCATATTCTGTGCTGCTTGTTGTTTCCAAAGTTTCAATCCTTCAAATTTTTTCTATTTCATTACACTTTTTTTAGCAACTTATGGATCATATTTTACAGACATTTGCTATAGACAAGAAAAACTTAACAAATTATTTTTTATGTTTAACATTTTGATGTTCTACAATACTCTTTAATTTGATGTCTGTATTTCCCTTTGTTAGGTTTTTTAGTATCATACAAAATCCAAATTGAGACTCATGCCAGCATGTACTACAATTTTCTTTAAAATCATCACACTTTAAATCACTGCCAACCAACTCATGGTATATATAATTTAAATTCGTATCATCTTATCCAAATACATTTAAGAAATTAGATTATCCCTCACTAATTGTTTGGTAATTTTGAATATGTCTGAACTAGACAAAAAACAGTCTATTTATTTCTGTCTGCCTCTACAAAAATGATCTCTAACCACATCTTGATTTTCGAGAATGATAAACTCGAATACTATAAATGCATTATTCTGAGATTCAACTAATAGTATAATTTCCTCATTATGCTGAGGGAATCAGAAAAGGAACACCAAAACTAGTAGAGCAGTTGTACTACTCTGCTATAGGATACCTGACATTGGTAGAACAGAAAGAGCACGTAACATGCATACAGGTAATAGCGGGGGAAGATATTCTGGAAAAGAGAATAACAATAATACCTAACATGAAATTAAGTATTCGGCATTTCTTTTTCTAAAATACACTGACAGAAAAAAATCTCAACACCAACAATGAGTTGTGCGACATTAACGAAAGTTGGCAGACGTCTTTCTACAGCTGAAAGACGATGAGTATTCATATTTCTTGGCAGTAGCGTAAGCATGGCGCTACTAGCGTCACTATGAGAAAGCAAAACAGGTCCGCTTTAGATACGCATTGTAACGGTCGTGATTGTTAGTTGCCTTTGAGACTGGACGTGGTGGGCTGAATTTAGTAAAGAATGCCTTTAAGGTGACGAAGATGCCATTATCAACACCTCACTGACTTTGAACAAGGCAGTGTAATAGAGCTACGAGGAGCTGGCTGTTGCTTCTGCGATACTGCATAAAGACTTGGCAGGAATCTAGTCACTGCACTGGTCATGAGAATGTACTGCCGCAAGACGACCGGACTCCATACTGCCACGTGGCATTACTGAGAGGAAAGACCACTGTGTTTGGCGTAAGGCTCTGGCTTCAGCAGGAGCAATTTGAGCAGCAGTTGGCATCACAAGGACACAGCAAACTGTTGCAAATCGGTTACTTCAAGGGCACCTCCGAGGAAGACGCCCTGGAGCATTGACATCAGTGGTGTCAAGCGAGAGCTCATTGGAGGGCAGGGGGGGGGGGGGCGGTCTGTTGTGTTTTCTGATGGAGCTGGTTCTGCTCGGTGATTGTGATAGCCGTATATTAATTAGATGGAGGCCAATTACGGCCTGTCTGCATGGATCTGTACCTAAAGTTTTGGTCTGGTGGGCGATTTCGAATGACGGCAGGAGCACTCTCGTGGTTTTCCCTAACACCCTGACAGCCAGATTTTAACTCAGTCTGCTATGCCATTCTTGAACAACATTCCATGGAGTATTTTCCAGCAGGATAACGCTCTCTCGCATACCGCTGCTGTAACATGCTGAGTGTCGACATGCTTCCTTGGGCTGCTCGATTAGCAGATCTGTCTCCATTCGAGCACATATGAGACGTCATCGGACGACAACTCCAGCGTCATCGACAAATAGCATTAATCGTCCCTGTACTGACCGACCAGATGCAACAGGAATTGAATTTCATCCGAAAAACTGATATCCGTCACCTGTACAACACAATACATGCACGTCTGCAGGCTTGCATTCAACGTTCTGGCGGTTTCACTGTTACTAATGTACCAGCACTTCACATTTGCGATGGCATGCATTAAACTGTGATCTTGCAATTTTAATCTCTTAAATAAATTACCTACACAGATGTATTCCCAAAATGTCATTAGTTTACATTAACTATATTTGGTGTTGCGATTTTTTTCCGTCTGTGTTTGTATATGGAGAGTGGGCGATTAGCAGTACAAAGAGAAGATTTTTATATATGGTGCTACAGAGAAATGTTGTAGGTTAGATAGAATAAATAAAGGAAATGTACTTAATTCTATTTGGAAGAAAACAGCTCCATCGAATAAATTGATGAAAAGAGGGAATAGGCTGGCAGAGCACATAACAAATGAGTTGTTAACTTCATAATATATTATTAGCAGGTTGATATACTAAATGGATGATTCTTTATCTTTATCCTGGTTCTTCATTAACTCGTACTTATTTGGCAATGAAGAGAAGTGAAGGGGTCTATGAATATTGTAGAGGTAGACGGAGACTTCAGTATAGTAAACAGGTGCAAGGGAATGTAGGTTTCAGAGGTTACACTGTGATGAAGAGGAAACACTAGCCTGAAAAGCTGAATCGAACCAGTCTTCGGACTGAAGGCATTGATAACGACGACGACGAAAACTAAGTCGGTTAGGTTTTAGAGACTGGCTCGCATTACATAGAGGTAGCAAAAGCCATACGGTAGCTCTTAAGTCGTGTCGGACCTCCTCTTAAGCGACGTATTGCAGCAACTCGACATGGGCAGAATTACTGAGCCATGCTTCCACCATAGCCGTCCATAACTGCGAAAGTGTTGCCGAGGCAGCGCTTTGTGCATAAACTGAGTCTTGATTATGTCCCGTAAATGTTCGATGAGATTCATGTTCAGCAATCTAAATGGCCAAACAATTCACTTTAATTGTCCAGTATGTACTTCAAATCAGTCGTGAACAGTTGTGGTCCGGTGACATGGCGCTCTGTCATCCTAAAAATTATATAGTTTTTTGGGAACATGGCGTCCTCCAAGTGGCCCAGCATAACCATTTCCAGTAATTGATCGGTTCAGTTGGATCAGAGGAACCTGTCCATTCCACACAAAAATAGCGCACACGATTGTGTAACCAACATACGCTTGCACAGTGTCTTGTTGACAACTCGGGTCCAGGGCTTCGTGGGGTCTGCACCACACACTAAAACTACTGTCAGCTCCTACCAAATGGAATGGTGACTCGTCTTACCAAACCACGGTTTTTCAGTTATCTAAGGTCCAACCAATATGGTCACGAGCCCAGGAGAGGCGTTGCAGGCGATATCATGCGATAGCAGAGGCACTCACGTCGACTGCTGCCATAGCCCACTAACGCCAGATTTCACCGCACTGACCTAATCGATACGTTCGTCGTACGTCCCACATTGATTTCTGGAGTTATTTCACGCAGCCTGCTAGCACGGACAGCTCTACGCAAATGTCACTGCTCTCAGTAACCACGTAAAGGCCGCGGCCACTGTGTTGTACGTGGTGAAAGGTAATGATTCAGATTTAGTATTCCCAGCACACTCTTGACACTGTATAGCTCGGATTACTGAAATCGCCAATGATTTCCGAAATGGACTGTCCCATGCGTCTAGCTCTAGCTACCATTGTGCGTTCATTTTCTGTTAACTACCGTCGTGCGGCCATAACCACGTAGGAAACCCATGAATGGCTTGACTACAATGACAGCTCCGCCAGTACACTGCCCTTTTGTACCTATTGTACTTAATAATACCGCCATCTGTATATGTGTATATCGCTACCCCATGACGTTCGTCACTTCATTGGACACACAACAAAAAATGTTTTGCATCACCTCGGTTCCGAGAGTTCCGGAACCTGTACAGAAAATTGAAATACAGATCAACATAAACAACATTTACGCCCTTATTATTGCTCATGAAAACCAAACATTGCATGTTGTGCCACCTTCACAGGTGGCGGTCTAGATTTCTGTACACACCTATACCTCTAATACCCAGTAGAACGTCCTCTTACATTGATGCATGCCTGTATTCGTCGTGGCATACTATCCACAACTTCATCAAGGCACTGTTGGTCCAGATTGTCCCACTCTCAACGGCGATTCGCCGTAGATACCTCACAGTAGTTGGTGGGTCACGTCGTCTATAAACAGCCCTTTTCAATCTATCCCACGCATGTTCTATAGGGTTCATGTCTGAGGAACATGCTGGCCACTCTAGGCGAGCGATGTCGCTATCCTGAAGGAAGTCATTCACAAGATGTGCACGATGGGGACGCGAATTGGCTTCCATGAAGAAGAATTCCTCGCCAATATGCTGCCGATACGGTTGCACTATTGGTCGGAGAACGGAATTCATATATCGTACAGCCGTTACGGCGCCTTCCATGACCACCAGCGTCGGGCTCACATACTGCCACCCCAAAACAGCAGAGAACCTTCACCTTGCTGCATTCCGTGCACAGTGTATCTAAGGCGTTCAGCCTGACCGGGTTGCCTCCGAACACGTCTCCGACGAAGACATATGCGACACTCATCGGTGAAGAGAACGTGATGCCAATCCTGAGCGGTCCATTCGGCATGTTGTTGGGCCCATCTGTACCGCGCTGCATGTTGTCGTGATTGAACAGATGGACCTCGCCATGATGCAGCCTATTGCGCCACGTCCTGTGGCTGCACGAAAAGCATTATTCAACATGGTGGCGTTACCGTCAGGGTTCCTCCGAGTCATAATCCGTAGGTAGCGGTCATCCACTGCAGTAGTAGTCCTTAGGCGGCCTGAGAGAGGCATGCCTCTCTGTATCTCCTCCATGTCGGAACAACATCGCTTCACTTCACTCCGAGACACCTAGACACTTCCCTTGTTGAGAGTCCTTCCTGGCACAAAGTAACGATGCCGACGCGATCTAACCGAGGTATTGACCGCCTGGGCATGGTTGAACTACAGCCAACACGAGCCGTGCACCTCCTTCATGGCGAAATGACTGGATCAGATCGGCTGTCGGACCCCCTCCGTATAATAGGTGCTGCTCTTGCATGGTTGTTTACACCTTGGGGCGGGTTTAGTGATACCTCTGAACAGTGAAAGGAACTGTGTCTGTGATATAATATCCGCAGTAACAGTTGAGCGCGCGATGCCGATGAGTGCAGACAACGGAGCGCCGTCTCGCCGAGTCGGTGGGGCCTGCCCCGCCGGCCGCCCCCCACAGGACAAATACAAAGCCGACAACCCCTGCAATGACAACGGATTCTGAAAGGCAAGATAATGAGGACAGGACCACGACGAGTGGTATGCGAATGCAGAGCGGAGGACAACGTACGTCAAAGCCCTGTGACGAGAGACATCAGGTAACGCAGAACGATCGGCAACAACGGGAACTAGGACGTGAAATACCAACACATGATTCTGCAAAGTCAGGAAGTTTACGACAATCGCACTAGTACAGTTCCTACTTCACAGCCTGAAGAACAAGTAGACGACATGGAATAATTTTCTCCACCAGAAGACGACGTCGACGAAATGGAGGGAGTCTCCTCTGAAGAAGTTTGGACCGTGCAGCCCACCGACGAAGAGGACCATTTTACACTAGTTCGCCCCCCCCCCCCCAAAAAAAAAAAAAAACCGACTCAACGCTTCTCCTGAGCATCACAACTGTCGGAAGCGACAATGTCCAGAAGAACTGAAAACTTCCAACAATTATGCGGCTATTGCGACGGAAGATACTACGAATGCTCGAGAACGTATGGACCAGACGAGTGACGTAAATCTCGAAGCAGATAAAGAAGGGACAGATGGCTCTGGCCGGAACTTACTACGCAAAGTCCCGCCCGTTACTACATGGAGCTCAAAAAGGCGCTGAAAGCGAATAATGACGGCAGTCTTAAGGCCATCTACCAACGAGACAGGATCAAATATCACTTTGACTCCTACGAAGATCAACAACTGGCCATCAATTTCTTTGTGTCCAACGACATCCACTTTTTTACACATCAGGCCGCAGGGGACAAGGACCTCAAAGTGGTTGTCAAACGTCTGCCTGCCGAGGTTACGGAGGAAGAACTGAAAGACGCACTGATAGAGAAGGGTTTCCCTGTAATTAACGTCCACCAGTTTAAAAATTGCGATGACAACATCAAGGAATTACGACCTCAAGCTGCTTACTGTGTCACGTTGCCTGCTCAAAAGGAAAACTACAAGATTTACGACATCAAATACCTTGTATATATTAAAGTCGTTATTGAAACCTGCAACAGACAATAAGGACCTTTTCAATGTCGCCACTGGCAGCGATTCGTACATACAGCTTATTATTGCAGCTTGCCTTCTCGCTGTGATCGCTGTGGAGGGCAACACAGATCTTCAGCATGTACTCATCCCAGAGGGGCTCCACCGAAATGTGCTAACTGTTAAAAGGACCATCCTGCCACACGGCGTGGCTGCCAGAAGTACCAGGATCTTCTCAGGAAATACAGACAACGGTCTTCCCCGCAGCCCTCTCAACGGAGGACTCGTGTAATACGGAACTCCGACCTGACGCCACACCCTCCGCCCCACCGTCAGCAAACCCCACAAGAACAGCCGGCGGCGACACGGCAGCCAGTAACACAGCCTCCTCCTGAAGCACTTCCACCTCTACAGCACCGCCAGCACTATTCATACGCCCACACAGCATCACCACGAAGACTGGAACCGGAAACCTACGTCTCACCAGCTCATTGGATGGAATCCATAGCTCCAGCGCTCTCTGATGTCGCCAAACTTCTCACCTCCGTGCTGCAACAACTAGTGGGGATACTTTCTTTAATCGAAAGTGTATTGAAGGCCTTTGGAACACCTTAAGATGGATCGCCCTCGGACCACGAGAAACCCGAAAATCTGTATATGGAACGCCAACGGAATGAAACACAAGAAAACAGAATTCACTGAATTTTTACAACGTCACAAAATCAACATCGCACTTGTATCGGAGACGCACCTTCGTCCAACAACTTACCTCAGATTTCGTAACATGTACGTCTATAGAACGGACAGACAAGGCCAACGAAGTGGAGGGACCGCAGTTCTGCTTAAAAGGGAACTGCGGCACCATCATGAAACTCTACTACCCCTCCAACATCTGGAGGCAACAGCAGTAACGGTTCGATCGGCGGCAGGCAACATCACTTTCAAAGCGGCGTACAACAGCCCCAGTAAAAGCCTGGTGCCAGGCGACCTACGGAGTATCTTCACCAATTTTGACAAAATCTTCCTAGGAGGTGACCTTACCAGCAAGCATGTCGCGTAGAATTCCCGGCGTACGAACGCTCGTCAACGAACTTTGATTGCCATGTAAGAAGAAGAGGGCATCACAGTCCATGGCCCACGAGAGCCCACACGGATTCCTTACGTCGATTGGCAAGAAGCGGACGCCCTAGATATTGCTGTCATAAAACATATTGAGACGAACCTTCAGCTCCGCAGCGTCGTCGATCTTTCGTCTGACCACCGACCTGTTATCAGCATAGTGGAAAACGCAACGGCCAACCTTCCGCCCCTCACCTCACAAACTCTGAACTGGGGTCAATTTCGGACGTTTCTTGACAACAATATCTGTCTGACGCGGGACGTTTCAACACCGGAATCCATCGCGCATCGCGGTACAAACTTTGATACAGAAGCTAAAGATAGCCCAACGGACGGCAACTACTCACTCGGTCTACCCTGTAGTAGCTTTTGAGGGACTGCTACGGTCGCAGGTTCGAATCCTGCCTCAGGCATGGATGTGAGTGATGTCCTTAGGTTAGTTAGGTTTAAGTAGTTCTAAGTTCTAGGGGACTAATGACCACAGCAGTTGAGTCCCATAGTGCTCAGAGCCATTTGAACCATTTAGTAGCTTTTGACGAGTTCCTGCCTCTACTCCAAGAACTGAAGACACAGAGAAACAGGAGCAGGCGACGTTGGCTGCGCTATAGAAACCCGATCGATCGACGAGAAACACATGTCTTAACACGACAGCTGCACAGGAGAGTGGCCGAGTGGCGACAGCACGTCTGGGAAGATAAGATGGATGAATTCTTACTTCGAACCAAGAACGAATGGCAGGTAGTCAAGAACATAAGACACCAGCGGACACCTAAATCTGCCATCAGAGGACCAATGGCCTCCTCTATGACGAACTCGCCCAGGCGGAGCTGTATGCTACGACTTACCAAGAACAGATGTCTACACCAGCGACACCCGTAAACGACGTCCGCCAGCAAGAACAGGAAGCCGCCTTTACAGCAGAATGGACTGCTTTTCGTACTGCGCCTGTGCAGAGCCGCCCACAACTCACCACACCAGCAGAGATCCGTAAAATTATCCAGAAGACTCGGAATAATTCGCCAGGCAATGACTCCGTGAGCAACACCGATTTGAAACAGTTGGCCAGGAAGCCAACTGTGCTCCTTACCCGAATTCTTAACATCTGTATTCTGCAGGGATATTTTCCTACGGCATGGAAGGCGGCTCGAGTAGTTCCAGTACCAAAGCCAGGTAAAGACCCAGCAGAACCCAACAGTTACCGGCCAATTAGCCTCTAGCCGACCCTTGGCAAGGTGCTCGAGAGAGTGCCGTTGAAGAGGCTCCATTACACGCTTACAGCGCATGATGTTACACGACCCGAACAATTCGGTTTCAAGGACAAGTTACCTGCTAACGTAAACTTCTACTGATCACTGAACGGACACAAGAAGGATACAACAAGCAGCACTTCACGATTGGTGTCTTCCTTGACATCGAAAAAGCTTACGATAAGGTGTGGCGGCCAAACCTTATCGTCAAACTGCATCGCACTACCCCTATTGCGGATTGTTACATTGGACTCACAGACAGCTTTCTGCAGGCCAGGAAACTGTATGTGCGAGTCGACGATAAAAATTACGAAATGAAACTGAGCTCCGCAGGAATTCCGCAGGGCTCTGTCATTTCGCCTTTCCTTTTCAACTTATATATAAATGACATCCCAACAGTCCCCCTTGTTACGGCGAGTTTTTCTGCGGACGATACGGCCTTCCTGACGACCTGACGACACTTGGACCAGCTAATCGCTAGGATGCAGCGGCAACTTGCTGTAATGGAACGCTGAGCGCTGCAAAATAAGATAACGATCAACCCGACGAAGACGGCAGCCGTTCTGTTCACACGAAGGAAACCAGTTCTGAACGACAGACTCCAAATAGCTGATCAATTTGTCCCATGGTCGCCGGGACAGAAGTAACTCGGTGTCTACCTTGATAAAAAATTACTCTATACGCAGCATATTGCCGACAAGAAGACGGCAGCCCAGAAAATGGCCAGGTCACTGATTTCGTACCTGAAGAGTAAAGATTTCAACCCTAAGACTAAACTCCAATTGTATAAGGCAACGGTGGAACCCACAATGTTATATGGCTCCACCTCGTGGGGAAGTACGTGCGTGTCCAACTACAACAAACTCCAAACGCTGCAAAACATTTGCTACCGGTGGATCACAGGAGCTTCATGGTGGACAAGAAACGTCGACATCCGCACCGCACTCCACGAGACCTCTATACAAGAGAAGGTCCATGACAAGGCTCTACAAGTTTTTGACAAAATAGATGCCCCCCCCCCCCCATAGGCAGTCTGTCATAACACGAGAAAACAGTCACACACAACAGCCTAGACACAATGCACCCTCCACAGCAGATAGACATCACCAAAGACATCAGGATAAAGGACCCACTGAGTGCCCAAGCCAAACTGATCGTGTAATAAATAAAGTGTTTTCCTTTTATCCTTACATCCCATACTGGAAGAATAAGTCATCAAGGATGATCTCTTCAGCCCACACTACACAAAAAAAACAAAAAAAACGCAGTCAACGTCTATCTTCAGGAAGTCTAGGAACCAGGGTGATGCAAAATTATTTTGGTGTCTGTATTCACCTGTAAGAAATCTCCATACAGGGTTCTGATGGCTTTCCAGGAGGAGAAACAGTACATCAGCAATTTTTATGTCATTGAAGAGAATTATTCGCATAATTTTATGTTGACACTCTGTTGAAATTAGCTGACAACTTGCACAAAGGAACTTCATTTTACCGATCTCGACAATTTTGCAGTGTTACCCGCATGGTGAAAGATTATTCTGATCTTAATGTCCCACATACCTTTTCCGAAACGATATACTGGTTTAACAGGAAAAAAGCATAACGGTGACAGAAAGCTGGCTAAAGAGTACTGCGGCCTCGTATACACAAATCGGATTATCAGCTCTCAAAACACCGTTTGTCGCCGTGTGGTGTCTTTTCCGAACAGCTGCCAGATATTGCTGCTTAGAATAATTGATGGAGCAAACACTTGTTCCAAAGCTAAAAACGGCAATAATTCGAGCTTTATTTACAAAATATTTTCTGAAAACTCCGTAAACAATAGAGATTAACGCACGCGGATGATCTGACGGCGGAAATCCTATAATACCATAAATCTTCTGGATATCTGTTTTACTTTCATTTGTATTTCAAACGCAGCATGAGTTTTGGTCAGTGTATGGCTTAGTTTAATAACACCGACAGTACAATAAGCATAAAAATTAACAATGTAGTACAGAAATAAAATCAAACCTTTTCTAGGCACAGGTAAGAAATTGTAAAACACCGTTTGCGGTCTTATCATCTGGGAATAGTTTGCTGAAATTCTCAAGTTACAAAATGGATGCAGAACGCAATCCGCTGCGTGAAAAGAAGCGTTCGATGTTCTTGAAATATTGGAGTTCGCGATCAACGCTTTTTTTTTACGATCTTTCATATTTCCCTGACTGCCCAAAGGCAGTTAAAAATCTTCGCAGATTCAAAATATTATTGTGATACAACTAAGTAATATTCACTTCTTAGGATTCCTCTGTCGTAATTAATGACTGATCACCGATATTTAAAACTGTACAGTGTGTAATCAATCTGATGAGTTATGACAGTCACGCTGAGAGATCAATGTCACACTCCACAGCAACTTAGCTACTTACTTCACTCTCATAAGATTCCCATTCTTACTTTAATGAACATACAACTTAACCAATTTCCACGAAAAAAAAACCAAATCTTTGCGAGAAAGTGACAGTATCTGTTTATGCAATGCATACGTCGCATACAACTTAGGTATTTAACCGCGTGTTTTGGAAGCAAAAGAGTAGAGTCTAAGAGTGCTGTTAGAATAAGGGTTTTAGCCGTCGTATGTTGCGTGTAGCGACGACATGCACGAATCATGGCAAAACATCATTACTGATGTTACAATTTGGGATCATAATTATTTTGGATTCTAAATAGTTGTACCTAACAACATAGATTTCACTGGTTTCTTTATTTCGTCCTTAGAGCTTACGAAGACTTTCAATAGAGGAGATACGCTTTGTATCACGGTCTCGTATTCCGAAAAGCCTTCGATGCTATTAAACACTGCATGATAATGAACAATATATGTGCTTACGGGAAAAGAGGGAAACTGAACTTATTAGCCAACAAAAGTCACTCAATGTGGTGTCTACGTCAGAAGTGAAGGCGTCACAGCAAAGTGTGAGAATCATCGCAGAAAATACATGACATATATTCGTTGTGGCTATATCATGGAATGTAGACAAGAAGTCAGAATACTATAAAGTTGTAGTGAAATGATGGAATATCTTCAGATGATTAATCAATTGGTGCAAAGAGTAGCAACCGACACTTGAGTGTACGTTTATATAATACAACGCACGGTAGAAAAAAAAAAAAAAAAAGAAACTGAAAAACTTCAATAGTATCTCCAAACTCAGCGTTAGCAATAAATCACTCGATTCACTCTCAGCAGTAAAATATGTATCAGTTTGTTTCAGAGGAAATTAATCTTCTTTTGTGTCGTATTTCGAAATTCCCTTGATTAAGTTAAGCTACTGTAACACATACGGTGGCGGCAAGCGTACTAAAAAATTTAGTAGGTCGTAAGTATACTTCCCGGAATCCACAAAAGAAGTATTAATTTTGAGGTAAGTATATTTACCATGTCCCAAAGAAAAAAAAGAAACTTCGGTGGTTAACATACTTTCCTCTTATCTTCAAAACGACGACTTCTCATGGTCCCTGCAAGCACGAGAGACATTTCACGACAGTTAAAAGCTCTACAGTTTGTCACACTAGGAATGGTCAATACCACAAGAATGATCATTTGAAGTAAAACAAATTGGTTCTCAAATTTATACCTTAAGAGCTCTAAGTGCTCCTTCGTCTTAGACACTGTGAAAGAAATCCCTGCTACTGCAAGATCTTTGATTTCCATATTTTGGGATGATGTAGTACGGAACATAAGAAGAAAAACCGTCTACCAAACATGGACTCTACAATGTAGAGAAGAGATGTGTTTCGCAGTATTGAGAATGGACAAATGCTCATAGGTCTTAAGGTATGCACTTTAGAGCCCATGTATACTATATGTTTTTGCTTCGAATGACGTTTTCTGTTATGTCCCAGAATACTGACCGTTCCTCCTAGGATACACTGCAGTTCACAACAAACAAAAACTAAAGATGATGTACCAGTCTACCAGTAGATGCGAGACGCGGACAGCCTGACGCAAGCTGTTCACGTTCTAAAATTCTTCGCTTCAAATGGCACAGGCGGTCCTGCAAACATACCTCCACCGGTCACTGTGCAAAAAATTAATGTTTTCTTAAGAAACCAGGTATCTTAGGAAACGATTAACATTTCATTTCTATAAACTGCTTCACAATAATTATTAAACATTAGTAGCGTAGTATAAATATGTATTTAGGAGCTCTAGGCGCTGCTCCGAGACGAAAGCGCGAATCGGCTGAGGACATGCACCGAGCAGTGACTTTAGAGTGAATTATTAAGAAGAATTTCCTAAATAGACTTTGGTCTGTTGACGGAAGGAGGCAAACCTGTGTAGGGTCTCGTGAGAAAGCTGAAACCCATATGTAACAAGTGTCCTGGAAGAAGAGAACTGGCACATGTTAACACGATGAATATGAAAGGCTCAGGCGTTTAACTCTTAGTATGGCTAGCAGTGCTCAAAAGGCGTCTTAAAATCGGAGACATCCGCAGCAAACTGTGATGGAAAAATGCTCTCAGGAAGCTACCACTCTGGTCGAGACCAGGAACCGGTGCTGCTGATTTAGCGGGAGGCGTGGATCTTTTGTCACTCGACACAGTGGGATCTGACGCCTCGTGAATGGCAGTTGGGGAAAACAGCACGTGGAGTGCCAGCTACAACCAAAGTGCCTTAGCGGGAGGCGTGGATCTTTAGTCACTCGACACAGTGGGACCTGACGCCTCGTGAATGGCAGTTGGGGAAAACAGCACGTGGAGTGCCAGCTACAACCAAAGTGCCTTGATCGTTAACAACGCGTAAAGAAAGTGAAGGTCATTAGAGATTGCGCAGAAGCCAGTAAAACTTCAAGGATGGGGCAGCAAATCGACCACGCACTTTCAGAGGAACAATCCGAGCATTTGCACGAGTGATTTACGAAATTCATGGAAGACCGTAATCTGGATGGCCGGATGCGGATCTGAACTGTATCACTCCCCCATGCGTGTCCAGCGCGCTAACAACTGCGTAACCGCACTCGGTGTTAGCCACTCGTGCCCTGCTCGAACCACACAATGGGGCTTTGAAGGTGGACAATTTCATCGACGTCAAAAATACGTTTTAACACGAATATCTACAGCGAAATGCGAAATATACAAGAAATTTTGTGGGGAGACTGCTAAGCGAGTTCGCAGAGCACTCTTCAGTGTGCCGGTTGCTTTCGAAAAAGAGCAGAGATGCTTACCGGTATACTCACAACACATCTGAAAAACGTGAAGGGTTTCCTTGACATGTATTTCTTCCATTCGTTTCCACTAGTTATTACTCTCTGTAATAAAAAGGGATTTAATTCCAGAGACAAGTTAACAAGAGTAAAAGCAGTAATGTGTTTCGATGCATGAGATGAAACCCTGTATAGTGTTGATGGGCTGTGAAGTAGATTTTTTCTTTTAAGTTAGAGCTGAAATTGCGATTTTTCTTTGGCTACAATCGAGGCCGGTGTATCAGGTAGATCCGCTTTGAAATTCTAAATTCTATTATTTTCGTGTCGTTTCCCAATTAGTTTTCTTCGAAGGTAATAAAATTTGCATATGTAATGATGAACTATCTGCTCTTAGGACGTCGTATCACTTACATTCGTGGTCTTATACAAACAGATGCACATAGAAGTGGCTGTATAATCGAAAATGGCAAATAGTGGTGTAAATGAATTCTTAAAAAAGTGTAGATATTGTTGTGATAGATACCTTAATATGCATCCACCCCAATGTGCAAGTTGTTGTTTTTCTCTGCATCTAGGAGTCTTCCCACAAACACGTCATATAATTTACTACATGGTGTTTTCTGCACGTTCGTAACTGCACCACTAACAGGGGAACATTTCCAAGTGTCAATAAACGATCTTGATCAAGCTTGGTAGGTGTCCAGAGGGGGCAGAATAATGCAATACGTGGTTTTTTTGCCCGGTTTAAGTGGTAAAACACTCCCCAAAGGTAATTCAGCATATTAAGTTTGGAGTTAATCTCATATAAAAGTACGTGTTCCCTTCTAAGTGGATAACACCTGTTAGTATAGACTATTGGTTTACGTTCTTGTGTCTGCAGCTCAACAGCTGGCTACTGTCTAGGGAAAAATAAACATTAATGACTTGCCCTTGCCACAAATTCTTGGAAGTACTAACCAACCCAAAAACATACAACTCCAAACAACTGTGATTATTAGTCCGCAAATGAAGTAAATACTGGTGTAATGTTGTTCAATACAGTGTCGTCGGTCACCAATAAAATTAACTGCACTTATACCACCTATACCCTGTACAGTCTTACAATCATGGTCTGTGCGGCTGATCCCGGCGGAGGTTCGAGTCCTCCCTCTGGCATGTGTGTGTGTTTGTCCTTAGGATAATTTAGGTTAAGCAGTGTGTAAGCTTAGGGACTGATGACCTTAGCAATTGAGTCCCATAAGATTTCACACACATTTGAACACTTTTTGTATAGTCTTATCTTCCATATACGAAATGTTGCACTAATACTGTTAATTACACCACAAGTTACTTTGATCAGACGACTTCAAAATTTATGAATCTGTGATAATTGTATTCGCAATACTAGGGAAACACACGACGGGTTAAATTATTATTGGGTTGGATTGCTTTATAATTAGGATATCAGGAAGATACAGTATTTAAGCACCTAGTCCCGCGGATCGTTACGACAGACGTGAAACGCGGAGTTAATTAGAGCAGTTTAAAATACGACTGAAAAGACAAGGTGACGTAGCAGCTCTTTCGCAGCGGCCACGAGGAGTAAATGAGTGAAAAGGGTAATAGGGCGTGGCAGCCAGGGGGAGGGGCGGATCACGCGGACGGGTGTGGAGGGCTCGGTGCGCACGTCGCTCGTTACGCCGTCAATCAAACCGCCGGCGCTTTAAGGTGCAATTACTCGGCAGAGGGAGGAGCAGACAGCGACGTTTGAGCGTCTCCGACGCCGACGCCGACGCAGAAGCCACTCGCAATATCGCGCACGACGGAGAGCGACGATGGCAATCTGCAGCGCGCGTGCAGATTAATATCCGAGTTAATCCGACGTTATTCATGCGACGTAGCCATCAGTCACTTTCTTTCATCGGGGGCGGCCGCTCCTCCGCCCCTTTCCGCTCCGTCGCCCCTCCTGCTCCTCCAGTCCTCCCCACCGCCCCCGCCGCCCCCACCGCCCCCACCGCCGCCTCCTCCGTGCCGGCACCGCGCCACGTAGCCCCGACCGCTCCCGCCCCACTCGCTCGCTAGCTCGCTCGGTCGTTCGCTTCGAGGTTGCAGTTATGAATTATGAATGTGTTCTTGGCGTGCCTCTGCAAAGTAGTTTAGTTTAGTTTAAAGCGGAGGCGAATGCGAGCTCGTTAGGCGGCGTGATAAATGACTGCTCCCATCTCGGCCTTAATGTGTCGACTTTATATAGAGCTCCGCGGCCCTGGCGCGCCAGAGACGAGCAGCTGGGGGCGGCAGGAGGCGTACCGCTGGCTGGGAGGCGGGGGTGGAACTGGGGGCGACGGCGCGTCGCACAATGCGCCGCTCGCATCGCCTCGCTAATCCCCGTCGTCCGTAACCCTCGACTCCGCTCAATAACGCTGTTAAAACGTCTTCACCGTGTTGCAACGACGGACACACAAATTTACAGCCGCCCAGGAGAGCCCATGAATGACTATGCTGATTCCTGTTCCTCACAATGCCATTCCTCTCCCACTAGCACCATCGTGTCCTCAAAGGGTGTGAATCATCAAGCCATAAACAGCTGAAATATTTTCGCCATTACTGTAGACAACAGTGCTCGTTTCTGAAAATATTGTCGCTGTCGATACCACCCGTCAGCTTTGAAAAACGGCGTCGTCAAAGTCGCGGACATGAAACACTTCTCTCATCATATTCTTTGGCTTCTCCAAATCACATCGAAATTGCCACTTTGCGACCTAACCTAGACATCGGTCGTACGATAAAAATGAATCAGCCACGACATTTACAACAGATTCCGTCACTAAATGGATGCGGCATTCTTTACTTTAACTGTATTTATTTAGCGATTTTCTTCGCTCCGCAAGTAATTCCTAGTTTTAACCAATTATTGAGTGACTTACGTAAATGCGTTCCTTTGATAAATTTATGATTGTTAGCCATTTTGTAGGAGAATTATGACATGATACCGTACGAACCTAATGGTATGTACATAAATACACGTGTAAAGATCTCCGAAATAGTGCGCCCTCAATTTTATTCTCTTGTCAATGTTATACCCGAACAGGAGAAATCAAAACGTTTCCATTCGAAGGCCGTACAATTGAGTATCAGTATGCCAGTCAGGCAGAATCGCTCTGGGCAGTGAGGAAATCATCCCACAGCAGCATCTGGACAGAGTTGTCTGACTTGGTGGATGAATCACAAATTATCCTCAGATGGACAGATTACTGGAGATTTTAATAATTGTGCCTGTGTTCGCACCACAAATCCCTCATTTGTACCAATACAACAGACAGACAAAACTTATTGAAACTGTTACGTTCTAAACTTTATAAACGAAGGATAGCATTATGAGAGACCTGAAAGAATTCTGATGCCTAGGAAACATTACTAAAAACAAACATATTGCGAATAGACTGGTGCAAGTGTAAAAAACTTTTCCCTCGTCAAACATTGACTATGAATTGAGAAAGTTGATTTTTATACCTCACGTCTCGAGCACAGTTCTGAACAGTACTGAAATATGAATAGCAACGGAACTGGAGAAAAAGCACGTGAAAATAAATGAAGAGTGTCCTACAGTAGGCTGCATAAATTACATGAGGATTTCAAGTGAGACAATTTAAAATTCAGTTACTTCGGCGCTTTTTATTGTTTCATGACTGACAGACAGCTTCGCCTCGGCGCTAAGGCAATTCTGCCACCATTTTGCAACAATAGCACGACAGCCCTTTGTGGATCTTAGCCTTCTGTACAGGAGTATTCTATTCTTTCCTGTTTACTGCCGGATTCCAATACTGAATTCCAGTTTCCCTTAAGTCCTCTTTAATACCTTTTTCCCACCTGACGTCTGATCTTCCAACCCTCCTGATAGTCCTGATTCCTTCATGAATTGCAATGAATATCTTATTCTGTCATTAGCTGCAAGTACTTACCCTTCTCATTCTTTCATCTATTCTTAAAGCAACTGTCAATTTCTGGTTCATTACATGATTATATTATTTTTGGTAGACTTCCCTCCTGACGTCATCTTCTTCTATGATCCAAGCATTTGCTTCTAGATATTTATTTCAAATATACGCAATTTCCATTTCATCAAATGTCGTTGAGTGTCCACTTTCCAGCACGGTATGCTAGCAGCGGCCTCACTTTAATTCGTAAGTCATAACTTAAATTTTCTTCAACATCAGCTTAGGTTTCAGATTTCTGAGGCACCCTTACAGCTTCTAATATACATTAGGTTGGACACGCGTCTTGCACCTTCTAGAAGATGATAGGTTCGATTAAAAGTTTTCCCAACTATGATTGCGGTTAAAAGCCGTACTACCCACTACCATGCTTCTCGGAGAAGCAAAGTGAACAAATCTGAAATAATTACCATTTGAATTATCAAGTGGACTGAAATTTACAATTCAAGACTAATATTTATCTTATTTTCCTATTCCATCGTTCATATATCTAGCAATTGTCTTATAGTCTCACCATACTACACCAGAATCGTAGGAAACATTCTACTCTTCATTAATATTCTTTAGTGGCTGATCGGTTCTAGGCGCTTCAGTCCGGAACCACGCGGCTGCTACGGTCGCAGGTTCGAATCCTGCCTCGGGCATTGATGTGTGTGATGTCCTTAGGCTAGTTACGTTCAAGTAGTTCTAAGTCTAGGGGACGCATGACCACATATGTTAAGTCCCATAGTGCTTAGAGCCATTTGAAGCATCTGAACCATTAATCTTCTTATCAGTTGGGCCGAGAGTATATCTGCGACTGTAGCTGAAGAAATTCCCTCTGATTCTGAATCTGCAAAACCTATGTGTTTTCGAATGGAAGTTCATTGCAAGGTGTTTTTCTCTCTACTTACTACGAAACCAGTACTAAACATGTCACCCATGAAATGTGTTCGTAGATGCGAATATGGACTTCTATCAACAGTAGAATGTAATGTCGACAGTGAAAATTTGTGCCGGCTCGGGCTCGAACCCGGATATATTTCATAATGGCCGTAGTAGCCGCAGTGTCTGTTCCTTTGGCATATCGTAATTCGGAATAACACAGCCGTTGCAACATCGTAAACAGTCATCTTTCTTGAACAGCGGTAATAGCCTATAGGCGTTCATCCAGGTAATTAAGTAATTTCCTTAATGCTGTATCTTGATTGAGTGTTGGAGCATTCCCTAATCCCAATCTCAAGTCTTTCAGACCTCTGCCAGTTCATTTAAACAAGTCAAGCCGTTGATTAGATTTCGAAGCAAGTATGGCAGGGAAAAATATCATTACCTTAATGAATCTGATTCTGACCAGTTTTAATTCCGGCTGACCAGCGCATGTTGTCGAGCTTATATGCCTTATTATTTGATCGAACAGTCCACGGCATGACCACTTAAGACACTTCGCAGTAGTTCGTAATCGAATCTAAACAGGTTGTGTGAATAAAATTACAATTTAATTGCCAACTGGAATGTTTCATTTGAATAATCGTAATCCAGAATGACATAGGTCCTCCTCACTGAGCTGTAATCTGGTGACGAATGTCTGTATATCGAAGGAGATCAAACGTTGTACAGGAATGTTGATCTGTTCTGCCGTGGTTGCTGGTCTCTGTGCACTGTCGAAAAATGTTCCCCATAATCTGCTTAAGAACTCTGTGATCTACAAAAAATGTGTCGCCAAAGGTGGAGCTGTATTTTTTTTTTTCGCGTTCCTGGGGAAAATTTCTTATGGGTTTAAGTTTTACAGAGGAACCGCGTCCGTAGGTACATGATAAATATTTGCTGAAATAAATGGATCGTGATTTCATTCTCCGCACGAAATACTTTTTTTCTCTTTCTTTAATTTCGGAATAATAAATGAAGTTTCCTTAAAAGTAACTCCTTCAGTAGCTTTGGCTGCACGATCAACAGTAGTCCAATTCCAATTGATGTATTTTTGCTCTCAAGTTTTAAGGTCTTTCTCTGTAAGTACTATTTTTTTTCTCCTGAGGGTATTTTTTTTCGTCGTTTCAACTGCAAGAAAATGTATATTTCGCTCACCCGACACACTTCGCTTTATTGGAGTACGGCATCTTCAGCTGTCTGTAGTTAAGGATACATTTTTATTTGTTTTCAAGATCCAGAAACCGTTCTTTAACAATTTGTTGGTTTTTACTTATGCTAATTCCTGCTTGGTTTCACACCTGCATCAGGAAATGCCGTCTGCTAGCCCGTATTTGGTTTCTTTCTTCATTAGACACTGAAATTTGCAATCAAATTTTCCATTGCTTAGCAGAACTACGCATTTTTAAAGTTTTGGCAGCATACGTTTTGCACAACACTGATTACTGTTTATTTGTACAGTTCTAAAAGTGTATTGTGTTTCCAGTGTTGCCAACATTGCATTAGTTTTTCTTTCACCTATACTTTTTTTCTGTAGCTAATGATGTGGGTGTTAGCATATTTGCCTCGATCCGCGCGACCGCTAAGGTCGCAGATTCGAGTTCTGCCTCGGGCATGGATGTGTGTGATGTCCTTAGGTTAGTTAGGTTTCAGTAGTTCTAAGTTGTTGGGGGCTGATGACCTCAGAAGTTAAGTCCAATGGTGCTCAGAGCCATTTGAACCATTTCTGTTAGCCTATTTAATTATGTTGCTGTGCATTTATATACAGTCTAAGAGTAATGAAGGAATACTGATGAAGGGTTTTTTGTGGTGAATAGGAGGGAGAGGGAGAATCAAACATAAGTGGACATATGCTTAGTACGAACAAGAAGTTAAATGAAATTGGTGCGGGGGGGGGGGGGGGCAAGGGTAAGTGGAGGGGGGGAGTCGAGTGGGAGAGAGTAAAGAAAGGAAAAAGCTCTTTTCTCCTCCATCTGATTTTTTTAATTACTTTACAGTGCCTGGTTTCCAATTTCTATTTTCTTATTGAGAATCTGTTTATTTTGCATTTAGGCTTTGCGAACGTGGAAATTTTCTTGGTAAACATCATGAGAGTCAGTAAATACAGACACTTGACACTTCTTCCCTTTTCAAGAAAATTTCCACACACTCAAAGCACGTGTATGTGTTGTATGGAGGGGGGGAGGGGGCAGTTACGCGGTTTCGAAAAAGTGATCCTTCAATTATGTTGCGCAGTGTAGAAATCATGTGCAAACTGTGCATCTAGCCACAGTCCTGAGTTCTCATCGTAACTGGAGAGATGTGTTGTGTACCAGTGCGGAAATGTTGTTGACATCATTATGACATGCAGTGTAGCAATGCAGAAGTAGCAAAATGACTGATTTGTTGCTTATGAACGTCAATGCTAACTACAACGGCAGAGCTGATGCATTTTTGAATGCTGAAAGTTTGGTAGTTGATCCTGAACACGTTTAATGTTGCACAAGGCATGTAAATAAGCGTAAAATTCGTTATCGTTGGACTGTGTGATCCGCGAGACAACATTGGAACAAGTCACTAAAAACAACTGCCCTACAGTTTCTGACCTGAACGATGTTACGTGCACCGGCCGCTGTGACCGAGTAGTTCTAGACGCTTCAGTCCGGAACGACGCGGCTGCTACGGTCGCAGGTTCGAATCCTGTCTCGGGCATGGATGTGTGTGATGTCATTAGGTTAGTTAGGTTAAAATAGCTCTAAGTCTAGTGGCCTGTTGATCTCAGATGTTAAATCCCATAGTGCTTAGAGCCATTTGAAGCATTTTTTTTATTTTACGTGCGAGACTGTAAAATTGTGAAATTGTGGCTTACTTCTCCATTAAAGTTTATACAAATGTTTGTTCATTGCCAAACGGCCATACACAGGAATAGAAAAGATCTTTGCCACAAATGTTGGCAATAGCTATCGGATGGTGGTAGAGTAACCTATCTGTATAACATGTGGGACTGCTTTACCAATAACGAATTTATATTCCACGTAAATCAGGCACTTAAGAAGAAACAGTATTGCAGTTACAGACGCTGAGTTTCCTCATTTCTTGAATTACGATTCAATCGGCAGAGCACAAAGGTGGCAAGTTCGAATCTCGATCCGGCACACAGTTTTAATCTGCCAGGAAGCTCCATATCAGCTCACACTCCGCTAAAGAGTGAAAGTTTCATTCTGGAATTTCAGTTTAGTTGAGACACAAAGTTAGAAAGTTAGAAGAAAGTACTTGGAAGACTATACGGAAGGGATAGGGTCTTGTCTTTTCTAGAGGTATTTTTATACGTTGTAGACTTGTGTGGAAGTGGTTCACGTACGACAAAGAGTTCAGAGAAGAAGACAATAGAAGCTTTAGAAATGTGGTACTACAGAAGAATGCTCAAGATCAGATGAGTGGTTTATATAACCGCTGAGGAGTTGCTGAGTAAACATGGGGAGAAATGAACTTTGTGGCATCGCTTGACCAAAGCGAGGGATCAGTGTGTTGGACACATTCTGAGACGTCAAAGAATCGCCAATTTAGTACTGGAGGGAAGCGTGGAGGATAAAAATTATAGACGGAGACCAAGAGCTGAACAGAAGAAGCAGGTTCAATAGTACATAGGCTGCATCAGTTATTCGGAGCTGAAAAATCTTGGACAGGGTAGAGTAGCATGGAGAACTGTCTTCTTTATGTTCCACGTTAATCATGCAATTAAAAAGAACCAGTATTTCAATTGTCTTCGGAATGAAGACCACAACTACAAAAACACGGCCGAAAAGGAAACTGTACATTATAATGTTATAATCACTTACTTAAAAACATACAACAATCTCAGATGTTACTTAACAAACGGTAAAAGCTAATATACAAACTATCTGATAAAAAGTATCCGTGTATCTATTATCGGACATTAAAATGTATCTGGACACTATTAGTGGACTTTAATATGGAGTGTATTGCATCCTTCGCCTTTATGGCAGCTGGAACTCCGCTGAGGACATTTACAGTTATGTGTCTGAATGTGTCAGGAAGATCGGAGCACATGCTTTTTCAAGGGCCGAAACTAGTGAAGGCAGTGATGCTGTATACCGAGGTCTGGAGCGAAGTCGACGCTCAAACTGATCACAAAGATGTTCCACTGGGTCCAGGTCGGGCCTCTGGGCAGAACAGTCCTTTTGAGGCATGTTATTTTCCAGAACCCAGTGCCTCACAAATGTTGTTTTATGACAGGGTGCGATGTCGTTGTGATACTAACAATAATCGTCTCCGAACTTTTCGTCTACCGTATGCACTGTGCAGTAAAATTTGTTTATATCCTCCCCCTTTGCATTTTCTTAATGGCAGCAAGGGAAACACACTCTCACTATGAAAAGCACCCGATGCCGTATCACCAACTCCTCCGTACTTCACTCTTGGCGATGACAGGTGACGTTTTCCAGGCATTCGCCAGACCTAACAAACCCAACACGTCCACTGGACTGCCGCAGAGTATAGTGTATTTCTTCTACTCGTTCCCAGTTATCCACTACATAACGACTTCTCTTTGCACCACGTCAAGAATCGCTTAGAATTGTCTACATAAATATGTGGCTTATGAGGGGCTGCTCGACTGCTGCGTCTCATTCTTCTTAAACCCACACGCACACTGAGGTAGCTTAACTGCTAGTACCAATTCGCCACTCAAAAGTGACTCCTTCAGCTGCTTTCAAGCAATTTTTACAGTCACCCTGCGAAACTCTCGACGATCCTCGTTCGTCAGCATATGAGGTACTACGCTTGCCCTATACGCGGTGACCAAATTTTTATTTATTTTTTATTGACTGATTGATCAATCCTAGCAAAATCAGAGGCACTGCGCCCTCTCTTGCATCTACCAAGGATTTGTACACATTTCTCATAACTTCCATAGAAACAGACATAAAAAAGTCTAATGTGAATTACAACACTTGGAAACAACTAATACAAAAGTTGTATAAAACCGTAATAGCTGTAGTAGAAAAAAATCATAGTTTATGCTACGAGGAAGTCGTGAAATGTAGAACAACGAAGACAGATTACAGTAAAACAGATTCAGCTTACGGCACTGGCAACAATGGACGTGAGAGAAGGTATGATACCTAGAAAAAGTGGAACACAATTAGTGAAGAGAGGGGGAAAGATAGTAGCAAGACAGATTCAGAAAGGAAAAGAGAACGAAGTATAACAGGAAGAAGATGGAGGCATTAGTTTTACTGTTTGACAGATTTTAGGACAGTATTATGAGGTTACAACGAAATGAATACTCCTAGCTGTGTACAGGCGTTGTTAAAAGTCAACGGGGACAGTTGAAATTGTGTGCTACGACAGGGACTCGAACCCGGGATCACCTGTTTACATGGCAGACACTCTATCCATCTGAGCCACCGAGGACACAGATGAATAGCGCGACTGCAGGGTACGCCTCCCGTGAGACCGACATTCTCAACTTATTGTCCCGCACTATATTCAGAGTGCCCCGCCTATTATACTCATTACTCGCGGCTTCTTGCCGATTCCCGTAAGAGTTTGGGTACTGTTTATGCATATGCATCCGCACAGAAGAAGATGGTCAAATGGCTGGTGAGCTTTATATATATATATATATATATATATATATATATATATATATATATATATATATATATATATATATGACAGGAAGAAGATGCTGTGATATGCAAATAATTAGCTTCTTCGAGCATTCGCACAATGTTGGCGCCGGTGGCCACACCTAAATCGTATCGCAACATTGCTGCTCGCTTTGGTCGAGATCCAATGACTGTTAGCAGAATATGGAATCGGTGGTTTCAGCAGGGTAATACGGAACGCCGTGCTGGATCCCTACGGCCTCGCATCACTAGCAGTCGAGATGACAGGCATCTTATCCTCATGGCTGTAACGGATCGTGCAGCCACGTGTCGATCCCTGAGTCAACAAATGGGAACTTTTGCAAGACAATAACTATCTCCACGAACAGTTCGACGACGTTTGCAGCACCATGGACTATCAGCTCGGAGACCATGGCTGCGGTTACCCTTGACGCTGCATCACAGACAGGAGCACCTGTGATGGTGTGCTCAACGACGAAACTGGATGCACGAATGGCAAACCGTCATTTTTTCGGATGAATCCAGGTTCTGTTTACACCATCATGACGGTCGCATCCGTGTTTGGCGACATCGCGGTGAACGCACATTGGAAGCGTGTATTCGTCATCGCCATACCGGCGTATCACCTGGCGTGATGGTATGGGATGCCACTGGTTACACGTCTCTGTGACCTCTTGTTCGCATTGACTGCACTTTGAACAGTGGACGTTACATTTCAGATGTGTTACGAGCCGTGGCTCTACCCTTCATTCAATCCCTGCGAAACCCTACATTTCAGCAGAATAATACAGGACCGAATGTAGCAGGTCCTCTACGTGTCTTTCTGGATACAGAAAATGTTCCCCTGTTGCCCTGGCCACACAATCTCCAGATCTGTCACCAATTGTCTGGTCAACGGTGGCCTAGCAACTAATTCGTCACAATACGCCAGTCGCTAATCTTGATGAACTATGGTATCGTGTTGAAGCTGCATGGGCAGCTGTACCACTACATGCCATCCAAGCTCTGTTTGACTCAATACCCAGACGTATCAAGACCGTTATTATGGCCAGAGGTGGCTGTTCTGGGTACTGATCACCCAAATTGCATGAAAATGTAATCACATGTCAGCTATAGTATAATAAATTTGTCCAATGAACGCCCGTTTATCATCTTCATATACTGAACTGTGGGGAGAGCGCAGTTCAGTGCTGGGGAACAGCAACAGAAAATGAATTTGCTATGTCCCTGTGCGTAGTAGAGAAGTTCTGAGGTCCGCAGCTCGTCGTCGTGGGGTAACGTTCTCGCTTTTCGCCCGGGTACCCGGGTTCCATTCCCGGCAAGGTCAGGGATTTTCTCTGCCTCGTGATGACTGGGTGTTGAGTGTCGTCCTTAGGTTAGTTAGGTTTAAGTAGTTCTAAGTTCTAGGGGACTGATGACCATAGATGTTATGTCCCATAGTTCTCAGAGCCATTTGAACCATTTGAACAAGGAACACACGGCACGTGATCAAAGAAACGGTCATTAATCAGTGCCATCTAACGTGGCTACGACTGATGAATTTCCATACACATGTTCACAGAACCTTTCCTACTCCATTTCCCGTCTGAAATCCGACCCTAGAGTTTTTCGACTTTATTGATGTTCACCTTGTAGCTACAGTTCAGTTGAAGAAGATGTTTCTAAACAGGGGGTAATTACATAAGTTGAAAAGAAAACCGCAGGTACAAAGAATGCGAAGAAACCATGGGTAACGGGAGAAATATTTCAGTTGATCGATGAAAGAAGGAAGTACAAAACCATTCCCGGAAATTCCGGAATACAGAAATGAAAGTCACTTAGATATGAAATATATGAAATAAATAGGATGTACAGGAAAGCTGAGACGAAATGACTGCATGAAAATGTGAGGAAATAGGAAAAAGAGATGATGGTCGGAAGCACTGACTCAACGTGCAGAAAAAACTAACTTCGGTGAAATTAAAAGCAAGGGTGGCAACATTAAGAGTGCAATGGGAATTCCACTGTCAAAGGAAGAGGAGAGAGTCCACTGTAGGCCTCTATAAGCGGAGGATTTGTCGGACGACGAGACAGAACAAGAAACAGGAGTCAGTACAGATGATATAGGGGTTCAGTATCGGAATTTAAAAGAGCCGTAGAAGACTTAAAATAAAATAAGACAGCAGGGATATAAAACATTCCATGAGAATTTCGAAAATCGTTGGGGGAAATGGCAACGAAAAAATTCACTTTGGTGTGGAGACTGTATGAGTCTGGCGATGTACCATCAGACTTTAGGACAAACATCATCCACACACTTTCAAAGACAGTAAGAGCCGACAAGTGCGACACTTCTCGAACAATCAGCTTAAGAGCTCATGCATCCAAGTTACTGACAAAAGTAATATACAGAAGAATGGAAGAGATAGGATCTGTTAGTTGACGCTGTTTGGCTTTAGGAAAGGTCATGGCACCAGAGAGGAAGTTCTGACGTTGTAGTTGATAATGTAAGAAAGTCTAAAGAAAAATCAAGACACGTTCATAGGATCTGTCGACCTGGAAAATGCGTTCGATAATGTCAAATGGTGCAAGGTCCTCGAAATTCTGGGACGAATGGTTGTAACCTATAGGGAAATACGGGAATGTGTACAAGAACCAAGAGGGACCAATAAGAGTGGGAGACCAAGAACGAAATGCTCGGATTAAAAAGGAGTGTTCGATCTGTACATCGTAGAAGCAATAACGGAAATGACACAAACGTTTAAGAGTTGAATTAGGATTCAAGCTATAAGGATGTCAATGACAAAATTCGTTGATGACATTGTTATCCTCGGTGAAAGTGATAGGAATTGCATGATATATTGAGTGGAGTGAACAGTCTGTTTAATGGAATATACATTAACTGAGAGTAAATCAAAGAAAGACGAAAGTAATGAGAAGCAGCAGAAATGAGAACAGTGAGAATCTTAACATCGGGATTGGTGATAGGGAAAAGTAGATGAAACTGGAGAATGCTGCTACCTAAGCAGCAAAATAACTCATGATGGACGGAAGTACTGAGCTTGTGATGAAATGACTGGCGCTTGTTTCCTGGCGGTGAGATAGTGATGTAGCACACGTAGTGTACGGCAAGTCCGTAACATAGCTTGCTGCAAACATCGAAACCGAGCTTATGAAGTACTGATTTCGTCAAATAGATGAATATTGCAGATTTAGTGCCCACAAACAATTTTCGTTATTCGTGCCGCGTTGGATTACATCTCAACAGTGGCGACGCAGATGAACGCGTAATTAGGCGCCTTTACATTTTACATCCTGTCGGAATACGTTTAGAAACTTCTGCAGGGAAGTGAGGCAAAAAACAGAGATCTTTCGCAAGTGACGCCAGCATTACCTGCCCAGTTTAGGTGCTTATCTACAATTACACTCAAGTTCATCAAAATTTTCTGAAAAGGTATTGCGAATCCGTCAAGAAGGCGCAGATATTATTTTTGGCCAAATTCAGACGTAATTAATGTTTTATGGGGTACTAAATTGCTTGAGACTTCGCATCGCTTACTGAAAACAACTCGTAGTTCATTTGGACGATGGCACTATTTATGTCTTCGTGTCTGGCACGTGAGTAAATCCGTCCTCGGCATAGAAACGGCATTTACAGGATGACAGTATCGACGAGAACAAAAAGGAACAATAATGGGCTCAGGACTTAGCCACGTGGCAGTTCTCAGCCTGCCTATAATCCTAACGTACAGGACGTAAACAGTCGTACTCCACTGAATTGAGCATCTTGTACTTCAGTGTTAAGACCAGTTGATGTTGTTCCTTGTTACTCTTCGCTGTTTCTGTTCTGAGACCCCTGCCGTGATACCGGCTGCATGACGGGACCGCTATGCGGACAGCGTGCACGGCAGGCGGCCGCGACTGAAAGGTTAGGCGCGCCATTAGGGATAATTTACACGCGCCCGGCCAGGTTGGCGCCCCGGGAACGCGCCTGCCGCGCCGTGCGGCTGTTAGGCGCATTAGCCGAGGACGGTCCTGGCCTGGCGTCGCGGCGCCATTAGCGCAGGCGGCGGGGGCGGTGGAGGGGTGGGTGGGGCGGCGCCGCTTAAACAGGGCAGGGCCGCTTAAGCGCCGTGGGCGACAAAGGCTGGTGCTGCCAGCAGCAGGGCCGCTGTGTGGCGTAGGTCTGGCAGCAGCCATCCATCGCACACTGTAGGCTGCGTTCCATTCTGTTGTAACAGGCCAGCTGTAGTGGACATCGCGTGGTACTGCAGTATTTCACCGTTATCTGACCGCAGGCTGTCCTTACGTCGTGTGAATCTATCACGACCACGTATCACGGAGCATTCTCGGGACTAACATGCATCATACAGAGTCGGTTGGCAAAAGATGACCAACTTAACCCTTCGGAGGATGAAACGTTAATTAGAACTGTGAGTTTAGATTCGACCCCAGTCTTCAGTCTTCTGAGTAGTATGATAACACCCGCCAGGAATTCGTATCCTGTGCCAACCTCTTTATTCTGGAGTAGCGCTTCCAGCCTACATCCTCGATTGTTTTGCTAGATATATTTCAATTCTATTTCCTTCTCCAGTTTTTACCCTCTACAATTCCCTCTAATGCAATGGGAGGTAACAGATGTTCTACCACACTGTCTCTTCTTCTGGTCTGTGTTTTCCATATATTCCTTTCCTCGCCGATTCTGCGGAGCACATCCTCATTCCTTATGTTACGACTTCTGCAACACTTGTTAGCAGCAAACACATTGACTGCGCCAAAGACTGATACGGCGTGGAGTTTTACAATTATTTATTGAACTTTCGCTACAATTTCTCCCTCGTCGCTGCCTAGCCCTGCAGATCTCTCCGCCTGGCTGCTGCTGTGTAGAGTCTCCGACAATGCGCGCCACGCACGCCGCCGATCGCACTCGGAGCCTCAGGCCACCAGTGCTACGCTGAAGCCAGGACGCCCTGTGGCTGAGGTGAACTCGTCGCCGCTCGGCAGCCGCGTCGCCGTGAGGTCAGCTGCCGACGCCTGCTGCACCGCCGGCTGGGAAGCCGTCAGTCGCTGTGTCCGCGAGGTCCCGTCATGGACGGACCACGCGGCGTGGCCGGGTTGCCGTGAAGTCCGGGCGTCAGTCCCCGGCGGCGCCTGTCACCGAGACCGCGCTGCGGCCGGTGCTGCTGGAAGTTCTCGCTGCATTTAGACAGCCATGGTGCCGACCGAACTCGGGCCGACCTCCAGAGCTGAAGTTGACATCTGGCAGCGATTGGATGACTCCTGCGAGCTGGAACAGACTTACGGAATCGTCACCTACGAAGACTGAACATTCGGACACGGACCATGTCCGTCCTCATATCTGAATTGCTTCCTAATGGCTTCTGTCTGTTGCTGCCTGTGCTTCACTATTTATATCCGGCAGGTGGGCGTTTTTTACCCTCAGTGGTAGCTTTTGTTGTTACTCCCGCTGCATACTGCAGCGTAACTTAGCCTGCTGGCCTCACTTCCCCTTGATCAGCACTCTCCAGGCTTCGCTTGGCGGTCGGTCTGTCAGCAAGGCTATCTGTGCCTGCCTACTTCACAACGCCTCGGTCGCCGCCGTGCCTCCACTGTGTGAATCAACGCTTACTAAATGTGGCCGCAACACTTACCTTATCAGTCAATTTAAATTTCAACAGTCTTCTGTTGCATCACATATCAAATGCTTCGATTCTCTTCTGTTCCGATTTTTTCACATTTCATGTTTCACTACCATACAATGCTGTGCTCCAAACACTCATTCACAGAAATTTCTCCCTCGCGTTAAGACTTACGATACTAGCAGATTTCTCTTGGGCAGGAATGCATTTTTTAGCAGTGCTAGTCTGCTTCTGGTGTCCTTCTTGCTCCGTCCATCATGAGTTATTTTGCTGCATAGGTAGCAGCATTCTCCAGTTTCATCTACTTTTCCCTATCACCAATCCCGATGTTAAGATTCTCACTGTTCTCATTTCTGCTGCTTCTCATTACTTTCGTCTTTCTTTCATTTACTCTCAGTTAATGTATATTCCATTAAACAGACCGTTCACTCCACTCAATACACTCCTGGAAATGGAAAAAAGAACACATTGACACCGGTGTGTCAGACCCACCATACTTGCTCCGGACACTGCGAGAGGGCTGTACAAGCAATGATCACACGCACAGCACAGCGGACACACCAGGAACCGCCGTTTCGCTGTCGAATGGCGCTAGCTGCGCAACATTTGTGCACCGCCGCCGTCACTGTCAGCCAGTTTGCCGTGGCATACGGAGCTCCATCGCAGTCTTTAACACTGGTAGCACGCCGCGACAGCGTGCACGTGAACCGTATGTGCAGGTGACGGACTTTGAGCGAGGGCATATAGTGGGCATGCGGGAGGCCGGGTGGACGTACCGCCGAATTGCTCAACACTTGGGGCGTGAGGTCTCCACAGTACATCGATGTTGTAGCCAGTCGTCGGCGGAAGGTGCACGTGCCCGTCGACCTGGGACCGGACCGCAGCGACGCACGGATGCACGCCAAGACCGTAGGATCCTACGCAGTGCCGTAGGGGACCGCACCGCCAATTCCCAGCAAATTAGGGACACTGTTGCTCCTGGGATATCGGCGAGGACCATTCGCAACCGTCTTCATGAAGCTGGGCTACGGTCCCGCACACCGTTAGGCCGTCTTCAGCTCACGCCCCAACGTCGTGCAGCCCGCCTCCACTGGTGCGATCTCCTACACTGGCCGTACACATCTGGTGATCGTCGAGGGGACACTGAATAGTGCACAGTACATCCAAACCGTCATGGAACCCATCGTTCTACCATTCCTAGACCGGCAAGGGAACTTGCTGTTCCAACAGGACAATGCACGTCCGCATGTATCCCGTGCCACCCAAGGTGCTCTGGAAGGTGTAAGTCAACTACCCTGGCCTGCAAGATCTCCGGATCTGTCCCCCATTGAGCATGTTTGGAACTGGATGAAGCGTCGTCTCATGCGGTCAGCACGTCCAGCACGAACGCTGGTCCAACTTAGGTGCCAGGTGGAAATGGCATGGCAAGCCATTCCACAGGACTACATCCTGCATCTCTACGATAGTCTCCATGGGAGAATAGCAGAATGCATTGCTGTGAAAGGTGGATATACACTGTACTAGTGCCGACATTGTGCATGCTCTGTTGCCTGTGTCTATGTGCCTGTGGTTCTGTCAGTGTGATCATGTGATGTATCTGACCCCAGGAATGTGTCAATAAAGTTTCCCCTTCCTGGGACAATGAATTCACGGTGTTCTTATTTCAATTTCCAGGAGTGTATATCGTGCAATTCCTATCACTTTCACCGAGGATAACAATGTCAACAACGAATTTTGTCATTGACATCCTTATAGCTTGAATCCTAATTCAACTCTTAAACGTTTGTTTCATTTCCGTTATTGCTTCTACGATGTACAGATCGAACACTACGGGGAAAGACTCCATCCCTGTCTTACATCCTTTTTAATCCGAGCATTTCGTTCTTGGTCTCCCACTCTTATTGGTCCCTCTTGGTTCTTGTACACATTCCCGTATTTCCCTATAGGTTACAACCATTCGTCCCAGAATTTCGAGCACCTTGCACCATTTGACATTATCGAACGCTTTTTCCAGGTCGACAGATCCTATGAACGTGTCTTGATTTTTCTTTAGACTTTCTTACATTATCAACTACAACGTCAGAACTTCCTCTCTGGTGCCATGACCTTTCCTAAAGCCAAACATCGTCAGCTAACAGATCCTATCTCTTCCATTCTTCTGTATATTATTTTTGTCAGTAACTTGGATGCATGAGCTCTTAAGCTGATTGTTCGAGAAGTGTCGCACTTGTCGGCTCTTACTGTCTTTGAAAGTGTGTGGATGATGTTTGTCCTAAAGTCTGATGGTACATCGCCAGACACATACAGTCTCCACACCAAAGTGAATTTTTTCATTGCCATTTCCCCCAACGATTTTCGAAATTCTCATGGAATGTTTTATATCCCTGCTGTCTTATTTTATTTTAAGTCTTCTACGGCTCTTTTAAATTCCGATACTGAACCCCTATATCATCTGTACTGACTCCTGTTTCTTGTTCTGTCTCGTCGTCCGAGAAATCCTTCGCTTATAGAGGCCTACAGTGGACTCTTTCCACGTATGCGCTCTCTCCTCTTCCTTTGACAGTGGAATTCCCATTGCACTCTTAATGTTACCACCCCTGCTTTTAATTTCACCGAAGTTAGTTTTTTCTGCACGCTGAGTCAGTGCTTCCGACCATCATCTCTTTTTCCTATTTCCTCACATTTTCATGCAGTCATTTCGTCTCAGCTTTCCTGCACATCCTATTTATTTCATATATTTCATATCTAAGTGACTTTCATTTCTGTATTCCGGAATTTCCGGGAATGGTTTTGTACTTCCTTCTTTCATCGATCAACTGAAATATTTCTCCCGTTACCCATGGTTTCTTCGCATTCTTTGTACCTGCGGTTTTCTTATCAACTTATGTAATTGCCCCCTGTTTAGAAACATCTTTTTCAACTGAACTGTAGCTACAAGGTGAACATCAATAAAGTCGAAAAACTCTAGGGACGGATTCCAGACGGGAAATGGAGAAGGAAAGGTTCTGTGAACATGTGTATGGAAATTCATAAGTCGTAGCCACGTTAGATGGCACTGATGAATGACCGTTTCTTTGATCACGTGCCATGTGTTCCTTGTTCAAATGGTTCAAATGACTCTGAGCACTATGGGACTTAGCTGCTATGGTCATCAGTCCCCAAGAACCTAGGACTACTTGAACCTAACTAACCTAAGGACATCACACAACACCCAGTCATCACGAGGCAGAGAAATTCCTTGTGTGTTGCAGTCTGTGTGATTTACTTAAAATACTATAATCAGCAGAATTGTCCGGTACTTATTTCGGGAACAAGCCGAGATGATGTTTGTGTATGTCCAAGCAAATGGAAACGGTCGAGAAGCAGCTCGGCCATACCAAAACAAGTCCCTCACAGACACCAGCCACATCACCCTACATTTCAAGCCATTTTTGGCTGTTTGTGTGATCATGGATCCTTTCAGACAGGCGAACGTGCAGGGAGGCGGTTAAATGTAACTACACTAGATTTGGAGGATCGGTTTCTACAGGATACTGAGACGAACCCTAGTACAAGCTCTAAGCAAGTGCCCCGTCAACTTTGTGTAATCTGAAGGACGATTATGTGCATTCTGCAAGACAACCGCTACTATACATAAATCTGCAATTCCGTGGAGACAACTTTGAAAGTTTGTTGCAAGACGGATGCGATGCTTTTCTGTACTGTGTTCCGGGACGAATTGTTGTTGTTGCACGCACATCGCCCATTTCCAGACACATGTTCACAGGACCTTTGTTCCTCCATTTATAGCTAGGTTTTATTAATGTTCACCCTTTGTAGTTTCAGAGAACTTCAAGCAAACCTCTTCATTTCTCAGTACTTCCGTATCCCGCTTCTTTGGGTACTGATTCTTCCTGACTAGTCTCTTAAATTTCAACCTGCTCTGAATCACTACTTAATTGCGATCTGAGTTTATATCTGCTCCTGGGCACGCCTACCAATTTCAGAATCTCTGCCTGAGCACTATGAAATCTGAGATCTTCTCGTATTACCAGGCCTTTTCAAAGTATACTTCCATCTCTTGTGATTCTTGAACAGAGTATTCGCTATTACTACCTGAAAATTATTGGAGAACTCAGTTAATCTTTTTCTTCTCTTATTCTTAGTACCAAGCCCATATTTCCTCATAATCCTTTCTTCTACTCCTTAGCTACAATCGCATTCCAATCGCCGATGATTATTAGATTTTCATCTCCCTATACATACTGAACTACCAGCTGAAACGTCCCCTAAGAAAAATTGTACAAGACTGTGCTTAAACTGACACACAATAGTTTTTAGTGCAATGCAATCTGACTTTCAATAATCCCTACAAGAGAATGGCCCTGACTAACATTAACCTATATGTTTCACAAATCACTTACCTCACAAAAATCTTTGTTACTCGAACTACTGCAATACAGCGAGCGCCACTACTGCCAGCTAACTAAAAGATTCAAACTACAGAAGTCACTAACTACTGATAGGCACAGTTAGCAAATGAAAGACTTTAATAGAGAACAAACAATGTATTTACCTTTATAGTCATAATATATATATATATATATATATATATATATATATATATATATATATATATATATATATATATATATATATAAGTTCATGATACCAGTTCTTACAAATTTCAAAACTCCGCCATCTCTCTCCCCACGTCCACCACTGCTGGTGGCTCACCTCCAACTGAGCAATGCTACGCGCCACTAACAGCCAGCTGCCGCTGCTCAACACTACAATGGCAGACAACAATGCAAACCAGCCACAGACTGCACACAGCACAGCCAGCGATTTTCATACAGAGCGCTATGTGGCGTTACCAATAAGAAAACCTAAACAGCCTACTTACATAGTCCCCATGCTCCCCACAAAAAAATTTTACAAATTGTTTTGGGCAGTGGCCAATACAGATTTGAAAAAAATTTTCATAATTACAATAACAAAGATATCAAATGCACACACTTATTGATACAATGTTGGTCAAAAGCTAAAATTTTCTCACAGTCTATAAAGACAGTCCTGATCGTTCATCACAGTAAAATAGCAGTGTTTTCTCAAAGTCTGAGCAATAAAGGAAAATGCACACGGAAGTAGTGGATTTCCATGCAGTCTTGAAGAAGTAGTGTTGTCCTTTCAACGGAAAGACAGTGCTGACTCTTGACATGCAGACAGGTAATGGGCCACAACAGAGCAAACCCACAGCAGAATAAGTCGAAGTTTTAAAGAATATTGGTAGGTAGGTCGTCACAGAGTAGACCCATTGTAGTCCTGGTAGAGATTATGGTATTGGTGGGCCACCAGAGGTACAGACCCACTGCAGTCCTTGTAGAAATAATGGTATTGCGAGTCATCAAAGGTGTAGACCCACTGTAGTCCTTGTGGAGATGGCTAGCAGCCAACTGTTGCGACTGTGTAGGTGCACAATCACCATCGAAGAGTCTTGTGGACAATATAGCATGTCCACAAACCACCACTTGTCCACTCACAAAGAATTTGTTTGAAATGTCCTTAGAACCAGCAATGCTGTTATCCAGTCCCTTGCTGAATTATTAACACACATGCAAACACTATCACTCCCTAATTCTCACATATTGTCCATATACTATGACGAACAGAAACGTGTGGAGTGAAATGTAATTTACAACTTACTTAATTTGATGAACTGGTGTCAATTACAATTTTATAACATGAGAATACAGTAACAAAGGTACAAAATATATCATTAAAGAACATAATAGTACAGATAACATTTGCAGTAATACAGGCTTTACAAAAGAATCGAAATAACATATACATCAGTGTTACAGGAATTATGACATAAGTACATACATAAAAGATCAGAATAACATTTGAAACATCAACTTCACACATGGGCATTAGAACAAAACAGAATAAATAATGTGTAAACATCTTTACTAAGTAAATAACATGTTGTTAATGCAAATTATATTTGGGGATAACTGTATTCCTCATCATAGTGAATGTAGCTTAGTATTAGAAGAGAAAAAATTCTATGAAACAGTACACAGAGACAGGAAGAAAACAAATACACAAGGGTACACAAACACATAGTGGGATAACACAAAAGGAAAGGACATGGTTTGTTTTCAGTGTAACATTTGGTACTGCAGTTCAACCCAAAATTTCATTACATAGATCGTCCCTCTTATTTCAACATTTGCTCCAGCCAAAACAAAAATTCTATCCAAGCATGCTTTCTGTATTCTGTTCTCATCCTCTTTCAAAAATAGTTTTTCCTCACTGTACTCTACTTTTTTGGCCAAACCATTTTCTTATAGCTTCTCAATGCATTTCTTCCAATACATCACAACTCGTTCTGTTTTATAGTCTACCCCCTCTTAAGCTAACTTAAATCTACTGAACTCAGATGTTAAACTAAGGGGCGACGCAATGCAGCAGCACAAAACAAATTAACACAAACAGCAATTACCCAAAAAAATGCAGATTTGCAAAGCAAGCAGCAGTAAATGTAATAACTTATATCTAAACATGACAAACCCACAAGCAGAAAAATAGTATACTAAAGACAACAATGCAGATAAGAGAAAGTTATAATCACATCTTAATGTCTATGTAATTAAAGTGGTGCACCACAAAAACTAGTGCTACAAAAATTACCAAGTACTTGAAAAGAAAATTATATATACAGTTACTGTTACTAGTCCCTTCTTATTGTTCTTTCCTTTCCAAGTGCTCCTTTTTTTTAAGAATGTGGATCATAAAATTATTATTTAACATATCTGTTGACAGAAAGTTTTCACATTAGCAAATGCATTTAATTTTATTTTATAAAACCAATGCTGCAACACAGCTGGAAACCAGATATCAAATGAAATAAGCAACTATGAAACGCAAAGCATAAAAATATCATTCAATAGTCATGTGACATTTCATAACTTAGTACAAATTCTGTCAACTCTCGTAGAAAGACGCTTGTCGTTATCAGGTGTACAGAAGTAAATAAGTATCTTTTCCAAGTAATGAGCGTGTCGTTTTTGCGATGCTTTCTACGAAGGAATGTCAATAGCGAGGATAATGGCCTCCCCTTTTTTTTCTTGTGCCTCTGAAAGGCACACACTAATGGCTTGTTTCCAGGTGGCTGTCGCCCACGACGCATTACGTGCAGGTGGTCACTTAACTGTCTTACCGAAATATTTACGACACCAGTTTCCGCTACAGTGGCAGTCTCATATAAAAAATTTCACAGGTCAACAATTTGCGTTACACATCTGTAGAAACAAAATTCTATTAATATAACAGTGTCAAAAAAGTTTTCTTCGGCATTGTAATACATTCAAGCATTTACATACATTTCATAACTCATAAAGTACGATTCTTGGTTTTCAGCAACCTTTTTCACAAACCAGAGTCCCTAACCACTACTCATTATTCCTTACCTTATTCGTCGACACTTCTTCAATATTTCATCATAACAGATGTGTAGCATAACCAAATAACTCATATAGCATCAGCTTATTGGTCATAAACATACCGCAACAGCGTAATACACATAGTCATCGTAATAACAACATCATAAAACCTTAGTCAAATTCTCAAAATCGTCGTAGCTTCCTCCACTAATTTCAAAACCTAAAAAAATTCTCTGCTCATGTCAACGGTGTCATCTACCTCAAACGTACTTTAAAAATCATGATCCCATCCAAATACATCATTCAAAGCTCTCATAATATCACAATGGTTCCGAAAAAATATGTACTGTTCACAAAGTACAGACAAAATACAATTTCATAAGTGTGAAGTTATCCAACGGTGCAATTACATAAACATCTGTCACTGATGAAGTAAAATAAATGTTTGTCTGTCTCAGTTAAATAACCAGATAGCTGTGTAATTTATGTGTTAGAGAAATATGGTACCGATGTGTAAAGTTGTATAAGCAAATACCATATTAGCTAGGGCTCCTTGTGCTTGCCAAACACATGGTACACAAAGTAAGCGTGTACCCCCCTGAGGATTAATGTAAGTATATCCTCAGGTGTTACAGATTACAGCAATGGAATGAAATGTATCACGAAAAACTTTCTTTGTAATTCAACAATCTTGAAAAATAAATGGTTTAAGTACCAAATTAATCACTCAAATGCGTGCCCTGTAGTGCTGAATGTGAGTTTTGCTGTAAGATAATTCTGTGGAACTGTCGTACATCCTCTGTAACCAAAGTTCTGCAGAAGTCAATGTACTTACCTCATCATAAACGAAATTGGAATGCTTTGCGTATAAATATCTTAGTTACTACGCTTATTGCCGTGATGAGGAAAGTACTGTGCTGTAACGTATTGTTGTACTACGGAAAAGGCTGTCTCCTTGTAGCTATACCACAAAAGTTACTACTAAAACATGTTTCACTTTCCAGAAGAATTCAGAAAAACTGTGCAGATATAAAATAGATAAACCGCAAAAGCAACATTGTAAATTGTCACTCATTAGTAGCATCGTGATAAAATCGTGTAGCTGTCACATATACCATTGTGTCATCTGGTATCTCACAGAAAGTACTTTAAATCCAGAATGTATTTTCAAGTAAACCAAATTGTTGCATTAAAATCTCATTAACAGTATATGTTCTGAGTATGTAAGCCTTATAGTCGTTACGTAATCATGCAACTAACAAGCAAGAATGTACAAATAACAACACTGTGTCGTCTGTTCACCTATAACAATGCATTCGTAATTTCTGTTTAAAAATGTTCCCTAGGTTCTAGACTGGATAGTTAACTTCAAAACATTGTTGCATGTTAACAGTTTCCCAGTGTGACAAAGCATACTAGAAATGTGAAGTGAAATGTTTTATGGCAAAGACAAAGTTAAAAAGCAGATTATCTTTCTATAAACGGTTTTACATGTGAAACGTGGTGTAAACCTTTACTCTTCCTAGTACGCAGACTGTCAACTGAAAAGCAATTATCATGTGATTACGTCGGTAAGGAACACTGTAATTTTGCTCACGGTTAGCTTATGTTATTTTTCTCTGAGCCAGCCGGCGCACGTGGCTGCCTGCGGTGCGAGTCATTGTCTGTTTCTTTGTTGGCGCGCGTCGTTATTGGGATTAGGAGACCTAAATTCTACAAATTCACATTGCCGAGAGGGCCCTGCTCTGTTTGAATCCCGCCAGTTCTGATGTAATTCAGGTCTGTCGTTACGATCATATCGTGTGTCGTCAAGTAGGTAGATTCCATAGTTTCCTTCTTGTCGGTCACGTGGTGGAGAATTTCTCCCTGAATCGTAACTGCGCGCTCGACCGTTGCGTCTGAAGTTATTCTGTCTCCCTTGATAATAATTATTTCGGTTCCCGTATTGTCTGTTTCTCTGATTGTCTCTGTGATATTCATTACTACGGAAATGCGATCTTTCTCTGTAGCTATTACTCTGCCAGTGGTTGTCATATGGTTGGTGTCTGTTTTGGTCACGATTTGTGTTGTGAGAATGGCCTTGTCGTGTCCAGTTATTGTTTCTTTCATCGCGGAATTGCGACGGATGTGTCCTGTAGTGATTGTTTTCCGGTTTTCGCATCCCGCGACTGTCTGTGTCAATTTCTAATTCTTGTAAGAGTCCCTGAAAAGCTTCAATGTCGTCTTTGCAACGCCCTGCCAAAATAATATTCCTTAAATGTTCAGGCAATTTGATTAAGCAAATGTCGATGAGTTCTGACAGGCTCTATGGGTTTGAAAGATACTGGTTCTTATGCAACATGTCTTCAAAATATTTGACAAGACTGGAAAATTCAGATTGTTCAAAGTGTTTCATCATCATGATGCTATGTTTTACTCGGTATTGTGTAGCTTGAGACCAATATGCTGAAAGGAAGGCATGATAAAATTCTCCTTCACTGTGGCAATCGTGAATGACCGATCGCATTCTTACAGCTGGTTCATTCTCTAAGTAGCCACACATAAATTCTAATCTGTGTTCTAATGACCAGCTGGGAGGAAAACAATGAGAGAATTGATGAAGCCAGAATTTATAAATGTTTTGAATTTGCGTGTAGTAATGAACATCTTATAGTCAAAATAATCATGTCGGTGAGTCGCATGTCGGTCATTGTTACGTCGTTTCGGCGGTTCCATCTCAAAATTCGGTGTACTTTGCCAATTTCTTTCATAATCTCCGAAGCGCCCTGTGTTATTATTTTGTGGCAGTTCCTTATTTTTATGTCCCTCGTCCCGTATTGGAGTGCGAGTGTCCTCTGAAATACGTAATTCTTGTAGTACTTGAGCCAACTGATCTTGTACTTCCCGCATTTCTCTTTTGTACTGTGTGTTGATTTGATTTTGATTCTGTTTGAATTTTCTAATTTGTTCATACTCTTCAGTGTCAGTGAAGGCTACAGGTTTTGTGTCATTCAGATCATCATCTACCTTTGTAGATAAGTTAGTGAACTGATATGAAAGTTCTGCTACTTTATCCGATAGTGAAATTATATCCTCTGTGTGTTTTTCTGAACCAAGTTTCAGAGTGTCCATTTGTGTTGATATCGTATCTACTGTGTCCTTTAAGTTTTCCTGAGTTTTTGCAAGTTGCGTAACCGAATCGGTAGATGCAAGTGAGTCAGTTTTAGCTTGCAAGGTCTCATGATTTTCATGAACAATAGTTTGCAGTTCTTTTATGGCTGCTTCGTGATTCTGTAATGCATTTTCATGCCGCGAAAAAATAGGTTGGAAATGCTCACAAATTTGTGTTTTTACGTAATTACAGACTTTTTGACATTTCGATTCGATGTTATGTAACTCATTAGTTAAATCTTCACGTGTTTGTTCAAGTGTGGTGTCTAACTTTTGAAGCTTTTGTTCCATTGTGTCTAACTTTTGAAGATTTTGTCCCATTGTGTCTAACTTTTGAAGATTTTGTTGCATTGTGTCTAACTTTTTAAGCTTTTCCTGTGTTTGTCTCTGATTTTGTTCCATTGTGTCTAACTTTTGAAGCTTTTGTCCCATTTGTTGCATTAATTGTAATAACAATGCACTGGTGTCTGAAACATGTTCCTTAGTGCTATTCGGCAATGCATTTGAACCGGCAATATTCGCAGTTTGAAAAACAGAAAATGTGTCTTGACTTATTTGAGAAAACGGTGAGGACGCAAAACCTGACTCTACAGTATTTGGAAGATTGTGTCCTGTCATTTCGGAATCCTGAGGCGAGCTGTTGCCGACCGATCGATCGATAATGCTTCCCTGTTCACTAATTGTTTCACTGCCTACACCATTATTTGCAACCCGCTCTATTTCCCTATGCACAGTTACCAAATTACTACTTTGAACATTAGTTAATTCATTACATGGTGGCGCTAACACAATGCTTTCGTCTTCACTGTCATTTCTCAGTTTACTTTGGAGCCTAGTATTACGTTTTTCACACGCCATTATTGTCACAACATTTCACAGGATAACACAAAAAAGCACAATTTGAAGAGCAAAAGTAAGAGAACACATTAACATAGCACTGAAAATAATATCTAGTTAATTGCAAGCGCAGCTGCGAAATACTTCGTGCAAAACTACATGCATGCCACAACTGTTTTACTGTACAACAGTGAAAGACTACAACTACAAAGGAGATTCTCTCTACAATTACGCGCTAGCAATAAACAAAATCTACACTTATTACACAAACTACAAGAATAAAATCAGAAGATTCCAATGAGGTATCCTTCTCCCTACGAGAGAATGGCCCTGACTAACATTAACCTATATGTTTCACAAATTACTTACCTCACAAAAATCTTTGTTACTCGAACTACTGCAATACAGCGAGCGCCACTACTGCCAGCTAACTAAAAGATTCAAACTACGGAGGTCACTAACTACTGATAGGCACAGTTAGCAAATGAAAGATTTTAATAGAGAACAAACAATGTGTTTACCTTTATAGTCATAATACAGGGTGTTTCAAAAATGACCGGTATATTTGCAACTGCAATACAAACTAAACGAGCAGCGATACAAATACACCGTTTGTTGCAATATGCTTGGGACAACAGTACATTTTCAGGCAGACAAACTTTCGAAATTACAGTAGATACAATTGTCAACAACAGATGGCGCTGTGGTCTGGGAAACTCTATAGTACGATATTTTCCACATATCCATCATGCGTAGCAATAATATGGCGTAGTCTCTGAATGAAATTTCCCGAAACCTTTGACAACGTGTCTGGCGGAATGGCTTCACATGCAGATGAGATGTACTGCTTCAGCTGTTCAATTGTTTCTGGATTCTGGCGGTACACCTGGTCTTTCAAGTGTCCCCATAGAAAGAAGTCACAGGGGTTCATGTCTGGCGAATAGGGAGGCCAATCCACGCCGCCTCCTGTATGTTTCGGATAGCCCAAATCAATCACACGATCATCGAAATATTCATTCAGGAAATTAAAGACGTTAGCCGTGTGATGTGGCCGGGCACCATCTTGCATACACCACGAGGTGTTCGCAGTGTCGTCTGAGGCAGTTTGTACCGCCACAAATTCACGAAGAATGTCCAGATAGCGTGATGCAGTGATCGTTTCGGATCTGAAAAATAGGCCAATGATTCCTTTGGAAGAAATGGCGGCCCAGACCAGTACTTTTTGAGGATGCAGGGACAATGGGACTGCAACATGGGGCTTTTCGCTTCCCCATATGCGCCAGTTCTGTTTATTGACGAAGCCGTCCAGGTAAAAATAAGCTTCGTCAGTAAACCAAATGCTGCCCACGTGCATATCGCCGTCATCAATCCTGTGCACTATATCGTTAGCGAATGTCTCTCGTGCAGCAATGGTAGCGGCGCTGAGGGGTTGCTGCGTCTGAATTTTGTATGGATAGAGGTGTAAACTCTGGCGCATGAGACGATATGTGGACGTTGGCGTCATTTGGACCGCAGCTGCAACACGGCGAACTGAAACCCGAGGCCGCTGTTGGATCACCTGCTGCACTAGCTGCGCGTTGCCCTCTGTTGTTGCCATACACGGTCGCCCTACCTTTCCAGCACGTTCATCCGTCACGTTCCCAGTCCGTTGAAATTTTTCAAACAGATCCTTTATTGTATCGCTTTTCGGTCCTTTGGTTACATTAAACCTCCGTTGAAAACTTCGTCTTGTTGCAACAACACTGTGTTCTAGGCGGTGGAATTCCAACACCAGAAAAATCCTCTGTTCTAAGGAATAAACCATGTTGTCCACAGCACACTTGCACGTTGTGAACAGCACACGCTTACAGCAGAAAGACGACGTACAGAATGGCGCACCCACAGACTGCGTTGTCTTCTAAATCTTTCACATCACTTGCAAGGCCATCTATTGTTGAAAATTGTAACTACTGTAAATTCGAAAGTTTGTGCGCCTGAAAATGTACTGTTGTCCCAAGCATATTGCAACAAACGGTGTATTTCTATCGCTGCTCGCTTAGTTTTTATTGCCGTTTCAAATATACCGGTCATTTTTTAAACACCCTGTATATATATCAGTTCATGACACCAATTCTTACAAATTTCAAAACTCCGCCATCTCTCTCCCCACGTCCACCACCGCTGGTGGCTCACCTCCTACTGCGCAACGCTACGCGCTGCTAACAGCCAGCTGCCGCTGCCCAACACTACAATGACAGACAACAATGCAAACCAGCCACAGACTGCACACAGCACACCCAGCGATTTTCATACAGAGCGCTACGTGGCGTTACGAAAAAGAAAACCTAAACAGCCTACTTACACAGTTCATTATCCTCATATACTTTCTCTTCACCCTCTGCTTGCGACGTCGGCGTGTATATCTGAACTATTGTTGTCGTTGTTGATTTACTGGCAATTCTTACAAAAGCAAACTTATCAATGAACTGTGCACAGGAACACACTCTACGCTATTAATCCTGCCACAATTAATTCCTCTCGTCATACAATTTTCTGCTGCTGTTGATATCATCGGACACTGCTCTGACCAGAAATCCTTGTTTCTTTTCCATTGCACTTCACTGACCCTCACTATATCTAGACCTAGCCTTAGCATTTCCCTTTTCGTTTTGTCTAGCCTCCTAACCACGTTCAGACTTATGGCATTCAAGGTCTCGATTAGTAGAACGCTATCCTTTCGTTGATTATTGAATTTTTTTCTCATGTTCAGTTCCCCCTTGTTACTCCCCTCTCTGAGACCTAAACGGCGGAATCTTTTGAGAATGGAGAAATAATCGTGCCAGTTTCGTGATTACAGGCCACATGTCCTGTGAAGACGCATTATGTGCCTTTACTGTAGTGGTTTCCATTATAATACTACTTACAAAACGTACTTTTTATGAAAATACATCTATTTTTAAATAGAGCAGCGTCTAATGGCATTAACAAAGTAAGGTAAATTTTTTATGTCTCTGGTTTTTGTTGCAGGAGTCTAATGTGAGTCGTTTACTATGTGATCAAATGTATCTGGAGACTTGGCTGAAATTGACTTACAAGTTCGTGGCACCCTCTATCGGTAATGAAGGAAATCAGTATGGTGTTGGTCCATCCTTAGCCTTGATGACAGCTTCCACTCTTGCAGGCATACGTTCAATCAGGTACTGGAAGGTTTCTTGGGGAATGGCAGCCCATTTTTCACGGAGTGCTGCACTGAGGAGAGGTATCGATGTCGGTCGGTGAGGCGTGGTACAAAGTCGGGTTTCGAAAACATCCCAAAGGTGTTCTGTAGGATTCAGGACATGACTCTGTGCAGGCCAGTCCATTACAGGGATGTTATTGTCGTGAAACCACTCCGCCACAGGCCGTGCATTATGAACAGGTGCTCGATCGTGTTGAAAGATGCAATCACAATCCCCGAATTGCTCTTCAACAGCAAGAAGGTGCTTAAAACACCAGTGTAGGAATGTTCTGTGATAATGCTACCAAAACAAGAAGTGGTGCAAGCACCCCCAATGAAAACACGACCACACTATAACACCACCGACTCCCAATTTTACTGTTGGCACTATGCACGCTTTAACATGACGTTCACCGGGAATTCGTCATGCCCACATCCTGCCATCGGATCGCCACATTGTGTACCGTGATTCGTCACTCCACACAATGTCTTTCCGCTTTTCGATCGTCAAATGTTTACTTTCCTTACACGAAGCGAGGTGTCGTCTGGCATTTACCGGCATGATGTGTGGCTTATGAGCAGCCACTCGACCATGAAATCCAAATTTTCTCACCTTCCGCCTAACTGTCATAGTACTTGCAGTGGATCCTGATGCAGTTAGGATTTTCTGTGTGATGGTCTGAATAGATGCCTGCCTGTTAAGCATTACGATCCTCTTCAACTGTCAGTGGTCACTGTCAGTTAACAGACGAGGTCGGCCTGTACGCTTTTGTGCTGTACGTATTCCTTCACTTTTCCACTTCACTATTACATCTGAAACAGTGGACCTAGGGATGTTTAGGAGCGTGGGAATCTCGCGTGCAGACATGTGACACAAGTGACACCCAATCACCTGACCACGTGCGAAGTCCATGAGTTCGGCAGAGCGCGTCGTTCTGCTCTCTCACGTTGTCTAATGAATACTGAGATCGATATTACGGAGTACCTCGCAGTTGGTGGCAGCACTATGCACCTAATATGAAAAACATATGTTTCTGGGGGTGTTCGGATACTTTTGATCACATAGTGTAGCTAGATGTGGGTAATGATTCAGAAAGGACTGTAATCAATCCCAACCGGCCAGTTGATTTTTTTCAAAAAATCTGTGATGGATTCCATTTCTTTCAGCCAGCTGGAATACCAGCCTGCGCAGAGTTCCTCTGACTGGTGGAAATCCACAGATCTGCAACTTCTTTATGTAGGTGACCAATAGTTTCACCAAGGCTATCTTAATATATTATTAATAATAACCTGATAGTTATCTGACACCGAGAAATTTTTGCAGAAACTGAAAATGTTAACGTCGAACGACTTCGTCTTTGACTTGCTAATTTTTAGTGTAAGAAAATATTAGGGTTGAAAACATATTCATATTGCTCCCTAATCGAGAAAAACGGTGATAATTAACATATATAGTTTGCAAACTCAAAAATAATTAATTCCACCGGATCTTATATTCCCCATAGCCATTTCTATGGATTCTTCAGACCACTGGCCTCTAATTGTTTGTCTTACATACCTTCGAAACATTTGTTATGAAAATGGCATCATTTTAAGCGAGTAATAAATTCGTCATCCTACCCGTACAGTGAACTCTTTCTCGAGGAACAGTAAGAGATGCCATTTTCCGTGACTTGCACAATATATGCGGATGGCAACATACACTGCAAAGTAGTCACTACGTTCAACATGTCTCACATTTGCCCCCTTTGATTTATTCATACGCTGTAAGTAACTGAAAATTCTGTGCACCGTAAGAAGCTGTCCGCTTTAGCTGTCACGTTGTATTTGTTAGTCTAAAAGCGGAGAAAAAACAAACACAGTAACATACGCAACTGCCTTCTCGTCACTTTACAATAGCGGCGCCCTACACGATGATGTCGCCGTCTGTCACCATCTGCCGAAAACTGCATCTCGTCTCGACAGGCATCTCTCACCGACCCACTTTAAAGATTACACGAATCAGCGATCTGTTCATCTCAGCTCCCTCCTTCTTTCCTTATCCGTTAATTCGACCCACTAAAAAGAAACCACATTGATTTTGTCCTTACGTTTTAAATCATAAGCCCGTCTCTTGGTTTATACTGTCCTCCAACTTGTAACAATCTTTTCATACCTACGTAGCTACGGCACCCAACATCTTCTGTCATCTTCTTACTACCTGAACCGAGGTCGCGACCCAAGTGGGGTAGCCGCGTGGTTTTTGGCGCCTTGTCAAGGTTCGCGCGGCTGTCCTCATCGGAGGTTCGAGTCATCTTTCGGGTATGTGTGTCTGTGTGTTGTCCTTAGCGTAAGTTAGTTAAAGTTAGATTAAGTAGTGTCTAAGCCTAGGGACCGATGACCTCAGCAGTTTGGTCTCATAATCCTTACCACAGATTTTCAATTTCGAGTTGTCGTCGATCAGAGACCAGGATAGTAATCCTATAGAGCACCAGGAAGCTAATGAAACATCGTCATTCAATCACCAGTCATTTAATGGCTATATTTTTACAATCACTTTCACCCTGTGGTGCTTGATAGCCCGAGGTTGCACGTTAGTGCCCGGCGAGTAACTTGCTGAGGGCAGATGCAGTGTTTCCTGTGGCCCGTACCGCCGCCCATTCACAGGAGGATGTGGCGACCGCGCGCCCCCACAGCCTGGCGTGAGTGTGAACGTCCGTCAGAAGCTCACTGATCTCGACGAGTGAAATTGCGCTTAGGCTCAGCATTAGAAACCTGCGTGCCCTTATTGTCGGTTGTCGGTTGTTGTGTAGGCAGAGGACCCAGCAGCAACACGAAGGTTAGCGCTAGTGGCAGCCCCAGTATACAGCAGGGAAGGCCATACTTGTACTGACCCAGTAGCGGTGACACTGGTACGCAGTGCCTAAGTCCAATAGCTTGCAGACGGGCAGATCTGTTCTCCATTCACAGAAGATCAGCTCAGACCCAGCCTCAGTCAGAGACCGTTGTGACCGGCAGCACTGAGGCTTCAGATCATAAGTCACCTCCATGGCCGGACGGCAGTTGATTTGTAGCAGTGGACTCCAAGTATGAGCCAGCTTGTAAACACTTGTTGAATTCGTCAGACCATCCTGTAACGTGATAGAGCTAGTCTTTGAAAATGGTTCAAATGGCTCTAAGCACTATGTGACCTAACTTCTGAGGTCATCAGTCGCCTAGAACTTAGAACTAATTAAACCTAACTAAACTAAGGACATCACACACATCCATGCCCGAGGCAGGGTTCGAACCTGCGACCGTAGTGGTCGCTCGGCTCCAGACTGTAGCGCCTAGAACCGCACGGCCACTCCGGCCGGCAGCTAGTCTTTCATCGGTATCCGCAATGCAAATGGAATGGGTTAACTCTGAGAATGAGCTTGAGGAGGGCGGGGGTTTTATAGAAGGCGATAACTTTATTCTTCACCCTTCTCTCCCTCCACCCACACAAACACTCATTGGTGACCGAATGTGCTCTCGTTTAGTGAGCCTGTCAGCCCTGTTCGCTGTTCTAGCACTTAACTTCAAAGTGTTCGTTCACTCAAAGTTTGCTTCCTGAAAGCCGTTCTTACGACTTCTCTAAGCGAAGTTACTACATTTAGCCTCGATACAGTAGCGCATTCTGTCTGTTCGGTACTGTTATTGAAGTGCTGAATCTGTTGTTCTTGGCTTTCCCCTCACCTAGGCTGATGAAATGAGCTCACAGCTAGTTTGTACTTCGGGCGACCAGTGTTGACATTCAGTTACGACACGGTTGCGTAGCTGTCAGTTACGCCCCACTTACCGTCTTCAGTGGTACTTAACAAAATTTTACTCCTGCGCTTACGTACCATACTACTGAGGAAAAACCAGTATATTCAAAACCAATCTCATACTTTCTTCTCTGTTTTTCATTCCAGGGCCTAGTTATCTATTCGTGTATTCCACTATATCACAGAAGGTCTCTTTAATCCTTCTCTTCCTCTGGTAGCAATCTTAAGAAACTGCTAGATTCACCTACTTATTTGAGTTCTCCTTCATTTCGTACTTTGTCTTCTTAATTTTTAATAATACACCACATTTCAAAACTTTCCAGTTTATTCGTCTCTGGTTTATCGATGCTCCACATTCCACTTCCATACACTGCTGTTCTTCAGAGGAACACTTATAGGAAATTCTTTCTCTTTTCCAAATCAATGTTGGCTTCCAATTGAGCTTTTTCACTGAGGCAACCTTTTTTCGACTGTATCAATCTACATCAGGTATCTTCCTTACTTCAGCCGCTCTCTATAAGCTTGCTTAACAGACGAGAGAAGTCATTCAATTAGTCCTCTACCGCTTTAGCGTACAGTTTTAAATAAACTTACGATATTGCTAGATATTGTTTCCTACTTCGTTATTCATTCTCTTGTAACTGTATATGGGTGGAAGGGGTAGCGGTCAGCAAAAATGTGGCTGCTTGTCCCCAATACACGTGCACAATTTACTATACTGAGTCAACCTTAATGTCGAAAATAACTTTCGCGTGATACTTCAGTTCCAAGTAACATAGCTCACCGAAGCTTGGACCATACACAGAAAGAAATGCTACTGTAGTGTACGCAAAAATAAACATAATTATGTGTTTTCGATGTATGGTAACTTCCCAGAGAGGTCATAGTCTTATAAAATCTGTGACAGTGAACTACATCTCTGACGCTGAAAAAGAATGGTCTTCATTCTTTTTAATTTTTTTTAACAAGAAAATCTATGGACGTATTTTCTTCAAAAAATGGTTCAAATGGCTCTGAGCACTATGGAACTTAACATCTGAGGTCGCCAACCTAAGGATATCATACACATCCATGCCCCATGCAGGATTCGAACCTGCGACCATAGCAGTCGCGCGGTTCCAGACTGATGCGCCTGGAACCGCTCGGCCACAGCCGCCGGCCCGTATTTTCTTGTAGAGGTCGATGTATGTGTCATTTCACCATGTATGTATCAAAGTTGTGTGTTCCTTCATTTCATCTCCATGTGAGCTAATTAAGGAGATAATAATATCGAAATCTGATATGGAGATTCTTTCGTTCATCTGCCTTTCATCTGTCGTAATGGCGCACAGGCCGCAATTACGTTAAAGTTTGAAACATTGATTATTTTCGGGATTCACGCGGCAATATAAGCTGAGGGACTGACGTCAGTTTTGTTTAATCCAGGCTGATTACAAATTGGATTTAAGACAGGACACATTTCAAAGGTGTAGTCTGCATCGGAATTAATATCTTTGAGCAAAATATTGAGATAACTGCTTTTATTAAAAAATTCAATTAATTTTTGTAAAGTTTATGAGAAGCATTTCACCGTTAGAAGAAGGTCAGAAAAGGATATTACTATTACCATTGCGACAATGTAGCTACGTAAGTGTTTGTATTGTCTCTCTCCGTTTTTCTTTGTTTTGCACTGATCAATATTTATACCCTTTTGTTCAAATGGTTCAAATGGCTCTGAGCACTATGGGACTCAACTGCTGTGGTTATCAGTCCCCTAGAACTTAGAACTACTTAAACCTAACTAACCTAAGGACATCACACACATCCATGCCCGAGGCAGGATTCGAACCTGCGACCGTAGCAGTCACACGGTTCCGGACTGCGCGCCTAGAACCGCGAGACCACCGCGGCCGGCCCCTTTTGTTAGGTAAGCTTCGTGTGTGGTGGGGCAAATAGAAGTGGCCCGGACGAGTGGATACGATTGGACGTGAATGTTTGCATACAGCCACACTGCGTGACTTACACACCACGTGTAGGCCCGCCACGTGTTCCACACCGGCTCAGAGCGTAGTGCGGGCTGTGTCAGTGTGAGTGGAGCAGTACAAAGGGGACGACAGAACTCACAGTGTAGCAGCAGGTGTTCGTTATGGGAAGTTACCTCACAGTAATGTCGTGGAGATGGTGTGGTCAGTTGTTTGCTGAAACGTTTAATGGTGTCAAAGTGCCAGCAAACAGTGCCATGCAACACTTAGCCCGAAAATGACGGCAGACGTGATCTGTTTTGAACAAGTCAAAAAAGATTCCGAAACGTGCTCGCACACCAGAAAATGTGTCTGCAGTTCACCAGAAAATGAATCAGCGTGCTACCAAATCAACTCGACGCCTTTCGCAAGAGACCGGCATGTTATGTCGATCATGCAGGCAAATACTCCTCCTGGACCAGTTCTCTGGGCCTCTTTTATTTGCCTCACAATGTATATAGTAGGAGAATACTTGTATCAACCCTCCGTTGCTCCCCGGGTGACACTCGTCATCCACATGACTTTTTCCCCCTCAATTGTGTCTGAGAGTTCTCGATTTAGTTGGCGCCATTTTCAGTACCTTTCTGTTAACTCTCCGGCTGTTAGCTCCAATCATAGTTGGTTTTCAGTTACGAAAGATACATTGTTTATGAAACATTGTTGTAGTCTGGAAGACACTCGTCATCCGCGCCAGCTCTGCTGCCACAATCTGAAACAAAGTAAGTCTGCATTACTTTATTGCTTTCCTAGGTTCAATCGATCTTTCACGTGCGTAAATTTAGACCTACTAAAACTGATTGCAGTTACCTACCATGTTACCTAGTATTCTCTTCATTTTTAAATTGTGGATGACATGTGAAAGGCAAAAAAACTCGGACACAGTTTAGTAGAGATCCTAACTTACGGTTGGAATGGTTCAATGAGTTGAGTGATAAAGATGCTCACAGTGGTAGCGCTGACTCAGAGACTGAGGATTCTGTTCATGAAAGCGGTCATGATTCAGGAACAGAACAAGAACTGTCAGAAAATGATGAATATGAATTACAGGAAGATGTAACTCAAGAGGATGCATTTTTTTAGGGAAAGATGAAATAACTAAACGAAGGAAAAATAAATATCCTACCAGTGTTAGAAGCAGATCTTGCAATTTTATTACGCATTTGCCTGGACCAAAAATCAATTCGTATAAAAAAGACAGAAATAGAGATTCTGTATTTGTTCTTGGATGAAAACATATAAGCATTATCGCAACATACACTAATATGTAACTTCTCCAGGGAAAGGGACTCTAAAGAAACAGATGCTATAGAGATCAGAGCTTTCATTGGTTTGTTATATCTATGCGGATCTTTGAGATGTTCTAGGAAGAGTATATCGAAATTGTGGGATAACTCAAAGGGAAACGAACTCGAATCGTGTTATTCATGCATAAGTGAAAACCGATTCAGGTTTCTGTTGAGATGTTTGAGGTGTCATAATATCCGTGGTAGGGGTGTTCGCAAAGAGACTGACAAGTTGGCTGCTGTCAGAGCTATCAGCGACGTACTTGAACTGTTCACGAACAATTGCCAAAAATATTTTTCACCTAGTGAATATCTTGCTGTTGACGAACAGCTTTTGGTATTTAGAGGAAACTGCCGGTTCAGGCAATATATTCGTAGCAAACCAGGAAAGTATGGGTTAAAAGTGTTTGCTTTGGATGATGTAAAAACAGCTTACACTTTGAATTTAGAACCGTACGTCGCTAAGCAACAAGATGGACCATGTAATGCTAGTAATTCAGCTGAAGATATTGTTCTTCGTATGTTCGAACTGTTTCAGACGTTAGAATATATTATACTGTGTACAAATACTAAACGTACTATATTTAGATTTAATAAAAAAAATCATAAAACCAGTCATAAAGACCGTTCAAAGTGTACAAATAGACCGCTTGCTTTGAGGACGACACCAGTCATCCGCGCCAGTGACGATGTCACAAATTTTAGCGCGAGTAACGGAGGGTTAAGAAGCAAATGGCGGCAAACCACTAATTCAGTCAGTTTTTGCCTACGTAGAGCATTTAATTGGCCCCAGCATGTAAAACTAGCCGTGTACACGAACGCGTGAAGACTCATACGAAAACTTATCGACACACTTCAACAAAAAAGAGAGGGACAGTATACACGGGCGGCAATGAATGCTCCCATGCTAGTCACAAGATCAGCAAGAAATTCTTGAGAAAGGCGTTGCATTCCTCCACCAAAATGGTTGACAACAGCTGGATGGTTGACGGTGCACGCGGACGTACTGTGACACGTCGTCCCTAAGTTTCCCACTCATGCTCGATACGATTTATGTTGAGGAAGCGGACGGGCCAGTCCATACGCCGAATATCCTGTCGTTCCAAGAGCTCCTCACACGCGCAGTGCGATACGGTCGCATTCTGTCATACAAATGAAGTCAGGGTTGAATGCTGTCCTGATAAGAAGCACCTTGGAAGGAGTACACTGTCACAATAACGGTGACCAGGGAGTGTAGCACGCTCAAAGATTCAGAGGTCAGTACGCCCTTGCGACATTATGCGTCCCCACACCATAACACCTACACCACTAAAACGATTATGTTCCTGAGTCCGTTAAATGTTTCTACCTCTCACCATATTAGGATACGTCCGAAATCAGCACTCAGACTGAATCAGCTCCCATCCGAGAAGAGTATACTCTTGGCACCGTCGCAGACAACGGCGCCGTTGTGCGTGCATCACGGGAACACAAGGTACTGGTTGTCGGGCAAAGAGACTGGCCCTGTGCAGTCGCCATTCCTCTGTGGAGCGTAAGACAGCGTGCCTTTCAGTCCTGTCAAATGTGGCTGTAATTGCACCAGTTATCTGACATGATCCCCTTATAGCCTCCTTCATAGTGTGCCGGTCTTCTGCTGCTGTATTTCACAGTAGTGGACCACCTTCTGTCCTTCTGGCAGCAGTACCTGTTGTTCGAAATGCTCCCCATGCTCGTGACACAATACTTTCAGCAATATTAAACTCCTGCGACACAATCGTCCGATTTCGTCCTTCTTCTAGTTCCCCGACGATTCATCCCCGTGTAAAGTAATCGAGATGTTGTCACCGATAAATGCTATCTCGCTGCATGCGAGTCAGAAATCACAACTAAAATTATATCGAAACAATCAAATATTCATTCCAGTTCATTTCTCCTGACAGTGTCTTTTAACAAATCTGCACAAAACTCTCCACAAATTACTGTGGCATCTCTATTTCTCACAAACAGTTGAAAGTTTCCTAGAGCGTGTGTGTAGAGACGTATTATGCAGTAACAATACACAAGCGCATGCTTCTAGTTGCTGATCGACACGATAACTGCTTCTTACAACATTTTTGACTTTGTGTCTCACACTTACATATGCTGCACCTGTTACTTTTTTCATATTAACTCCACACGAAAATGATGCTGATCTATAATCCCTGATATTTAAGTTCTCTATCCCTGCAGTTGCATTGTGTTCACAGAGGCACAGAACATCTATCCCATCAGAATTTCTCACGTCTTCTAGACATGAAACAAGCCCATCTTGTTTTTCATCCTCCTAGTATTCTGTTGAAACAAACTAATTTTATTTGTTTGGTAATTGTGACGTATGTGAGGGCTGTCCAGAAACTAATCCACTGTATTTTTTTCTTCAACTGTTCTTTATTGAAGATAATGAGAATTTCACACACTAAAGAATGGTGCTTTACCTACACACCCTGTTTACCACGTAATCTGCGTCCTGTTCTATGGCTTTCCTCCAATGCAAAAGAAGGGCGTGTACGCCCTGTCAGTACCAATCCTCGCCCTGGTGACGGAGCCAGTGCTTCACTGCGAGAATCACCACCTCATCTATGAAATGTCTTCCACGAATGGCACCCTTTAAGGGCCCAAACAAGTCGAAGGCTCAAAGTGGTGAACCCAGGTTTCATCACTTGTCACAATCCGGAACAAGAACGCCTCCCTCATCAGCCTCAAAACGATGCAAGAAATCAGACAAATTTTTCTTCTGTGCGATTTGTGATCCACCGATAGACACCGCGAGACCCATCTTGTACACACTTTTGAATATCCAAGAGTGCGGATAATTGCATCCACACTTCCTGTGCTGATTGACAGATGCAGCGCCAACTGCAGGGTCGTAATGCCTATGTCGTCGCGAATGACAACATCAGCTCGCTGCAACATGTCAGGTGTGACAGCCATGGGTGGTCTCCCCGACCGCTGAAAATCGTGGAACTCCTCCGCCTCAACGTCTTCGACGACCTCACCCTCCGGGCCCAGCTACCAACTGTATTTCTGTCGACAGCAAATACTCCACAGACTTTGTATAAGCGTTTGCAAATATTCCCCACAGTTTCTTTCTCTGCACTGAGAAATCCAATGACGACACGTTGCTTGTATCGTACCTCACCTGCAGACGCCATTTTGAAACTGTTCTGCAGCTACGCTATCTGTCGGAAGTGACGGAAACTTAGCGCGCTTACTCAGAGACTTCAAATAATACATATGTAACATTTCGCATTTGTAGCATTGCTTTCGGCTGAGAAAAAAAATCCGGGGTATTACTTTGTGGGAAATCCCCGTATTATGGTCTTGTCCTGTCATAAATTCTTTCAAGACTGTCTGTCCACAACCTGACCCTAATCTATAAATTGTGCCTCTCTGACTCTAGTAATCAGAGGAATTTTGCATTGTGTGCTTGTGGCCCTACTTTCGCTTTGGTCTTACGTAAAGTTACTAAGCGTATCGAGATTATCTATTGAGTATCTCACTGACCATATTGTTAGAACAGGGAAGATGACAGAGAGATGGCAAATTAACTGAATTCCAGCATCTGACACTGTCTCACCGCAAAGATCGTAACACGGTTCTTCCTTTCAGTCACCTCAGGTATGTTGAAAAGGCAGATACTGTGATAAGTAATCGCAAAATAAAAAGTCTATTAAACCTGCTCAGCTGTGGACACCCATCCAAGCCGGATGATATACCTGTGAAATAGTATACAAACTAAGCGAAAGAACTGTCTCGCCTTCTGACAGTGCCTTATCGTAGGTCGCAGGAACAACAAAGGGAGCTTGAGATAGAAAGATAAAAGGGTTTTGAAGAAGGGTTCATCGAAAGATGGAAATGATTACATCTCTTTATTGCTGAGGTTAGTAGGCTGTAAAGCTATAGAATATGAAATGAAATGGTCGTACGACATTGATGGCCGAGAGTTCCCACCTGAGAAAGCTCTGCCACCGAGTTGCAAGTCTTCTCAGTTGATTCCACATTGTACGACTTGTACAACACAACACCCAGTTCCCGAGCGGAGAAAATTTCCTACCCGGCCGGTAATCGAACACTGGCCCGTTGAATGGCGGTCTAACGAGAAGGAGGTGGACTGCTGTAGAACAAGTTCTACGTTCACGCAGTATGGCGTTTATTTAGAACGGAAGTCTAGTTTATGACACTAAACACGGATTCCGCAAACAGCGATTTAGTGAAACCCAGTTCGTCCTGTTCGTCTATGAGATCTAGAGCGCTGTAGACAATAGCTGCTATGTTGATGACTTCTTCCTTTATTTCAGGAAGGCAGTCGGTACAGCTCCGCAGTGTCGTTTAGTGAATGAGATACGAGATTCCCAAATTTCCCAAATATCGGACCAGATTTTCCATTAGCTGAAGAGCTTCCTTCCAGAAAGATCTCAACATCTCTATCTTAACGGAACGTAATCGGCAGCTCCAAACTTAATTTCAGGAGTGCCCCATGGGAGTGTTACGCGGCCGATACTATTGCAATCTATACATGGTGCTACGTTAATGTGACCACCACCTACGTTTGACGTCAACGTGGAGAAGCCACTCATAGAAGACAGGTGGTAGGACTAGCAGTGACGGCTACATAAAGCGTTTCCGGGGTACACGGAAAACAGTGCAGTCGTTATCGTAATGCCGCGCTGGTTTAGCCGAGCGGTCTTGGGCGCTACAGTCATGGATTGTGCGGCTGGTCCCGGCGGAGGTTCGAGTCCTGCCTCGGGCATGGGTGTGTATGTTTGTCCTTAGGATAATTTAGGTTAAGTAGTATGTAAGCTTAGGGACTGACGGCCTTAGCAGTTAAGTCCCATAAGATTTCACACACATTTGAATTTTTTTTTTCTTTATCGTAACGCGGAAACGGAGCTTTTTACCTGACGACCAAGGGCATGATACTTGGCTTTTGGGTCGGTGGTGGAAGAATCTCCGAAAGTGCTAAGTTTATAAACTGCCCGCGTCCTCCGAGGTTAAAGTATACCTCAGATGGCAAAATTGCGCCATCCAAAACTGGCGCTGAGCAAAGTGTGGGGCTGTAGAGGCTATAGATGACAGGGGCGAACGGTGGCTGTTGAGATGTGTACGGGCGAATAGACATGCAACTGTTGAGCAACTCAGTGTTCAGATGAAACAGGCTGCTACCAACAGCATCTCCTCAAAGAACTTTCAGTATATGTTGCTCCGTATGGGCCTCCGCAGCAGGCGCCTGATTGCTACTGCCATGGCCGGCCGATGTGGCCGTGCGGTTCTAGGCGCTACAGTCTGGAACCGAGCGCCCGCTACGGTCGCAGGAATGAATCCTGCCTCAGACATGGAGGTGTGTGATGTCCTTATGTTAGGTTTAGGTAGTTCTAAGTTCTAGGCGACTGATGACCTCAGATGTTAAGTCGCATAGTGCTCAGAATCATTTGAAACATTTGAACCTGCTGCCATGCTCACTGCTGTTTTCGACGACGAAGGCTGGTATTTGCACGCCAGTACCGCATTTGGGCGACCACTGAGTGGTGACAGGTGCCCTTTTCAGATGAAATACTCTTCATGCTGCATCGGACAGATGGCATCTGGCGTGTATAACACGAAACGTCTCAGGGCAAACCCTCTGCAACCAAGGTGGTGCTTTATGGTCTAGGGAATCTTTTCGTGGCATTTCCTGGGTAATCTCGTAATTCTGTAATGCAAGACAGATCACCATAAGCATGCAGCTACCCATCAGGACCATGTCCACCCCTACAAACAGTTTGCTTTTCCTCGGTACGATGGTATCTACAATTAGGACAATGCAACTCGTCACACAGTGTACGTGTGGTTTGCTGCGTTTTACGATTTACATAAATGATCTGGTTGGTGGTATTGATAGCGGCATTAGACTCTTTGCCGATGATGCTACAGTCTACAGGAAAATAGTATCACACGAAAGTTGTGAACAAATCAATGAGGATTTGGAGAAAATAAATGCGTGGTGTAATGACTGGCAGTTACCTATCAGTATTAGTAATTGTAACCTATTGCGTAAGGCAAAGCGAAAATCCCCTTTAATGTACAAGTTCAAAACAAATGTCCAGTCTATTTAAGCGGTAACATCCATCAAGTATCTGGGTGTGACTATTCAAAATTATCTCAAATGGAACGATCAGATTACACAAGTAACGGGTAAGGCGAACTCTGCGGTTTATCGGTAGAATCCTAAAGCGGTGCAGTCCTTCAACAAACGAAATTGCTTACAATACTTTAGTTTGTCCAGTCTTAGAGTATGTACGGGACCCATGCCAGTTGGCTCTGATTCAAGAGATTGATAAGGTCCAAAGAACATCGGCAAGATTCTTGACTGGTACATTTAGCCATCGCGAGAGCGTTACATATCTCATAAAAAGTTTGAAGTGGAACACACTTGCAGGTAGACGACGCGCTAAACGGAAGGGGCTGCTCACTAAATTCCAAAATCTGATCTTCGCTTAGGATGTAGAGCATACCACCAAGTTTCAAATCGCGCAATGATCACCATTCAAAGATATGGGAAATTAGAGCTCGTAGTGAGGCGTTCGCGTGTGGGACAGAGGAGAGGTTCGGGGCCGTGGGGGAGGGAATATGACTTTGGTGCGAATAGTGCCCTCCCCCACACACCGCTCGGTGGCTAGCGGAGTACGTACGTAGATGCAGATGTGTCGTTCGAGTGGCACCAGGATGAGTTTACCCTTTTCCCCTGGCCATCAAACTCTACAAATTTAAATTCAATCGAGAATATGTCGTACAACTTCAAATGGCTCTGAGCACTCTGCGACTTAACGTCGGAGGTTATCAGTCGCCTAGAACTTAGAACTAAATTAAACGTAACTAATCTAAGGACATCACACACATCCACGCCCGAGGCAGGATTCGAACCTGCGACCGTAGCGGTCGCTCGGCTCCAAATTGTAGCGCCTAGAACCGCGAAGCCACTCCGGCCGGCGTACAACTTCAATCGGGCTCTACACAGCGTGCATACTCAACCGACAAACCTAGCGCTGCTGGCTGGCCAAGACCCTGAAGTCGCCCCGGCTCCACATCCCAGCCGGTACCTTCCAGAATCTCACTGACTCGCTTCCTGCACGAAGGTCCGCACTGCAAAACGTGATTATTCAGGCTTCCGACAAATGGTCACATTAATGTGACTGCACAGTGTGTTTATGAGCTAGTGGATCACGCTGAAGGCTACGTGAGGCTTTCGCTGCCGACACTGATGTCTAAAGCAACTTTGAAATGTTAGAAGAATGTAGCGAGATGCAGGATGACCTACAGAGAATTGATCACTGGTGCAGGTTCGACAGCGGACTCTATTCGTCAACAAATGTGTGTTATTGCGTACAAACAGGCGAAGAGACCCATGGACACCAGATTGCAGCATTTGCGATGAGCCTTGCATGGCTCGTGTTCGTGCCATATCTCATTTGACATCCTGTTTTTTACTGCACTACCACCTTGTTATGTAAATTTCAATTACTAGTGTCACTGATTTGCCGCCTTGCCTGCCCGTGAGCGGCAGCAGCGGTGCCCATCGATATAGCCCTCACGTGTTGTCTTTGCTGCATTGCTATTACTTCCCGGTTGTCTGTCGTCGAGTCAGTTCGAATGGGCCAGCATTTAGGTCGGATCTGCCACTGAGTTGAGAGGTTCTAGCAGTGGATTTCTGACCTGACAGGGGTTAACTTAGGACGCGGCAGAAGCTCAGTCGGGGTGCGGCTCCAGTGATGTCCGGGCAGCGATGGCTCAGCCGACGGCTGCCGATACATATCACTTGAGTACGGACCACCTTGGTTCGTCGTCGGTCGGTCGTCTTGTCGGACGACTTGTATGTTGGTCGGCGATCGCTTATGGGTTCCCTGCGCGTGCCGACTCGGTATTAGTCCTTGGTATCGCACAGTCGCGGCCGTTAGTACTGTCTAATCCTTTGTGCAAGTGTTCGTGAAACTCTGTGTAGCTTGTGATGTCGACTGTTCAGTTATTTTAGTGCTGTCTCCGTGTTGATGTGTGGCAGTCGGTCGGTTGGTGTGGATCAGCCAGGAAATCTCCGCGCGGCGCAGTGTCCTTTCCTCACCATGTTGTCGCTGTCCGACACGTGTGTGTAGTTTTGACAGCTTATGCATACTTTTTTGTGGGTGGCTACACCTTTTACGTTTTGGCTTTGGAACTCCTTGTGCATTGGTCGGATGGTAAGCATGTCCTCTTGTCGGTGGGTCCGTTGACTGACTCTTGGTTGGGTTGCCGGCGGATCGGATATACACTCCTGGAAATTGAAATAAGAACACCGTGAATTCATTGTCCCAGGAAGGGGAAACTTTATTGACACATTCCTGGGGTCAGATACATCACATGATCACACTGACAGAACCACAGGCACATAGACACAGGCAACAGAGCATGCACAATGTCGGCACTAGTACAGTGTATATCCACCTTTCGCAGCAATGCAGGCTGCTATTCTCCCATGGAACTATCGTAGAGATGCTGGATGTAGTCCTGTGGAACGGCTTGCCATGCCATTTCCACCTGGCGCCTCAGTTGGACCAGCGTTCGTGCTGGACGTGCAGACCGCGTGAGACGACGCTTCATCCAGTCCCAAACATGCTCAATGGGGGACAGATCCGGAGATCTTGCTGGCCAGGGTAGTTGACTTACACCTTCTAGAGCACGTTGGGTGGCACGGGATACATGCGGACGTGCATTGTCCTGTTGGAACAGCAAGTTCCCTTGCCGGTCTAGGAATGGTAGAACGATGGGTTCCATGACGGTTTGGATGTACCGTGCACTATTCAGTGTCCCCTCGACGATCACCAGAGGTGTACGGCCAGTGTAGGAGATCGCTCCCCACACCATGATGCCGGGTGTTGGCCCTGTGTGCCTCGGTCGTATGCAGTCCTGATTGTGGCGCTCACCTGCACGGCGCCAAACACATATACGACCATCATTGGCACCAAGGCAGAAGCGACTCTCATTGCTGAAGACGACACGTCTCCATTCGTCCCTCCATTCACGCCTGTCGCGACACCACTGGAGGCGGGCTGCACGATGTTGGCGCGTGAGCGGAAGACGGCCTAACGATGTGCGGGACCGTAGCCCAGCTTCATGGAGACAGTTGCGAATGGTCCTCGCCGATACTCCAGGAGCAACAGTGTCCCTAATTTGCTGGGAAATGGCGGTGCGGTCCCCTACGGCACTGCGTAGGATCCTACGATCTTGGCGTGCATCCGTGCGTCGCTGCGGTCCGGTCCCAGGTCGACGGGCACGTGCACCTTCCGCCGACCACTGGCGACAACATCGATGTACTGTGGAGACCTCACGCCCCACGTGTTGAGCAATTCGGCGGTACGTCCACCCGGCCTCCCGCATGCCCACTATACGCCCTCGTTCAAAGTCCGTCAACTGCACATACGGTTCACGTCCACGCTGTCGCGGCATGCTACCAGTGTTAAAGACTGCGATGGAGCTCCGTATGCCACGGCAAACTGGCTGACACTGACGGCGGCGGTGCACAAATGCTGCGCAGCTAGCGCCATTCGACGGCCAACACCGCGGTTCCTGGTGTGTCCGCTGTGCCGTGCGTGTGATCATTGCTTGTACAGCCCTCTCGCAGTGTCCGGAGCAAGTATGGTGGGTCTGACACACCGGTGTCAATGTGTTCTTTTTTCCATTTCCAGGATAGTAGTTGGGCCGACAACCTGTCTCCCATAAGCGAACGTTAATATTTCAAGTGCAGACCGACCCCCGGAAACTTCTGAGCGCCGCTGACTGTACTGCCTTTTCTTATTGGTGTTTGATTGTGTATTTTAATGGCTTATAGCAAATGGTTTGAATTTGTATGCTTTTAGTTGGGTTTTAAATAATGGGCCTTCAGCCGCTTTAAAATTTAAAGTTCCTTACTTTTCAAGTCTTGCATTGTTTAGACCTTCAGACGCAATTAAAATATTTGTTTGGATAAAGCTTTGGGTCTTCTGCCTTTTTAAAATTTATTGTAGTTGTGTCTTTCAATAATAAGGGATTTTCAGCCGCTTTAAAATTTAAATTTCTTACTTGTTAAATCTTAGATTGTTTGGCACTTCAGCCTGTGTAAAATATTGTTTAAAGGAAAAGCTTTGGGCCTTCTGCCTACTAAAAATTATTTTAGTTGTCTTAAGTAATCGACCTTCAGCCGTTTTTAAATTAAAGTTCTTGTCTTTCAAGTATCAGACTGTGTGGGGCCTTCCCTAATTAAAGTTGAGGCCTTCTGCCTTGTGTTTTTTTTAATTAATTTTACCTGCAGTCTTAAATCGTGGGTCTTCAGCCGTCATAAAATTAAACTTGTTTGTTTTTCAAGTGTTCGATTTGTTGGGCCTTCATCCAAGTCATAGAACTTGCTTACACGAGGCCTTCTACCTTCTAAATATTCTGTTTTGAGTCTGAATTTTAAGTTAATGGCTTTCAGTCGGTTTTAAAATTATTTGGTTGTGCCCTTAAGGCATAAAGATAGTGTGGCCTATTCAGCCGATAACGAAGTTCAAAATTTTTTGCTGTATTGCTTGGGCAACTAAATAAAGTTATGTGTTTGAGTGTAACTGACAGCCCCCTTTTGCACCCTTTCTACAATTCCAACTACCTGTTCTGTCCTGCAGACTTAAGCAGGGTGATTCATGCGACAAATTAGTAGAAACAATAGGTACCGAAAATCACCTGTAAGGTGTTCGCAGAGAAACATCCTGAGCGATACAAAGCGGAACGACCACATTAATCAAATAGCTGTATAAACCAGATGCCATATTGATATTTGTGAGGAGAATTTTAAAGAAATGTACGTTTATGTAATCCACGACGTAAGTGACGTACAAGACTCTTCTTCTAGCCTTTTTTTACTTTTAAAATTTTACAACTTTATTAACTTGATTTTAAAATAGTAAGTGCACATTACTTATCATGAGCAATAAGATCCTCAATTACTCGTTTTAACTGTAGATACCAGCATTTAACACGCTGTGGCCGACTTTGTTTTCTTAATAAGACAGGCAAAGATTCGGTCATTCACTTGGTTCCACCTTCGATTCCAACCAGTCATTTACTTTAAATCAGCTAAATATATGACAATGCCGATATCAGCGCTCTCCTCCAAAGCAGCGCTCTAACTGGAGACTGCAGTACCGAAGCAAAACTTAAACCACTCACAAGTCTGATACACGCGCCACCAACGTCCACCTTTTTGTTATTCTTTTGTTCGCCTCATACACCAAACTTGTCGTAATTCTTCGTCGGAATCCAAGGGCAGAACCAAGAAATCATCTTTCAGCCCTTGAATGAGCACACAGTGATCACCATCGGGACAACATCGGCCCTCCACACCAGAAAACATTGTCTAGAAATTTGGTAGGAAGTTCGAAGAAGTTCTGGTCGTATGTAAAGTACACAAGCAGCAAGACGCAGTCAATACCTTCGCTGCGCAGTGCCGATGGTACTGTTACCGACGACTGTGCCGCTAAAGCGGAGTTGTTGAACGCAGTATTCCGAAATTCCTTTACCAGGGAAGACGAATGGAATATTCAAGAATTTGAAACACGAACAGCTGCTAGCATGAGTTTCTTAGAAGTAGATACCTTAGGGGTTGCGAACAACTCAAATCGCTTGATACGGGCAAGTCTTCAGGTCCAGATTGTATACCGATTAGGTTCCTTTCAGATTACGCTGATACAATAGCTCCCTACTTAGCAATCATATACACCGCTCCCTCACCGATAGAGCTATACCTACAGATTGGAAAACTGCGCAGGTCGCACCAGAGTTTTAAAAGGGTAGTAGGAGTAATCCATCGAACTACAGACCCATATCATCGACGCCGGTTTGCAGTAGGGTTTTGGGGCGTATACTGTATTCAAACATTATGAATCACCTCGAAGGGAACGATCTATTGATACGTAATCAGCATGGTTTCAGAAAACATCGTTCTTGTGCAACGCAACTAGTTCTTTATTCGCACCAAGTAATGGCCGCTATCGACAGGGGATCTCAAGTTGATTCCGTATTTCTAGATTTCCGGAAAGCTTTTGACACCGTTCCTCACAAGCGACTTCTAATCAAGCTGCGGGCGTACAGGGTATCTTCTCAGTTGTGAAACTGGATTCGTGATTACCTGTCAGGAAGGTCGCAGTTCGTAGTAATAGACGGCAAATCATCGAGTAAAACTGAAGTGACATCAGGTGTTCCCCAGGGAAGCGTCCTGGGACCTCTACTGTTCCTGATCTACATAAATAACCTGGGTGACAATCTGAGCAGTTCTCTTAAGTTTTTCGCATATGATGCTGTAATTTACCGTCTAGTAAGGTCATCCGAAGACCAGTATCAGTTGCAAAGCGATTTAGAAAGATTGCTGTGTGGTGTGGCAGGTGGCAGTTGGCGCTAAATAACGAAAAGTGTGAGGTGATCCACATGAGTTCCAAAAGAAATCCGTTCGAATTCGATTACTCGATAAATAGTACAATTCTCAAGGCTGTCAATACAACTAAGTACCTAGGTGCTAAAATTACGAACAACTTCAGTTGGAAAGACCACATAGATAATATTCTGGGGAATTCGAGCCAAAGGTTGCGTTTCATTGGCAGGACACTTAGAAGATGCAAGTCCACTAAAGAGACTGCTTACACTACATTCGTTCGTCCTCTGTTATAATATTGCTGCGCGGTGTGGGGTCCTTACCAGGTGGGATTGACGGAGGACATCGAAAGGGTGCAAAAACGGGCTGCTCGTTTTGTATTATCACGTAATAGGGGACAGAGTGAGGGAGATATGATACGCAAGTTGGAATGGAAGTCATTACAGCAAAGACGTTTTTCGTCGCGATGAGATCTATTTACGAAATTTCAGTCACCAACTTTCTCTTCCGAATGCGAAAATATTTTGTTGAGCCCAACATACATAGGTAGAAATAAAATAAGAGTAATCAGAGATGGAACAGAAAGGTTTAGGCGTTCGTTTTTCCCGCGCGCTGTTCGGGAGTGGAATGGTAGAGAGATAGTATGATCGTGGTTCAATGAACCCTCTGCCAAGCACTTAAATGTGAATTGCAGAGTAATCATGTAGATGTAGATCTTCGAGACTACTGCATTCCGTCCCCAACCGATTGCTTCTGCGGAGCCCACCAACCAAGCGGCCTTGCCGCCCGACACCGTCGTCACTCCTCACGCTCAGTACAGAGCTAACTTGCAGGAAGCCCCTTCTTCCTCCTCCTCCTCTCCGCCTAGCGGTGCGCGGGAGCCGACGCCAAAGATATGCGGCGTCAAGAGACTCCAATCCGATCTCGATATTGACATCGCCGCGAAAACTGAGAAGGCGGGTATTTTTCAAGAGACAAAAAAATTTAAATATCGTCCCGTACCAGCTCAGTTTATTCGTACCGAGAACGTCCTTGAGGTAATAAACAAACTCCAGTGGCAGGCGCAACAAGAGAAAAGTTGCACATCACGGGGAGGTTTACTGTTGATATTCCGCGAGTATACATCCTCATACGTCTCGAGATACGATCAGGCCGAGAAAATCAGAGACATTAGATGTCATACGAAGGTTTACCGATAGTCGTTCTTCTCATGGGACATTCACGAATGGAACCGGTAAGAGGCAAAGATGTTGTTTTGGTCTTCAGTCGAAAGACTGGTTTGATGCAGCTCTCCATGCTATTCCACCCTATGCTAGCCTCTTCATCTACGAGTCACTACAGAAACCTTCATCCTTCTAAATCTGCTTACTGTATTCATCTCTTGGTCTCCCTTACGATTTTAACCCTCCAGTACTAAATTGGTGATCCGTTGATGTCTCAGAATGCATCCCACCAACAAATCCCTTCTAGTAAGCTTGTGCCACAAATTTCTTTTCTCCCCAATTCTATTCAGTACCTCCTCATTAGTTACATGATCTTCCCATCTAATCTTTGGCATTTTGTGTAGCACCACATTTCAAAACCATCTATTCTCCTCTTTTCTAAACTGTTTGTTGTCCGTAATTCGCTTCCATACATGACTGCACTCCAAAGACTTTCAAAAACGACTTCTTGACCCTTAAATCTATACTCCATGTTAACAGATTTTCTTCTTCAGACCTGCTTTTCTTGGCATTGCTAGTCTACGTTTTATATTTCCCCCACTTCGACCGTCATCAGGTATGTAAACCTCACCTATTACTTTAAGTGTCTCATTTCCTAATCCAATTCAAACTGCATCATCCGATGTAATTCGACTACAATCCATTATCGACTTTTTGCTTTTGTTGATGTTCATTTTATATCTTTCTCGCAAGACACTGCCCATACCATTCGACTGCTCTTCCAAGTCCTTTGCTATCTCCGACAAAATTACATTGTCATCGGCAAACTTCAAAGTTTTTATTTCTTCTCCTTGGACTTTATTTTCTACTGTAAAGTGTTCTTTTGTTTCCTTTTACTGCTTGCTTAATATACAATCTGAGTAGCTTTCGGGATATGCTGCAACACTGCCTCACCCATCTCAACCACAGCTTCCCTTTCATGCCTCACGACTCTTATAACTGCAATCTGGTTTCTGTGCAAATTGTAAACAGCCTTTCCCTTCCTGCATTTTACTCCAGCCACCTTTAGAATTTGAAAGAGAGTATTGCAGTCAACACTGAGAAAAGTTTTCTCTAAGTTTACAAATGCTATAAACTTAACTTTGCCCTTTCCTTCACCTATATTCTACGAGGATCCGTATGCTCAGAGTTGGCTCGCGTGACCCTGCATTTCTCTGGAATCGAAACTGATCTTCTCCGAGTTCGGCTTCTACCAGTTTTTCCATTATTCTGTCAACAATTTGTGTTAGTATTTTGCAGCCGTAACTGATAGTACGGTAATTTTCACACTGTCAGCACTTGCTTTCTTTGGAACAGGAATCATTATATTCTTCTTGAATTGGGAGGGAATTTCGCCTTTCTCATACATCTTGCTCACCAGATGAAAGAGTTTCGTCAAGGCTGGCTCTCCCAAAGCTACCAGTAATTCTAACGACATATTGCATTCGCCCAGGGCTTTGTTTCAAATTAGGTCTTTCAGTGCTCAGTCAAATTCTTCTCACAACGTCATATCATCATTTCATCTTCATCTGTCTCCTCTTCCGTTTCCATAATATTGCCCTCTAGTACATCGCTATTGTACAGGCCCTCTACATACTCCTTCAATCTTTCCCTCCTTTGCTTACAACTGGTTCTCCGTCTGAGCTCTTGATATTCATACAGGTGGTTCTCTTTACTCCAAATGTCGCTCTAATTGTCCTATAAGTGGGATCTATCTTTCCCCTAGTGATAGTGGAACCAAAAATACCCTTCTCCACTAACCGTATAGTGGCTCACTGGCTACAGATGTAGATATCCATGTAATGAAGCTTTTTCGATATAATCTGAGAATTCGGTAGTCTGAATTTTCCTATTAATATTTACTGATTTATCAAATGTCCTTAGTGGATTTTAAGAGTTCAACGTATAATTTAAACAACATTGCCGTCCGATAGTTCATAGCTTTAATCAGTTTTAGTGTTGTAAGGTTCCACAACAGAGGTTATTCACATGATTTCACGCAAATATACTTACTTAAACCAGATGTGAAATACATTCTACATCTACACCGATACACCGAAAACCACCATACGGTGCATGGTTGAGGGTACCCTGTAACACTAATAGTCATTTCCTTTCGTGTTCCACTTGCAAATAGAGCGAGAGCAAAACGACAATTCATTTACTTCCGTATAAGCCCTAATTTCTCGAATATTACCTTCGTGGTCTTGACGCGTAATGGTTAGCGGCAGTAGAATCGTTCGGCAGTCAGATTCAAGTACCTGTTTTCTAAATTTCCTCAATAATGTTTCTTCGAAAAGAACGTCGCCTTTCCTCCAGGATTCCCATTTGAGTTCGCGAAGCATCTCCGTAACACTTACGTGTTGTTCGAACCTAACGGTAACAAATCTAGCAGCCCGCCTCTGAATTGCTTCGATGTCTACTTTCAAACCGACCTGGTAGAGATTCCAAACACTAGAGCTGTACTCAATAATAACTCGCTCCAGCGTCCTACATACAGTCTCCTTCACAGGTGTCCCACTCTTTCCTACCATTCTCCCAAAAAACTGAAGTCCACCATTCACCTTCCCCACCAAAGTTCTCACCTATTCGTTTCATTTCAGAACTCCTTGCAACGTCACGCCCAAATATATAAACCACTTCACTGTGTCAAGCAGGACGCTAATAATACTGTATCTGAACATCACAGCTTTGTTCTTCCTACTCATCAGCATTAACTACGTTTAGAGCTCTCTGCCATTCGTCACACCCACTGTAGATTTTGTCTAAGTCCTCTTGTATCTACTAACAGTCGCTCAACTCCGACACCTTACCATACACCACAGCATCATCAGCAAATAACCACATATTGCTGCCCACCCTGTCCGTCAAATCATTTATGTATATAGAGAACAACAGCGATCCTATCACATGTCCCAGAGGCACTCCTAATGATATTCTTGCCTCTGATGAACGCTCGCCGTTGAGGAAAACATCCTGGAATTCTTCGAGCCACTCACGTATCTTCGTTAACAGCCTGCAATGGGGCACCATGTCAAAAACCTTCTGCAAATCTTGAAATGTGGTATCTGTCTTTTGCCCTTCATCCATAGTACACAGTATATTGTATGAGAAAGAGGGCATGCTGAGTTTCACACCGGCGATGCTTTCTAAAAGCATCCTAATTCGTGGAAATAAGCTTGTCAGTCACAAGAAAGTTTATTCCATTTGAACTGAGAATATGTTCAAGGATTCTGCACCTAACCAAAGTTAGGGATATTGGTCAGTAATTTTGCGGGTCCATTCTTCTACCCTTCTTAAATACTGAAGTCACCTGTGTCTTTTTCCAGTCGCTTGGAGTTTGTGCTGGGAGTGAGATTCACAATAAATGTAGGTCAGTTATTGGGGTAATGCCACATGCCAGGGTAGCCGAGAGCGCTAATGCACTGTTTCCTGGACTCAGGTAGGCGTGCTGGCCCCGGATGGAATCCGCCTGTCGGATTAAAGACGAGGGCCTGTATGCCGTCCAGCCTGGATGTGGTTTTTAGGCGGTTTTCCACATCCCACTAGGTGAATACCGAGCTGGTCCACACGTTCCTCTTCAGTTACACGATTAGCAGGCATTTGAAACCGTTCGCACTGTTCCATGGCTTACACTACACGCAGATAGCTGGGATACATTAACTCCATCGCGGGAGGGGGGGGGGGGGGAGTTGGGGGTGGCGGCAGGAAGGGCATCCGGTCACCCTCTGCAACTACACTGCCAAATCAATAGTAACACGGCCGACCCCACGTTGAAGCAGGACACAGGCCCCAAGAAAGAAAGAAACGTAAGGGTCTAATGCTGTAGAGTACTCTTTGTAAAACTGAACTGGAATTTTAGCTGGACCTGGTGATTTATTTGCTTCCAAGTCTTTCAGTTGTTTCTCTACAGAAGGGATGCCTATTTCTATGTCTTCCATATGGAAATCTGACTGTTGGTCAAATGACAGTATGTTTGTATGATTCTTCTACGTGAACGATTTCTTGAAAGTCAAATTTAAAACTTAGGCTTTCATTTTGCTTTCTTCTATTGCCACACCACGCTGGTTAATAAGTGACTGTATGGAAGTCTTAGACCCGCTTCTAGCTTTTGCATAGGACCAGAAAATGCCGGGGTACTCTCTGCCAGATCTGTTACTAAGGTTCGGAGGTGGCAGCCGTTGCGTGCTTCATGCACAGATCTTCTCACAGACGCATGAATCTCTACTAAACGTTGCTTGTCGTCATTTGTGCGTTTTCTTTGGAAACGAGAGTGCAACTGCCGTTAGTTTCTCAGCATCTTCCGAATTTCATTATTAAACGATGGTAGGCCTTTCCCATGCTTTAACCATTTGCTAGGCACACAACTAACTCACCAGACCACGATTCACAATCTGCTTAAACCTTGTCCATAATTCCTTAACGTCCATCTTACTGGAGCTAAGTGATGTCAGTTCACTAAGCGAGATGCTGACAACTGCTTATCTAGCAGAAACACCCTCCTAGCCTTCTTGACTGGTTTATTAACTTTCGTAACCACAGTAGCTATAATAACATCACAATCGCTAATCCCCTTTTCTGTACTGACACTTTCGATAAGGTCTAGCCTATTTGTAGCTAAACGGCCTACTTCCATTGCGTGTGGGCTGACGAGCTAGCTGCTCAAGACAGTTTTCAGAAAACGTATTCAAAAGTATTTTACGTGAAGGGGCTCTGTAACGTTCGTAGTGTTGGAGCTCTCGATAACTAGGAAACTCTTGATCTCCCCCCCCCCCCCCCCACTCCCCTGCTCTGTCTTCTTGGACCTTGCTCAAGGACTGCCACCTGTCCAGAGTCACAGGGTGAGTGAGCGAGGCAAGGCGGCCAGTTTCCACATTAGCCCTTTGCCGCGAACGCGTTACCACCCGCCACAGTCACCCGGCGGTGATGGTGGATCCACGCACGGTCTGGGAGGTGCCTCGGAAGCACGGCCCGTGGGCAAAACAAGCGACACCTGAAGTGTCTCATGTGACCCGCCAGATTCCGCGCAACCGCTACACCCCGGGGCAACAGCCCAAAGGTGACTGTAGCTAAACTCGCGTTCAGCTGTTTGCGAACTGCAGCCACCTCCTCTTGCACTGACACACAACATCCACGCATCCTAACCACCCTAGCAATACTGAGGAAGTAAACTATAATAGCACTCATAATCCTATATTTGCTGCTCGCTACCCTCCTGATGCATGAGAAATGAAGGCTGCCACGACAATGAACTATGAAGCTGGTTGTTCAGTGAGCAACCATTGCCCTACACAGTGAATGAATTTACACTTACAAAAGCAAAAGATTAAACCCCTTAAACATAAAAATGCTCACGAAATTTAATAAAATTGCTACGAGGACAAGACAGAAAATTAAAATGTACCGAAAATACCAACCACCACACACAGTTCCGTGGCTTGCGGATTACGAAGTAGAAGTAGCTGTAGATGAAGTTATCACTCTGGATATGTATATTAGCCGAGAGCCGCGGGCTGCCTGTAACGAGTCGCACTACTGATCTGCATTTTCATGCTATGAATATATACCAGCGGCGACCTTAATTCACAATGTTCATTGCACAACAGCAGCAAGCGTCCTGTAATTCCCTGAAACAAGAAAACCCTCCATAAAGGGAGTCAACCTTTTACTTCTTTTTCTCCTCATGGCACTGGAACACTCTCTTGAATGAGTCTCCTCCATTCTGTCCTCCTAGTGTGTTTTCCCCCCATCCTTTAAAACTGCGAATTTTTATTCCTTCCACCACAATCTATCAACCGCTTTCATGCTCTTCTTCTTTCTCTCCTTCCCGCTGTCTCCCAATCATAAACCATTTTTCTAGTTTTTGCAGTATCCGTCATGAAAAATTGCCCTTGCCATGTTATTCTCTGTCTGCCTAATATCGTGCAGGCAAGAAACTTCTTAAACATCTGTGAGAATCTATTGCAACCTGATAAGCGCGATTTCATTTCAGCTTACATGAAAATTTGTCTTTTTAAGGTTACACTCGAAATTTTCTTACTGCACGTTTTTATGAGTGAGGTCACGAAGTTTCAGTTACCACTGTTGAGTGGTACTTACGATAGGTAAATAAATTAGTGAAGTCAATGTGAAGTAAAGTAGAAATTACAAAATAAATGAAAAACTTAGTTTTGTTTAGAAGTGTTACACACTGGCAAACAACGTGACAGAAGTGGCAATGACCATGAAGTCAGCACGTTCAGGAGAAGCCATCGCCCTCCCCACATAAGCGGACGCTGTCGATTCAGCCATCAGGGCACCGCCCCACCGGCTCACGTGTTTCTCAATTGACACATGTGATCAAAGACCTTCGCCTATATTCCAAGAGACAGTGATAGACGTTAAGAAGATTCTTCGAGAAGCTTTTCAACGTGACAGAAGAGGCAATGACCGTTAAGTCGTTCACCTCCAGTGAACTGAAGTGAATAAATACGCTTGACGCAGTGGGGCCCGACAGTAGTTTTCAGTTCACTTTCGGTTCGAGTTCAGTTCCAGTACAGTTCAGTCGGTGCTGAAGACCGTCATGCAGGAAGAGACTACATCGTACACAGAAGCACCAAGTCCGCCGCTGTAATGGAATAGCAAGCAGCAGCCTCGCCGCCAGAAGACAGAAGTTAGAAGGTATTTGAAGACTGATTTTTACGTACCCGGGTGACTCGTGAGGACGGGAAGGAGACGGCCTCACATCAGCAGTCACCTGTGAGCTGGTGATGAAGATCTGACAGCCGAAGACTGGCAAGCTGGAGTCCGTTGTTCGAGTCCGGGACACTGGCCTTCCCCCGCCGCGCCGCTCCGCTGGCCGACGCACCACACTGACATACGTTCCCGCATAGAGAAGAGAAACACCGGGACGCCACGTCCAAGGTATCACCATCCGATTCACGACTTCGCTCTCAATAATTAAACGAGTCACCTCACGTTGCGCGTCTCCAGTCAACTGGGCGAAACAGCGACTCAAGATATACACCGCCAGGCGTAATCAGACGCCACCGCTCACACAGCAGAAGGCTTCGCAAACGACACAGCTGTCGGTCTCTCAGCCAGAACAATCCAGTAAGGCAACCATTGTACACACCTTTCAATAAAAGTTATCTTATGTAAAAATGCTGTTTCATTCTACCTCTTACCCGAGCCAAGGAAGAACCCACCCCGCCCACATGTTAAGAGAGACAAAGTAATTTATTTAGTTTCCAGACCGAGACTCGAACTCGGGACCTTTCCTTTTCGCGGGCAAGTGTTCTACCAACTTTTTTTTAAATGGTTCAAGGGAGGTTTTTTATTATTATTTTTAATCTCATTTTGATCTATATTGGTCGACGAATCTGTTCGTGGCGGACGTCCGATGACAGCCATTCAGGTTCTTTTTTGATCCATCACTCAGTTTTTTTTTATTACTGAGGGTAGCTAACCCTCTGACCGAGCACACTGAGCTACCGTGCTGGCGATCGAGACTCGAACTCGGGACCTTTGCCTTTCGCGGGTAAGTGCTCTACCAACTGAGCTATCGAAGCACGACTCACGCCCGGTACTCACAGCTTTACATCTGCCAGTATCTCGTCTCCGACCTTCCAAACTTTACAGAAGCTCTCCTGCGAACCTTCCAGAACTAGCACTCCTGCAAGAAAGGATATAGCGGAGACATGGCTAAGCCACAGCCTGGGGGATGTTTCCAGAATGTGATTTTCACTCTCCAGAAGTAAAGCTGTGAGTGCCGGGCGTGAGTCGTGCTTCGGTAGCTCAGATGGTAGAGCACTTGCCCGCGGAAGGCAAAGGTCCCGAGTTCGAGTCTCGGTCTGGCACACAGTTTTAATCTGCCAGGAAGTTCCGTAATTTATTTAGTGTTTTTCACCCTGACATAATGCTTTAGAATCAAATGCCCTTTGCAGTAATGCTCATCCTGACAATTGACTAGCATCAAAAGAGGTTACTCAGTTGCACCACTACTCATAGTGACGTCCTGATAAATTAACCAGGTTGTTGAAAAACACAGATATAAAAATCTGCATCAGGAACGAGAAGGAAAGTTATTCACAGTGTAAACCGTCAGATACGTGTGTTGAGGCATTGGCATTTACCACAGTATGTGGAGGCAACACAACAAACACACAGTCCACTCACATTAATGTGATCACGACCGATGTTGGACGTCAATGTGCAATAACCAATCAAAGACGGCAAGTGGCGGCACTAGCAGCGGTGGTTATATAAGAAGCGGCTCGTTGTAAAGCGGATGGGTGTGTGTGATGTCCTTAGGTTAGTTAGGTTTTAGCAGTTCTAAGTTCTAGGAGACTGATGACCTCAGATGTTAAGTCCCATAGTGCTCAGAGCCATTTGAACCATTTTGTAAAGCGGAAAGTGGGTGGTTGTGTGACGACCAGAAGGGCATGAACATTTGATTCCCGGCCAAACGTGGAATCATTACCGAAACGGTTAAATTTGTAAACAGTTCGCGTGCCGCCATGGTTAAAGAATACTGTTCATTGTAAAATGGCGCTTTTCTAAACCACAGCCGAGGTGTGTGGTGCACAACAGGCCACAGAAAACAGGGGTGAACGACGGCTGTGAAGAAGTATACGTGCAATATCAACATTGTCTTCTCAACGACCGTACCGTGGATGTAGTGTGTATGTGTCTCCGCAGTAGGCGCCTGGTTCGTGCACCCATGCAGACTGATGTTCATCGGAGACGTAGGCTGCAGTTTGCACTCCAGTACCGCAGATGGACTCCATTGAGTGGCAACAGGTGCCGTTTTCATACGAATCACTTTTTATGCTCCCTCGGTCAGGTGGCATTGGCCTGTATGGCGCGAAACATCTGAAAGCATACTACCGTCGATGATCGTCGGAAAGGTCCAGGCCGGAGGGCATTCTCTGAATTATCTCATCGCTCTGGAAGCACACTGAGTCAGCGCAATCCATCCATCCTTGAGGACCATAACGCCCCTCCCTCCCATATGCAGCTTATTTTTCCTCGGCACGATAGCACCTACCAGTAACGAAATGCAATGTCTGACACACATCGCAGTGCACGTGCGTGGTCCATAGAGAGCCGGTATGAATTTGGCGCACTACCCTGGCGAACTGATCCTTCAATTTAAACCCAATTGAGAATACGAGACCACTTTGATCGGGCAGTGCGCACAATGTTCCCTCACCCGAAAATTCTGGGACAGCTGCCACGGCACTGGAATCGGTATGATTCCACATCTTTCTTGGTAGCTTCCAGAACCTTACTGACTCTCTTCCTGAACATTTCTCAACGGTCTGCACTGGGTAAGGTGGTTATTCAGACTTTTGACAGGTAGTCACACTAATGCGAATGGACATTGTATTATATACGTCAAAGAGGTATAAAAATCAGAATTCAGTTTAAAGAACTTATAGACAACTACACAATTGGCAAATGTAACAAATCAACAGTTGCAAGACACATTAAACAGACAGGCTACCGTTTGAAAATTGAAGAGAACCCTGAAATTTTGCACATAATAGGAGAAATAAAATAATTGACATTATGGTAGTAATATAAATTTTCTTTAATAATACAATATATGAAAGTAGTATTCTTAACCAGAAATACACTCCTGGAAATGGAAAAAAGAACACATTGACACCGGTGTGTCAGACCCACCATACTTGCTCCGGACACTGCGAGAGGGCTTTACAAGCAATGACCACACGCACGGCACAGCGGACACACCAGGAACCGCGGTGTTGGCCGTCGAATGGCGCTAGCTGCGCAACATTTGTGCACCGCCGCCGTCAGTGTCAGCCAGTTTGCCGTGGCATACGGAGCTCCATCGCAGTCTTTAACACTGGTGGCATGCCGCGACAGCGTGGACGTGAACCGTATGTGCAGTTGACGGACTTTGAGCGCGGGGCGTATAGTGGTCATGCGGGAGGCCGGGTGGACGTACCGCCGAATTGCTCAACACGTGGGGCGTGAGGTCTCCACAGTACATCGATATTGTCGCCAGTGGTCGGCGGAAGGTGCACGTGCCCGTCGACCTGGGACCGGACCGCAGCGACGCACGGATGCACGCCAAGACCGTAGGATCCTACGCAGTACCGTAGGGGACCTCACTGCCAATTCCCAGCAAATTAGGGACAATGTTGCTCCTGGGGTATCGGCGAGGACCATTCGCAACCGTCTCCATGAAGCTGGGCTACAGTCCCGCACATCGTTAGGCCGTCTTCCGCTCACGCCCCAACGTCGTGCAGCCCGCCTCCACTGGTGTCGCGACAGGTGTGAATGGAGGGACGAATGGAGACGTGTCGTCTTCAGCGATGAGAGTCGCTTCTGCCTTGGTGCCAATCATGGTCGTATGCGTGTTTGGCGCCGTGCAGGTGAGCGCCACAATCAGGACTGCATACGACCGAAGCACACAGGGCCAACACCCGGCATCATGGTGTGGGGTGCGATCTCCTACACTGGCCGTACACCTCTGGTGATCGTCGAGGGGACACTGAATAGTGCACGGTACATCCAAACCGTCATCGAACCCATCGTTCTACCATTCCTAGACCGTCAAGGGAACTTGCTGTTCCAACAGGACAATGCACGTCCGCATGTATCCCGTGCCACCCAACGTGCTCTAGAAGGTGTAAGTCAACTACCCTGGCCAGCAAGATCTCCGGATCTGTCCCCCATTGAGCATGTTTGGGACTGGATGAAGCGTTGTCTCACGCGGTCTGCACGTCGAGCACGAACGCTGGTCCAACTGAGGCGCCAGGTGGAAATGGCATGGCAAGCCGTTCCACAGGACTACATCCAGCATCTCTACGATCGTCTCCATGGGAGAATAGCAGCCTGCATTGCTGTGAAAGGTGGATATACACTGTACTACTGCCTACATTGTGCATGCTCTGTTGCCTGTGTCTATGTGCTTGTGGTTCTGTCAGTGTGATCATGTGATGTATCTGACCCCACGAATGTGTCAATAAAGTTTCCCCTTCCTGGGACAATGAATTCACGGTGTTCTTATTTCAATTTCCAGGAGTGTAATTGTTCACTAGCCTTAAGTCAGTTCCAATGCAACATGTGTAAGCTATGCCAGTTTGAAATAAAGGACTACCAGACTGTCAGCGTAGTGAATATCACCGCAAAGATTCGATAGTTGACACTCATCTGCCTTCAGCAAGGCCGCCATATTGTATTTACTGCATACCGTTTTCATGTATGTAGAAAAGTTTTTGCAGTGAATTACGTACAAGTCAGTGCCTTATTCAGCAGTGCAATAGTGTAATGTTCCTTAACTGCTCCGCCAGGGTACAAGTCAGTGCCTTATTCAGCAGTGCAATAGTGTAATGTTCCTTAACTGCTCCGCCAGGGTACCAACGATGTACATGAAGCTTTGGGAAGTCAAAACCGTAAGTGACGAAACGACATGAGAAAGGTGTTTCACACGACTATCGCACCAGAGCATCTGATGCAAAACAATGTGCATCCCATACAGGCTGTTTTGTCAGCCACAATAAACAACAACAAACAGCTCCACGCCAGCAGAAGACACAACTAGACATCGATTTATGCTCAACCATAGGCACCGTCCCCCCAAATACCCCAGTAGCCTCTCTTCAGCAGCGAACAATAAATAAACCAGTTCTATGTTAATTTAGAGCAAGATATTTTATCTTTAAGTATCGATTTTATGAATGCATAAACGTCTGATAACAAGCAAACCATGCTTGAAAGAAACTCCTTGCAATAAGTTAAATGCCCACACGGTATACAAATGTATCGCCGTGGGGTTAAGAGCCACCTACCTATCCTAGTTCAGAAGATATTACGTCGTAAATAATGAGATGCGCAAAAAACTGCCTCATCTTGTATAATGTTTAAATTTATTTCTTCTGTGCTAGATACTCTATTCGCAATAAATTTCGCAGTGAGTATCCGCATATGCCTCTAAATGCACATACAAAATTATGTCGTGGTACCACACGTTGTTCAGGAGATATGACATTCTAAACAATGAGATGCGTGAATAATTCCGCATCGTGTACGAGGTTAAAATTTATTATTTCTTTGCCACTAACTCTATTTACATCACACTTTGCAGACAGTATCCGCACATGCCACTAAATGTATGTACACAAATATATAACTGTACAACTCATCGTTCAAGAGACATGATGTCCTATACACAGTGAAGAGAGAAAACAATACCGAATCAAGCATGAAGTTTTAATACATTTGGTTCTTTACTACTAAGACACTACTACATTCGTGTCAGTTTAAGGAACGCCTGACCTGGAAGCGGTTTTGACAGCTTTCAACTGAGGAACATGATCAGCTGTAGGGGAAAAAATTCCCATGTATAAAGGTATGAAGTAACGATGTCGTAGAGATGTTTACAAAATCGCATAGTAGGCACGCTAAGTTGCGCCCTGCATAAAGAAATTAAGCTACCTAATTTGTCAGCTAGTTAATGTTACGAGGTATATTCGAAAAGTAAGGTCCGATTAGGCGCGAAATGGAAACCACTGTGAAAATCCGATGGATCTTTGCACAGATGTATTGGGCGGGTGTCTCTAGTGTGCCTATCGATCAAGTCGCCCTCTTTAAGTTCAGAGAGCAAAGTGATCACGTAGAAATGCCTAAAACAACAGTGTCTCCCGCCAAGCATGAGGATCTGGTGAGAGATTTCGCCTGAATCTGTGCAGCCCTCATAACATAAATGTCATGCGTTTCTTTATTCAAGACTATCTTCGGCAACATTCTTGGGGCAATGAAGACGTTCCCGCAGCGTTTTCGATTGGAAGTGTTTGATCACCAACAATACAGCCCTTAATTGGCTCCCTCAGTTGTTCATCTCTGTTCACATCAACCGCAGGCTACAAAGACAACTTTTGGCACAAACAACCAAAGGCAGACCAGCGTAGAGAATTGGCGGAAAGCACAGGCGGCTGCTTTCTTTGACGAGGGTACTGAAAGATTGTACAACGCCATGACAAATGTCTAAGTCGGAGCGGCGACTATTTAGGGAGGTGGCAGGAAGGTGTGGCTAACTGTTGTGAACAATATATGTATAACAGCCCTCGTAAAACAAAAGTGACTGGTAGCAGAAAATAAAAATAATTATTCCAGATGATCACGGTTCGTAAACATGACCAGAATATCAACATTTAATTAAGTCCTGAGTTGGTGGCTATTGTGTGTAAGATATTTCTCGCAATGACTTGAGCCTGGGACTGGGAACGTTAGACAAGTCCTATATAGAGATAAATGAGCGCACCGTTGATTGGAGGGGAGTCAGAGAATACATGTACACATCCATACATTATATTTGCTCAGAAAAAATCAATTTCAGAGATGAGAGAAAGAATTAGTTGAATAATAAAAACTGAAACCAGCACCTGTATTATGATTCGAACGTCATTTACTAAAAACATGCTACCAGTTTCGACGGGAAAAGCGTTGTCTTCGAGCCCAAGCGTGGCCTGCCACCAACGTACGAAACACAGTGACAAAGACCAACGGACTCTTTAAATGGAAACACTATAACTTATTATGGGGACCACACCCCGCCTACCTAACCACAGTTAATTTAGCCAAATAGTTGACCCACTTCTGAAAAAATTATTTCATGCAGGACCTGAAAATTTTTACTGTTCTTACATGATGCTAATAGAATCAACTGTACTAAAATCTACTTTATCCATTTTATAGTTTTTAAGAAATACTTTTTAAATTTATTAACAAAAAATATTAAGTTTTTTCTGCACAAAATATTTTTTTGTGAACTTACTAATGGGGGGAATATTAAGGAATGTATTACCACAGGTGGCTTTTATGTTATGCAGAGTCTCTGAATATTGCATTCATTTATCTATGACAGTTTCTGATATAATGGGGCATATGTACTGATTATTTTAGTTTGCGGGAAATTGACTTTAAAGAAAAAACTTTTGAAATTTGTTACTTACTGTTAATTAAAACTGCCCTGCTGCATATGATGGCCCTTCTTTGGCCTCTAGCAGGTCTTCCAGCTTCTTTTTCACCTTCCTGGATGTTTTTCTTGCTTTCTTGGCCATATTAGATGCAGACCTGTCAGCATCGGCTATCCTCATTTCATCTGAATGTTGCAGCTCAGTGATCATATTTTCATCAGGATTAATTCCCGGCTTTTTCAGTACCCAACACTTAACAATATTACCACAACTGAATGTAATAACAGCATCATGAACTCCTAGTTTCATTGGATGCATGCCTACAAACACAGTTTTAGGAAGGCGGTTTAAATTATGCTGTTCAGACATTTATTTGGGTTCTGTGTCTGCCCATGAAAATAGGTTTAATTGCTGTAATAACAGCAGCAGGAAGAGAATGCTGGTGAGAATAAGATTCTCCATTTGCCTAACCCCTGTTGTATTTGCACCACGGATTTTTTCCTGATGAACACAATCCATGACATGGCTTATCGTCAGTAGAGGATTTATGGAAGATGGTTCAAATGGCTTTGAGCACTATGGGACTTAACTTCTGAGGTCATCAGTCCCCTAGAACTTAGAACTACTTAAACCTTACTAACCTAAGGGCATCACACACGTCCATGCCAGAGACTGGATTCGAACCTGCGACGGTAGTGGTCACGCGGCTCCAGACTGTAGTGCCTAGAAACGCTCGGCCACTCCGGCCGGCATTTACGGAAGAATTTGGCCCAAACATCTCTCTTCATTGCCTTCAGATTTTCTTTATTTCTCCTAATTGCCTGCCCATAGTATACCTGCAAGTTTTCTATTTCAGTTTTACTGAACCAATCCTGTCCGGTCAACACTTTTCCATCTTCTAATTTTTTTCCTCTCATATTAACAGTTTTCTCAGCCTTGTCCCAAACGTTTTAGAACATGGTCTACACACTCTATTTTGCTAATAGTGGCATCTCCATACGGCTCAGAGTTTGCAGTGGGTGGGTTGACAGTGGGTGACAGAAAAGTGAGCGTGGCACATAAAGACACGTGGTAGGCAAATGCTCTTTAAATGCTCGAAAAAAAATTTCAGCAAGCTTCTTTGCAGAGTACCTGAATAAAACCTTAATCTATCGCAATATGATGAAAACCGAAAATCGATTTTTTGTAACCTGAACCACGGTGTGGTCCCCTTAAACATGTTGCGCCAGCTTGTATTACCAACAAAGTCAAGGGCAGCAGGGTCAAAATCAATTATCTTCCGTAGCTTCCAGTAACAAGTCCACCAATGCTCAGTAGCATGGGACTTGAAGATAACTGTCCTCGATGGATTGCAAGAGACATATAGTGAAATGTCCTCGCCGGATGCATTTCTCACGAAGAGCCCAGTACGAGTGGTCGCCCTGTTGGCGACGCGCGGCGGAGGTGAGTCAACTGCCATCCATTACTCCCCCTTTCAGGCCTCCGCGTCTAGAGGCAATTCATTAATTCCATCTTCATTACCCTCGCGTTGTTGCCGACGCATAATTGAATCATTTCGAGGAACCGGCAGCGACGGCGAGACAGGTAGCTGGCGGGGCTGGCGCTATGAAACTCCCGCCCCCTCGCCCCCCACCTCCTCACTCCCTCCTGACAACTCCCCCCACCCTAACCCCACCCCACTCTCTCAGCTACTCCACATTTCCTCTCTCGAGTCCACTGCGTCAGCGAGTCGTCTCCGCCGGCCGAACGATTAAAATTGCAGCCCGGCATTAAACCTCCTGACACGGGCCCGTTATTTATTAATTTTAATCCGCTGCATTTAAAATGTTTTCGCCGGCGCAGATTAAAAACTCTGGGGGCAGAGTCCGCTCACTCCGCAGCGTGGGCGGGAGGCGGCCTTTATTTTGCTGCGGAGCAGTTTCACGACTCGCCCAGAAAGCGGCCGAGAGGATGAAGAAGTGGCGCAGAGCGCGAGGAAGAAACAGGGGAAAGAAAACCTATTAGCGAGGCGAGGCCGGCGCAGCGCGGCGCGGCGCGGCGCGGCACGGCGCTGCGAGCCGGGGTTTATCTCATGAAGAGAGGCGCGAGTAGCCGAAACGTCGGCTTCCATTAGGGGCAGCAGCGCAGATATATCGCTTCCCGCTGCGATAAAGCTGCCCCTGTCATCTTTAAACGGGATGCGTGTCGCTAAAGTACCTCGCTTCTGAACTGTGTCTGCAACAAACTTCACAAAAAGCAGCTCGTGCCTTAGCATTCCGTCACAAAACATTCAGACCTTAGACTTCTTCCATTCGGCCACATCTGCGTGGTATGGTCTGTAAGCTTCTATTCTTTGTCTCCTCTGTAGACATCGTCGTTCTTATAACAAAACGAAGATAACAACAACCATCCTCGAACGTGCGAATGAAACTAGGGTATCCCACATAGGAAATCGTACATTTTCGTTTGGTTATTTCTAGGCTTAGAGTATAATACCATCAACATAACTTATAGATAACTGTTGTACGCACTTGTCCATTACCGAAAAGCTGAACAAAAGTTGTTTTCTTGAGAAGTACATCACTCAGATGCCTTTCACCGCCCCTCATTGAATCCTCACTCTGGGCTGACTAGACATCCCGGTTTTGCCGGGACCGTCCTGGTTTTCACATAAATATCCTGGTGTACCGAGTAAATCATTTAGGACACATAACTGTTCTGTTTTTAATACAGAAACAAGATGCATGCAATAATATTTTTCATTTAATTAAATATTTGTGAAAAACAAGTTCCCTATGAGCAGAACTTGATAGAAATATATATTACCACAGTATGTGTGCCTAGTGCATTTGGTTTAACTCGTCTTATGCCTAAAGGAAGAAAACGATATATGTTGAAAGGAAAGCAGGTAACACTACCCCAACCTCTAACTTGGCAACCTTCCGCTTTAGGATCCACAAAACAAGTAAAAACAAAATCGTAGGAGGTATAAACGAGCATCACTTCAATCATATCTCTAATGGGACTGCAGCCATTTGGAACTTAATTTTGTGCATCATCTGAGCTATGTGACGTGTTTGTACTGCTTGTTGAATATTGTCTGTCATGTATGCATGCTTGCCCTACCGGTACGAAATCTCAGATTTTAATATGAAATGTATAATTTGTATCTAATTACTGATTATCAATATTATATAGTTCTTAGGATTAACGAATTGTACCTAAGTACCTACTAAGTGACTAAAAAGTGCAGAAAATATATCCAGGCTACAACAGTAAAGTATACATCAGGCTTCCTTACTTTTAAAGAAAAGAATTTTATTTGTGTGTAATGTACCTACACTTTCCTTTCCTATTTATGAAATGGAGATATATTCTTGCTATGGGTTTTTCAGCTGGTGCATTGCCATAGCCCTATTACCGACTTCAAAATATCACTATAAAAGACAAGAAAGGTAAGCGCAAGTGTAGGAATGAAGTTAGGTATAAAGTAAAACACGAATTTCCGCTTTTTCTCTTTGAAATCTGGTCTGTCTACGTCAATTAAGTCTTGAGAAATGCCAGCAGCTCGTACTATTGGGATTTTCTCCGCCTGGGACTGAGCGTGTGTGTTAACCTCATTGTCATTTCATCATCACCGACACCCAAGTCGCCAAACTGGTGGCAACTACTTTCACAAGGACGTTGAGCTCCCAAAAAGAGATTCCCGGCTAAATACAGCACTCGGACATTTGAGTGCTTGAAAGGTGGCGTTCGTCTCCTCCCGGACTGCGGATTTCAGCTCTTCCGTATTGAAGAGTCGCGTAAAATTATTTTCTTCTAATGATCCCAAACAAAAAAAGAAAGAGGGGCTAATATATCTATGATAGATCAATTGACCTCGCCGGCCATGCAGTGTCCGAACAGTATCGGATGCCTTGTTCACTGAAAAAGGAATTCAGAAGATAGTTTGCCTCATAAGACATGAAAATATTTATGTAAAATGCGTCATCCTGATCAATTCTGTCCAGTACTCAATTTATCGCCACGCCTTAGTTGCTGAGCACTTGCAACTTACAGGGTGTTTCAAAAATGACCGGTATATTTGAAACGGCAATAAAAACTAAACGAGAAGCGATAGAAATACACCGTTTGTTGCAATATGCTTGGGACAACAGTACATTTTCAGGCGGACAAACTTTCGAAATTACAGTAGTTACAATTTTCAACAACAGATGGAGCTGCAAGTGATGTGAAAGATATTGAAGACAACGCAGTCTGTGGGTGAGCCATTCTGTACGTCGTCTTTCTCCTGTAAGCATGTGCTGTTCACAACATGCAAGTGTGCTGTGGACAACATGGTTTATTCCTTAGAACAGAGGATTTTTCTGGTGTTGGAATTCCACCGCCTAGAACACAGTGTTGTTGCAACAAGACGAAGTTTTCAACGGAGGTTTAATGTAACCAAAGGACCGAAAAGCGATACAATAAAGGATCTGTTTGAAAAATTTCAACGGACTTGGAACGTGACGGATGAACGTGCTGGAAAGGTAGGGCGACCACGTACGGCAACCACAGAGGGCAACACGCAGCTAGTGCAGCAGGTGGTCCAACAGCAGCCTCGGGTTTCAGTTCGCCGTGTTGCAGCTGCGGTCCAAATGACGCCAACGTCCACATATCGTCTCATGCGCCAGAGTTTACACCTCTATCCATACAAAATTCAAACGCGGCAACCCCTCAGCGCCGCTACCATTGCTGCACGAGAGACATTCGCTAACGATATAGTGCACAGGATTAATGAAGGCGATATGCACGTGGGCAGCATTTGGTTTACTGACGAAGCTTATTTTTACCTGGACGGCTTCGTCAGTAAACAGAACTGGCGCATATGGGGAACCGAAAAGCCCCATGTTGCAGTCCCATCATCCCTGCATCCTCAAAAAGTACTGGTCTGGGCCGCCATTTCTTCCAAAGGAATCATTTGCCCATTTTTCAGATCCGAAACGATTACTACATCACGCTATCTGGACATTCTTCGTGAATTTGTGGCTGTACAAACTGCCTTAGACGACACTGCGAACACCTCGTGGTTTATGCAAGATGGTGTCCGGCCACATCGCACGGCCGACGTCTTTAATTTCCTGAATGAATATTTTGATGATCGTGTGATTGCTTTGGGCTATCCGAAACATACAGGAGGCGGCGTGGATTGGCCTCCCTATTCGCCAGACATGAACCCCTTGACTTCTTTCTGTGGGGACACTTGAAAGACCAGGTGTACCGCCAGAATCCAGAAACAATTGAACAGCTGAAGCAGTACATCTCATCTGCATGTGAAGGCATTCCGCCAGACACGTTTCATTCAGAGACTACGCCATATTATTGCTACGCATGGTGGATATGTGGAAAATATCGTACTATAGAGTTTCCCAGACCGCAGCGCCATCTGTTGTTGGCAATTGTAACTACTGTAATTTCGAAAGTTTGTCTGCCTGAAAATGTACTGCTGTCCCAAGCATATTGCAACAAACGGTGTATTTCTATCGCTGCTCGTTTAGTTTGTATTGCCGTTTCAAATATACCGGTCATTTTTGAAACACCCTGTATAAGTACGAAACCTTAAATCCTATTTAAGAAGACCTGCGAGAGATTTTTGATCTTGTGGAATGGTGACTCAGAGGTCACTACGCTCCTAGTTGCACAGTTGCACGAACTCATCAGATATTTTACGGAGTTCGAACTACCATTTCAGGTCACTTAAGCTCCATATTGGGAGCAGAACTCGTGTCATGCCAATGTTTTATCCTTTTTGAATATTGTCCTGTTTAGCACATGGAATTGGTTGTCCCCTCCAAGGCACTCCGTGCTGTAGACAGCTGCACCCTCTGCGCACAACAGAAGTCCTCTACTGCCTCAACACGCACCTGAAGTAACCAAGTGATACACTGAACTAAATGGCATACAATGTGGGTCCCATTAGATGCGATAAATGGCGTCACCAAACCTACATATTAGCAGGCTGGCCAATTTAAAAGGTACTGTTTTCCGTGGACCACCCTTTACTACAACAATAATGTTTCAGATGTAAACCCACAAACAAAAGTGCGTAAAGTCTACGTAAATATTTGAAATAACTACACGAACGAAAGAGGGGAGTGTTACGTTATTAACACCTTGATCTACGGCTACCAAACCGATACTCCAGTGTTTCCATGCCTGTGCTGTAAACTGACTGAAATTTCATCCTGATGTGAGCTTAAGTTCAGTTAAAAAAAGAATAAGTAAATAAATAAATAAAATAAAAGGAAAGAAAAAGATAAGTGTAAATTCCTACAGATGAAGAATTCGATGAGTATATGATGGTCATTTGGTGTCTGTAACGTTACTGGAGCTGTTTAGTGGGGGATCTGAGTACAGCATTCCAAGAGAACATGCACGAGCATCAAGATTCAAGATCGATGTGAAAACAATTTCGTGAGAATCGAATTCCCTGACAAACGTTAAAAGCAACGAGTCTTCAGCTAACCAGTGAAAAAAAAGTATAGTTATTTTGACCTGGAAAATGTTATTGCTGCGAAGTTAAAAAAACGGAAACGAAATCATCACAATATCAAAATCAAACGAAAACCTGTGTCGACTGCAAATACAACGACATCCATATGTAAACACTGCGACGGCTTTCATCCCGTTTTCACTAAAAAAAAAGACAGTGAATTCAATGAACTTAAAAGGACTGTAGGCTTACTGGAGAAACATCTGCAAAATCTTGATTGTAGAAGTCAACCAACAGAGCATCCGATGAACTTCAAAAATATGACGGCAACTAATGACGTTAACAAAACAAGACTACAACGAAAATCAGGACAAAACTTGATTATATCAAATTAAATGCATCAAGCGGTTGTAATGCCAAAACAGAAGCTACAAACAATGTCAATCAGAAACGTATGAGTGCTGAAAATAATTAGAAACATCAGGAGCTGTACTGTGAATTTTTCGAATGTTTCATACCGTTACCAACGAAACAGGACTGAAAAATCTGTCGAAGGGTCTAAAGTGTACAAAAAAGAAAGAAAAGCTCTAACTTTTTGCGTTGCCAGGAATTCAGATAGCAGAAAAGGTGGCAGATGTGCCAATAAACTTGAGACGAGACATTTCTCAAGCCAGGACTAGGCGTTGAAGAAGTGGCAAAATACCGGTAAAATCATGTGAGAACCTTGGGTCAAAACACTGTGTCATTATTTGCGTGGATGCAAATGATGTTGCCAGAGATAAAGGTAGTGAACCAGGTACAGTTCTTGAAAGTATGTTATTTAAATTAGGCAATATAAGCGTACTGGTGTAAGTCAACCACACAGATACTACCTACCTAACTGCTGTTGCAAAAATAGACTGCAAGGAAGGGGTGAACAAAGAGATAAGTCAAACACGCAAGAAAATTCTGTATGCGAACTTAAGAGATGTAAAGACGTTAGACAGACCCACTCACAGCAGGAATGGCCTCTATTTAAATTACGATGGTAAACAGTTTTTAGCTGAATAGTCTTTCATTTTGTAAACATGAGTAACGGAATTAGCTCAAAGTATTTTGGACAGTATGTCATAACGAGATATGCAATGTTTTATAAAGAGAGTGCATAATATTTTTTTAGGGGCGTAGACTGTATCAGAAAAAATTAATCTCGAGACACACTCTAATGGCTCTACATTGAAATGTGCAGTCATTAACAAACAAATTTGATGAAGTAATCACTCTCCTCAACAGTGAGTGAAAAGGCGTTTCAATTTTATGTTTCTGTGAAATAGGTTACAAACTGAGTATTTTCATCACTTATAAGTATTAGATTTTTAACACTGCAAACTGTTTTTGTAGAATGGAATCAAAACATGGAGCAATTTATATATATATATATATATATATATATATATATATATATATATATATATATATATATATATATATATATATATATATATAAGTAGATTATAACAGCGTAGTATATGTATGAAAATAATGTTGTCAAAGTGATTATGAAGTCCTGTTGAGTTACTGGCGGAAAAAACTGTTATTTTGTGTATGTACATACATTCTATTGGCAACAGCTGTAAGTAATTTTTTTTTCAAAGAACTGAATCTTGCTTTGGACAAACACATGATAACTGAGAAAGTGTGAAGATTTTAATGTTGAGTTTCTAAGCTAGAGCCCTCGCACAGTAATATTCTTAAGTAGTATAAAAGCGTACAATCTGGTCTGTTAGCTTTCCAAAGCACACAGTAGTATCACTGTCATTGATCAAATACTAGTAAGCGTAAATTTGTTCAAGTGTATATCAGAAAACTGTGATACCGGCTACAGCGACGACCTTTCTGCAATTACCAACCATACCTGTAAATCGTATTTCGACCAGTCTGAAAAATGTTACCCATAAGCAGTTATAGTCAGAAAATTACTCGACGCTTCCAGAATTAAATCTGTGAACGATCTTGGAAGAAAGCATATCAAACTTCTATTACCCTTCAAAAAATGGAAACTTTTTTCAGTGTTTCAAGCATAAGCTTGATATATTTCTTCCCAAAAAGAAAATGATTTTCGGAAACACAGACAGATTCAAAAACTAGATTACATCAGATATTAAAGTTTTTTGTAAAAGTCAATGTGAATTTTTCTGCTCACAAAAACTAACAGCCGACTAGAATTTCATAGTTATTAAAAATTGGTCTTGAAACATGTAGTAAAAGAGGCAAAAATAAAGTAAAACTAAAATATCTTGAGGACTCACCCAATGCAACGAATCTGTGCAAGATTTTAAGGAGAAGAGGAAAACAAACAAAAATATTGTGTTATCACAGGATGGAAAAAAATGTAATTGATCCTAGGGCAGTTGCAAACAATTTCAATTCTTATTAGAAAACTTTTGTTACTAAATTAGAGAAGGAAAAATTTGGAGGTTCACCCAATATAACAATGAAAAGAGTTCCATATATTACAGTAAATCATCTATCTATGTCTCTCAGTCCGGTATGCCAGGCTGAATTCCAAAGTACCATTAATTCACAGAGGAGAAAATGCTGAGCTGGTATCGATGATATTCCGGATTATATTATAAAAACAGAAGCAAGACACATACCCCTTCGTTTATGATACATCTTCAATTCATCTGTGTCATGTGGTGTCTTTCCAAAGCAACTAAAAACAGCGAAAATAATAGCCTACCCCATGTAAAAGGCAACTATAGCCCTGTGTCACTACAGTCAGGGCTCTCGAAAATTATTAAAAAGGCGTTCCTTTCACAACTAATAACATTCTTCAACAAAACCAATATTATTGCTAATATAAACAAGGATTCAATCCGCATTGGTCAACTGAAACACCTACTTCAACCACTCAAACCGTATCTTTAATACAGCAGACAGTCACAGAAAAATCTCATGGTCATTTTTAGACCTAATGAGAGCTTTTGATGTGACTAATTATTCTGTGCTCATGAGAAAGCTTGAATGATGTGGTCTAAGAGGTGTGACATATCAGTAGATGAAATCATGTTTGGAACATGGTTCTCAGGTACTGAAACAATGTACATGGAAAGAAATTAACTCCAGATACACCTTTCAGAACCACATGGATTAAGTCATGGTGTACCAAACTGCTAAATGGGTCCATTTCGTTTCTTGGTATACGTCAGTGATTTCCGATTACATGTTAAGGATTCCAAACCAGTATTGTTTGAAGATTGCACCAGTTTGTTGATTGATGGAAATAAAGAAAAAGATCTTACTGCACATATTATGAAAGGAATGTTTGAATGGTTTACGAGAGACAGGGAAACACTAAATCCACAGAAAGCAGTACTCACGAATTTTCTTATAGATCAAACAAAAATGCAGGACAACCAATAATTTCTATGGATAGCCAAAAAAAAATTGCTGTTATTTAAAGTAAATTTCTTGGGATTCATATTCAACAAAATCTTAAATGGAGCTCTTATAGAGCATCCATAAATTCAACACTAGCAAAATGAGATGTGTGGTAAGAATTCTTTGCAACATCACTAATGAAGAAACAGTTAGGGCTATATACTTTGCTGGTGTCCAGTCATTACTGACGTCTAGTATCATTTTTTTAAACGTGTATACCAGATCAAAACAGTTTTCAGGAAATAATAGGCAGTTATATGAGTAATGAAACAAGCAAGTAGCAGAAAACGATGCAAACGTTACCCATTACCCGTTTTAAAATACTGGAAGTACTTATGAATGACAAAAAAGGTATACTGAGAAAAGAAAACCTATTTCCTCGAAATAAAATTGTCCGTGATCACAATACCACATGAGACTGTGTCAAGCACGTAATCACTGCAACACCACACTATATCTGAATATCATGCAGGAAAAAAACTACACAACAGCCTGCCAAGACATAGAAAATCTCTTCCTCAATTTCAAAACCATAAAAAGTCTGTAACACTCAAACTACTGCAGAATTTATTTTAGTAAATCTCATAGTATCTTATGTATGAAGACATGTAATTCATACTTTTAATTGTAGAAATAAGTTGTGAATGTAGAGTATACTGTCAAATTTGTAATTATTCGCTATATAGACCAAATGACTTATGTTTGAAGGTTGTAAAACAAGCAGCTAAAAAGAATTTTCTTTCCAGTACCTCGTATATGACATATGTACTATAAAGGAGATTTATTTGGATAAATAAATAAAGAAACAGGTTATCGCCATCTATCGGACTGCCAGGAACGTCTAATCATTGGCATGAGGGACTCAGGAGCATCATACAGAGAGATAGCTCAGACAGACGGCAAAACAACAGAACGAGTGGTGACGAGATGGACTCAAGAGACTGGTAAGAAGACTAGATACGATTTCTTCTGGAAGATCTACGGTGCTAGAAGACAGTAAGATTATTCTACTGTCTCTGGCAAATAAACAGATCACAGTATCTGAATTCTTGGCAGAGATCAGAAGAAACAGGTTATCGCCATCTGTCGGACTGCCAGGAACGTCTAATCATTGGCATGAGGGACTCAGGAGCATCATACAGACGGATAGCTCAGACAGACGGCAAAACAACAGAACGAGTGGTGACGAGATGGACTCAAGAGACTGGTAAGAAGACTGGATACGATTTCTTCTGGAAGAACTACGGTGCTAGAAGACAATAAGATTATTCTACTGTCTCTGGCAAATAAACAGATCACAGTATCTGAATTCTTGGCAGAGATCACAGGCAGATTATCGACAAGAATTGCCGAAAACAGATTACTGGACACTGGGCTGAGATCTCGAGTTCCCAAACGTCGTTTACCTCAACACTCATCAGGGACATAGGGTAACATTCTGCCATTCAGCAATGCGTTTAGCTTGTTTGTGGCTATCTGGTGAAAGGCCATAGCAAGCTATAATTTTCGAGAACTACTGGATATGAAAATAGGACTGATTTGGTAATTACTGAAGGGGAGATGGATGCTTGCCACCATGTGGCAATACTGGCAGTCTCTGTAGTCAAACCTTTCCTGACCAGGGTACAGACCTGCGCATCCTACGAGAGTAATTCAGGACCCAACATTGCCATTCACAATACAAACGTCTTGAGACATGCACAGACACTTGAATGGCCCTCCGATTACCCTGAAATGTCACCCATAGAGAACATTTGGAATGTGATGGAAAGATCTATACTTTTATATCAGCCTTTAGTCAGCAATCGTGCGTAGTCCCACCTCAAACGTTGATGATCGACATCAGTTCAGAATAGAATGAAAGTTTAATTGTCTAATACCCGTTATGTGTTACACTTCTCCACCAAGGTCGATAGATATCGGACTGATGCTTCTTGATGTAACGCCTTCCACTTTTATCAGTGTGTGACAGAAGATCCCTGTCAACATAAACCAAACTTCGCCACTAGAGGCAGTCGTTCTTGATCAAGCATTCTATGCAACCGATATATTCTCAGTAATAATTAATGTCACTGTCACAGAAAAATGAAAGGAGTCAATATAGTCATCCATATTGTGTAAATACTCCGATCCAATACGATGTCTGGAAATACAAAAGCTAAGAACCTTATTTCACGGCGTAACGGTTTTGTTAACCATTGAAAGCACCTCTGAAGTTTTGTGGACATCTAATACGAAAACGATTGATGCCACCGTCCTCTGGTATAAGGAGTTATCCTCTTCCTATCAGTGCCACGTCGAAGAGGTGGAGGAGCACACAGAGTTTCGGGGCAGCCCTTGCCCTTCGGGTGTGATACTTCCCCCTAAAGGACGAAAGAATCAGCGATGATCAACAACATTACGATGCAGAATGTAGTGGATACCACTGCATTAATAGCACTTACTGTCTATCCACAGAACATAGTGTCTGTTAATGCAAAGTATCATGATGAACTCTCCTGTACTAATAGATTCCATATTAATCGCCTATTCGGATCTCTGTGAGTAGACTGTCAAGAGAGAGGTAATCATGAGTATGCAACCAGAAAACCAACGACAGGGTAACACGCTTCAAGAAGGAGAGTAATACATTAAAAATTTGAAAGAAAGAAAGAAACTACAAAATCTGCAAAAAGAAATGCAAAGGTTCAGGATAGAAATGATGGGGGGTCAGATAAGTGAAATGGAAAGAAGATAAAGGTTTCTGTTCAGGTTAATATAGGGTTACACCAACAGCAACATAGAATGGTGCAACAGGAGTAAGACTCATTATGAATAAGAGAGTAGGACACAAGAAGAGGCACTGTGGACAGTTGAGCGATAATTTTGTTCTCATCAGAATCGACGACAAACCAGCACCACCATTAGTAGTTCCAGTACACACTCTGACATCAAATGCAGAAGATGAAGAGACAGATAAAGTGAATGAGGATATTGAGTGAGTAACTCAGAATGTGAAGAGAGACGAAAGTGTAATAGTCATTGGTGAATCGAACGCTGTATTAGGGGAAAGAACAGAAGACAAAGAAGTGTATCATCTTGGTAGTAGGTATGATAAAAGATTTCTACAACAAATGTCAGCTGGTAACAACGAATACACTGTTTCAAAGTCAGACGAAGTAGAGGTACAGATGCAAAAGTCCGGGAGACATAGGAAGATTCTGACTAGATTACACCACAGTCTGACGGACACTCCAAATTCAAGTATTGGCTTATAAGGTGTACCCAATTTAATAATAATGAAGAGCAGATGGAAGTTTAACTCTTTCATGGTTATCATTTGTTTTTTGTATATTTGGAAAATAAAAGGTCAAAAACTATAATCCTTTGTGATTAATAATAAGCTTTCACTGTCACAAGAATTTTGAGATAACACATGTGTCCCACCAACATAAATAGATCCATGTTTTCATTTGATCCTAGAACTTCCAGAATTAAATTATTAATTTTAGAATAATTTCATCAGATGGCAATTGTGGAGAAAGTATAACAAGTCATTACCAAAACATATTTATTCTCCTGAGAATTAAAAACATGAAATATCATACACAAGTTTTCAACATAACCTTTAAGATGGGTTTGTCATACTGCACACCAATATGTTTTGCATTCTGTGAAGTTTTGTGGAGCATATACATCCCAGTACATACGAAATACACTAGTTAGCAAATTTAAACTTTTTTCTGCATCTGATTTGTAAATGGATGGATTTACCTAATTTTGTGGTGCTGAATACATTGGTAAAATCAGTTTTTCTCTATGATGTCACATTTCCTAGATACACAGCAGAATAAAAAATGGTAATAACGAAAATTGAGACAATTAAGCAAAAATACACATTCAAAACGTTTGAAATCAATACTATTGTGTATGTATGTATGGCCATGATGCCAATAAAATGTCTAAATTAGTTCAGGAGATATTTTCACCTTTGATCATGTTTGGTTTTTCAAAAACGAGAGGGCGGAGCTCTTCTTTTGTTTGCCTTTTCACCACTCTCCAACAAGACCCCCAACAGCAATCACCCATCATTGAAGAGTCCCAATGGCCTTGCTAACGGTGTTCCATCGTAAGAATGTCTTGGAGAAAGCGTTCACCATGCTCATCGCTTACGGCTCCCAAATTTTCCCGGAAGAAATCATGGTGAGAATGTGGAAAGTGAATTTTAAGCTACATTCTACACTCCATGTTCTTATAGTTGTCCAACAGATCATTCACAATGGTAACATAGTTTTCGTCTTTTCTGTTACCAAAAACACCCTTCATAACTGCTTTCAAAGAAGACCACACAGCTAATTGAATGACTGTGATTTAGTATCAAATGTTGGATCTTTCAGCAAATTTTCTTGTTTGGGGACCAACAAATATACCCTCTTTCAGCTTTGCCTCACTTAATTTAGGAAACTTTTCTCATAAATGATTGAAGGCCTCACGTTCTTTATTCAGAGCGTTTAAAGAGTTCCTGATAAGGCCCAACTTGGTATGAAGGGGAGGCAAAATGATTTTATCAGGGTCAACAAATGCGGTATTTTTCACATTTAGGTTTCGAGGAACATATGACTTCCTTATAGGTCATTCCTTGACTATATAGTGGTTCTTGGTGTTACGGCTGTCCCAAAGCCACAAAAAGCAGCAGTATTTAGTGAATCCACCATATAAACTTGTAAGGAGTCCAACAACTTTTAAATCACAGCAAAGCTGCCATTCATGATCCTTATATTTGATTACCACTAGCAGTAAAACCATGGTTTCGTAAGTTTCTTTCATGTCTACTTCGTAAGCCAAAGGTACCGATGGAAATGTATTGTCCTTATGCAGTAGTACTGCTTTCAAGCTTGTTTTACTGTAGTCAATAAGTAGTCGCCACTCCAATAGATTATGCTGTACACCTAGCTCTATCATCAGAACATTGACATCTCTACATACACACATTGAATTCTGCACATCAAAATACTGAGCGAAGGAAGCATCTCATGACCTGAAACAGGAAATTTTTCTCCCTGGATCGGGAAGGTTATGTTATTGCAGTCTCGACCTCAGGAGCTCAGCTTGCTGTTTCGAAAGTTTTAGATCACAAACCAAATCGTTCAGTTCCTTTTGATTAAAGAGCTGAGGCGAAGTGTCATGATACTGAGGGCAGTACTCTTCTATATGTTCAATACTTTCTGATTCACTTGACATGGTTTCTGGTTCTGTGGCTTTCAAGTTACAGACAGAAACAGGCAACCTCTCATCATAGGGCACAGGAAAATGCACTAAAGATATGTTTGGATACTTTATATCTAGTTTTGCTTGAATATCCGGAAATATTTGTAAGACAGAAGTAACAGTCTGAATAATGGTCATTAGGCTCACATGAGATCATCGCAACAAAGAATGACATGGCTCGGAATTTTTCTTTCAACCACTCAGACAAGGTTGTAGTATAGGTTATAGAGGCAATATGAGATGCTAAATTTTTATGTTGTTCACCAACAGGACATTCAAAATACAATTTATATGCCTTCTTAACCAAATCAGTGATTGGTTTTCTTTGGGCTTTTGGAGTGGATTTCCCACACAGATAACAGAAGCTGTCAGGGTGGTTTAGACAGCAAGTTTTAAACACAAAAAATTAGCACTATCTTTCACAGGATCTCTTTTACACCACTGGATTACCTCACCAACCATTTACTGACGATTTGTACTTAGCTCTCCTCTGCAGATCAAAAACAAACTATTAAACATCATCAGAAAAACAGCAAAAAGCGAAATGGTGAATACGAAAAATAAAAAAAACTTTAAAAACTCAAAAATAGTTGGTGCTAGAACATTTTGAAAGGTATATTCGGATTGTACACACCAAAATACGTACTAGTTAATATACCACATCCCAGATGCAAAATGGCTGTTGACTAGTGTTGTTTACAAACCATCAGAATTACTGAGGTTTGCAATGTCTACCATGTATAAGTAAACACAGTTACTTCATACATTCTTGGAATGGAGAAAATGGTGATTTATGATCTGATTTTCGTAAAAGAGGCGCACAGCGAAACCTATCAACACATGCCACAGTATTTTTCTCCAAGATCCAAAAGCATCTTGCTACATGCTAGAACTAGATGTATTTGAGATAAAGACGTCCCAGTACTCAAGTCTGTGTATTACTTTAGAGGGACATATCGTATCCCATCAACCATAAATATATTAAGAGAATCGTTTGGATGAATCAGTGAAAAAACAAATTTTATACTGTAGTATTTAGGACTTCTGATTTGCGTTTGAAGCTCACTAAAGCCATAGATAATGTAATAATGAGTACTACAATAGGCAGTTTAGATGAATAGGAATGGGCGTTTCCAAAACTTGGACTGACATGTATATACAAGAAAGATAAGTGCGAAGAAGACAGGGAGACAGATTTTATTCTGGCAATATTTGAAAGATGACACAGGGAGTTTTAGATTTTTGAAATGTGTTCTCCTAAGTGACTGACGATGAAATATGAGCATCTACTAGAGAAATTTGTAACTGTTTGTCAAATTGTGCAACAAAGACGGTATAAAACACTTTCGTTAATCTAAGTTAAGGAATGGATGTGGTGAGAACTGAACTGTGCAAATGTATGCCAACCTACATATAAATTCCGGAACTCAGTCGTCTATGAGCTCCAGCCCAAGACTTACACAGTGTACTTTGACGTGAATCACTTCACACCACAATGCTCTCAGGCCTGGCCAATCAAGTGTGATTGTAGATAAAATTTTCCAAATGTGGCTAGTCAGAATAACAGAACACAATTGTGGCATCTGGTAGTATGACCATAGTCCAGAATTTCTCTGTCTCAGAGAATGTGAGTAGGAAACGTATAGTCATCTAAGAACCCATGAAGAGAAATTATAAAAGATGTAAAAGTAAAGCAAAGATGAGCAGATATTTCTAGAACGAGCACAACACTACCAAACTCAACGTAACGGTACATATAAACTTGTGCTATATGCTGCATCTTGAAAAGTTCAAGTACTGCCAAGTTAGTCACGTAGCAGCGGAAAATGGAAGACATCACAAACAATGCCCCCTATCTACGACATCATCACCAAATTAAATGTTCAAGCACAATTTCTATGACGCCATCAACCCCCACCGCTCCACCTCCTCTCCTTTCCCTTCTTTTTCAACCACAGCTTAGTATTTTACCTTCCATTAAAACAAATTGCATTGTAGTATTTTAGTAGCTATTAAAAACGATAGTAGCAAATCACAATGTAGCTGCACAGAAGCCACACTCGTCATGACGAAATATATCAAAAAGATATGAACTTTAGTGCCATGTTCAGAAGTATTAGAATGACTTCAATTATTGTCGAAAAACTGCATAAAGGTTTAACTTATACTCTTTTCACATCTAAAATATGTAAGCATTCTCATCAGCAACACACACATACACCTGTCCATGAAAACTGATGTCTAAAACATGACTATATATTTTCACATTAAGTCCCCCCATCCTATTTCTATATTTCAGTTGTTACAAAACACATGTGGCTCAAGAGTAATAGCTTAAGTAGGTAGGTATCATTCGTTTTTGGCATAAATGAGACGATGTAGCAAAACAAACCTGACTAAGCTCCTAAGTACACAAAACGCATTGGCTAAAAATAATATCTTAAGCAGGCAGCTGACATTCCATTTTTAGCCCTAAATTGTAAGAAATTGCTTGATGTTACTGTAAGAACTGTAACAAATTTCCCCATCTTGCAATGATGTCCCTACAAATTGGCTCATATATTGTCATTTGCGCTAAGATGTGTATGTGTGCTTTTATACAAATGCTACAGTTATGCTGTAACATGGAGTAATTTGGTGTAACATGGAGCAGTTTTTAAGACTACTTGCCATAACACAGGTCAGTTCATTACATGTTTTTTTCAGTAACATGGGACAGTTTATTACAATTTTTCTTGTGACATGCTGTAACTTTTAATCACTGATGCTGTAATATGAGCATTTTTTTTTACAGTTTTTGATGTAACAAGATCCAGTACAGTTTTAAGACTCAATAGCTGATACCTCGCGGTAGCTGACATCATTCATAGCACATACATTCCATCAGCTTCTGCTACTACATCTCTGTTTTAAGATCCAGTACCTGGCAATCACTGTCGGGATTCAATGACAGAGCACTTTTTCAGTTCTGAATGCCTATTTGTTTATATTAACTACCACTGCGTTGCCTGCTTAGCATAGTATTTTTTCAGTTTTCCAAGTGTTTCTCGAGATCGGGAAAGAAAAAGAAAAAAATGATTCTTGGTTATGAAAAACAGCACATGCTTCAAGATTAAGAAATTGTAAAATACGGCAGGCTCATAAAAAGTGCTACCAAATTATACAAACTTCCCAAAACACTTCTGATGTATAAGAAATTCTAGAAAACATCCCTTTTAAAAACAAATGGGCCTTTCATGTATGCTGAGCGAAGAATGTGAAGTATGTTTAGTTAAGTGGTCCATTGGGATTCAGAAGAAAGGATAATGTACTGTAGAGGTCAACTAATAGAAGTTGTCTTCAAATTGTTTGAATAACTGAAGTAGGACACACCATTCAAAGTTGAAGAAACCTGGCAAGAAATGAACAGAACAGGTTTCACAAAGACTCCTAGGTATTAGACAAAATTTTCCAAAGGCCGTGGCTCTCAGAAGATGCAATGCTACTGATAAAAGATCAAGTGGGAAGCATGTACCACATGTTGTGACATCAAAAGTTTACAAAGAGTATAATGACGACGAGAATTCACTATTAATAACAGTACATTGGTTTAAAAAAATACCTTAAAAATTCATGAAAAATGGTACAAAAGGATGTTGTTCTTTCTTATGTTTGATTATATGCAAAAATTAATTAAACTTTAAAACTTGTTTTCCTATTCAATTTCCACCTCCCCATCGGAAAGAGAACGATAGAGGCTGAGAAATGCATAGTATATGGGACTCACATGTGTTTCATTAATATAGCAAAGTATGGAATAATCTGTTACATTTTTACTGTAACATGAGAACAATTTGTTACAATTTTACTGTAACATGAGGCAATGTTACAATCTTTTACTGTAACTTCATATATGGGGCAGTTTGTTACATTATTAATATAACATGATGAAAATTTGTTACAGTTTTGTTGGAACCTATGATGTATTGGGCAACTTTTAATGTTTTTCTGAACTGTGCAATGTATGAGGTAATCTGATAAAATTTTTCTATGACAGTTTGCTGTATGGGACAATTTGTTATATTTCTGCTGTAACCTTTGGGCAGTTTGTTACAATTTTGCCATAATATTGTGATGTAAGAGAAAGTTCATTACAGTTTCTTATTGAAATGAGGCTATTTGTTACCATTTAGTTACAACAAGACTGTGTATGAGGTTATTTGTTACATTTTTAGTGTAAAGTGGTGACATATAAGGCAAACTGACATGTGTTCTCCATTATGTAACAGTGAAGGTAACAAACATTGGCACTGTAAGATAAATTTTGACCCTACCATGAAGTAGCTATAATGATTGACTGGGTAACTGAAAGATTAGTGATCATCATCCTCTTACCTTGTGAAAGTGTATTAGTAGCATTCCATACACTGTTTTACTAAAGTGTCATATATTTTCCACTGTGTTACACAGTGATTTAATATTATTGGCAGAACATGGCAAACATTTAGAACTGCAAGACGAAGTTAATACCCTACCATGGGGTCTGTATTACGTTTGGTTGACTTTAATATCGATTTTGGCTTAACTAAGATTAGTTTAAGTGCATTTCTAGGAGTAAGTGAGATCAGATACAATGCCGAAGGTGTTTTCTAATGTAATAGAAGCAATGTTTATATATTTTAGTTTACTTAATGCATGGTACAAATAATGAATTAAACTCATTGACAAAACTGTAATTAACTTCAGTGGCACCAGTAAGTGAGCTATATGTATTTTGATAAGCAATACAGACAATTTGGATAAGGAAATACGCAATTCGAGTGCTCATTGAGCATGCAGCATGTGGTTTAAAAATTGAATTTTGGTTTTTTCCAGTGTAAGGTTTATGAGTAATGCCAATATATTATCCACATAAACTTATAAGCTTGTAAAATAATTAATCTTTGATAAAAGTTCCCTAAATTTATATTTTATCCTCAAAATCCTACATATTTTGAGTTTTATTTTATTACTGGTACAAATGTGAATTTTCTTTCATGGTCAGGAATATCTCATCATACCTGTGTATTATGATAAGCAACTTGTGTCCATGTATGTGTACTAAAAAACTTTACATATTTTGACGAATAATTTCATTTTCTTACATAGAGAGAATTTTCATATGTGGCAGAGATCTCTGTCACAAAGAGGCCCTAAAGTCTTATCTCAGTGGGAGAAACCTAGCTCCACCATTGTTTTCGATCATGTTTACATCTCTTGTTTTGAAAATTATGAAGAAATATTTACAGTACATGTTACCAAAGTATGCATATTAAGTTTTACAATGCAATAAATATTTCATTGATACACCTTCCCTCTTAAAGTTTTGATAGTTCGTCTTATTTGCCTATGTTTTGAGCTTACTGTTGGCATTTTGGAGGATTATATTTGATTTTGGTGTCATTTTGTAGTTTATTATGGAAATTCATTCTATGAACGTTTTAGGGAGCCCTGGCACTGTAGTTCTGACTGGTAAATGTTGCAGCCTTCCTCAAACATTTGTTTTTGTACATAACCTGCAGATGTGCCTACTCCAAGGGTAATGAGAAGCACTATTAGCCTATCTGATTGACGTTTTGCACCTGAAAATAACACTGTGAAATTTTATATATTAAAAGTGTGTTGTCATCTTCTCCCATGTTTGTTTTTGTTAGTCTCCCATTTAGGCCTAGGATCACATTAACTGCACTCCTCCATTGGTTAAGAGTAATTCAGATGTCTATACCTTTGTGTAATTGCTTGCTTAACATAATACTTTCAACATGTGTGTTATGCAGATAGAGCCTTGGTCACGTCCTTTTTGATACACATTTACCATTACAGATGTTATGTCAACTATAGCCAGATGTATTTCATAACAATTTAGACATGGAAATAGCATGGTGTCATTTAACTGCAGAGTTTAAACCTTTATTAAGGGCAACAATTTTGACAAATATGTGTGCATATATGTGTAAATAACATTGTGACACTTGGCACAAACATCTCATTTTCTGTTTTGCTGACGTATTTTTGAAAGCTTTTAGATATAGAAATAACATTGTGACATTTTACAAGCATTAAAGAACCATTTACATGTGGAAATATTTAATTTGTTGGTTTTAGCAAATATTTCAGCCCATTCAGATACTTTTGAACATGGCAAAAAAATTCAGATCATTTGGATACTTTTGAATGTGGCCAAGACAACTGCTTTGGAGCAACATTGTGGGTGTCTGTTTCATTTTAATGGAAATTAAAATACTATGCTGTGATTGGCTGTTTCGTTTTAATATGGGTAAAATACTAGCCTCTGGTTTAAGAAGAATGAAGATTGGGGTTTAATATCCAACCGACATCAAGATCATGGAAACATTGAAGGAGAAGAGATTCAAGGGGAGACCAAGGGAGGGTGGAGGGCACGATGGCACCACAGGAATGGGAGTGTGGCTTTTCATGTGATCATGATGCCTTCATAAATAAGAGGTGGATGGCTTGTGATTTAATATGTTTACCCCTAACGTGTAACCAATGCACAATACCACTTGCACTCAATAAGACCTATTAGCTGCAAAGTGAGTCAGATTGCCCCATAACCATACTACTCTCATAGTATTCTCACAAACAAATAGACTTCTCAGTAGCGGTAACACAATCTAAGCTATCCAAATATAACTGACCCTTTTAATTAAAGAGTGAGTATAAGACATACGATTTTTATTTCTTTGTTTTAATTTCTGCATAAAGATGTTTTTGAACATTTTGTATCGTTTGCTACGATATAGAATCTTATTTCTAGAAGTATATATCACAAAACACACCTTCACGGCCAAGAAAGACTTTTGATTTTAGTGTAGCCTACAGACATGTGGGGAAGTCTATTTTCACCTTGATTTCCTTGCTCTTTTATTCATTTAGATAGATGTTTATTGTTTTTTTCGTAATGTGCAACTTTTCTTCTCAAAAGAAAAGCCTGTAAATTTATTGTTAAGTGCAGGAGAGAATGCTGAACCTTGGAACGTTTTTCAGAGTTTGGCTTCTAGTCAGTTCTGTAATAGAAGTATAATAAATTTTCTTATTTCTTTTTTAAATGAAAATTTTCATTTTTTTGTTCTGCAGTCTTTTAGTGACTTTACAAAAATTAACGCAGAAACGCAATGTTTTTCCAGATGTGAAAACGTGTTCCAAGGTATAACATCTTCAAATATGCAGGAACAAATATTCCAGTGGTAGTGCGTGGTATTGTGCTGACCACATGCCCCTTCATATCCGCATACAGTGACGCCTAATGGCTGAGAATGACACGGCGGCCGGTCGATGCCATTGGGTCTTCATGGCCTCTTCGGACAGTGTTTTGTTTTATCGTTTTTACATAAGCCCCCTTCGCTTTGTCTTCGTTTTGGTTTACACTCCTAATATATACCATGGAATATCTCACAATCACCTATATTTGGTCGTCCAACATCCTATTGCCAGGCAATGGACCCACTGTCCGGCTCGAAGCAAACTCAGGGGGTTTGCACTTCGACAACTCCTTGACGGACAGCGCGGTCCATTACACTTTGATGTTGCCGAGCGGTTCTAGGCGCTTCAGTCTGGAACCGCACGACCGATAGGGCGCAGGTTCGAATCCTGCCTCGGGCATGGATGTGTGTATGTCCTTAGGTTAGTTAGGTTTAAGTAGTTCTAAGTTCTAGGGGACTGATGACCTCAGATGTTAAGTCCCATAGTGCTCAGAGCCATTTGAACCATTTGAACCATTACACTTCGAGCAAAGACAACTCGAGGAATTTCCGTTGCATCAGGTGCATGCTCGCCAGTGACGTCACAGAGTTTGACGTCAGGCATGCAAATTCACCTTGTAAAAACAGTTCCGAATTCTCTGTTAGGCAGCACAACTCCATAGAGGACATTCCGGCCAGTTTTCTCTGCTCCTGCAACGTTAGTTAATTATCAAGCCACTAGGATATACCATTCCATCACCCATAATAATACTAGTGTTGATACCTCAACAGGGATCACAATAATTTTGTTCCAACCTTAATTCGTTGTGGTGTTAGAAATTCGAAAGAAATGTTTTCTCAACAGCTTAACTGTGTTTGTATTTTTGTCAACCGAAAAAACCTTATAGTTAATGTTAACATCGTGACATTCGGGAAAGTGCCTAGAATACTGTAATTTTTTGGTGTTATTTCAGCAGTAATGTTTATGTTAATCACGTGAATGACTATTATTACTAAGAACCTTCTGTTTTAATGTTGTGGTGTGTCAATATGATTAAATGTTTTGGTTCATGATACCGCAGTTTTCTGAGCATTGCTATATCTCATACATTCTCAACAATCAGAACTAGTTGGTCACGTGCTCTAACTGTTGAAACTAGTTCTTACAATTGCCATGCGTCTGTCGAAGCAAAAAGGCGCTTTCGATAGTTAGGAGAATAAAATCATTCTTACGTAATTCTATGAACCAGGAAATGTTGTCGGCCTTGGCGATGCTTTCTACTGAAAGAGCTCTCGTGATGCAGACCGCAGACTTCAGTCAGCTGGTGACTGACAAGTCTGCATCAATTAAAAACCGGGGAGAAAATTTGCAATAGACGTTCATTTCAATACGGGTTCAGTTTATGGTGCTGGTCATTGGTGGGAAGACTGGAATGGTGTGGAATAGACTGATGACGACAGCTTAGAAGTTACGTAAGTGAAAAATATCGTCAAGATTTGAAGAGCTAACAGCCCCCATATCGCATTCGAATATCCGCAGGTGGCAGCTGATGATAAAGCAGAACTCCGGCATTCAATCTTACAAAGCCGGAACTAGGAGCTGGTGAAATATTATTGTTCTTCCAGGTCAATAATTTTGGTTTCATTGTGCTAAGTGTCGATTAGTGGTTTGTTCGTCGTCCTGCAGAGTAACATTATAGTCGTTCTTCCTTAATCTGTTTATTGAGTAGGATTCCAACTGTTTCTTGTCGGTTTTTGTCTGTTTCCACTTGAAGAGTTCCCAGAACGACGAAACGCTTTGACAAAATGAATGATGTCTTCAGTCCGTAATCTGTGGTGAGACCAATGAAAAATTTGAGCCTACAGACATAGTATCCACATCTGTGTTCGTGATCGTGTGTGGAAGGTAATCCGACTTCAACGGGACAGAAAAGTGAGTAAAACAGAAATTCAAAACGAAGTAGCAACTGCGTCGCAGGCAACGGCAAGTAAACTCTTTTCCTGCAAGTATTTAAGTACCATCGACGACGATTTCCTAGAGTGGAGAAATATCTCACATTGGAGAAGGGTGAGAAACAAGATCGGCTGCGCCTTTACATAATAATCTGTATGTCATTTTACTCGATAGTACCGTATGACAGTAGTCTCCAAACTAAGGCCCACGTGCGACATCCAGCCCGCGAAGACATTTGGTTTAGTCCGGCCCGGGCTTGACAGAAAGGTTTTTCTTCCGCTCGTTTAGATCTTAAGAGAGTCCATTAAGAATATTGTCCTCACATGTTCCAGGCTGTTTTGTTACTTCAAGCTTTCTTTCTTTCGATTAAGTGGGTAACATATCCATTGAAACTAAAACAAGAAAATTAGATAGTGAGTGTCGTATTTCGGTATAAAGAAAGACAACAAACAAAGCCGACAAACCTATGTGTGTTACCTCTAACAAATTGATTACTGTCTTGTAGGAATACAATATTCGTTAACACTACTAGAAAAACAAAACAAAAAAAGCATAAGCACAGTTTCGTAAATTCATGCACAAGGTACGTGAACATAAAGACGAAACATTAAAACGTGGACTTACTTTTCTAGAAAACATGTTTAAGAAACGTGTTTAGGAAACTGTTGTCACTACAAAAGTAGTTTTACGAATTGCTAATGAAATCGCTAAACAACACAAGCCGTTCCCTGGCGGTGATTACATAAAAAGAAAATTTTTAATACTAAAACTCTGTGCCCCGCATATTTTTCAGCTACTTCAATTCAAGGGTTTAAAACCATTCTTTGTAACTATGTTTATTTATGAGTTTTGTCAGTAATTAGTGTTTATGACAATGCAATGTACGTCGAAAGAATATGTGACAATTTTCATGTCAGATCGTTGTATTAAACACGCTGGCAATGTCAGGGAATTCTACTGAATGTAAAGAATATCGTTCATGTAACAATAACATCATCGACGTGAACGCGTCCAGTGGTAGAAGTGAGGGCAGAGTGTAGCTGCGAAGCACCTGTGGTGTGAAACAATATGTGTGTGTTTGGCGCACAAATTCAAAATGGAGATCGTGCTGGAAACGGTATTTAATATGCGGCAAGGCAAGATGTAAGTGAGCGAGCACGTATATTGACACAGGGAGAAGATTTTGGAATTAAAGAAAAATACTGTGTGGCCCAAATTTCTTCAAGTTCCTCGCTAATCACTAGAGCCCATTGTCAATAATGAATTTCATTGTACGCATTAAATCGCAGTACAAGCAACCCATCGCAAAGTGAGATCGAGGCAGTTTTCCTGTAGCTGTTTAATGGTATGCTAGTGTAACTATTATGGAACATTAGAGAGTGTTTAAACAAAGCCTATACTTTGCAAGTGAAAC